>NC_060128.1:34211655-34853371 GCF_021461395.2 Schistocerca americana
GTCAGTCCTCTTGTACTTAAGTCACCATTGTGATTTTTGCATTAAATTCGGATGCACTTTCTGTGTTTCATCGTCAATAAGAAGGTCCAAGGGATACAGTAAGCCTGAAGTGAAGCATCGGAATCTAAAACTATACTCAGAGGAGAGGTTCAAATCATAGAAAGTGAGGGTGTCAGTCCTCTTGTACTTAAGACGGCATTGTGCCTTTTGAATTTAGTTCCGATGCAATTTCTGTGTTTCATCGTCAATAACAAGGTGCAAGGTATACAGTAAACCTGAAGTGAAGCATCGGAATCTAAATCTGACCTCACAGGAGAGGTTCGAATCATAGAGAGTGAGAGTGTAGGTCCTCTTGTACTTAAGTCGGCATTGTGCCATTTGTATTAAACTCGGATGCAATTTCTGTGTTTCATCGTCAATAAGAAGGTCCAAGGGATACAGTAAACCTGAAGTGAAGCAGCGGAATCTAAAACTGGACTCACAGGAGACGTTCAAATCATAGAAAGTTAGAGTGTCAGTCCTCTTGTACTTAAGTCGGCATTGTGCCCTTTGTATTAAATTCGAATGCAAGCTCTGTGTTTCATCGTCAATAAGAAGGTCCTAGGGATACAGTAAACCTTAAGTGAAGCATCAGAATCTAAAACAGGTCTCTTAGGAGAGGTTCAAATCATAGAAAGTTAGAATTTCAGTCCTCTTGTACTTAAGTCGGCATTGTGCCTTTTGAATTTAATTCCGATGCTTTTTCTGTGTTTCATTGTCAATAAGAAGGTCCAAGGGATACAGTAAACCTGAAGTGAAGCATCGAAATTTAAAACTGGACTCACAGGAGAGGTTCAAATAATAGAAAGGTAGAATGTCACTCCTCTTGTACTTAACTCGGCATTGTGACTTTTGTATTAAATTCGGATTCTATTTCTGTGTTTCATTGTCAATAAGAAGGTGCAAAGTATACAGCCAACCTGAAGTGAAGCATCGGAATCTAAAACTGGACTCACAGGAGAGGTTCAAATCATAGAAAGTGAGAGTGTCAGTCCTCTTGTACTTAAGTCGACATTGTGCCATTTGTATTAAATTCGGATGCAATTTTGTGTTTCATCGTCAATAAGAAGGTCAAGGGATACAGTAAACCTGAAGTGAAGCATCGGAATCTAAAACTGGACTCACAGGAGATGTTCAAATCAAAAAAAGTTAGAGTGTCAGCGCTCTTGTACTTAAGTCGGCATTGTACCTTTTGTATTAAATTCGGATGCAAACTCTGTGTTTCTTCGTCAAATAGAAGGTCCAAGGGATACAGTAAACCTGAAGTGAAGCATCGGAATCTAAAACTGGAATCACAGGAGAGGTTCAAATCATAGAAAGTGAGAGTGTCAGTCCTCTTGTAGTTAACACGGCATTGTGCCTTTTGAATTTAATTCCGATGCATTTTCTGTGTTTCATCGTCAATAAGAAGGTGCAAGGTATACAGTAGACCTGAAGTGAAGCATTGGAATCTAGATCTGACGTCACAGGAGAGGTTCGAATCATAGAAAGTGAGAGTGTCAGTCCTCTTGTACGTAAGTCGGCATTGTGCCATTTGAATTAAATTCGGATGCAATTTCTGTGTTTCGTCGTCAATAAGAAGGTCCAAGGGATACAGTAAACCTGAAGTGAAGCATCGGAATCTAAAACTGGACTCACAGGAGAGGTTCAAATCATAGAAAGTGAGAGTGTCAGTTCTCTTCTACTTAGGTCGGCATTGTGCCTTTTGGATTTAATTCGGATGCAATTTCTGTGTTTCATCGTCAATAAGAAGGTCCAAACGATACAGTAAAACTGAAGTGAAGCATCGGAATCTAAAACTGGACTCACAGGAGAGATTCAAACCATAGAAAGTTAGAGTGTCTCTCCTCTTGTACCTAATTCGGTATTGTGCCTTTTGTATTAAATTCGGATGCAATTTCTGTGTTTCATCGTCAATAAGAAGGTCCAAGGGATACAGTAAACCTTAAGTAAATCATCGGAATCTAAAACTGGACTCACAGGAGAGGTTCAAATCACAGAAAGTGAGAGTGTCAGTCCTCTTGTACTTAAGTCGACATTGAGCCACTTGTATTAAATTCGGATGCAATTTCTGTGTTTCATCGTCAATAAGAAGGTCCAAGGGATACAGTAAACCTGAAGTGAAGCATCGGAATCTAAAACTGGACTCACAGGAGAGGTTCAAATCATAGAAAGTTAGAGTGTCAGTCCTCTTTTACTTAAGTGGGCATTGTGCCTTTTGAATTTAATTCCGATGCTATTTCTGTGTTTCATTGTCAATAAGAAGGTCCAAGGGATACACTAACTCTGAAGTGAAGCATCGGAATCTAAAACAGGACTCACAGGAGAGGTTCTAATATAGAAAGTTAGAATGTCAGTCCTCTTGTACTTAAGTCGGCATTGTGCCTTTTTTGTGTTAAATTCGGATGCAATTTCTGTGTTTCATCGTCAATAAGAAGGTGCAAGGTATACAGTAAACCCTTAAGTGAAGCATCGGAAACTAAAACTGGACTCACAGGAAAGGTTCAAATCATAGAAAGGGAGAGATTCAGTCCTCTTGTACTTATGTCGGCATTGTGGCATTTGAATTAAATTTGGATGCATTTTCTGTGTTTCGTCGTCAATAAGAAGGTCCAAGGGATACAGTAAACCTGAAGTGAAGCATCGGAATCTAAAAGTGGACTCACAGGGGAGGTGCAAATCATAGAAAGTGAGAGTGTCAGTCCTCTTGTACTTAAGTCGGCATTGTGCCTTTTGAATTTAATTCTGATGCAATTTCTATGTTTCATCGTCAATAAGAAGCTGCAAGGTATACAGTAACCCTGAAGTGAAACTTCGGAATCTAAAACAGGACACACAGGAGAGGTTCAAATCATAGAAAGTGAGAGTGTTAGTCCTCTTCCACTTAGTTCGGCACTGTGCCTTTTGAATATAATTCCGATGCAATTTCTGTGTTTCATCGTCAATAAGAAGCTGCAAGGTATACAGTAAACCTGAAGTGAAGCTTCGGAATCTAAAACTGGCCACACAGGAGAGGTTCAAATCATAGAAAGTGAGAGTGTTAGTCCTCTTCTACTTAGGTCGGCACTGTGCATTTTGAATTTAATTCCGATGCAATTTCTGTGTTTCATCGTCAATAAGAACGTCCAAGGGATACAGTAATCCTGAAGTGAAGCATCGGAATCTAAAACTGGACTCACAGGAGAGGTTCAGATCATAGAAAGTGAGAGTGTCGGTCCTTTTGTACTTAAGTCGCCATAGTGCCTTTTGTATTAAATTCGGATGCATTTTCTGTGTGTCATCGTCAATATGAAGGTCCAAGGGATACTGTAAAACTGAAGTAAAGCATCGGAATCTAAAACTGGACTCACAGGAGAGGTTCCAATCATAGAGAGTTAGAGTGTCAGTCCTCTTGTACTTAAGTCGGCATTGTGCCTTTTGTATTAAATTCGGATGCAAACTCTGTGTTTCATCGTCAATAAGAAGGTCCAAGGGATACAGTAAACCTGAAGTAAAGCATCGGAATCTAAAACTGGACTCACAGGAGAGGTTCAAATCATAGAAAGTTAGAGTGTCAGTCCTCTTGTACTTAAGTCGGCATTGTGCCTTTTGAATTTAATTCCGATGCTATTTCTGTATTTCATTGTCAATAAGAAGGTCCTAGGGATACAGTAAACCTGAAGTGAAGCATCGGAATCTAAATCTGACCTCACAGGAGAGGTTCAAATCATAGAAAGTGAGAGTGTCAGTCCTCTCTTACTTAAGTCGGCATTGTGCGTTTTAAATTTAATTCCGATGCAATATCTGTGTTTCCTCGTCAATAAGAAGGTCCAAGGGATACAGTGAACCTGAAGTGAAGCATCGAAATCTAAAACTGGACTCACAGGAGAGATTCAAATCATAGATAGTGAGAGTGTCAGTCCTCCTTTACTTAAGTCGGCATTGTGCGTTTTAAATTTAATTCCGATGCATTATCTGTGTTTCGTCGTCAATAAGAAGGTCCAAGGGATACAGTTAACCTGAAGTGAAGCATCGGAATCTAGAACTGGACTCACAGGAGATGTTCAAATCATAGAAAGTTAGAGTGTCAGTCCACTTTTACTTAAGCCGCCATTGTGATTTTTGTATTAAATTCGGATGCAATTTCTGTGTTTCATCGTCAATAAGAAGGTCCAAGGGATACAGTAAACCTGAGGTGAAGCATCGGAATCTAAAACTGGACTCAGAGGAGAGGTTCAAATCGTATAAAGTGACAGTGTCAGACCTCTTGTACTTAAGTCACCATTGTGACTTTTGTATTAATTTCGGATGCAATTTCAGTGTTTCATAGTCAATAAGAAGGTCCAAGGGATACAGTAATCCTGAAGTGAAGCATCGGAATCTAAAACTGGACTCACAGGAGAGGTTCAAATCATAGAAAGTGAGAGTGTCAGTCCTCTTGTATTTAAGTCGCCATTGTTCCTTTTGTAAAAAATTCGGATGCAATATCTGTGTGTCATCGTCAATAAGAAGGTCCAAGGGATACAGTAAACCTGAAGTAAAGCATCGGAATCTGAAACTGGACTCACAGAAGAGGTTCAAATCATAGAGAGTTAGATTGTCAGTCCTCTTGTACTTAAGTCGGCATTGTGCCTTTTGTATTAAATTCGGATGCAAACTCTGTGTTTCATCGTCAATAAGAAGGTCCAAGGGATACAGTAAACCTGAAGTGAAGCATCGGAATCTAAAACTGGACCCACAGGAGAGGTTCAAATCATAGAAAGTTAGACTGTCAGTCCTCTTGTACTTAAGTCGGCATTGTGCCTTTTGAATTTAATTCCGATGCTATTTCTGTGTTTCATTGTCAATAAGAAGGTCCTAGGGATACAGTAAACCTGAAGTAAAGCATCGGAATCTAAAACTGGACTCACAGGAGAGGTTCAAATCATAGAAAGTTAGAGTGTCAGTCCTCTTGTACTTAAGTCGGCATTGTGCCTTTTGAATTTAATTCCGATGCTATTTCTGTATTTCATTGTCAATAAGAAGGTCCTAGGGATACAGTAAACCTGAAGTGAAGCATCGGAATCTAAATCTGACCTCACAGGAGAGGTTCAAATCATAGAAAGTGAGAGTGTCAGTCCTCTCTTACTTAAGTCGGCATTGTGCGTTTTAAATTTAATTCCGATGCAATATCTGTGTTTCCTCGTCAATAAGAAGGTCCAAGGGATACAGTGAACCTGAAGTGAAGCATCGAAATCTAAAACTGGACTCACAGGAGAGATTCAAATCATAGATAGTGAGAGTGTCAGTCCTCCTTTACTTAAGTCGGCATTGTGCGTTTTAAATTTAATTCCGATGCATTATCTGTGTTTCGTCGTCAATAAGAAGGTCCAAGGGATACAGTTAACCTGAAGTGAAGCATCGGAATCTAGAACTGGACTCACAGGAGATGTTCAAATCATAGAAAGTTAGAGTGTCAGTCCACTTGTACTTAAGCCGCCATTGTGATTTTTGTATTAAATTCGGATGCAATTTCTGTGTTTCATCGTCAATAAGAAGGTCCAAGGGATACAGTAAACCTGAGGTGAAGCATCGGAATCTAAAACTGGACTCAGAGGAGAGGTTCAAATCGTATAAAGTGACAGTGTCAGACCTCTTGTACTTAAGTCACCATTGTGACTTTTGTATTAATTTCGGATGCAATTTCAGTGTTTCATAGTCAATAAGAAGGTCCAAGGGATACAGTAATCCTGAAGTGAAGCATCGGAATCTAAAACTGGACTCACAGGAGAGGTTCAAATCATAGAAAGTGAGAGTGTCAGTCCTCTTGTATTTAAGTCGCCATTGTTCCTTTTGTAAAAAATTCGGATGCAATATCTGTGTGTCATCGTCAATAAGAAGGTCCAAGGGATACAGTAAACCTGAAGTAAAGCATCGGAATCTGAAACTGGACTCACAGAAGAGGTTCAAATCATAGAGAGTTAGATTGTCAGTCCTCTTGTACTTAAGTCGGCATTGTGCCTTTTGTATTAAATTCGGATGCAAACTCTGTGTTTCATCGTCAATAAGAAGGTCCAAGGGATACAGTAAACCTGAAGTGAAGCATCGGAATCTAAAACTGGACCCACAGGAGAGGTTCAAATCATAGAAAGTTAGACTGTCAGTCCTCTTGTACTTAAGTCGGCATTGTGCCTTTTGAATTTAATTCCGATGCTATTTCTGTGTTTCATTGTCAATAAGAAGGTCCTAGGGATACAGTAAACCTGAAGTGAAGCATCGGAATCTAAATCTGACCTCACAGGAGAGGTTCAATTCACAGAAAGTGAGAGTGTCACTCCTCTTTTACTTAAGTCGGCATTGTGCGTTTAAATTTAATTCCGATGCAATATCTGTGTTTCCTCGTCAATAAGAAGGTCCAAGGGATACAGTAAACCTGAGGTGGAGCATCGGAATCTAAAACGGGACTCAGAGGAGAGGTTCAAATCATAGAAAGTGAGAGTGTAAGTCCTCTTGTACGTAAGTCACCATTGTGACTTTTGTATTAATTTAGGATGCAATTTCTGTGTTTCATCGTCAATAAGAAGGTCCAAGGGATACAGTAAACCTGAAGTGAAGCATCGGAATCTAAAACTGAGGTTCAAATCATAGAAAGTGAGAGTGTCAGTCCTCTTGTACTTAAATCGCCATTGTGATTTTTGTAATAAATTCGGATGCAATTTCTGTGTGTCATCGTCAATAAGAATGTCCAAGGGATTCAGTAAACCTGAAGTAAAGCATCGGAATCTAAAACTGGACTCACAGGAGAGGTTCAAATCATAGAAAGTGAGAGTATCAGTGCTCTTTTACTTACGTCGGCATTGTGCGTTTTAAATTTCATTCCGATGCAATATCTTATTTCATCGTCAATAAGAAAGTCCAAGGGATACAGTGAACCTGAAGTGAAGCATCGGAATCTAAAACTAGACTCACAGGAGAGATTCAAATCATAGATAGTGGGAGTGTCAGTCCTCTTTTACTTAAGTCGGCATTGTGGGTTTTAAATTTAATTCCGATGCATTATCTGTGTTTCATCGTCAATAAGAAGGTCCAAGGGATACAGTTAACCTGAAGTGAAGCATCGGAATCTAGAACTGGACTCACAGGAGATGTTCAAATCATAGAAAGTGAGAGTGTCAGTCCTCTTGCACTTAAGCCGCCGTTGTGATTTTTGTATTAAATTCGGATGCAATATCTGTGTTTCATCGTCAATAAGATGGTCCAAGGGATACAGTAAACCTGAAGTGAAGCATCGGAATCTAAAACTGGACCCACAGGAGAGGTGCAAATCATAGAAAGTTAGAGTGTCAGTCCTCTTGTACTTAAGTCGGCATTGTACCTTTTGTATTAAATTCGGATGAAAAAACTCTGTGTTTCATCGTCAATTAGAAGGTCCAAGGGATACAGTAAACCTGAAGTGAAGCATCGGAATATAAAACTGGACTCACAGGAGAGGTTCGAATCATAGAAAGTGAGAGTGTCAGTCCTCTTGTACTTAAGTCGGCATTGCGCCATTTGTATTAAATTCGGATGCAATTTCTGTGTTTCATCGTCAATAAGAAGGTCCAAGGGATACAGTAAACCTGAGGTGAAGCATCGGAATCTAAAACTGGACTCAGAGGAGAGGTTCAAATCGTATAAAGTGAGAGTGTCAGACCTCTTGTACTTAAGTCACCATTGTGACTTATGTATTAATTTCGGATGCAATTTCAGTGTTTCATAGTCAATAAGAAGGTCCAAGGGATACAGTAAACCTGAAGTGAAGCATCGGAATCTAAAACTGGACTCACAGGAGAGGTTCAAATCATAGAAAGTGAGAGTGTCAGTCCTCTTGTACTTAAGTCGCCATTGTGCCTTTTGTATTAAATTCGGATGCAATTTCTGTGTGTCATCGTCAATAAGAAGGTCCAAGGGATACAGTAAACCTGAAGTAAAGCATCGGAATCTAAACTGGACTCACAGGAGAGGTTCAAATCATAGAAACTTAGAGTGTCAGTCCTCTTGTACTTAAGTCGGCATTGTGCCTTTTGTATTAAATTCGGATGCAAACTCTGTGTTTCATCGTCAATAAGAAGGTCTAAGGGATACAGTAAACCTGAAGAGAAGCATCGGAATCTAAAACTGGACTCACAGGATAGGTCAAATCATAGAAAGTTAGAGTGTCAGTCCTCTTGTACTTAAGTCGGCATTGTGCCTTTTTAATTTAATTCCGATGCTATTTCTGTGGTTCATTGTCAATACGAAGGTCCAAGGGATACAGTAAACCTGAAGTGAAGCATCGGAATCTAAATCTGACCTCACAGGTGAGATTCAAATCATAGAAAGTGAGAGTGTCAGTCCTCTTTTACTTAAGTCGGCATTGTGCGTTTTAAATTTAATTCCGATGCAATATCTGTGTTTCATCGTCAACAAGAAGGTCCAAGGGATACAGTGAACCTGAAGTGAAGCATCGGAATCTAAAACTGGACTCACAGGAGATGTTCAAATCATAGAAAGTGAGATTGTCGGTCCTCTTGTACTAATGTCGCCATTGTGATTTTTGTATTAAAATCGGATGCAATTTCTGTGTTTCATCGTCAATAAGAAGGTCCAAGAGATACAGTAAACCTGAGGTGAAGCAGTGGAATCTAAAACTGGACTCGCAGGAGAAGTTCAAATCATAGAAAGTGAGAGTGTCAGTCCTCTTGTACTTAAGTCATCATTGTGACTTTTGTATTAATTTCGGATGCAATTTCTGTGTTTCATGGTCACTAAGAAGGTACAAGGGATACAGTAAACCTGAAGTGAAGCATCGGAATCTAAAACTGGACTCACAGGAGAGGTTCAAATCATAGAAAGTTAGAGTGTCAGTCCCCTTTTACTTAAGTCGGCATTGTGCGTTTTAAATTTAATTCCGATGCATTATCTGTGTTTCATCGTCATTAAGAAGGTCCAAGGGATACAGTAAACCTGAAGTGAAGCATCGGAATCTAAAACTGGACTCACAGGAGAGGTTCAAATCATAGAAAGTGAGAGTATTAGTCCTCTTCTACTTAGGTCGGCACTGTGCCTTTTGAATTTTATTCCGATGCAATTTCTGTGTTTCATCGTCAATAAGAATGTCCAAGGGAAACTGTAAACCTGAAGTGAAGCATCGGAATCTAGAACTGGACTCACAGGAGACGTTGAAATCATAGAAAGTGAGAGTGTCAGTCCTCTTTTACTTAAGCCGCCATTTTGATTTTTGTATTAAATTCGGGTTCAATTTCTGTGTTTCATCGTCAATAAGAAGGTCCAAAGGATACAGTAAACCTGAAGTGAAGCATCGGAATCTAGAACTGGACTTACAGGAGATGTTCAAATCTTAGAAAGTGAGAGTGTCTGTCCTCTAGTATATAAGCCGCCATTGTGATTTTTGTATTAAATTCGGATGCAATTTCTGTGTTTCATCGTCATAAGAAGGTCCAAGGGATACAGTAAACCTGAAGTGAAGCATCGGAATCTAAAACTGGACTCACAGGAGAGGTTCAAATCATAGAAAGTGAGAGTATTAGTCCTCTTCTACTTAGGTCGGCACTGTGCCTTTTGAATTTTATTCCGATGCAATTTCTGTGTTTCATCGTCAATAAGAAGGTCCAAGGGATACAGTAAACCTGAAGTAAAGCATCGAAATCTAAAACTGGACTCACAGGAGAGGTTCAAATCATAGAAAGTGAGAGTATCAGTCCTCTTTTACTTAAGTCGGCATTGTGCGTTTTAAATTTAATTCCGATGCAATATCTTATTTCATCGTCAATAAGAAAGTCCAAGGGATACAGTGAACCTGAAGCGAAGCATCGGAATCTAAAACTGGACTCACAGGAGAGATTCAAATCATAGATAGTGAGAGTGTCAGTCCTCTTTTACTTAAGTCGGCATTGTGCGTTTTAAATTTAATTCCGATGCATTATCTGTGTTTCATCGTCAATATGAAGGTCCAAGGAATACAGTTAACCTGAAGTGAAGCATCGGAATGTAGAACTGGACTTACAGGAGATGTTCAAATCATAGAAAGTGAGAGCGTCAGTCCTCTTGTACTTAAGCCGCGTTGTGATTTTTGTATTAAATTCGGATGCAATTTCTGTGTTTCATCGTCAATAAGAAGGTCCAAGGGATACAGTAAACCTGAAGTGAAGCATCGGAATCTAAAACTGGACGCACAGGAGAGGTGCAAATCATAGAAAGTTAGAGTGTCAGTCCTCTTGTACTTAAGTCGGCATTGTACCTTTTGTATTAAATTCGGATGCAAACTCTGTGTTCATCGTCAATTAGAAGGTCCAAGGGATACAGTAAACCTGAAGTGAAGCATCGGAATCTAAAACTGGACTCACAGGAGAGGTTCGAATCATAGAAAGTGAGAGTGTCAGTCCTCTTGTACTTAAGTCGGCATTGCGCCATTTGTATTAAATTCGGATGCAATTTCTGTGTTTCATCGTCAATAAGAAGGTCCAAGGGATACAGTAAACCTGAGGTGAAGCATCAGAATCTAAAACTGGACTCAGAGGAGTGGTTCAAACCGCATAAAGTGAGAGTGTCAGACCTCTTTTACTTAAGTCACCATTGTGACTTTTGTATTAATTTCGGATGCAATTTCAGTGTTTCATAGGCAATAAGAAGGTCCAAGGGATACAGTAATCCTGAAGTGAAGCATCGGAATCTAAAACTAGACTCACAGGAGAGGTTCAAATCATAGAAAGTGAGAGTGTCAGTCCTCTTGTTCTTAAGTCACCATTGTGCCTTTTGTATTAAATTCGGATGCAATTTCTGCTTGTCATCGTCAATAAGAAGGTCCAAGGGATACAGTAAACCTTAAGTGAAGCATCGGAATCTAAAACTGGACTCTCAGGAGAGGTTCAAATCATAGAAAGTTAGAGTGTCAGTCCTCTTGTACTTAAGTCGGCCTTGTGCCTTTTGAATTTAATTCCGATGCTATTTCTGTGTTTCATTGTCAATAAGAACGTCCTAGGGATACAGTAAACCTGAAGTGAAGCATCGGAATCTAAATCTGACCTCACAGGAGAGGTTCAAATCATAGAAAGTGAGAGTGTCAGTCCTCTTGTTCTTAAGTCACCATTGTGCCTTTTGTATTAAATTCGGATGCAATTTCTGCTTGTCATCGTCAATAAGAAGGTCCAAGGGATACAGTAAACCTGAAGTGAAGCATCGGAATCTAAAACTGGACTCACAGGAGATGTTCAAATCATAGAAAGTGAGAGCGTCAGTCCTCTTGTACTTAAGTCGCCATTGTGTTTTTTTTTTAAATTCGGATGCAATTTCTGTGTTTCATCGTCAATAAGAAGGTCCAAGGGATACAGTTAACCTGGAGTGAAGCGTCGGAATCTAAAACTGGACTCACAGGAGAGGTTCAAATCATAGAAAGTGAGAGTGTCAGTCCTCTTTTACTTGAGTCGGCATTGTGCCTTTTGTATTAAATTCGGATGCAAACTCTGAGTTTCATCGTCAATAAGAAGGTCCAAGGGAAACAGTAAACCTGAAGTAAAGCATCGGAATCGAAAACTGGACTCACAGGAGAGGTTCAAATCATAGAAAGTTAGAGTGTCAGTCCTCTTGTACTTAAGTCGGCATTGTGCCTTTTGATTTTAATCCCGATTCAATTTCTATGTTTCATCGTCAATAGGAAGGTCCAAGGGATACAGTAAACTTGAAGTGAAGCATCGGAATCTGAAACTGGACTCACAGGAGAGGTTCAAATCATAGAAAGTGAGAGTGTCAGTCTTTTACTTATGTCGGCATTGTGCGTTTTGAATTTGATTCCGATGCAACTTCTGTGTTTCATCGTCAATAAGAAATTCCAAGGGATACAGTAAACCAGAAGTGAAGCGTCGGAATCTAAAACTGGACTCACAGGAGATGTTCAAATCATAGAAAGTGAGAGCGTCAGTCCTCTTGTACTTAAGTCGCCATTGTGTTTTTTGTATTAAATTCGGATGCAATTTCTGTGTTTCATCGTCAATAAGAAGGTCCAAGGGATACAGTAAACCTGAAGTGAAGCATCAGAATAGAGAACTGGACTCACAGGAGAGGTTCAAATCATAGAAAGTTAGAGTGTCAGTCCTCTTGTACATAAGTCGGCATTGTACCTTTTGTATTAAATTCGGATGCAAACTCTGTGTTCCATCGTCAATTAGAAGGTCCGAGGGATACAGTAAACCTGAAGTGAAGCATCGGAATCTAAAACAGGACTCACTGGAGAGGTTCAAATCATAGAAAGTGAGGGTGTCAGTCCTCTTGTGCTTAAGACGGCATTGTGCCTTTTGAATTTAATTCCGATGCAATATCTGTGTTTCATCGTCAATAACAAGGTGCAAGGTATACAGTAAACCTGAAGTGAAGCATCGGAATCTAAATCTGACCTCACATGAGAGGTTCGAATCATAGAGTGTGAGAGTGTCAGTCCTGTTGTACTTAAGTCGGCATTGTGCCATTTGTATTAAATTCGGATGCAATTTCTGTGTTTCATCGTCAATAAGAAGGTCCAAGGGATACAGTAAACCTGAAGTGAAGCATCGGAATCTAAAACTGGACTCACAGGAGAGGTTCAAATCATAGAATGTGAAAGTGTCAGTCCTCTTGTACTTAAGCCGCCATTGTGCCTTTTGTATTAAGTTCGGATGCAATTTCTGTGTTTCATCTTCAATAAGAAGGTCCAAGGGATACAGTAAACCTGAAGTGAAGCATCAGAATCTAAAACTGGTCTCTTAGGAGAGGTTCTAAGCACAGAAAGTTAGAATGTGAGTCCTCTTGTACTTAAGTCGGCATTGTGCCTTTTGAATTTAATTTCGATGCTTTTTCTGTGTTTCATTGTCAATAAGAAGGTCCAAGGTATACGGCAAATCTGAAGTGAAGCAGTGGAATCTAAAACTGGGCTCACTGGAGAGGTTCAAATCATAGAAAGTTAGAGTGTCAGTCCTCTTTTACTTAAGTCGACATTGTGCCATTTGTATTAAATTCAGATGCAATTTCTGTGTTTCATCGTCAATAAGAAGGTCCAAGGGATACAGTAAAACTTAAGTGAAGCATCGGAATCTAAAACTGGCCTCACAGGAGAGGTTCAAATCATGGAAACCGGGAGTGTCAGTCCTCTTGTACATAAGTCGCCATTGTGCCTTTTGTACTAAATTCGGATACAATTTCTGTGTTTCATCGTAAATAAGAAGGTCCTAGGGATACAGTAAACCTGAAGTGAAGCATCGGAATCCAAAACTGGACTCACAGGTGAGGTTCAAATCATAGAAATTCAGATTGTCAGTCCTCTTGTACTTAAGTCGGTATTGTGCCTTTTGTATTAAATTCGGATGCAATTTCTGTGTTTCATCGTCAATTACAAGGTCCAAGGGATACAGTAAACCTGAAGTGAAGCATCGGAATCCAAAACTGGACTCACAGGAGAGGTTCAAATCATAGAAAGTTAGAGTGTCAGTCCTCTGGTACTTAAGTCGGTATTGTGCCTTTTGTATTAAATTCGGATGCAAACTCTGTGTTTCATCGTCACTAAGAAGGTCCAAGGGATACAGTAAAATGAAGTGAAGCATTGGAATCTAACACTGGACTCACAGGAGAGGTTCAAATCATAGAAAGTTAGAGCGTCAGTGCTCTTGTACTTAAGTCGGCATTATGCCTTTTGAATTTAATTCCGATGCAATTTCTGTGTTTCATCGTCAATAAGAAGGTCCAAGGGATACAGTAAACCTGAAGTGAAGCATCGGAATCTAAAACAGGACTCACTGGAGAGGTTCAAATCATAGAAAGTGAGGGTGTCAATCCTCTTGTACTTAAGACGGCATTGTGCCTTTTGAATTTAAATCCGATGCAATATCTGTGTTTCATCGTCAATAAGAAGGTGCAAGGTATACAGTAAACCTGAAGTGAAGCATCGGAATCTAAATCTGACCTCACATGAGAGGTTCGAATCATAGAGAGTGAGAGTGTCAGTCCTGTTGTACTTAAGTCGCCATTGAGCCATTTGTATTAAATTCGGATGCAATTTCTGTGTTTCATCGTCAATAAGAAGGTCCTAGGGATACAGTAAACCTGAAGTGAAGCATCGGAATCTAAAACTGGACTCACAGGAGAGGTTCAAATCATAGAATGTGAAAGTGTCAGTCCTCTTGTACTTAAGCCGCCATTGTGCCTTTTGTATTAAGTTCGGATGCAATTTCTGTGTTTCATCTTCAATAAGAAGGTCCAAGGGATACAGTAAACCTGAAGTGAAGCATCAGAATCTAAAACTGGTCTCTTAGGAGAGGTTCTAAGCACAGAAAGTTAGAATGTCAGTCCTCTTGTACTTAAGTCGGCATTGTGCCTTTTGAATTTAATTTCGATGCTTTTTCTGTGTTTCATTGTCAATAAGAAGGTCCAAGGGATACAGTAAACCTGAAGTGAAGCATCGGAATCTAAAACTGGACTCACAGGAGAGGTTCAAATCATAGAAAGTTAGAATGTCAGTCCTCTTGTACTTAAGTCGGCATTGTGCCTTTTGTATTAAATTCGTATGCAATTTCTGTGTTTCATCGTCATTAAGAAGGTGCAAGGTATACAGCAAACCTGAAGTGAAGCAGTGGAATCTAAAACTGGTCTCACAGGAGAGGTTCAAATCATAGAAAGTTAGAGTGTCAGTCCTCTTTTACTTAAGTCGGCATTGTGCCATTTGTATTAATTTCAGATGCAATTTCTGTGTTTCATCGTCAATAAGAAGGTCCAAGGGATACAGTAAAACTTACGTGAAGCATCGGAATCGAAAACTGGCCTCACAGGAGAGGTTCAAATCATGGAATGCGAGAGTGTCAGTCCTCTTGTACTTAAGTCGCCATTGTGCCTTTTGTACTAAATTCGGATGCAATTTCTGTGTTTCATCGTCAATAAGAAGGTCCTAGGGATACAGTAAACCTGAAGTGAAGCATCGGAATCCAAAACTGGACTCACAGGTGAGGTTCAAATCATAGAAATTCAGAGTGTCAGTCCTCTTGTACTTAAGCCGCCATTGTGCCTTTTGTATTAAGTTCGGATGCAATTTCTGTGTTTCATCGTCAATAAGAAGGTCCAAGGGATACAGTAAACCTGAAGTGAAGCATCAGAATCTAAAACTGGTCTTAGGAGAGTTTCAAAGCATATAAAGTTAGAATGTCAGTCCTCTTGTACTTAAGTCGGCATTGTGCCTTTTGAATTCAATTTCGATGCTTTTTCTGTGTTTCATTGTCAATAAGAAGGTCCAAGGTATACAGCAAACCTGAAGTGAAGCAGTGGAATCTAAAACTGGGCTCACTGGAGGGGTTCAAATCATAGAAAGTTAGAGTGTCAGTCCTCTTTTACTTAAGTCGACATTGTGCCATTTGTATTAAATTCAGATGCAATTTCTGTGTTTCATCGTCAATAAGAAGGTCCAAGGGATACAGTAAAACTTGAGTGAAGCATCGGAATCTAAAACTGGCCTCACAGGAGATGTTCAAATCATGGAAACCGGGAGTGTCAGTCCTCTTGTACTTAAGTCGCCATTGTGCCTTTTGTACTAAATTCGGATACAATTTCTGTGTTTCATCGTCAATAAGAAGGTCCTAGGGATACAGTAAACCTGAAGTGAAGCATCGGAATCCAAAACTGGACTAACAGGTGAGGTTCAAATCATAGAAATTCAGAGTGTCAGTCCTCTTGTACTTAAGTCGGTATTGTGCCTTTTGTATTAAATTCGGATGCAATTTCTGTGTTTCATCGTCAATTACAAGGTCCAAGGGATACAGTAAACCTGAAGTGAAGCATCGGAATCCAAAACTGGACTCACAGGAGAGGTTCAAATCATAGAAACTTAGAGTGTCAGTCCTCTGGTACTTAAGTCGGTATTGTGCCTTTTGTATTAAATTCGGATGCAAACTCTGTGTTTCATCGTCACTAAGAAGGTCCAAGGGATACAGTAAAATGAAGTGAAGCATTGGAATCTAACACTGGACTCACAGGAGAGGTTCAAATCATAGAAAGTTAGAGCGTCAGTGCTCTTGTACTTAAGTCGGCATTATGCCTTTTGAATTTAATTCCGATGCAATTTCTGTGTTTCATCGTCAATAAGAAGGTCCAAGGGATACAGTAAACCTGAAGTGAAGCATCGGAATCTAAAACAGGACTCACTGGAGAGTTTCAAATCATAGAAAGTGAGGGTGTCAGTCCTCTTGTACTTAAGACGGCATTGTGCCTTTTGAATTTAATTCCGATGCAATATCTGTGTTTCATCGTCAATAAGAAGGTGCAAGGTATACAGTAAACCTGAAGTGAAGCATCGGAATCTAAATCTGACCTCACATGAGAGGTTCGAATCATAGAGAGTGAGAGTGTCAGTCCTGTTGTACTTAAGTCGCCATTGTGCCATTTGTATTAAATTCGGATGCAATTTCTGTGTTTCATCGTCAATAAGAAGGTCCTAGATATACAGTAAACCTGAAGTGAAGCATCGGAATCTAAAACTGGACTCACAGGAGAGGTTCAAATCATAGAATGTGAAAGTGTCAGTCCTCTTGTACTTAAGCCGCCATTGTGCCTTTTGTATTAAGTTCGGATGCAATTTCTGTGTTTCATCTTCAATAAGAAGGTCCAAGGGATACTGTAAACCTGAAGTGAAGCATCAGAATCTAAAACTGGTCTCTTAGGAGAGGTTCTAAGCACAGAAAGTTAGAATGTCAGTCCTCTTGTACTTAAGTCGGCATTGTGCCTTTTGAATTTAGTTTCGATGCTTTTTCTGTGTTTCATTGTCAATAAGAAGGTCCAAGGGATACAGTAAACCTGAAGTGAAGCATCGGAATCTGAAACTGGACTCACAGGAGAGGTTCAAATCATAGAAAGTTAGAATGTCAGTCCTCTTGTACTTAAGTCGGCATTGTGCCTTTT
The DNA here is from genome assembly GCF_021461395.2 of Schistocerca americana. Taxonomy (NCBI): domain Eukaryota; kingdom Metazoa; phylum Arthropoda; class Insecta; order Orthoptera; family Acrididae; genus Schistocerca; species Schistocerca americana. Next base: position 34,228,597 of record NC_060128.1, read on the forward strand.
GTATTAAATTCGTATGCAATTTCTGTGTTGCATCGTCATTAAGAAGGTGCAAGGTATACAGCAAACCTGAAGTGAAGCAGTGGAATCTAAAACTGGTCTCACAGGAGAGGTTCAAATCATAGAAATTTAGAGTGTCAGTCCTCTTTTACTTAAGTCGGCATTGTGCCATTTGTATTAATTTCAGATGCAATTCCTGTGTTTCATCGTCAATAAGAAGGTCCAAGGGATACAGTAAAACTTAAGTGAAGCATCGGAATCGAAAACTGGCCTCACAGGAGAGGTACAAATCATGGAATGCGAGAGTGTCAGTCCTCTTGTACTTAAGTCGCCATTGTGCCTTTTGTACTAAATTCGGATGCAATTTCTGTGTTTCATCGTCAATAAGAAGGTCCTAGGGATACAGTAAACCTGAAGTGAAGCATCGGAATCCAAAACTGGACTCACAGGTGAGGTTCAAATCATAGAAATTCAGAGTGTCAGTCCTCTTGTACTTAAGTCGGTATTGTGCCTTTTGTATCAAATTCGGATGCAAACTCTGTGTTTCATCGTCAATAGGAAGGTCCAAGGGATACAGTAAACCAGAAGTGAAGCATCGGAATCTAAAACTGGATTCACAGGAGAGGTTCAAATCATAGAAAGTTAGAGTGTCAGTCCTCTTGTACTTAAGTCGGCATTGTGCTTTTTGAATTTAATTCCGATGCAATTTCTGTGTTTCATTGTCAGTAAGAAGGTCCAAGGGATACAGTAAACCTGAAGTGAAGCATCGGAAACTAAAACTGGACTCACAGGAGAGGTTCAAATCATAGAAAGTGAGAGTGTCAGTCCTCTTGTACATAAGTCGCCATTGTGCCTTTTGTATTAAATTCGGATGCAATTTCTGTGTTTCATCGTCAATTAGAAGGTCCAAGGGATACAGTAAACTTGAAGTGAAGTATCGGAATCCAAAACTGGACTCACAGGAGAGGTTCAAATCATAGAAAGTTAGAGTGTCAGTCCTCTTGTACTTAAGTCGGTATTGTGCCTTTTGTATTAAATTCGGATGCAAACTCTGTGTTTCATCGTCACTAAGGAGGTGCAAGGGATACAGTAAAATGAAGTGAAGCATTGGAATCTGAAATTGGACTCACAGGAGAGGTTCAAATCATAGAAAGTTAGAGCGTCAGTGCTCTTGTACTTAAGTCGGCACTATGCTTTTTGAAATTAATTCCGATGCAATTTCTGTGTTTCATCGTCAATAAGAAGGTCCAAGGGATACAGTAAACCTGAAGTGAAGCATCGGAATCTAAAACAGGACTCACTGGAGAGGTTCAAATCATAGAAAGTGAGGGTGTCAGTCCTCTTGTACTTAAGACGGCACTGTGCCTTTTGAATTTCATTCCGATGCAATATCAGTGTTTCATCGTCAATAACAAGGTGCAAGGTATACAGTAAACCTGAAGTGAAGCATCGGAATCTAAATCTGACCTCACATGAGAGGTTCGAATCATAGAGAGTGAGAGTGTCAGTCCTGTTGTACTTAAGTCGCCATTGTGCCATTTGTATTAAATTCGGATGCAATTTCTGTGTTTCATCGTCAATAAGAAGGTCCAAGGGATACAGTAAACCTGAAGTGAAGCATCGGAATCTAAAACTGGACTCACAGGAGAGGTTCAAATCATAGAATGTGAAAGTGTCAGTCCACTTGTACTTAAGCCGCCATTGTGCCTTTTGTATTAAATTCGGATGCAATTTCTGTGTTTCATCGTCAATAAGAAGGTCCAAGGGATACAGTAAACCTGAAGTGAAGCATCAGAATCTAAAACTGGTCTCTTAGGAGAGGTTCAAAGCATAGAAAGTTAGAATGTCAGTCCTCTTGTACTTAAGTCGGCATTGTGCCTTTTGAATTTAATTTCGAAGATTTTTCTGTCTTTCATTGTCAATAAGAAGGTCCAAGGGATACAGTAAACCTGAAGTGAAGCATCGGAATCTAAAACTGGACTCACAGGAGAGGTTCAAATCATAGAAAGTTAGAATGTCAGTCCTCTTGTACTTAAGTCGGCATTGTGCCTTTTGTATTAAATTCGGATGCAATTTCTGTGTTTCATCGTCATTAAGAAGGTGCAAGGTATACAGCAAACCTGAAGTGAAGCAGTGGAATCTAAAACTGGTCTCACAGGAGAGGTTCAAATCATATAAAGTTAGAGTGTCAGTCCTCTTTTACTTAAGTCGGCATTGTGCCATTTGTATTAATTTCAGATGCAATTTCTGTGTTCCATCGTCAATAAGAAGGTCCAAGGGAAACAGTAAAACTTAAGTGAAGCATCGGAATCTAAAACTGGACTCACAGGAGAGGTTCAAATCATGGAAAGCGAGAGTGTCAGTCCTCTTGTACTTAAGTCGCCATTGTGCCTTTTGTACTAAATTCGGATGCAATTTCTGTGTTTCATCGTCAATAAGAAGGTCCTAGGGATACAGTAAACCAGAAGTGAAGCATCGGAATCTAAAACTGGACTCACAGGAGAGGTTCAAATCATAGAAAGTTAGAGTGTCAGTCCTGTTGTACTTAAGTCGGTATTGTGCCTTTTGTATTAAATTCGGATGCAAACTCTGTGTTTCATCGTCACTAAGAAGGTCCAAGGGATACAGTAAAATGAAGTGAAGCATCGGAATCTAAAACTGGACTCACAGGAGAGGTTCAAATCATAGAAAGTTAGAGCGTCAGTGCTCTTGTACTTAAGTCGGCATTATGCCTTTTGAATTTAATTCCGATGCAAATTCTGTGTTTCATCGTCAATAAGAAGGTCCAAGGGATACAGTAAACCTGAAGTGAAGCATCGGAATCTAAAACTGGACCCACAGGAGAGGTTCAAATCATAGAAAGTGAGAGTGTCAGTCCTCTTTTGCTTAAGTCGGCATTGTGCGTTTTAATTTAATTCGGATGCAATTTCTGTGTTTCATCGTCAATAAGAAGGTCCAAGGGGTACAGTAAACCTGAAGTGAAGCATCGGAATCCAAAACTAGACTCACAGGAGTGGTTCAAATCATAGAAAGTTAGAGTGTCAGTCCTCTTGTACTTAAGTCGGCATTGTGCCTTTTGTATTAAATTCGGATGCAAACTCTGTGTTTCATCGTCAATAAGAAGGTCCAAGGGATACAGTAAAACTGAAGTGAAGCATCGGAATCTAAAACTGGACTCACAGGACAGGTTCAAATCATAGAAAGTTAGAGTGTCAGACCTCCTTTACTTAAGTCGGCATTGTGCCTTTTGAATTTAATTCCGATGCAATTTCTGTGTTTCATCGTCAATAAGAAGCTGCAAGGTATACAGTAAACCTTAAGTGAAGCATCGGAATCTAAAACTGGACTCACAGGAGAGGTTCAAATCATAGAAAGTGAGAGTATTAGTCCTCTTCTACTTAGGTCGGCACTGTGCCTTTTGAATTTAATTCCGATGCAATTTCTGTGTTTCATCGTCAATAAGAACGTCCAAGGGAAACAGTAAACCTGAAGTGAAGCATCGGAATCTAGAACTGGACTCACAGGATAAGTTCAAATTATAGAAACTGAGAGTGTCAGTCCTCTTGTACTTAAGCAGCCATTGTGATTTTTGTATTAAATTCGGATTCAATTTCTGTGTTTCATCGTCAATAAGAAGGTCCAAGGGATACAGTAAACCTAAAGAGAAGCATCGGAGTTTAAAACCGGTCTCACGAGAGAGGTTCAAATCATAGAAAGTGCGAGTGTCAGTCCTCTTGTACTTAAGTCGGCATTGTGCCATTTGTATTAAATTCGGATGAGATTTCCGTGTTTTATCGTCAATAAGAAGATCCAAGGGATACAGTAAACCTGAAGTGAAGCATCGGAATGTAAATGTGACCTCACAGGAGAGGTTCGAATCATAGAAAGAGAGAGTGTCAGCCCTCTTCTACTTAAGTCGGCATTGTGCCATTTGTATAAAATTCGGATGCAATTTCTGTGTTTCATCGTCAATAAGAATGTCCAAGGGATACAGTAAACCTGAGGTGAAGCATCGGAATCTAAAACTGGACTCACAGGAGAGGTTCAATTCAATGAAAGTGAAAGTTTCAGCCCTCTTGTATTTAAGTCGCCATTGTTGCCTTGTGTATTAAATTCGGATGCAATTTCTGTGTTTCATCGTCAATAAGAAGGTCCAAGGGATACAGTAAACCTGAAGTGAAGCATCGGAATCCAAAACTGGACTCACAGGAGAGGTTCAAATCATAGAAAGTTAGAGTGTCAGTCCTCTTGTACTTAAGTCGGCATTGTGCCTTTTGTATTAAATACGGATGCAAACTCTGTGTTTCATCGTCAATACGAAGGTCCAAGGGAAACAGTAAACCTGAAGTGAAGCATCGGAATCGAAAACTGGACTCACAGGAGAGGTTCAAATCATAGAAAGTTAGAGTGTCAGTCCTCTTGTACTTAAGTCGGCATTGTGCCTTTTGAATTTAATTCCGATGCAATTTCTGTGTTTCATCGTCAATAAGAAGGTCCAAGGGATACAGTAAACCTGAAGTGAAGCATCGGAGTCTAAAACTGGACTCACCGGAGAGGTTCAAATCATAGAAAGTGAGAGTGTCAGTCCTCTTTTACTTATGTCGGCATTGTGCGTTTTAAATTTAATTCCGATGCAATATCTTATGATCCGATTTGAATTTGATTCCGATGCAATTTCTGTGTTTCATCGTCAATAAGAAATATCAAGGGATACAGTAAACCAGAAGTGAAGCGTCGGAATCTAAAACTGGACTCACAGGAAAGGTTCAAATCGTAGAATGTGAAAGTGTCAGTCCACTTGTACTTAAGCCGCGATTGTGCCTTTTGTATTAAGTTCGGATGCAATGTCTGTGTTTCATCGTCAATAAGAAGGTCCAAGGGATACAGTAAACCTGAAGTGAAGCACCAGAATCTAAAACTGGTCTCTTAGGAGAGGTTCAAATCATAGAAACTTAGAATGTCAGTCCTCTTGTACTTAAGTCGGCATTGTGCCTTTTGAATTTAATTTCGATGCTTTTTCTGTGTTTCATTGTCAATAAGAAGGTCCAAGGGATACAGTAAACCTGAAGTGAAGCATCGGAATCTAAAACTGGACTCACAGGAGAGGTTCAAATCATAGAAAGTTAGAATGTCAGTCCTCTTTTACTTAAGTCGACATTGTGCCGTTTGTATTAAATTCAGATGCAATTTCTGTGTTTCATCGTCAATAAGAAGGTCCAAGGGATACAGTAAACCTGAAGTGAAGCATCGGAATCGAAAACTGGACTCACAGGAGAGGTTCAAATCATGGAAAGCGAGAGTGTCAGTCCTCTTGTACTTAAGTCGCCATTGTGCCTTTTGTACTAAATGCGGATGCAATTTCTGTGTCTCATCGTCAATAAGAGGGTCCTAGGGATACAGTAAACCTGAAGTGAAGATTCGGAATCCAAAACTGGACTCACAGGTGAGGTTCAAATCATAGAAAGTCAGAGTGTCAGTCCTCCTGTTCTTGAGTCGGTATTGTGCCTTTTGTATTAAATTCGGATGCAAACTCTGTGTTTCATCGTCAATAAGAAGGTCCAAGGGGTACAGTAAACCGGAAGTGAAGCATCGGAATCTAAAACTGGACTCACTGGAGAGGTTCAAATCATAGAAAGTGAGAGTGTCAGTCCTCTTGTACTTAAGCCGCCATTGTGGTTTTTGTATTAATTTCGGATTCAATTTCTGTGTTTCATCGTCAATAAGAAGGTCCAAGGGATACAGTAAACCTGAAGTGAAGCATCGGAGTTTAAAACCGGTCTCACAGGAGAGGTTCAAATCATAGAAAGTGCGAGTGGCAGTCCTCTTGTACTTAAGTCGGCATTGTGCCATTTGTATTAAATTCGGATGAGATTTCCTTGTTTTATCGTCAATTAGACGGTCCAAGGGATACAGTAAACCTGAAGTGAAGCATCGGAATCTAAATGTGACCTCACAGGAGAGGTTGGAATCATAGAAAGAGAGAGTGTCAGCCCTCTTGTACTTAAGTCGGCATTGTACCATTTGTATTAAATTCGGATGCAATTTCTGTGTTTCATCGTCAATAAGAATGTCCAAGGGATACAGTAAACCTGAGGTAAAGCATCGGAATCTAAAACTGGACTCACAGGAGAGGTTCAATTCATAGAAAGTGAAAGTGTCAGTCCTCTTGTACTTAAGTCGCCATTGTGCCTTTTGTATTAAATTCGGATGCAATTTCTGTGTTTCATCGTCAATAAGAAGGTCCAAGGGATACAGTAAACCTGAAGTGAAGCATCGGAATCCAAAACTGGACTCACAGGAGAGGTTCAAATCATAGAAAGTTAGAGTGTCAGTCCTCTTGTACTTAAGTCGGCATTGTGCCTTCTGTATTAAATTCGGATGCATACTCTGTGTTTCATCGTCAATACGAAGGTCCAAGGGAAACAGTAAACCTGAAGTGAAGCATCGGAATCGAAAACTGGACTCACAGGAGAGGTTCAAATCATAGAAAGTTAGAGTGTCAGTTCTCTTGTACTTAAGTCGGCATTGTGCCTTTTGAATTTAATTCCGATGCAATTTCTGTGTTTCATCGTCAATAAGAAGGTCCAAGGGGTACAGTAAACCTGAAATGAAGCATCGGAGTCTAAAACTGGACTCACAGGAGAGGTTCAAATCATAGAAAGTGAGAGTGTCAGTCCTCTTTTACTTATGTCGGCATGATGCGTTTTGAATTTGATTCCGATGCAATTTCTGTGTTTCATCGTCAATAAGAAATATCAAGGGATACAGTAAACCAGAAGTGAAGCGTCGGAATCTAAAACTGGACTCACAGGAGATGTTCAAATCATAGAAAGTGAGAGCGTCAGTCGACTTGTACTTAAGTCGCCATTGTGTTTTTTGTATTAAATTCGGATGCAATTTCTGTGTTTCATCGTCAATAAGAAGGTCCAAGGGATACAGTAAACCTGAAGTGAAGCATCGGAATCTAAAACTGGACTCACAGGAGAGGTTCAAATCATAGAAAGTGAGGGTGTCAGTCCTCTTGTACTTAAGACGGCATTGTGCCTTTTCAATTTAATTCCGATGCAATTTCTGTGTTTTATCGTCAATAACAAGGTGCAAGGTATACAGTAAACCTGAAGTGAAGCATCGGAATCTAAATCTGACCACACAGGAGAGGTTTGAATCATAGAGAGTGAGAGTGTCAGTCCTCTTGTACTTAAGTCGCCATTGTGCAATTTGTATTAAATTCAGATGCAATTTCTGTGTTTCATCGTCAATAAGAAGGTCAAAGGGATACAGTAAACCTGAAGTGAAGCATCGGAATCTAAAACTGGACTCACAGGAGAGGTTCAAATCATAGAATGTGAAAGTGTCAGTCCTCTTGTACTTAAGCCGCTATTGTGCCTTTTGTATTAAGTTCGGATGCAATTTCTGTGTTTCATCGTCAATAAGAAGGTCCAAGGGATACAGTAAACCTGAAGTGAAGCACCAGAATCTAAAACTGGTCTCTTAGGAGACGTTCAAACCATAGAAAGTTAGAATGTCAGTACTCTTGTACTTAAGTCGGCATTGTGCCTTTTGAATTTAATTTCGATGCTTTTTCTGTGTTTCATTGTCAATAAGAAGGTCCAAGGGATACAGTAAACCTGAAGTGAAGCATCGGAATCTAAAACTGGACTCACAGGAGAGGTTCAAATCATAGAAAGTTAGAATGTCAGTCCTCCTGTATTTAAGTCGGCATTGTGCCTTTTGCATTAAATTCGGATGCAATTTCTGTGTTTCATCGGTCATTAAGAAGGTGCAAGGTATACAGCAAACCTGAAGTGAAGCATCGGAGTCTAAAACTGGACTGACAGGAGAGGTTCAAATCATAGAAAGTGAGAGTGTCAGTCCTCTTGTACTTAAGCCGCCATTGTGATTTTTGTATTAAATTCGGGATTCAATTTCTGTGTTTCATCGTCAATAAGAAGGTCCAAGGGATACAGTAAACCTGAAGTGAAGCATCGGAATTTAAAACCGGTCTCACAGGAGAGGTTCAAATCATGGAAAGCGAGAGTGTCAGTCCTCCTTTTACTTAAGTCGCCATTGTGCCTTTTGTACTAAATTCGGATGCAATTTCTGTGTTTCATCGTCAATAAGAGGGTCCTAGGGATATAGTAAACCTGAAGTGAAGCATCGGAATCCAAAACTGGACTCACAGGAGAGGTTCAAATCATAGAAAGTTAGAGTGTCAGTCCTCTTGTATTTAAGTCAGCATTGTACCTTTTGAATTTAATTCCGATGCAATTTCTGTGTTTCATCGTCAATAAGAAGGTCCAAGGGATACAGTAAACCTGAAGTGAAGCATCGGAATCTAGAATTGGACTCACAGGAGATGTTCAAATCATAGAAAGTGAGAGTGTCAGTCCTCTTGTACTTAAGCCGCCATTGTGATTTTTGTATTAAATTCGGATTCAATTTCTGTGTTTCATCGTCAATAAGAAGGTCCAAGGGATACAGTAAACCTGAAGTGAAGCATCGGAATTTAAAACCGGTCTCACAGGAGAGGTTCAAATCATTGAAAGTGCGAGTGTCAGTCCTCTTGTACTTATGTCGTCATTGTGCCTTTTGTATTAAATTCGGATGCAATTTCTGTGTTTCATCGTCAATAAGAAGGTCCAAGGGATACAGTAAACCTGAAGTGAAGCATCGTAATCCAAAACTGGACTCACAGGAAAGGTTCAAATCATAGAAAGTTAGAATGTCAGTCCTCTTGTACTTAAGTCGGCATTATGCCTTTTGAATTTAATTCCGATACAATTTCTATGTTTCATCGTCAATAAGAAGGTTCAAGGGATACAGTAAACCTGAAGTGAAGCATCGGAATCTAAAACTGGACTCACAGGAGAGGTTCAAATCATAGAAAGTGAGAGTGTCAGTCCTCTTTTGCTTAAGTCGGCATTGTGCGTTTTGAATTTAATTCGGATGCAATTTCTGTGTTTCATCGACAATAAGAAGGTCCAAGGGATACAGTAAACCTGAAGTGAAGCATCGGAATCCAAAACTGGACTCACAGGAGAGGTTCAAATCATAGAAAGTTAGAGTGTCAGTCCACTTGTACTTAAGTCGGCATTGTGCCTTTTGTATTAAATTCGGATGCAAACTCTGTGTTTCATCGTCAATAAGAAGGTCCAAGGGATACAGTAAACCTGAAGTGAAGCATCGGAATCTAAAACTGGACTCACAGGAGAGGTTCAAATCATAGAAAGTTAGAGTGTCAGTCCTCTTGTACTTAAGTCGGCATTGTGCCTTTTGAATTTAATTCCGATGCAATTTCTGTGTTTCATCGTCAATAAGAAGCTGCAAGGTATACAGTAAACCTGAAGTGAAGCATCGGAATCTAAAACTGGACTCACAGGAGATGTTCAAATCATAGAAAGTGAGAGTGTCAGTCCTCTTGTACTTAAGCCGCCATTGTGATTTTTGTATTAAATTCGGATTCAATTTCTGTGTTTCATCGTCAATAAGATGGTCCAAGGGATACAGTAAACCTGAAGTGAAGCATCGGAATTTAAAACCGGTCTCACAGGAGAGGTTCAAATCATTGAAAGTGCGAGTGTCAGTCCTCTTGTACTTGAGTCGTCATTGTGCCTTTTGAATTAAATTCGGATGCAATTTCTGTGTTTCATCGTCAATAAGAAGGTCCAAGGGATACAGTAAACCTGAAGTGAAGCATCGGAATCTAAAACTGGACTCACAGGAGAGGTTCAAATCATAGAAAGTTAGAGTGTCAGTCCTCTAGTACTTAAGTCGGCATTGTGCCTTTTGAATTTAATTCCGATGCAATTTCTTTGTTTCATCGTCAACAAGAAGCTGCAAGGTATACAGTAAACCTGAAGTGAAGCATCGGAATCAAAAACTGGACTCACAGGAGAGGTTCAAATCATAGAAAGTGAGAGTATTAGTCCTCTTCTACTTAGGTCGGCACTGTGCCTTTTGAATTTAATTCCGATGCAATTTCTGTGTTTCATCGTCAATAAGAACGTCCAAGGGAAACAGTAAACCTGAAGTGAAGCATCGGAATCTAGAACCGGACTCACAGGAGATGTTCAAATCATAGAAAGTGAGAGTGTCAGTCCTCTTGTAAATAAGCCGCTATTGTGATTTTTGTATTGAATTCGGATTCAATTTCTGTGTTTCATCGTCAATAAGAAGGTCCAAGGGATACAGTAAACCTGAAGTGAAGCATCGGAATTTAAAACCGGTCTCACAGGAGATGTTCAAACCATAGAAAGTGCGAGTGTCAGTCCTCTTGTACTTAAGTCGGCATTGTGCCATTTGTATTAAATTCGGATGCGATTTCCGTGTTTTATCGTCAATAAGAAGGTTTATGGGATACAGTAAACCTGAAGTGAAGCATCGGAATCTAAATCTGACCTCACAGGAGAGGTTCGAATCATAGAAAGTGAGAGTGTCAGCCCTCTTGTACTTCAGTCGGCATTGTGCCATTTGTATTAAATTCGGATGCAATTTCTGTGTTTCATCGTCAATAAGAATGTCCAAGGGATACAGTAAACCTGAGGTGAAGCATCGGAATCTAAAACTGGACTCACAGGAGAGGTTCAATTCATAGAAAGTGAAAGTGTCAGTCCTCTTGTACCTAAGTCGCCATTGTGCCTTTTGTATTAAATTCGGATGCAATTTCAGTGTTTCATCGTCAATAAGAAGGTCCAAGGGATACAGTAAACCTGAAGTGAAGCATCGGAATCCAAAACTGGACTCACAGGAGAGGTTCAAATCATAGAAAGTTAGAGTGTCAGTCCTCTTGTACTTAAGTCGGCATTGTGCCTTTTGTATTAAATTCGGATGCAAACTCTGTGTTTCATCGTCAATAAGAAGGTCCAAGGGAAACAGTAAACCTGAAGTGAAGCATCGGAACCTAAAACTGGACTCACAGGAGAGGTTCAAATCATAGAAAGTTAGAGTGTCAGTCCACTTGTACTTAAGTCGGCATTGTGCCTTTTGAATTTAATTCCGATGCAATTTCTGGGTTTCATCGTCAATAAGAAGATCCAAGGGATACAGTAAACCTGAAGTGAAGCATCGGAATCTAAAACTGGACTCACAGGAGAGGTTCAAATCATAGAAAGTTAGAATGTCAGTCCTCTTGTATTTAAGTCGGCATTGTGCCTTTTGTATTAAATTCGGATGCAATTTCTGTGTTTCATCGTCATTAAGAAGGTGCAAGGTATACAGCAAACCTGAAGTGAAGCATCGGAATCTAAAACTGGACTCACAGGAGAGGTTCAAATCACAGAAAGTGAGAGTGTCAGTCCTCTTTTGCTTAAGTCATCATTGTGCGTTTTGAATTTAATTCGGATGCAATTTCTGTGTTTCATCGACAATAAGAAGGTCCAAGGGATACAGTAAACCTGAAGTGAAGCATGGGAATCCAAAACTGGACTCACAGGAGAGGTTCAAATCATAGAAAGTTAGAGTGTCAGTCCTCTTGTACTTAAGTCGGCATTGTGCCTTTTGTATTAAATTCGGATGCAAACTCTGTGTTTCATCGTCAATAAGCAGGTCCAAGGGATACAGTAAACCTGAAGTGAAGTATCGGAATCTAAAACTGGACTCACAGGAGAGGTTCAAATCATAGAAAGTTAGAGTGTCAGTCCTCTTGTACTTAAGTCGGCATTGTGCCTTTTGAATTTAATTCCGATGCAATTTCTTTGTTTCATCGTCAACAAGAAGCTGCAAGGTATACAGTAAACCTGAAGTGAAGCATCGGAATCTAAAACTGGACTCACAGGAGAGGTTCAAATCATAGAAAGTGAGAGTATTAGTCCTCTTCTACTTAGGTCGGCACTGTGCCTTTTGAATTTAATTCCGATGCAATTTCTGTGTTTCATCGTCAATAAGAACGTCCAAGGGAAACAGTAAACCTGAAGTGAAGCATCGGAATCTAGAACCGGACTCACAGGAGATGTTCAAATCATAGAAAGTGAGAGTGTCAGTCCTCTTGTACTTAAGCCGCCATTGTGATTTTTGTATTAAATTCGGATTCAATTTCTGTGTTTCATCGTCAATAAGAAGGTCCAAGGGATACAGTAAACCTGAAGTGAAGCATCGGAATTTAAAACCGGTCTCACAGGAGATGTTCAAACCATAGAAAGTGCGAGTGTCAGTCCTCTTGTACTTAAGTCGTCATTGTGCCATTTGTATTAAATTCGGATGCGATTTCCGTGTTTTATCGTCAATAAGAAGGTTTATGGGATACAGTAAACCTGAAGTGAAGCATCGGAATCTAAATCTGACCTCACAGGAGAGGTTCGAATCATAGACAGTGAGAGTGTCAGCCCTCTTGTACTTAAGTCGGCATTGTGCCATTTGTATTAAATTCGGATGCAATTTCTGTGTTTCATCGTCAATAAGAATGTCCAAGGGATACAGTAAACCTGAGGTGAAGCATCGGAATCTAAAACTGGACTCACAGGAGAGGTTCAATTCATAGAAAGTGAAAGTGTCAGTCCTCTTGTACCTAAGTCGCCATTGTGCCTTTTGTATTAAATTCGGATGCAATTTCAGTGTTTCATCGTCAATAAGAAGGTCCAAGGGATACAGTAAACCTGAAGTGAAGCATCGGAATCCAAAACTGGACTCACAGGAGAGGTTCAAATCATAGACAGTTAGAGTGTCAGTCCTCTTGTACTTAAGTCGGCATTGTGCCTTTTGTATTAAATTCGGATGCAAACTCTGTGTTTCATCGTCAATAAGAAGGTCCAAGGGAAACAGTAAACCTGAAGTGAAGCATCGGAACCTAAAACTGGACTCACAGGAGAGGTTCAAATCATAGAAAGTTAGAGTGTCAGTCCTCTTGTACTTAAGTCGGCATTGTGCCTTTTGAATTTAATTCCGATGCAATTTCTGGGTTTCATCGTCAATAAGAAGATCCAAGGGATACAGTAAACCTGAAGTGAAGCATCGGAATCTAAAACTGGACTCACAGGAGAGGTTCAAATCATAGAAAGTTAGAATGTCAGTCCTCTTGTATTTAAGTCGGCATTGTGCCTTTTGTATTAAATTCGGATGCAATTTCTGTGTTTCATCGTCATTAAGAAGGTGAAAGGTATACAGCAAACCTGAAGTGAAGCATCGGAATCTAAAACTGGACTCACAGGAGAGGTTCAAATCATAGAAAGTGAGAGTGTCAGTCCTCTTTTGCTTAAGTCGGCATTGTGCGTTTTGAATTTAATTCGGATGCAATTTCTGTGTTTCATCGACAATAAGGAGGTCCAAGGGATACAGTAAACCTGAAGTGAAGCATCAGAATCCAAAACTGGACTCACAGGAGAGGTTCAAATCATAGAAAGTTAGAGTGTCAGTCCTCTTGTACTTAAGCCGGCATTGTGCCTTTTGTATTAAATTCGGATGCAAACTCTGTGTTTCATCGTCAATAAGAAGGTCCAAGGGATACAGTAAACCTGAAGTGAAGCATCGGAATCTAAAACTGGACTCACAGGAGAGGTTCAAATCATAGAAAGTTAGAGTGTCAGTCCTCTTGTACTTAAGTCGGCATTTTGCCTTTTGAATTTAATTCCGATGCAATTTCTGTGTTTCATCGTCAATAAGAAGCTGCAAGGTATACAGTAAACCTGAAGTGAAGCATCGGAATCTAAAACTGGACTCACAGGAGAGGTTCAAATCATAGAAAGTGAGAGTATTAGTCCTCTTCTACTTAGGTCGGCACTGTGCCTTTTGAATTTAATTCCGATGCAATTTCTGTGTTTCATCGTCAATAAGAACGTCCAAGGGAAACAGTAAACCTGAAGTGAAGCATCGGAATCAAGAACTGGACTCACAGGAGATGTTCAAATCATAGAAAGTGAGAGTGTCAGTCCTCTTGTACTTAAGCCGCCATTGTGATTTTTGTATTAAAGTCGGATTCAATTTCTGTGTTTCATCGTCAATAAGAAGGTCCAAGGGATACAGTAAACCTGAAGTGAAGCATCGGAATTTAAAACCGGTCTCACAGGAGAGGTTCAAATCATAGAAAGTGCGAGTGTCAGTCCTCTTGTACTTAAGTCGGCATTGTGCCATTTGTATTAAATTCGGATGCGATTTCCGTGTTTTATCGTCAATAAGAAGGTCCAAGGAATACAGTAAACCTGAAGTGAAGCATCGGAATCTAAATCTGACCTCACAGGAGAGGTTCGAATCATAGAAAGTGAGAGTGTCAGCCCTCTTGTACTTAGGTCGGCATTGTGCCATTTGTATTAAATTCGGATGCAATTTCTGTGTTTCATCGTCAATAAGAATGTCCAAGGGGTACAGTAAACCTGAGGTGAAGCATCGGAATCTAAAACTGGACTCACAGGAGAGGTTCAATTCATAGAAAGTAAAAGTGTCAGTCCTCTTGTACTTAAGTCGGAATTGTGCCTTTTGTATTAAATTTGGATGCAAACTCTGTGTTTCATCGTCACTAAGAAGGTGCAAGGGATACAGTAAACCTGAAGTGAAGCATCGGAATCAAAAACTGGACTCACAGGAGAGCTTCAAATCATAGAAAGTGAGAGTGTCAGTCCTCTTTTGCTTATGTCGGCATTGTGCGTTTTGAATTTAATTCGGATGCAATTTCTGTGTTTCATCGTCAATAAGAAGGTCCAAGGAATACAGTAAACCTGAAGTGAAGCATCGGAATCCAAAACTGGACTCACAGGAGAGTTTCAAATCATAGAAAGTTAGAGTGTCAGTCCTCTTGTACTTAAGTCGGCATTGTGCCTTTTGAATTTAATTCCGATGCAATTTCTGTGTTTCATCGTCAACAAGAAGCTGCAAGGTATACAGTAAACCTGAAGTGAAGCATCGGAATCTAAAACTGGACTCACAGGAGAGGTTCAAATCATAGAAAGTGAGAGTGTCTGTCCTCTTTTACTTATGTCGGCATTGTGCGTTCTGAATTTGATTCCGATGCAATTTATGTGTTTCATCGTCAACAAGAAATTCCAAGGGATACAGTAAACCAGAAGTGAAGCGTCGGAATCTAAAACTGGGCTCACAGGAGATGTTCAAATCATAGAAAGTGAGGGTGTCAGTCCTCTTGTACTTAAGACGGCATTGTGCCTTTTGAATTTAATTCCGATGCAATTTCTGTGTTTCTTCGTCAATAACAAGGTGCAAGGTATACAGTAAACCTGTAGTGAAGCATCGGAATCTAAATCTGACCTCACAGGAGAGGTTCGAATCATAGAGAGTTAGAGTGTCAGTCCTCTTGTACTTAAGTCGGCATTGTGCCATTTGCATTAAATTCGGATGCAATTTCTGTGTTTCATCGTCAATAAAAAGGTCCAAGGGATACAGTAAACCTGAAGTGAAGCATCGGAATCTAAAACTGGACTCACAGGAGAGGTTCAAATCATAGACTGTAAAAATTGTGTCAGTCCTTTTGTACTTAAGTCGCCATTGTGCCTTTTGTATTAAATTCGGATGCAATTTCTATGTTTCATCGTCAATAAGAAGGTCCAAGGGATATAGTAAACCTGAAGTGAAGCATCGGAATCCAAAACTGGACTCACAGGAGAGGTTCAAATCATAGAAAGTTAGAGTGTCAGTCCTCTTGTACTTAAGTCGGAATTGTGCCTTTTGTATTAAATTCGGATGCAAACTCTGTGTTTCATCGTCACTAAGAAGGTCCAAGGGATACAGTAAACCTGAAGTGAAGCATCGGAATCTAAAACTGGACTCACAGGAGAGGTTCAAATCATAGAAAGTTAGAGTGTCAGTGCTCTTGTACTGAAGTCGGCATTATGCCTTTCGAATTAAATTCGGATGCAATTTCTGTGTTTCATCGTCAATAAGAAGGTCCAAGGGATACAGTAAACCTGAAGTGAAGCATCGGAATCTAAAACTGTACTCACAGGAGAGGTTCAAATCATAGAATGTGAAAGTGTCAGTCCTCTTGTACTTAAGCCGCGATTGTGCCTTTTGTATTAAGTTCGGATGCAATTTCTGTGTTTCATCGCCAATAAGAAGGTCCAAGGGATACAGTAAACGTGAAGTGAAGTATCGGAATCCAAAACTGGACTCACAGGAGAGGTTCAAATCATAGAAAGTTAGAGTGTCAGTCCTCTTGTACTTAAGTCGGCATTGTGCCTTTTGTATTAAATTCGGATGTAAACTCTGTGTTTCATCGTCAATAAGAAGGTCCAAGGGATACAGTAAACCTGAAGTGAAGTATCGGAATCTAAAACTGGACTCACAGGAGAGGTTCAAATCATAGAAAGTTAGAGTGTCAGTCCTCTTGTACTTAAGTCGGCATTGTGCCTTTTGAATTTAATTCCGATGCAATTTCTGTGTTTCGTCGTCAACAAGAAGCTGCAAGGTATACAGTAAACCTGAAGTGAAGCATCGGAATCTAAAACTGGACTCACAGGAGAAGTTCAAATCATAGAAAGTGAGAGTATTAGTCTTCTTCTACTTTGGTCGGCGCTGTGCCTTTTGAATGTAATTCCGATGCAATTTCTGTGTTTCATCGTCAATAAGAACGTCCAAGGGAAACAGTAAACCTGAAGTGAAGCATCGGAATCTATAACTGGACTCACAGGAGATGTTCAAATCATAGAATGTGAGAGTGTCAGTCCTCTTGTACTTAAGCCGCCATTGTGATTTTTGTATTAAATTCGGATTGAATTTCTGTGTCTCATCGTCAATAAGAAGGTCCAAGGGTTACAGTAAACCTGAAGTGAAGCATCGGAATTTAAAACCGGTCTCACAGGAGACGTTCAAATCATAGAAAGTGCGAGTGTCAGTCCTCTTGTACTTAAGTCGGCATTGTGCCATTTGTATTAAATTCGGATGCGATTTCCGTGTTTTATCGTCAATAAGAAGGTTTATGGGATACAGTAAACCTGAAGTGAAGCATCGAAATCTAAATCTGACCTCACAGGAGAGGTTCGAATCATAGAAAGTGAGAGTGACAGCCCTCTTGTACTTAAGTCGGCATTGTGCCATTTGTATTAAATTCGGATGCAATTTCTGTGTTTCATCGTCAATAAGAATGTCCAAGGGATACAGTAAACCTGAGGTGAAGCATCGGAATCTAAAACTGGACTCACAGGAGAGGTTCAATTCATAGAAAGTGAAAGTGTCAGTCCTCTTGTACTTAAGTCGCCATTGTGCCTTTTGTATTAAATTCGGATGCAATTTCTGTGTTTCATAGTCAATAAGAAGGTCCAAGGGATACAGTAAACCTGAACTGAAGCATCGGAATCCAAAACTGGACTCACAGGAGAGGTTCAAATCATAGAATGTTAGAGTGTCAGTCCTCTTGTACTTAAGTCGGCATTGTGCCTTTTGTATTAAATTCGGATGCAAAATCTGTGTTTCATCGTCAATAAGAAGGTCCAAGGGAAACAGTAAACCTGCAGTGAAGCATCGGAATCTAAAACTGGACTCACAGGAGAGGTTCAAATCATAAAAAGTTAGAGTGTCAGTCCTCTTGTACTTAAGTCGGCATTGTGCCTTTTGAATTTAATTCCGATGCAATTTCTGGGTTTCATCGTCAATAAGAAGATCCAAGGGATACAGTAAACCTGAAGTGAACCATCGGAATCTAAAACTGGACTCACAGGAGAGGTTCAAATCATAGAAAGTGAGAGTGTCAGTCCTCTTTACTTATGTCAGCATTGTGCGTTTTGAATTTGATTCCGATGCAATTTATGTGTTTCATCGTCAACAAGAAATTCCAAGGGATACAGTAAACCAGAAGTGAAGCGTCGGAATCTAAAACTGGACTCACAGGAGATGTTCAAATCATAGAAAGTGAGAGCTTCAGTCCTCTTGTACTTAAGTCGACATTGTACCTTTTGTATTAAATTCGGATGCAAACTCTGTGTTCCATCGTCAATTAGAAGGTCCAATTGACACAGTAAACCTGAAGTGAAACATCGGAATCAAAAACTGGACTCACAGGAGAGGTTCAAATCATAGAAAGTGAGGGTGTCAGTCCTCTTGTACTTAAGACGGCATTGTGCCTTTTGAATTTAATTCCGATGCAATTTCTGTGTTTCATCGTCAATAATAAGGTGCAAGGTATACAGTAAACCTGTAGTGAAGCATCGGAATATAAATCTGACCTCACAGGAGGGGTTCGAATCATAGAGAGTTAGAGTGTCATTCCTCTTGTACTTAAGTCGGCATTGTGCCATTTGCATTACATTCGGATGCAATTTCTGTGTTTCATCGTCAATAAGAAGGTCCAAGGGATACAGTAAACCTGAAGTGAAGCATCAGAATCTAAAACTGGTCTCTTAGGAGAGGTTCAAATCATAGAAAGTTAGAATGTCAGTCCTCTTGTACTTAAGTCGGCATCGTCACTTTTGAATTTAATTCCGATGCTTTTTCTGTGTTTCATTGTTAATAAGAAGGTCCAAGGGATACAGTAAACCTGTAGTGAAGCAACGGAATCTAAAACTGGACTCACAGGAGAGGTTCAAATCATAGAAAGTTAGAATGTCAGTCCTCTTGTACTTAAGTCGGCATTGTGCCTTTTGTATTAAATTCGGATGCAATTTCTGTGTTTCATCGTCATTAAGAAGGTGCAAGGTATACAGCAAACCTGAAGTGAAGCATCGGAATCTAAAACTGGACTCACAGGAGAGGTTCAAATCATAGAAAGTTAGAGCGTCAGTCCTCTTTTACTTAAGTCGACATTGTGCCATTTGTATTAAATTCAGATGCAATTTCTGTGTTTCATCGTCAATAAGAAGGTCCAAGGGATACAGTTAACCTGAAGTGAAGCATCGGAATCTTAAACTGGACTCACATGAGAGGTTCAAATCATGGAAAGCGAGAGTGTCAGTCCTCTTGTACTTAAGTCGCCATTGCGCCTTTTGTACTAAATTCGGATGCAATTTCTGTGTTTCATCGTCAATAAGAAGGTCCTAGGGATACAGTAAACCTGAAGTGAAGCATCGGAATCCAAAACTGGACTCACAGGTGAGGTTCAAAGCATAGAAAGTCAGAGTGTCAGTCCTCTTGTACTTAAGTCGGTATTGTGCCTTTTGTATTAAATTCGGATGCAAACTCTGTGTTTCATCGTCAATAAGAAGGTCCAAGGGATACAGTAAACCAGAAGTGAAGCATCGGAATCTAAAACTGGACTCACAGGAGAGGTTCAAATCATAGAAAGTTAGAGTGTCTGTGCTCTTGTACTTAAGTCGGCATTATGCCTTTTGAATTTAATTCCGATGCAATTTCTGTGTTTCATCGTCAATAAGAAGGTCCAAGGGATACAGTAAACCTGAAGTGAAGCATCGGAATCTAAAACTGGACTCACAGGAGAGGTTCAAATCATAGAAAGTGAGAGTGACAGTCCTCTTTTGCTTAAGTCGGCATTGTGCGTTTTGAATTTAATTCGGATGCAATTTCTGTGTTTCATCGTCAATAAGAAGGTCCAAGGGATACAGTAAACCTGAAGTGAAGCATCAGAATCCAAAACTGGACTCACAGGAGAGGTTCAAATCATAGAAAGTTAGAGTGTCAGTCCTCTCGTACTTAAGTCGGCATTGTGCCTTCTGAATTTAATTCCGATGCAATTTCTGTGTTTCATCGTCAACAAGAAGCTGCAAGGTATACAGTAAACCTGAAGTGAAGCATCGGAATCTAAAACTGGACTCACAGAAGAGGTTCTAATCATAGAAAGTGAGAGTATTAATCCTCTTCTACTTAGGTCGGCACTGTGCCTTTTGAATTTAATTATGATGCAATTTCTGTGTTTCATCGTCAATAAGAACGTCCAAGGGAAACAGTAAACCTGAAGTGAAGCATCGGAATCTAGAACTGGACTCACAGGAGATGTTCAAATCATAGAAAGTGAGAGTATCAGTCCTCTTGTACTTAAGCCGCCATTGTGATGTTTGTATTAAATTCGGATTATATTTCTGTGTTTCATCGTCCATAAGAAGGTCCAAGGGATACAGTAAACCTGAAGTGAAGCATCGGAATTTAAAACCGGTCTCACAGGAGAGGTTCAAATCATAGAAAGTGCGAGTGTCAGCCCTTGTGTACTTAAGTCGGCATTGTCCCATTTGTATTAAATTCGGATGCAATTTCTGTGTTTCATCGTCAATAAGAATGTCCAAGGGATACAGTAAACCTGAGGTGAAGCATCGGAATCTAAAACTGGACTCAGAGGAGAGGTTCAATTCATAGAAATTGAAAGTGTCAGTCCTCTTGTACTTAAGTCGCCATTGTGCCTTTTGTATTAAATTCGGATGCAATTTCTGTGTTTCATCGTCAATAAGAAGGTCCAAGGGATACAGTAAAAATGAAGTGAAGCATCGGAATCTAAATCTGACCTCACAGGAGAGGTTCGAATCATAGAAAGTGAGAGTGTCAGCCCTCTTGTACTTAAGTCGGCATTGTGCCATTTGTATTAAATTCGGATGCAATTTCTGTGTTTCATCGTCAATAAGAATGTCCAAGGGATACAGTAAACCTGAGGTGAAGCATCGGAATCTAAAACTGGACTCCGAGGAGAGGTTCAATTCATAGAAATTGAAAGTGTCAGTCCTCTTGTACTTAAGTCGCCATTGTGCCTTTTGTATTAAATTCGGATGCAATTTCTGTGTTTCATCGTCAATAAGAAGGTCCAAGGGATACAGTAAACCTGAAGTGAAGCATCGGAATCCAAAACTGGACTCACAGGAGAGGTTCAAATCACAGAAAGTTAGAGTGTCAGTCCTCTTGTACTTAAGTCGGCATTGTGCCTTTTGAATTAAATTCGGATGAAACTCTGTGTTTCATCGTCAATAAGAAGGTCCAAGGGAAACAGTAAACCTGAAGTGAAGCATCGGAATCTAAAACTGGACTCACAGGAGAAGTTCAAATCATAGAAAGTGAGAGTATCAGTCCTCTTGTACTTAAGCCGCCATTGTGATGTTTGTATTAAATTCGGATTAAATTTCTGTGTTTCATCGTCCATAAGAAGGTCCAAGGGATACAGTAAACCTGAAGTGAAGCATCGGAATTTAAAACCGGTCTCACAGGAGAGGTTCAAATCATAGAAAGTTAGAGTGTCAGTCCTCTTGTACTTAAGTCGGCATTGTGCCTCTTGAATTTAATTCCGATGCAATTTCTGTGTTTCATCGTCAACAAGAAGCTGCAAGGTATACAGTAAACCTGAAGAGAAGCATCGGAATCTAAAACTGGACTCACAGGAGAATTTCAAATCATAGAAAGTGAGAGTATTAGTCCTCTTCTACTTAGGTCGGCACTGTGCTTTTGAATTTATTTCCGATGCAATTTCTGTGTTTCATCGTCAATAAGAACGTCCAAGGGAAACAGTAAACCTGAAGTGAAGCATCGGAATCTAGAACTGGACTCACAGGAGATGTTCAAATCATAGAAAGTGAGAGTGTCAGTCCTCTTGTACTTTTGCCGCCATTGTGATTTTTGTATTAAATTCGGATTCAATTTCTGTGTTTCATCGTCAATAAGAAGGTCCAAGGGATACAGTAAACCTGAAGTGAAGCATCGGAATTTAAAACCGGTCTCACAGGAGAGGTTCAAATCATAGAAAGTGCGAGTGTCAGTCCTCTTGTACTTAAGTCGGCATTGTGCCATTTGTATTAAATTCGGTTGCGATTTCCGTGTTTTATCGTCAATAAGAAGGTCCAAGGGATACAGTAAACCTGAAGTGAAGCATCGGAATCTAAATCTGACCTCACAGGAGAGGTTCGAATCATAGAAAGTGAGAGTGTCAGCCCTCTTGTAGTTAAGTCGGCATTGTGCCATTTGTATTAAATTCAGATGCAAACTCTGTGTTTCATCGTCCATAAGAAGGTCCAAGGGATACAGTAAACCTGAAGTGAAGAATCGCAATCTAAAACTGGACTCACAGGAGAGGTTCAAATCATAGAAAGTTAGAGTGTCTGTGCTCTTGTACTTAAGTCGGCATTATGCCTTTTGAATTTAATTCCGATGCAATTTCTGTGTTTCATCTTCAATAAGAAGGTCCAAGGGATACAGTAAACCTGACGTGAAGCATCGGAATCTAAAACAAGACTCACAGGAGAGGTTCAAATCATAGAAAGTGAGAGTGTCAGTCCTCTTTTGCTTAAGCCGGCATTGTGCGTTTTGAATTTAATTCGGATGCAATTTCTGTGTTTCATCGTCAATAAGAAGGTCCAAAGGAGACAGTAAACCTGAAGTGAAGCATCGGAATCCAAAACTGGACTCACAGGAGTGATTCAAATCATAGAGAGTTAGAGTGTCAGTCCTCTTGTACTTAAGTCGGCATTGTGACTTTTGTATTAAATTCGGATGCAAACTCTGTGTTTCATCGTCAATAAGAAGGTCCAAGGGATACAGTAAACCTGGAGTGAAGCATTGGAATCTAAAACTGGACGCACAGGAGAGGTTCAAATCACAGAAAGTGAGAGTGCCAGTCCTCTTGTACTTAGGTCGCCATTGTGCCTTTTGTATTAAATTCGGATGCAATTTCTGTGTTTCATCGTCAATAAGAAGGTCCAAGGGATACAGTAAACCTGAAGTGAAGCATCGGAATCTAAAACTGGACTCACAGGAGAGGTTCTAATCATAGAAAGTGAGAGTGTCCGTCCTCTTTTACTTATGTCGGCATTGTGCGTTTTGAATTTGATTCCAATGCAATTTCTGTGTTTCATCGTCAATAAGAAATTCCAAGGGATACAGTAAACCAGACGTGAAGTGTCGGAATCTAAAACTGGACTCACAGGAGAGGTTCAAATCATAGAAAGTGAAAGTGTCAGTCCTCTTGTACTTAAGCCGCCATTGTGCTTTTGTATTAAGTTCGGATGCAATTTCTGTGTTTCATCGTCAATAAGAAGGTCCAAGGGATACAGTAAACCTGAAGTGAAGCATCGGAATCTAAAACTGGACTCACAGGAGAGGTTCAAATCATAGAAAGTTAGAGTGTCAGTCCTCTTGTACTTAAGTCGGCATTGTGCCTTTTGTATTATATTCGGATGCAATTTCTGTGTTTCATCGTCAATAAGAAGGTGCAAGGTATACAGCAAACCTGAAGTGAAGCATCGGAATCTAAAACTGGACTCACAGGAGAGGTTCAAATAATAGAAAGCAAGAGTGTCAGTCCTCTTGTACTTAAGTCGCCATTGTGCCTTTTGTACTAATTCGGATGCAATTTCTGTGTTTCATCGTCAATAAGAAGGTCCAAGGGATACAGTCAACCTGAAGTGAAGCATCGGAATCCAAAACCGGACTCACAGGTGAGGTTCAAACCATAGAAAGTTAGAGTGTCAGTCCTCTTGTACTTAAGTCGATATTGTGCCTTTTGTATTAAATTCGGATGCAAACTCTGTGTTTCATCGTCAATACGAAGGTCCAAGGGATAGAGTAAACCTGAAGTGAAGCATCGGAATCTAAAACTGGACTCCCAAGAGAGGTTCAAATCATAGAAAGTTAGAGTGTCAGTCCTCTTGTACTTAAGTCGGCATTGTGCCTTTTGAATTTAATTCCGATGCAATTACTGTGTTTCATCGTCAATAAGAAGGTCCAAGGGTTACAGTAAAGCTGAAGTGAAGCATCGGAATCCAAAACTGGACTCACAGGAGAGGTTCAAATCATACAAAGTTAGAGTGTCAGTCCTCTTGTACTTAAGTCGGCATTATGCCTTTTGAATTTAATTCCGATGCAATTTCTGTGTTTCATCGTCAATAAGAAGGTGCAAGGTATACAGAAAACCTGAAGTGAAGCATCGGAATCTAAAACTGGACTCACAGGAGAGGTTCAAATAATAGAAAGTTAGAGTGTCAGTCCTCTTTTACTTAAGTCGACATTGTGCCATTTGTATTAAATTCAGATGCAATTTCTGTGTTTCATCGTCAATAAGAAGGTCCAAGGGATACAGAAAACCTGAAGTGAAGCATCGGAATCTAAAACTGGACTCTCAGGAGAGGTTCAAATCATAGAAAGTGAGAGTATTAGTCCTCTTCTACTTAGGGTGGCACTGTGCTTTTGAATTTAATTCCGATGCAATTTCTGTGTTTCATCGTCAATAAGAACGTCCAAGGGAAACAGTAAACCTGAAGTGAAGCATCGGAATCTAGAACTGGACTCACAGGAGATGTTCAAATCATAGAAAGTTAGAGTGTCAGTCCTCTTGTACTTTTGCCGCCATTGTGATTTTTGTATTAAATTCGGATTCAATTTCTGTGTTTCATCAATAAGAAGGTCCAAGGGATACAGTAAACCTGAAGTGAAGCATCGGAATTTAAAACCGGTCTCACAGGAGAGGTTCAAATCATAGAAAGTGCGAGTGTCAGTCCTCTTGTACTTAAGTCGGCATTGTGCCATTTGTATTAAATTCGGTTTCGATTTCCGTGTTTTATCGTCAATAAGAAGGTCCAAGGGATACAGTAAACCTGAAGTGAAGCATCGGAATCTAAATCTGACCTCACAGGAGAGGTTCGAATCATAGAAAGTGAGAGTGTCAGCCCTCTTGTACTTAAGTCGGCATTGTGCCATTTGTATTAAATTCAGATGCAAACTCTGTGTTTCATCGTCCATAAGAAGGTCCAAGGGATACAGTAAACCTGAAGTGAAGAATCGCAATCTAAAACTGGACTCACAGGAGAGGTTCAAATCATAGAAAGTTAGAGTGTCTGTGCTCTTGTACTTAAGTCGGCATTATGCCTTTTGAATTTAATTCCGATGCAATTTCTGTGTTTCATCTTCAATAAGAAGGTCCAAGGGATACAGTAAACCTGACGTGAAGCATCGGAATCTAAAACAAGACTCACAGGAGAGGTTCAAATCATAGAAAGTGAGAGTGTCAGTCCTCTTTTGCTTAAGCCGACATTGTGCGTTTTGAATTTAATTCGGATGCAATTTCTGTGTTTCATCGTCAATAAGAAGGTCCAAAGGATACAGTAAACCTGAAGTGAAGCATCGGAATCCAAAACTGGACTCACAGGAGTGATTCAAATCATAGAAAGTTAGAGTGTCAGTCCTCTTGTACTTAAGTCGGCATTGTGACTTTTGTATTAAATTCGGATGCAAACTCTGTGTTTCATCGTCAATAAGAAGGTCCAAGGGATACAGTAAACCTGGAGTGAAGCATTGGAATCTAAAACTGGACTCACAGGAGAGGTTCAAATCACAGAAAGTGAGAGTGCCAGTCCTCTTGTACTTAAGTCGCCATTGTGTCTTTTGTATTAAATTCGGATGCAATTTCTGTGTTTCATCGTCAATAAGAAGGTCCAAGGGATACAGTAAACCTGAAGTGAAGCATCGGAATCTAAAACTGGACTCACAGGAGAGGTTCTAATCATAGAAAGTGAGAGTGTCAGTCCTCTTTTACTTATGTCGGCATTGTGCGTTTTGAATTTGATTCCGATGCAATTTCTGTGTTTCATCGTCAATAAGAAATTCCAAGGGATACAGTAAACCAGACGTGAAGTGTCGGAATCTAAAACTGGACTCACAGGAGAGGTTCAAATCATAGAAAGTGAAAGTGTCAGTCCTCTTGTACTTATGCCGCCATTGTGCTTTTGTATTAAGTTCGGATGCAATTTCTTTGTTTCATCGTCAATAAGAAGGTCCAAGGGATACAGTAAACCTGAAGTGAAGCATCGGAATCTAAAACTGGACTCACAGGAGAGGTTCAAATCATAGAAAGTTAGAGTGTCAGTCCTCTTGTACTTAAGTCGGCATTGTGCCTTTTGTATTAAATTCGGATGCAATTTCTGTGTTTCATCGTCAATAAGAAGGTGCAAGGTATACAGCAAACCTGAAGTGAAGCATCGGAATCTAAAACTGGACTCACAGGAGAGATTCAAATAATAGAAAGCAAGAGTGTCAGTCCTCTTGTACTTAAGTCGCCATTGTGCCTTTTGTACTAATTCGGATGCAATTTCTGTGTTTCATCGTCAATAAGAAGGTCCAAGGGATACAGTCAACCTGAAGTGAAGCATCGGAATCCAAAACTGGACTCACAGGTGAGGTTCAAATCATAGAAAGTTAGAGTGTCAGTCCTCTTGTACTTAAGTCGATATTGTGCCTTTTGTATTAAATTCGGATGCAAACTCTGTGTTTCATCGTCAATACGAAGGTCCAAGGGATAGAGTAAACCTGAAGTGAAGCATCGGAATCTAAAACTGGACTCCCAAGAGAGGTTCAAATCATAGAAAGTTAGAGTGTCAGTCCTCTTGTACTTAAGTCGGCATTGTGCCTTTTGAATTTAATTCCGATGCAATTACTGTGTTTCATCGTCAATAAGAAGGTCCAAGGGTTACAGTAAAGCTGAAGTGAAGCATCGGAATCCAAAACTGGACTCACAGGAGAGGTTCAAATCATAGAAAGTTAGAGTGTCAGTCCTCTTGTACTTAAGTCGGCGTTATGCCTTTTGAATTTAATTCCGATGCAATTTCTGTGTTTCATCGTCAATAAGAAGGTCCAAGGGATACAGTAAACCTGAAGTGAAGCATCGGAATCTAAAACTGGACTTACAGGAGTGGTTCATATCATGGAAAGTTAGAATGTCAGTCCTCTTGTACTTAAGTCGGCATTGTGCCTTTTGTATTAAATTCGGATGCAATTTCTGTGTTTCATCGTCAATAAGAAGGTGCAAGGTATACAGAAAACCTGAAGTGAAGCATCGGAATCCAAAACTGGATTCACAGGAGAGGTTCAAATAATAGAAAGTTAGAGTTTCAGTCCTCTTTTACTTAAGTCGACATTGTGCCATTTTTATTAAATTCAGATGCAATTTCTGTGTTTCATCGTCAATAAGAAGGTCCAAGGGATACAGAAAACCTGAAGTGGAGCATCGGAATCTTAAACTGGACTCACAGGAGAGGGTCAAATCATAGAAAGCAAGAGTGTCAGTCCTCTTGTACTTAAATCGCCATTGAGCCTTTTGTACTAAATTCGGATGCAATTTCTGTGCTTCATCGTCAATAAGAAGGTGCAAGGGATACAGTCAACCTGAAGTGAAGCATCGGAATCCAAAACTGGACTCACAGGTGAGGTTCAAATCATAGAAAGTTAGAGTGTCCGTCCTCTTGTACTTAAGTCGGTATTGTGCCTTTTGTATTAAATTCGGATGCAAACTCTGTGTTTCATCGTCAATAAGAAGGTCCAAGGGATACAGTAAGCCTGAAGTGAAGCATCGGAATTTAAAACTGGACTCCCAGGAGAGGTTCAAATCATAGAAAGTTAGAGTGTCAGTCCTCTCGTACTTAAGTCGGCATTGTGCTTTTGAATTTAGTTCCGATGCAATTACTGTGTTTCATCGTCAATAAGAAGGTCCAAGGGATACAGTAAACCTGAAGTGAAACATCGGAATCTAAAACTGGACTCACAGGAGAGGTTCAAATCATAGAAAGTGAAAGTGTCAGTCCTCTTGTACTTAAGCTGCCACTGTGCCATTTGTATTAAGTTCGGATGCAATTTCTGTGTTTCATCGTCAATAAGAAGGTCCAAGGGATACAGTAAACCTGAAGTGAAGCATCGGAATCTAAAACTGGACTCACAGGAGAGGTTTAAATCATGGAAAGTTAGAATGTCAGTCCTCTTATACTTAAGTCGGCATTGTGCCTTTTGTATTAAATTCGGATGCAATTTCTGTGTTTCATCGTCAATAAGAAGGTGCAAGGTATACAGCAAACCTGAAGTGAAGCATCGGAATCTAAAACTGGACTCACAGGAGAGGTTCAAATAATAGAAAGTTAGAGTGTCAGTCCTCTTTTACTTAAGTCGACATTGTGCCATTTGTATTAAATTCAGATGCAATTTCTGTGTTTCATCGTCAATAAGAAGGTCCAAGGGATACAGAAAACCTGAAGTGAAGCATCGGAATCTAAAACTGGACTCACAGGAGAGGTTCAAATCATAGAAAGCAAGAGTGTCAGTCCTCTTGTACTTAAGTCGCCATTGTGCCTTTTGTACTACATTCGGATGCAATTTCTGTGTTTCATCGTCAATAAGAAGGTCCAAGGGATACAGTCAACCTGAAGTGAAGCATCGGAATCCAAAACTTGATTCACAGGTGAGGTTCAAATGATAGAAAGATAGAGTGTCAGTCCTCTTCTACCTAAGTCGGTATTGTGCCTTTTGTATTAAATTCGGATGCAAACTCTGTGTTTCATCGTCGATAGGAAGGTCCAAGGGATACAGTAAACCTGAAGTGAAGCATTGGAATCTAAAATTGGACTCCCAGGAGAGGTTCAAATTATAGAGAGTTAGAGTGTCAGTCCTCTTGTACTTAAGTCGGCATTGTGCCTTTTGAATTTAATTCCGATGCAATTACTGTGTTACATCGTCAATAAGAAGGTCCAAGGGATACAGTAAACCTGAAGTGAAGCATCGGAATCTAAAACTGGTCTCACAGGAGAGGTTCAAATCATAGAAAGTGAGAGTGTCAGTCCTCTTGTATTTAAGTCGCCATTGTGCCTTTTGTATTAAATTCGGATGCAATTTCTGTGTTTCATCGTCAATAAGAAGGTCCAAGGGATACAGTAAACCTGAAGTGAAGCATCGGAATCCAAAACTGGACTCACAGGAGAGGTTCAAATCATAGAAAGTTAGAGTGTCAGTCCTCTTGTTCTTAAGTCGGTATTGTGCCTTTTGTATTAAATTCGGGTGCAAAATCTGTGTTTCATCGTCAATAAGAAGGTCCAAGGGATACAGTATACATGAAGTGAAGCATCGGAATCTAAAACTGGACTCACAGGAGAGGTTCAAATCATAGAAAGTTAGAGTGTCAGTCCTCTTGTACTTAAGTCAGCATTATGCCTTTTGAATGTAATTCCGATGCAATTTCTGTGTTTCATCGTCAATAAGAAGGTCCAAGGGATACAGTAAACCTGAAGTGAAGCATCGGAATCTAAAACTGGACTCACAGGAGCGGTTCAAATCATAGAAAGTGAGAATGTCAGTCCTCATTTGCTTAAGTCGGCATTGTGTGTTTTGAATTTAATTCGGATGCAATTTCTGTGTTTCATATTCAATAAGAAGGACCAAGGGTTACAGTAAACCTGAAGTGAAGCATCGGAATCCAAAACTGGACTCACAGGAGAGGTTCAAATCATAGAAAGTTGGAGTGTCAGTCCTCTTGTACTTAAGTCGGCATTGTGCCTTTTGTATTAAATTCGGATGCAAACTCTGTGTTTCATCGTCGATAAGAAGGTCCAAGGGATACAGTAAACCTGAAGTGAAGCATTGGAATCTAAAACTGGACTCCCAGGAGAGGTTCAAATCACAGAGAGTTAGAGTGTCAGTACTCTTGTACTTAAGTCGGCATTGTGCCTTTTGAATTTAATTCCGATGCAAGTACTGTGTTTCATCGTCAATAAGAAGGTCCAAGGGATACAGTAAACCTGAAGTGAAGCATCGGAATCTAAAACTGGTCTCACAGGAGAGGTTCAAATCATAGAAAGTGAGAGTGTCAGTCCTCTTGTATTTAAGTCGCCATTGTGCCTTTTGTATTAAATTCGGATGCAATTTCTGTGTTTCATCGTCAATAAGAAGGTCCAAGGGATACAGTAAACCTGAAGTAAAGCATCGGAATCCAAAACTGGACTCACAGGAGAGGTTCAAATCATAGAAAGTTAGAGTGTCAGTCCTCTTGTTCTTAAGTCGGTATTGTGCCTTTTGTATTAAATTCGGATGCAATTTCTGTGTTTCATCGTCAATAAGAAGGTCCAAGGGATACAGTAAACCTGAAGTGAAGCATCGGAATCCAAAACTGGACTCACAGGAGAGGTTCAAATCATAGAAAGTTAGAGTGTCAGTCCTCTTGTTCTTAAGTCGGTATTGTGCCTTTTGTATTAAATTCGGGTGCAAAATCTGTGTTTCATCGTCAATAAGAAGGTCCAAGGGATACAGTATACATGAAGTGAAGCATCGGAATCTAAAACTGGACTCACAGGAGAGGTTCAAATCATAGAAAGTTAGAGTGTCAGTCCTCTTGTACTTAAGTCGGCATTATGCCTTTTGAATTTAATTCCGATGCAATTTCTGTGTTTCATCGTCAATAAGAAGGTCCCAGGGATACAGTAAACCTGAAGTGAAGCATCGGAATCTAAAACTGGAATCACAGGAGAAGTTCAAATCATAGAAAGTGAGAATGTCAGTCCTCATTTGCTTAAGTCGGCATTGTGTGTTTTGAATTTAATTCGGATGCAATTTCTGTGTTTCATATTCAATAAGAAGGACCAAGGGTTACAGTAAACCTGAAGTGAAGCATCGGAATCCAAAACTGGATTCACAGGAGAGGTTCAAATCATAGAAAGTTGGAGTGTCAGTCCTCTTGTACTTAAGTCGGCATTGTGCCTTTTGTATTAAATTCGGATGCAAACTCTGTGTTTCATCGTCAATAAGAAGGTCCAAGGGATACAGTAAACCTGAAGTGAAGCATCGGAATCTAAAACTGGACTCACAGGAGAGGTTCAAATCATAGAAAGTTAGAGTGTCAGTCCTCTTGTACTTATGTCGGCATTGTGCCTTTTGAATTTAATTCCGATGCAATTTCTGTGTTTCATCGTCAATAAGAAGGTCCAAGGGATACAGTAAACCTGAAGTGAAGCATCGGAATCTATAACTGGACTCACAGGAGAGGTTGAAATCATAGAAAGTGAGAGTGTCAGTCCTCTTTTACTTATGTCGGCATTGTGCGTTTTGAATTTGATTCCAATGCAATCTCTGTGTTTCATCGTAAATAAGAAAATCCAAGGGATACAGTAAACCAGAAGTGAAGCGTCGGAATCTAAAACTGGACTCACAGGAGATGTTCAAATCATAGAAAGTGAGAGTGTCAGTCTTCTTGTACTTAAGTCGCCATTGTGATTTTTGTATTGGATTCGGATGCAATTTCTGTGTTTCATCGTCAATAAGACGGTCCAAGGGATACAGTAAACCTGAAGTGAAGCATCGGAATCTAAAACTGGAATCACAGTAGAGGTTCAAATCATAGAAAGTTATAGTGTCAGTCCTCTTGTACTTAAGTCGGCATTGTACCCTTTGTACTAAATTCGGATGCAAACTCTGTGTTTCATCGTCAATTAGGAGGTCCGAGGGATACAGTAAACCTGAGGTGAAGCATCGGAATCTAAACCTGGACTCACAGTAGAGGTTCAAATCATAGAAAGTGAGGGTGTCAGTCCTCTTGTACTTAAAACGGCATTGTGCCTTTTGAATATAATTCCGATGCAATTACTGTGTTTCATCGTCAGTAACAAGGTGCAAGGTATACAGTAAACCTGAAGTGAAGCATCGGAATCTAAAACTGGACTCCCAGGAAAAGTTCAAATCATAGAAAGTTAGAGTGTCAGTCCTCTTGTACTTAAGTCGGCATTGTGCGTTTTGAATTTAATTCCGATGCAATTTCTGTGTTACATCGTCAATACGAAGGTCCAAGGGATACAGTAAACCTGAAGTGAAGCATCGGAATCAAAAACTGGACTCACAGGAGAGGTTCAAATCATAGAAAGTGAGAGTGTCAGTCCTCTTTTGCTCAAGTCGGCATTGTGCGTTTTGAATTTAATTCCGATGCAATTTCTGTGTTACATCGTCAATACGAAAGTCCAAGGGATACAGTAAACCTGAAGTGAAGCATCGGAATCTAAAACTGGACTCACAGGAGAGGTTCAAATCATAGAAAGTGAAAGTGTCAGTCCTCTTGTATTTAAGCCGCCATTGTGCCTTTTGTATTAAGTTCGGATGCAATTTCTGTGTTTCATCGTCAATAAGAAGGTCCAAGGGATACAGTCAACCTGAAGTGAAGCATCGGAATCCAAAACTGGACTCACAGGTGAGGTTCAAATCATAGAAAGTTAGAGTCTCAGTCCTCTTGTACTTAAGTCGGTATTGTGCCTTTTGTATTAAATTCGGATGCAAACTCTGTGTTTCATCGTCAATAAGAAGGTCCAAGGGATACAGTAAGCCTGAAGTGAAGCATCGGAATCCAAAACTGGACTCCCAGGAAAAGTTCAAATCATAGAAAATTAGAGTGTCAGTCCTCTTGTACTTAAGTCGGCATTATGCTTTTGAATTTAATTCCGATGCAAATACTGTGTTCCATCGTCAATAAGAAGGTCCAAGGGATACAGTAAACCTGAAGTGAAACATCGGAATCTAAAACTGGTCTCACAGGAGAGGTTCAAATCATAGAAAGTGAGAGTGTCAGTCCTCTTGTACTTAAGTCGCCATTGTGCCTTTTGTATTAAATTCGGATGCAATTTCTGTGTTTCAACGTCAATAAGAAGGTCCTAGGGATACAGTAAACCTGAAGTGAAGCATCGAAATCCAAAACTGGACTCACAGGAGAGGTTCAAATCATAGAAAGTTAGAGTGTGTTTCCTCTTGTTCTTAAGTCGGTATTGTGCCTTTTGTATTAAATTCGGATGCAAACTCTGTGTTTCATCGCCAATAAGAAGGTCCAAGGGATACAGTAAACCTGAAGTGAAGCATCGGAATCTAATACTGGACTCACAGGAGAGGTTCAAATCATAGAAAGTGAGAGTGTCAGTCCTCTTTTACTTATGTCGGCATTGTGCGTTGTGAATTTGATTCCGATGCAATTTCTGTGTTTCATCGTCAATAAGAAATTCCAAGGGATACAGTAAACCAGACGTGAAGCGTCGGAATCAAAAACTGGACTCACAGGAGAGGTTCAAATCATAGAAAGTGAAAGTGTCAGTCCCCTTGTACTTAAGCCGCCAGTGTGCCATTTGTATTACGTTCGGATGCAATTTCTGTGTTTCATCGTCAATAAGAAGGTCCAAGGGATACAGTCAACCTGAAGTGAAGCATCGGAATCCAAAACTGGACTCACAGGAGAGGTTCAAATCATAGAAAGTTAGAGTGTCAGTCCTCTTCTACCTAAGTCGGTATTGTGCCTTTTGTATTAAATTAGGATGCATACTCTGTGTTTCATCGTCGATAGGAAGGTCCAAGGGATACAGTAAACCTGAAGTGAAGCATTGGAATCTAAAATTGGACTCCCAGGAGAGGTTCAAATCATAGAGAGTTAGAGTGTCAGTCCTCTTGTACTTAAGTCGGCATTGTGCCTTTTGAATTTAATTCCGATGCAATTACTGTGTTACATCGTCAATAAGAAGGTCCAAGGGATACAGTAAACCTGAAGTGAAGCATCGGAATCTAAAACTGGTCTCACAGGAGAGGTTCAAATCATAGAAAGTGAGAGTGTCAGTCCTCTTGTATTTAAGTCGCCATTGTGCCTTTTGTATTAAATTCGGATGCAATTTCTGTGTTTCATCGTCAATAAGAAGGTCCAAGGGATACAGTAAACCTGAAGTGAAGCATCGGAATCCAAAACTGGACTCACAGGAGAGGTTCAAATCATAGAAAGTTAGAGTGTCAGTCCTCTTGTTCTTAAGTCGGTATTGTGCCTTTTGTATTAAATTCGGGTGCAAAATCTGTGTTTCATCGTCAATAAGAAGGTCCAAGGGATACAGTATACATGAAGTGAAGCATCGGAATCTAAAACTGGACTCACAGGAGAGGTTCAAATCATACAAAGTTAGAGTGTCAGTCCTCTTGTACTTAAGTCGGCATTATGCCTTTTGAATTTAATTCCGATGCAATTTCTGTGTTTCATCGTCAATAAGAAGGTCCAAGGGATACAGTAAACCTGAAGTGAAGCATCGGAATCTAAAACTGGACTCACAGGAGAGGTTCAAATCATAGAAAGTGAGAATGTCAGTCCTCATTTGCTTAAGTCGGCATTGTGTGTTTTGAATTTAATTCGGATGCAATTACTGTGTTTCATATTCAATAAGAAGGACCAAGGGTTACAGTAAACCTGAAGTGAAGCATCGGAATCCAAAACTGGACTCACAGGAGTGGTTCAAATCATAGAAAGTTGGAGTGTCAGTCCTCTTGTACTTAAGTCGGCATTGTGCCTTTTGTATTAAATTCGGATGCAAACTCTGTGTTTCATCGTCAATAAGAAGGTCCAAAGGATACAGTCAACCTGAAGTGAAGCATCGGAATCCAAAACTTGACTCACAGGTGAGGTTCAAATGATAGAAAGTTAGAGTGTCAGTCCTCTTCTACCTAAGTCGGTATTGTGCCTTTTGTATTAAATTCGGATGCAAACTCTGTGTTTCATCGTCGATAAGAAGGTCCAAGGGATACAGTAAACCTGAAGTGAAGCATTGGAATCTAAAACTGGACTCCCAGGAGAGGTTCAAATCACAGAGAGTTAGAGTGTCAGTACTCTTGTACTTAAGTCGGCATTGTGCCTTTTGAATTGAATTCCGATGCAATTACTGTGTTTCATCGTCAATAAGAAGGTCCAAGGGATACAGTAAACCTGAAGTGAAGCATCGGAATCTAAAACTGGTCTCACAGGAGAGGTTCAAATCATAGAAAGTGAGAGTGTCAGTCCTCTTGTATTTAAGTCGCCATTGTGCCTTTTGTATTAAATTCGGATGCAATTTCTGTGTTTCATCGTCAATAAGAAGGTCCAAGGGATACAGTAAACCTGAAGTAAAGCATCGGAATCCAAAACTGGACTCACAGGAGAGGTTCAAATCATAGAAAGTTAGAGTGTCAGTCCTCTTGTTCTTAAGTCGGTATTGTGCCTTTTGCATTAAATTCGGGTGCAAAATCTGTGTTTCATCGTCAATAAGAAGGTCCAAGGGATACAGTATACATGAAGTGAAGCATCGGAATCTAAA
Source organism: Schistocerca americana (assembly GCF_021461395.2). NCBI lineage: Eukaryota > Metazoa > Arthropoda > Insecta > Orthoptera > Acrididae > Schistocerca > Schistocerca americana. The sequence goes on from NC_060128.1 coordinate 34,263,258, forward strand.
ACTGGACTCACAGGAGAGGTTCAAATCATAGAAAGTTATAGTGTCAGTCCTCTTGTACTTAAGTCGGCATTATGCCTTTTGAATTTAATTCCGATGCAATTTCTGTGTTTCATCGTCAATAAGAAGGTCCAAGGGATACAGTAAACCTGAAGTGAAGCATCGGAATCTAAAACTGGACTCACAGGAGAGGTTCAAATCATAGAAAGTGAGAATGTCAGTCCTCATTTGCTTAAGTCGGCATTCTGTGTTTTGAATTTAATTCGGATGCAATTTCTGTGTTTCACATTCAATAAGAAGGACCAAGGGTTACAGTAAACCTGAAGTGAAGCATCGGAATCCAAAACTGGACTCACAGGAGAGGTTCAAATCATAGAAAGTTGGAGTGTCAGTCCTCTTGTACTTAAGTCGGCATTGTGCCTTTTGTATTAAATTCGGATGCAAACTCTGTGTTTCATCGTCAATAAGAAGGTCCACGGGATACAGTAAACCTGAAGTGAAGCATCGGAATCTAAAACTGGACTCACAGGAGAGGTTCAAATCATAGAAAGTTAGAGTGTCAGTCCTCTTGTACTTAAGTCGGCATTGTGCCTTTTGAATTTAATTCCGATGCAATTTCTGTGTTTCATCGTCAATAAGAAGGTCCAAGGGATACAGTAAACCTGAAGTGAAGCATCGGAATCTATAACTGGACTCACAGGAGAGGTTGAAATCATATAAGTGAGAGTGTCAGTCCTCTTTTACTTATGTCGGAATTGTGCGTTTTGAATTTGATTCCGATGCAATCTCTGTGTTTCATCGTAAATACGAAAATCCAAGGGATACAGTAAACCAGAAGTGAAGCGTCGGAATCTAAAACTGGACTCACAGGAGATGTTCAAATCATAGAAAGTGAGAGTTTCAGTCTTCTTGTACTTATGTCGCCATTGTGATTTTTGTATTGGATTCGGATGCAATTTCTGTGTTTCATCGTCAATAAGACGGTCCAAGGGATACAGTAAACCTGAAGTGAAGCATCGGAATCAAAAACTGGAATCACAGGAGAGGTTCAAATCATAGAAAGTTATAGTGTCAGTCCTCTTGTACTTAAGTCGGCATTGTACCCTTTGTACTAAATTCGGATGCAAACCCTGTGTTTCATCGTCAATTAGAAGGTCCGAGGGATACAGTAAACCTGAGGTGAAGCATCGGAATCTAAACCTGGACTCACAGTAGAGGTTCAAATCATAGAAAGTGAGGGTGTCAGTCCTCTTGTACTTAAAACGGCATTGTGCCTTTTGAATATAATTCCGATGCAATTTCTGTGTTTCATCGTCAGTAACAAGGTGCAAGGTATACAGTAAACCTGAAGTGAAGCATCGGAATCTAAAACTGGACTCCCAGGAAAAGTTCAAATCATAGAAAGTTAGAGTGTCAGTCCTCTTGTACTTAAGTCGGCATTGTGCGTTTTGAATTTAATTCCGATGCAATTTCTGTGTTACATCGTCAATACGAAGGTCCAAGGGATACAGTAAACCTGAAGTGAAGCATCGGAATCTAAAACTGGACTCACAGGAGAGGTTCAAATCATAGAAAGTGAGAGTGTCAGTCCTCTTTTGCTTAAGTCGGCATTGTGCGTTTTGAATTTAATTCCGATGCAATTTCTGTGTTACATCGTCAATACGAAAGTCCAAGGGATACAGTAAACCTGAAGTGAAGCATCGGAATCTAAAACTGGACTCACAGGAGAGGTTCAAATCATAGAAAGTGAAAGTGTCAGTCCTCTTGTATTTAAGCCGCCATTGTGCCTTTTGTATTAAGTTCGGATGCAATTTCTGTGTTTCATCGTCAATAAGAAGGTCCAAGGGATACAGTCAACCTGAAGTGAAGCATCGGAATCCAAAACTGGACTCACAGGTGAGGTTCAAATCATAGAAAGTTAGAGTTTCAGTCCTCTTGTACTTAAGTCGGTATTGTGCCTTTTGTATTGAATTCGGATGCAAACTCTGTTTTTCATCGTCAATAAGAAGGTCCAAGGGATACAGTAAGCCTGAAGTGAAGCATCGGAACCTAAAACTGGACTCCCAGGAAAAGTTCAAATCATAGAAAGTTAGAGTGTCAGTCCTCTTGTACTTAAGTCGGCATTATGCTTTTGAATTTAATTCCGATGCAATTACTGTGTTTCATCGTCAATAAGAAGGTCCAAGGGATACAGTAAACCTGAAGTGAAACATCGGAATCTAAAACTGGTCTCACAGGAGAGGTTCAAATCATAGAAAGTGAGAGTGTCAGTCCTCTTGTACTTAAGTCGCCATTGTGCCTTTTGTATTAAATTCGGATGCAATTTCTGTGTTTCAACGTCAATAAGAAGGTCCAAGGGATACAGTAAACCTGAAGTGAAGCATCGAAATCCAAAACTGGACTCACAGGAGAGGTTCAAATCATAGAAAGTTAGAGTGTGTTTCCTCTTGTTCTTAAGTCGGTATTGTGCCTTTTGTATTAAATTCGGATGCAAACTCTGTGTTACATCGCCAATAAGAAGGTCCAAGGGATACAGTAAACCTGAAGTGAAGCATCGGAATCTAATACTGGACTCACAGGAGAGGTTCAAATCATAGAAAGTGAGAGTGTCAGTCCTCTTTTACTTATGTCGGCATTGTGCGTTTTGAATTTGATTCCGATGCAATTTCTGTGTTTCATCGTCAATAAGAAATTCCAAGGGATACAGTAAACCAGACGTGAAGCGTCGGAATCAAAAACTGGACTCACAGGAGAGGTTCAAATCATAGAAAGTGAAAGTGTCAGTCCCCTTGTACTTAAGCCGCCAGTGTGCCATTTGTATTAAGTTCGGATGCAATTTCTGTGTTTCATTGTCAATAAGAAGGTCCAAGGGATACAGTAAACCTGAAGTGAAGCATCGGAATCTAAAACTGGACTCACAGGAGAGGTTCAAATCATGGAAAGTTAGAATGTCAGTCCTCTTGTACTTAAGTCGGCATTGTGCCTTTTGTATTACATTCGGATGCAATTTCTGTGTTCAATCGTCAATAAGAAGGTGCAAGGTATACAGCAAACCTGAAGTGAAGCATCGGAATCTAAAACTGGACTCACAGGAGAGGTTCAAATAATAGAAAGTTACAGTGTCAGTCCTCTTTTACTTAAGTCGACATTGTGCCATTTGTATTAAATTCAGATGCAATTTCTGTGTTTCATCGTCAATAAGAATGTCCAAGGGATACAGAAATCCTGAAGTGAAGCATCGGAATCTAAAACTGGACTCACAGGAGAGGTTCAAATCATAGAAAGTGAGAGTGTCAGTCCTCTTGTACTTAAGTCGACATTGTGCCTTTTGTATTAAATTCGGATGCAATTTCTGTGTTTCATCGTCAATAAGAAGGTCCAAGGGATACAGTAAACCTGAAGTGAAGCATCGGAATCCAAAACTGGACCCACAGGAGAGGTTCAAATCATAGAAAGTTAGAGTGTCAGTCCTCTTGTTCTTAAGTCGGTATTGTGCCTTTTGTATTAAATTCGGGTGCAAAATCTGTGTTTCATCGTCAATAAGAAGGTCCAAGGGATACAGTAAACCTGAAGTGAAGCATCGGAATCTAAAACTGGACTCACAGGAGAGGTTCAAATCATAGAAAGTGAGAATGTCAGTCCTCATTTGCTTAAGTCGGCATTGTGCGTTTTGAATTTAATTCGGATGCAATTTCTGTGTTTCATATTCAATAAGAAGGTCCAAGGGTTACAGTAAACCTGAAGTGAAGCATCGGAATCCAAAACTGGACTCACAGGAGAGGTTCAAATCGTAGAAAGTTGGAGTGTCAGTCCTCTTGTACTTAAGTCGGCATTGTGCCTTTTGTATTAAATTCGGATGCAAACTCTGTGTTTCATCGTCAATAAGAAGGTCCAAGGGATACAGTAAACCTGAAGTGAAGCATCGGAATCTAAAACTGGACTCACAGGAGAGGTTCAAATCATAGAAAGTTAGAGTGTCAGTCCTCTTGTACTTAAGTCGGCATTGTGCCTTTTGAATTTAATTCCGATGCAATTTCTGTGCTTCATCGTCAATCGGAAGGTCCAAGGGATACAGTAAACCTGAAGTGAAGCATCGGAATCTATAACTGGACTCACAGGAGAGGTTGAAATCATAGAAAGTGAGAGTGTCAGTCCTCTTTTACTTATGTCGGCATTGTGCGTTTTGAATTTGATTCCGATTCAATCTCTGTGTTTCATCGTAAATAAGAAAATCCAAGGGATACAGTAAACCAGAAGTGAAGCGTCGGAATCTAAAACTGGACTCACAGGAGATGTTCAACTCATAGAAAGTGAGAGTGTCAGTCTTCTTGTACTTAAGTCGCCATTGTGATTTTTGTATTAAATTCGGATGCAATTTCTGTGTTTCATCGTCAATAAGACGGTCCAAGGGATACAGTAAACCTGAAGTGAAGCATCGGAATCTAAAACTGGAATCACAGGAGAGGTTCAAATCATAGAAAGTTATAGTGTCAGTCCTCTTGCACTTAAGTCGGCATTGTACCATTTGTACTAAATTCGGATGCAAACTCTGTGTTTCATCGTCAATTAGAAGGTCCGAGGGATACAGTAAACCTGAGGTGAAGCATCGGAATCTAAAATTGGACTCACTTGAGTAGTTCAAATCATTGAAAGTTAGAGTGTCAGTCCTCTTGTACTTAAGTCGGCATTGTGCCTTTTGAATTTAATTCCGATGCAATTTCTGTGTTCCATCGTCAATAAGAAGGTCCAAGGGATACAGTAAACCTGAAGTGAAGCATCGGAATCTAAAACTGGACTCACAGGAGAGGTTCAAATCATAGAAAGTGAGAGGGTGAGTCCTCTTTTGCTTAAGTCGGCATTGTGCGTTTTGAATTTAATTCCGATGCAATTTCTGTGTTTCATCGTCAATAAGAAGGTCCAAGGGATACAGTAAACCTGAAGTGAAGCATCGGAATCTAAAACTGGACTCACAGGAGATGTTCAAATCATAGAAAGTGGGAGTGTCAGTACTCTTGTACTTAGGTCGCCATTGTGATTTTTGTATTAAATTCGGATGCAATTACTGTGTTTCATCGTCAATAAGAAGGTCCAAGGGATACAGTAAACCTGAAGTGAATCATCGGAATCTAAAACTGGACTCACAGGAGAGGTTCAAATCATAGAAAGTTAGAGTGTCTGTCCTCTGGCACTTAAGTCGTCATTGTACCTTTTGTATTAAATTCGGATGCAAACTCTGTGTTTCATCGTCAATTAGAAGGTCCAAGGGATACAGTAAACCTGAAGTGAAGCATCTGAATCTAAAACTGGAATCACAGGAGAGGTTCAAATCATAGAATGTGAGTGTGTCAGTCCTCTTGTACTTAAGGCGGCATTGTGCCTTTTGAATTTAATTCCGATGCATTTTCTGTGTTTCATCGTCAATAAGAAGGTGCAAGGTTTACAGTAAACCTGAAGTGAAGCATCGGAATCTAAATCTGACCTCACAGGAGAGGTTCGAATCATAGACAGTGAGAGTGTCAGTCCTCTTGTACTTAAGGCGGCATTGTGCCTTTTGTATTAAATTCGGATGCAATTTCTGTGTTTCATCGTCAATAAGAAGGTCCAAGGGATACAGTAAACCTGAAGTGAAGCATCGGAATCTAAAACTGGACTCACAGGAGAGGTTCAAATCATAGAAAATGAAAGTGTCAGTCCTCTTGTATTTAAGCCGCCATTGTGCCTTTTGTATTAAGTTCGGATGCAATTTCTGTGTTTCATCGTCAATAGGAAGGTCCATGGGATACAGTAAACCTGAAGTGAAGCATCGGAATCTGAAACTGGACCCACAGGAGAGGTTCAAATTATAGAAAGTTAGAGTGTCAGTCCACTTGTACTTAAGTCGGCATTGTGCTCTTTGTATTTAATTCGAATGCAAACTCTGTGTTTCACCGTCAATAAGAAGGTCCAAGGTATACAGTAAACCTTAAGTGAAGCATCAGAATCTAAAACTGGTCTCTTAGGAGAGGTTCAAATCATAGAAAGTTAGAATGTCAGTCCTCTTGTACTTAAGTCGGCATTGTGCCTTTTGAATTTAATTCCGATGCTTTTTCTGTGTTTCATTGTCAATAAGAAGGTCCAAGGGATACAGTAAACCTGAAGTGAAGCATCGGAATCTAAAACTGGACTCGCAGGAGAGGTTCAAATCATAGAAAGTTAGAATGTCAGTCCTCTTGTACTTAAGTCGGCATTGTGCCTTTTGTATTAAATTCGGATGCAATTTCTGTGTTTCATCGTCAATAAGAAGGTCCAAGGGATACAGTAAACCTGAAGTGAAGCATCGGAATCTAAAACTGCACTCACAGGAGAGGTTCAAATCATAGAAAGTGAAAGTGTCAGTCCTCTTGTACTTAAGCCGCCATTGTGCCTTTTGTATTAAGTTCGGATGCAATCTCTGTGTTTCATCGTCAATAAGAAGGTCCAAGAGATACAGTAAACCTGAAGTGAAGCATCGGAATCTAAAACTGGACTCACAGGAGAGGTTCAAATCATAGAAAGTGTAAGTGTCAATCCTCTTTTGCTTAAGTCAGCATTGTGCCTTTTGAATTTAATTCCGATGCAATTTCTGTGTTTCATCGTCAATAAGAAGGTCCAAGGGATACAGTAAACCTGAAGTGAAGCATCGGAATCTAAAACTGGACTCACAGGAGATGTTCAATGCATAGAAAGTGAAAGTGTCAGTCCTCTTGTACTTAAGTCGCCATTGTGATTTTTGTATGAAATTCGGATGCAATTTCTGTGTTTCATCGTCAATAAGAAGGTCCATGGGATACAGTAAACCCGAAGTGAAGCATCGGAATCTAAAACTGGACTCACAGGAGAGGTTCAACTCATAGAAAGTTGGAGTGTCAGTCCTCTTGCACTTAAGTCGGCATTGTTCCTTTTGTATTAAATTCGGATGCAAACTCAGTGTTTTATCGTCAATTAGAAGGACCAAGGGATACAGTAAACCTGAAGTGAAGCATCGGAATCTAAAACTGGAATCACAGGAGAGGTTCAAATCATAGAAAGTGAGAGTGTCAGTCCTCGTGTACTTAAGACGGCATTGTGCCTTTTGAATTTAATTCCGATGCATTTTCTGTGTTTCATCGTCAATAAGAAGGTGCAAGGTTTACAGTAAACCTGAAGTGAAGCATCGGAATCTAAATCTGACCTCACAGGAGTGGTTCGAATCATAGAGAGTGAGAGTGTCAGTCCTCTTGTACTTAAGTCGCCATTGTGCCATTTGTATTAAATACGGATGCAATTTCTGTGTTTCATCGTCAATTAGAAGGTCCAAGGGATACAGTAAACCTGAAGTGAAGCATCGGAATCTAAAACTGGTCTCACTTGAGTAGTTCAAATCATTGAAAGTTAGAGTGTCAGTCCTCTTGTACTTAAGTCGGCATTGTGCCTTTTGAATTTAATTCCGATGCAATTTCTGTGTTTCATCGTCAATAAGAAGGTCCAAGGGATACAGTAAACCTGAAGTGAAGCATCGGAATCTAAAACTGGACTCACAGGAGAGGTTCAAATCATAGAAAGTGAGAGTGTCAGTCATCTTTTGCTTAAGTCGGCATTGTGCGTTTTGAATTTAATTCCGATGCAATTTCTGTGTTTCATCGTCAATAAGAAGGTCCAAGGGATACAGTAAACCTGAAGTGAAGCATCGGAATCTAAAACTGGACTCACAGGAGATGTTCAAATCATAGAAAGTGAGAGTGTCAGTCCTCTTGTACTTAGGTCGCCATTGTGATTTTTGTATTAAATTCGGATGCGATTTCTGTGTTTCATCGTCAATAAGAAGGTCCAAGGGATACAGTAAACCTGAAGTGAAGCATCGGAATCTAAAACTGGACTCACAGGAGAGGTTCAAATCATAGAAATTTAGAGTGTCAGTCCTCTGGCACTTAAGTCGTCATTGTACCTTTTGTATTAAATTCGGATGCAAACTCTGTGTTTCATCGTCAATTAGAAGGTCCAAGGGATACAGTAAACCTGAAGTGAAGCATCTGAATCTAAAACTGGAATCACAGGAGAGGTTCAAATCATAGAAAGTGAGAGTTTCAGTCCTCTTGTACTTAAGGCGGCATTGTGCCTTTTGAATTTAATTCCGATGCATTTTCTGTGTTTCATCGTCAATAAGAAGGTGCAAGGTTTACAGTAAACCTGAAGTAAAGCATCGGAATCTAAATCTGACCTCACAGGAGAGGTTCGAATCATAGACAGTGAGAGTGTCAGTCCTCTTGTACTTAAGGCGGCATTGTGCCATTTGTATTAAATTGGGATGCAATTTCTGTGTTTCATCGTCAATAAGAAGGTCCAATTGATACAGTAAACCTGAAGTGAAGCATCGGAATCTAAAACTGGACTCACAGGAGAGGTTCAAATCATAGAAAGTGAAAGTGTCAGTCCTCTTGTATTTAAGCCGCCATTGTGCCTTTTGTATTAAGTTCGGATGCAATTTCTGTGTTTCATCGTCAATAGGAAGGTCCATGGGATACAGTAAACCTGAAGTGAAGCATCGGAATCTGAAACTGGACCCACAGGAGAGGTTCAAATTATAGAAAGTTAGAGTGTCAGTCCACTTGTACTTAAGTCGGCATTGTGCCCTTTGTATTTAAATCGAATGCAAACTCTGTGTTTCACCGTCAATAAGACGGTCCAAGGTATACAATAAACCTTAAGTGAAGCATCAGAATCTAAAACTGGTCTCTTAGGAGAGGTTCAAATCATAGAAAGTTAGAATGTCAGTCCTCTTGTACTTAAGTCGGCATTGCGCCTTTTGAATTTAATTCCGATGCTTTTTCTGTGTTTCATTGTCAATAAGAAGGTCCAAGGGATACAGTAAACCTGAAGTGAAGCATCGGAATCTAAAACTGGACTCGCCGGAGAGGTTCAAATCATAGAAAGTTAGAATGTCAGTCCTCTTGTACTTAAGTCGGCATTGTGCCTTTTGTATTAAATTCGGATGCAATTTCTGTGTTTCATCGTCAATAAGAAGGTGCAAGGTATACAGCAAACCTGAAGTGAAGCATCGGAATCTAAAACTGGACTCACAGGAGAGGTTCAAATCATAGAAAGCGAGAGTGTTAGTCCTCTTGTACTTAAGTTGGCATTGTGCCATTTGTATTAAATTCGGATGCAATTTCTGTGTTTCATCGTCAATAAGAAGGTCCAAGGGATACAGTAAACCTGAAGTGAAGCATCGGAATCTAAAACTGCACTCACAGGAGAGGTTCAAATCATAGAAAGTGAAAGTGTCAGTCCTCTTGTACTTAAGCCGCCATTGTGCCTTTTGTATTAAGTTTGGATGCAATTTCTGTGTTTCATCGTCAATAAGAAGGTCCAATGGATACAGTAAACCTGAAGTGAAGCATCGGAATCTAAAACTGGACTCACAGGAGAGGTTCAAATCATAGAAAGTGTAAGTGTCAGTCCTCTTTTGCTTAAGTCGGCATTGTGCCTTTTGAATTTAATTCCGATGCAATTTCTGTGTTTCATCGTCAATAAGAAGGTCCAAGGGATACAGTAAACCTGAAGTGAAGCATCGGAATCTAAAACTGGACTCACAGGAGATGTTCAAACCATAGAGAGTGAAAGTGTCAGTCCTCTTGTACTTAAGTCGCCATTGTGATTTTTGTATGAAATTCGGATGCAATTTCTGTGTTTCATCGTCAATAAGAAGGTCCATGGGATACAGTAAACCCGAAGTGAAGCATCGGAATCTAAAACTGGACTCACAGGAGAGGTTCAACTCATAGAAAGTTAGAGTGTCAGTCCTCTTGTACTTAAGTCGGCATTGTTCCTTTTGTATTAAATTCGGATGCAAACTCAGTGTTTTATCGTCAATTAGAAGGACCAAGGGATACAGTAAACCTGAAGTGAAGCATCGGAATCTAAATCTGACCTCACAGGAGTGGTTCGAAACATAGAGAGTGAGAGTGTCAGTCCTCTTGTACTTAAGTCGCCATTGTGCCATTTGTATTAAATTCGGATGCAATTTCTGTGTTTCATCGTCAATAAGAAAGTCCAAGGTATACAGTAAACCTGAAGTGAAGCATCGGAATCTAAAACTGGACTCACAGGAGAGGTTCAAATCATAGAAAGTGAAAGTGTCAGTCCTCTTGTACTTAAGCCGCCATTGTGCCTTTTGTATAAAGTTCGGATGCAATTTCTGTGTTTCATCGTCAATAAGAAGGTCCTAGGGATACAGTAAACCTGAAGTGAAGCATCGGAATCTAAAACTGGACTCACAGGAGAGGTTCTAATCATAGAAAGTGTAAGTGTCAGTCCTCTTTTGCTTAAGCCGGCATTGTGCGTTTTGAATTAAATTCGGATGCAATTTCTGTGTTTCATCGTCAATAAGAAGGTCCAAAGGTTACAGTAAACCTGAAGTGAAGCATCGGAATCCAAAACTGGACTCACAGGAGAGGTTCAAATCATATAAAGGTAGAGTGTCAGTCCTCTTGTACTTAAGTCGGCATTGTGCCTTTTGTATTAAATTCGGATGCAAACTCTGTGTTTCATCGTCAATAAGAAGGTCCAAGGGATACAGTAAACCTGAAGTGAAGCATCGGAATCTAAAACTGGACTCACAGGAGAGGTTCAAATCACAGAAAGTGAGAGTGTCAGTTCTCTTGTACTTAAGTCGCCATTGTGCCTTTTGTATTAAATTCGGATGCAATTTCTGTGTTTCATCGTCAATAAGAAGGTGCAAGGTATACAGCAAACCTGAAGTGAAGCATCGGAATCTAAAACTGGACTCACAGGAGAGGTTCAAATCATAGAAAGCGAGAGTGTCAGTCCTCTTGTACTTAAGTCGGCATTGTGCCATTTGTATTAAATTCGGATGCAATTTCTGTGTTCCATCGTCAATAAGAAGGTCCAAGGGATACAGTAAACCTGAAGTGAAGCATCGGAATCTAAAACTGCACTCACAGGAGAGGTTCAAATCATAGAAAGTGTAAGTGTCAGTCCTCTTTTGCTTAAGTCGGCATTGTGCCTTTTGAATTTAATTCCGATGCAATTTCTGTGTTTCATCGTCAATAAGAAGGTCCAAGGGATACAGTAAACCTGAAGTGAAGCATCGGAATTTAAAACTGGACTCACAGGAGATGTTCAAATCATAGAAAGTGAAAGTGTCAGTCCTCTTGTACTTAAGTCGCCATTGTGATTTTTGTATGAAATTCGGATGCAATTTCTGTGTTTCATCGTCAATAAGAAGGTCCATGGGATACAGTAAACCCGAAGTGAAGCATCGGAATCTAAAACTGGACTCACAGGAGAGGTTCAACTCATAGAAAGTTAGAGTGTCAGTCCTCTTGTACTTAAGTCGGCATTGTTCCTTTTGTATTAAATTCGGATGCAAACTCAGTGTTTTATCGTCAATTAGAAGGACCAAGGGATACAGTAAACCTGAAGTGAAGCATCGGAATCTAAAACTGGAATCACAGGAGAGGTTCAAATCATAGAAAGTGAGAGTGTCAGTCCTCGTGTACTTAAGACGGCATTGTGCCTTTTGAATTTAATTCCGATGCATTTTCTGTGTTTCATCGTCAATAAGAAGGTGCAAGGTTTACTGTAAACCTGAAGTGAAGCATCGGAATCTAAATCTGACCTCACAGGAGTGGTTCGAATCACAGAGAGTGAGAGTGTCATTCCTCTTGTACTTAAGTCGCCATTGTGACATTTGTATTAAATACGGATGCAATTTCTGTGTTTCATCGTCAATAAGAAGGTCCAAGGGATACAGTAAACCTGAAGTGAAGCATCGGAATCTAAAACTGGACTCACAGGAGAGGTTCAAATCATAGAAAGTGAGAGTGTCAGTCCTCTTTTGCTTAAGTCGGCATTGTGCGTTTTGAATTTAATTCCGATGCAATTTCTACGTTTCATTGTCAATAAGAAGGTCCAAGGGATACAGTAAACCTGAAGTGAAGCATCGGAATCTAAAACTGGACTCACAGGAGAGGTTCAAATCATAGAAAGTTAGAGTGTCAGTCGTCTGGCACTTAAGTCGTCATTGTACCTTTTGTATTAAATTCGGATGCAAACTCTGTGTTTCATCGTCAATTAGAAGGTCCAAGGGATACAGTAAACCTGAAGTGAAGCATCTGAATCTAAAACTGGAATCACAGGATAGGTTCAAATCATAGAAAGTGAGAGTGTCAGTCCTCTTGTACTTAAGGCGGCATTGTGCCTTTTGAATTTAATTCCGATGCATTTTCTGTGTTTCATCGTCAATAAGAAGGTGCAAGGCTTACAGTAAACCTGAAGTGAAGCATCGGAATCTAAATCTGACCTCACAGGAGAGGTTCGAATCATAGACAGTGAGAGTGTCAGTCCTCTTGTACTTAAGGCGGCATTGTGCCATTTGTATTAAATTGGGATGCAATTTCTGTGTTTCATCGTCAATAAGAAGGTCCAAGGGATACAGTAAACCTGAAGTGAAGCATCGGAATCTAAAACTGGACTCACAGGAGAAGTTCAAATCATAGAAAGTGAAAGTGTCAGTCCTCTTGTATTTAAGCCGCCATTGTGCCTTCTGTATTAAGTTCGGATGCAACTTCTGTGTTTCATCGTCAATAGGAAGGTCCATGGGATACAGTAAATCTGAAGTGAAGCATCGGAATCTGAAACTGGACCCACAGGAGAGGTTCAAATTATAGAGAGTTAGAGTGTCAGTCCACTTGTACTTAAGTCGGCATTGTGCCCTTTGTATTTAATTCGAATGCAAACTCTGTGTTTCACCGTCAATAAGACGGTCCAAGGTATACAGTAAACCTTAAGTGAAGCATCAGAATCTAAAACTGGTCTCTTAGGAGAGGTTCAAATCATAGAAAGTTAGAATCTCAGTCCTCTTGTACTTAAGTCGGCATTGTGCCTTTTGAATTTAATTCCGATGCTTTTTCTGTGTTTCATTGTCAATAAGAAGGTCCAAGGGATACAGTAAACCTGAAGTGAAGCTTCGGAATCTAAAACTGGACTCGCAGGAGAGGTTCAAATCATAGAAAGTTAGAATGTCAGTCCTCTTGTACTTAAGTCGGCATTGTGCCTTTTGTATTAAATTCGGATGCAATTTCTGTGTTTCATCGTCAATAAGAAGGTGCAAGGTATACAGCAAACCTGAAGTGAATCATCGGAATCTAAAACTGGACTCACAGGAGAGGTTCAAATCATAGAAAGCGAGAGTGTCAGTCCTCTTGTACTTAAGTCGGCATTGTGCCATTTGTATTAAATTCGGATGCAATTTCTGTGTTTCATCGTCAATACGAAGGTCCAAGGGATACAGTAAACCTGAAGTGAAGCATCGGAATCTAAAACTGCACTCACAGGAGAGGTTCAAATCATAGAAAGTGAAAGTGTCAGTCCTCTTGTAGTTAAGCCGCCATTGTGCCTTTTGTATTAAGTTCGGATGCAATTTCTGTGTTTCATCGTCAATAAGAAGGTCCTATGGATACAGTAAACCTGAAGTGAAGCATCGGAATCTAAAACTGGACTCACTGGAGAGGTTCAAATCATAGAAAGTGTAAGTGTCAGTCCTCTTTTGCTTAAGCCGGCATTGTGCCTTTTGAATTTAATTCCGATGCAATTTCTGTGTTTCATCGTCAATAAGAAGGGCCAAGGGATACAGTAAACCTGAAGTGAAGCATCGGAATCTAAAACTGGACTCACAGGAGATGTTCAAACCATAGAGAGTGAAAGTGTCAGTCCTCTTGTACTTAAGTCGCCATTGTGATTTTTGTATGAAATTCGGATGCAATTTCTGTGTTTCATCGTCAATAAGAAGGTCCATGGGATACAGTAAACCCGAAGTGAAGCATCGGAATCTAAAACTGGACTCACAGGAGAGGTTCAACTCATAGAAAGTTAGAGTGTCAGTCCTCTTGTACTTAAGTCGGCATTGTTCCTTTTGTATTAAATTCGGATGCAAACTCAGTGTTTTATCGTCAATTAGAAGGACCAAGGGATACAGTAAACCTGAAGTGAAGCATCGGAATCTAAAACTGGAATCACAGGAGAGGTTCAAATCATAGAAAGTGAGAGTGTCAGTCCTCTTGTACTTAAGACGGCATTGTGCCTTTTGAATTTAATGCCGATGCATTTTCTGTGTTTCATCGTCAATAAGAAGGTGCAAGGTTTACAGTAAACCTGAAGTGAAGCATCGGAATCTAAATCTGACCTCACAGGAGTGGTTCGAAACATAGAGAGTGAGAGTGTCAGTCCTCTTGTACTTAAGTCGCCATTGTGCCATTTGTATTAAATTCGGATGCAATTTCTGTGTTTCATCGTCAATAAGAAGGTCCAAGGGATACAGTAAACCTGAAGTGAAGCATTGGAATCTAAAACTGGACTCACAGGAGAGGTTCAAATCATAGAAAGTGAAAGTGTCAGTCCTCTTGTACTTAAGCCGCCATTGTGCCTTTTGTATAAAGTTCGGATGCAATTTCTGTGTTTCATCGTCAATAAGAAGGTCCAAGGGATACAATAAACCTGAAGTGAAGCATCGGAATCTAAAACTGGACTCACAGGAGAGGTTCAAATCATGGAAAGTTAGAATGTCAGTCCTCTTGTACTTAAGTCGGCATTGTGCCTTTTGTATTAAATTCGGATGCAATTTCTGTGTTTCATCGTCAATAAGAAGGTGCAAGGTATACAGCAAACCTGAAGTGAAGCATCGGAATCTAAAACTGGACTCGCAGGAGAGGTTCAAATAATAGAAAGCAAGAGTGTCAGTCCTCTTGTACTTAAGTCGCCATTGTGCCTTTTGTACTAAATTCGGATGCAATTTCTGTGTTTCATCGTCAATAAGAAGGTCCAAGGGATACAGTCAACCTGAAGTGAAGCATCGGAATCCAAAACTGGACTCACAGGTGAGGTTCAAATCATAGAAAGTTAGAGTGTCAGTCCTCTTGTACTTAAGTCGGTATTGTGCCTTTTGTATTAAATTCGGATGCAAACTCTGTGTTTCATCGTCAATACGAAGGTCCAAGGGATACAGTAAACCTGTAGTGAAGCATCGGAATCTAAAACTGGACTCCCAGGAGAGGTTCAAATCATAGAAAGCGAGAGTGTCAGTCCTCTTGTACTTAAGTCGGCATTGTGCCTTTTGAATTTAATTCCGATGCAATTACTGTGTTTCATCGTCAATAAGAAGGTCCAAGGGATACAGTAAACCTGAAGTGAAGCATCGGAATCTAAAACTGGACTCACAGGAGATTTTCAAATCATAGAAAGTGAGAGTGTCAGTCCTCTTGTACTTAAGTCGGCATTGTGCCTTTTGTATTAAATTCGGATGCAATTTCTGTGTTTCATCGTCAATAAGAAGGTACAAGGGATACAGTAAACCTGAAGTGAAGCATCGGAATCCAAAACTGGACTCAAAGGAGAGGTTCAAATCATAGAAAGTTAGAGTGTCAGTCCTCTTGTTCTTAAGTCGGTATTGTGCCTTTTGTATTAAATTCGGATGCAAATTCTGTGTTTCATCGTCAATAAGAAGGTCCAAGGGATACAGTAAACCTGAAGTGAAGCATCGGAATCTAAAACTGGACTCACAGGAGAGGTTCAAATCATAGAAAGTTAGAGTGTCAGTCCTCTTGTACTTGAGTTGGCATTATGCCTTTTGAATTTAATTCCGATGCATTTTCTGTGTTTCATCGTCAATAAGAAGGTCCAAGGGATACAGTAAACCTGAAGTGAAGCATCGGAATCTAAAACTGGACTCACAGGAGAGGTTCAAATCATAGAAAGTGAGAATGTCAGTCCTCATTTGCTTAATTCGGCATTGTGCGTTTTGAATTTAATTCGGATGCAATTTCTGTGTTTCATCGTCAATAAGAAGGTCCAAGGGTTACAGTAAAGCTGAAGTGAAGCATCGGAATCCAAAACTGGACTCACAGGAGAGGTTCAAATCATAGAAAGTTAGAGTGTCAGTCCTCTTGTACTTAAGTCGGCATTATGCCTTTTGAATTTAATTCCGATGCAATTTCTGTGTTTCATCGTCAATAAGAAGGTCCAAGGGATACAGTAAACCTGAAGTGAAGCATCGGAATCTAAAACTGGACTCACAGGAGAGGTTCATATCATGGAAAGTTAGAATGTCAGTCCTCTTGTACTTAAGCCGGCATTGTGCCTTTTGTATTAAATTCGGATGCAATTTCTGTGTTCCATCGTCAATAAGAAGGTGCAAGGTATACAGAAAACATGAAGTGAAGCATCGGAATCTAAAACTAGACTCACAGGAGAGGTTCAAATAATAGAAAGTTAGAGTGTCAGTCCTCTTTTACTTAAGTCGACATTGTGCCATTTGTATTAAATTCAGATGCAATTTCTGTGTTTCATCGTCTATAAGAAGGTCCAAGGGATACAGAAAACCTGAAGTGAAGCATCGGAATCAAAACTGGACTCACAGGAGAGGTTCAAATCATAGAAAGCAAGAGTGTCAGTCCTCTTGTACTTAAGTCGCCATTGAGCCTTTTGTACTAAATTCGGATGCAATTTCTGTGTTTCATCGTCAATAAGAGGGTCCAAGGGATACAGTCAACCTGAAGTGAAGCATCGGAATCCAAAACTGGACTCACAGGTGAGATTCAAATCATAGAAAGTTAGAGTGTCAGTCCTCTTGTACTTAAGTCGGTATTGTGCCTTTTGTATTAAATTCGGATGCAAACTCTGTGTTTCATCGTCAATAAGAAGGTCCAAGGGATACAGTAAGCCTGAAGTGAAGCATCGGAATTTAAAACTGGACTCCCGGGAGAGGTTCAAATCATAGAAAATTAGAGTGTTAGTCCTCTTGTACTTAAGTCAGCATTGTGCCTTTTGAATTTAATTCCGATGCAATTACTGTGTTTCATCGTCAATAAGAAGGTCCAAGGGATACAGTAAACCTGAAGTGAAACATCGGAATCTAAAACTGGTCTCCCAGGAGAGGTTCAAATCATAGAAAGTGAGAGTGTCAGTCCTCATGTACTTAAGTCGCCATTGTGCCTTTTGTATTAAATTCGGATGCAATTTCTGTGTTTCAACGTCAATAAGAAGGTACAAGGGATACAGTAAACCTGAAGTGAAGCATCGGAATCCAAAACTGGACTCACAGGAGTGGTTCAAATCATAGAAAGTTAGAGTGTGTTTCCTCTTGTTCTTAAGTCGGTATTGTGCCTTTTGTATTAAATTCGGATGCAAACTCTGTGTTTCATCGTCAATAAGAAGGTCCTAGGGATACAGTAAACATGAAGTGAAGCATCGGAATCTAAAACTGGACTCACAGGAGAGGTTCAAATCATAGAAAGTGAGAGTGTCAGTCCTCTTTTACTTATGTCGGCATTGTGCGTTTTGAATTTGATTCCGATGCAATTTCTGTGTTTCATCGTCAATAAGAAATTCCAAGGGATACAGTAAACCAGACGTGAAGCGTCCGAATCTAAAACTGGACTCACAGGAGAGGTTCAAATCATAGAAAGTGAAAGTGTCAGTCCTCTTGTACTTAAGCCGCCAGTGTGCCATTTGTATTAAGTTCGGATGCAATATCTGTGTTTCATCGTCAATAAGAAGGTCCAAGGGATACAGTAAACCTGAAGTGAAGCATCGGAATCTAAAACTGGACTCACAGGAGTGGTTCAAATCATAGAAAGTGAGAATGTCAGTCCTCGTTTGCTTAAGTCGGCATTGTGCGTTTTGAATTTAATTCGGATGCAATTTCTGTGTTTCATCGTCAATAAGAAGGTCCAAGGGTTACAGTAAAGCTGAAGTGAAGCATCGGAATCCAAAACTGGACTCACAGGAGAGGTTCAAATCATAGAAAGTTAGAGTGTCAGTCCTCTTGTACTTAAGTCGGCATTATGCCTTTTGAATTTAATTCCGATGCAATTTCTGTGTTTCATCGTCAATAAGAAGGTCCAAGGGATACAGTAAACCTGAAGTGAAGCATCGGAATCTAAAACTGGACTCACAGGAGCGGTTCATATCATGGAAAGTTAGAATGTCAGTCCTCTTGTACTTAAGTCGGCATTGTGCATTTTGTATTAAATTCGGATGCAATTTCTGTGTTTCATCGTCAATATGAAGGTGCAAAGTATACAGAAAACCTGAAGTGAAGCATCGGAATCTAAAACTGGACTCACAGGAGAGGTTCAAATAATAGAAAGTTAGAGAGTTAGTCCTCTTTTACTTAAGTCGACATTGTGCCATTTGTATTAAATTCAGATGCAATTTTTGAGTTTCATCGTCAATAAGAAGGTCCAAGGGATACAGAAAACCTGAAGTGAAGCATCGGAATCTAAAACTGGACTCACAGGAGAGGTTCAAATCATAGAAAGCAAGAGTGTCAGTCCTCTTGTACTTAAGTCGCCATTGAGCCTTTTGTACTAAATTCGGATGCAATTTCTGTGTTTCATCGTCAATAAGAAGGTCCAAGGGATACAGTCAACCTGAAGTGAAGCATCGGAATCCAAAACTGGACTCACAGGTGAGGTTCAAATCATAGAAAGTTAGTGTGTCAGTCCTCTTGTACTTAAGTCGGTATTGTGCCTTTTGTATTAAATTCGGATGCAAACTCTGTGTTTCATCGTCAATAAGAAGGTCCAAGGGATACAGTAAGCCTGAAGTGAAGCATCGGAATCTAAAACTGGACTCCCAGGAGAGGTTCAAATCATAGAAAGTTAGAGTGTCAGTCCTCTTGTACTTAAGTCGGCATTGTCCCTTTTGAATTTAATTCCGACGCAATTACTGTGTTTCATCGTCAATAAGAAGGTCCAAGGGATACAGTAAACCTGAAGTGAAACATCGGAATCTAAAACTGGTCTCACAGGTGAGGTTCAAATCATAGAAAGTTAGAGTGTCAGTCCTCTTGTACTTAAGTCGGTATTGTGCCTTTTGTATTAAATTCGGATGCAATTTCTGTGTTTCATCGTCAATAAGAAGGTCCAAGGGATACAGTAAACCTGAAGTGAAGCATCGGAATCTAAAACTGTACTCACAGGAGAGGTTCAAATCATAGAAAGTTATAGTGTCAGTCCTCTGGCACATAAGTCGTCATTGTACCTTTTGTATTAAATTCGGATGCAAACTCTGTGTTTCATCGTCAATTAGAAGGTCCAAGGGATACAGTAAACCTGAAGTGAAGCATCTGAATCTAAAACTGGAGTCACAGGAGAGGTTCAAATCATAGAAAGTGAGAGTGTCAGTCCTCTTGTACTTAAGGCGGCATTGTGCCTTTTGAATTTAATTCCGATGCATTTTCTGTGTTTCATCGTCAATAAGAAGGTGCAAGGCTTACAGTAAACCTGAAGTGAAGCATCGGAATCTAAATCTGACCTCACAGGAGAGGTTCGAATTATAGACAGTGAGAGTGTCAGTCCTCTTGTACTTAAGGCGGCATTGTGCCATTTGTATTAAATTGGGATGCAATTTCTGTGTTTCATCGTCAATAAGAAGGTCCAAGGGATACAGTAAACCTGAAGTGAAGCATCGGAATCTAAAACTGGACTCACAGGAGAGGTTCAAACCATAGAAAGTGAAAGTGTCAGTCCTCTTGTATTTAAGCCGCCATTGTGCCTTTTGTATTAAGTTCGGATGCAACTTCTGTGTTTCATCGTCAATAGGAAGGTCCATGGGATACAGTAAACCTGAAGTGAAGCATCGGAATCTGAAACTGGACCCACAGGAGAGGTTCAAATTATAGAAAGTTAGAGTGTCAGTCCACTTGTACTTAAGTCGGCATTGTGCCCTTTGTATTTAATTCGAATGCAAGCTCTGTGTTTCACCGTCAATAAGACGGTCCAAGGTATACAGTAAACCTTAAGTGAAGCATCAGAATCTAAAACTGGTCTCTTAGGAGAGGTTCAAATCATAGAAAGTTAGAATCTCAGTCCTCTTGTACTTAAGTCGGCATTGTGCCTTTTGAATTTAATTCCGATGCTTTTTCGGTGTTTCATTGTCAATAAGAAGGTCCAAGGGATACAGTAAACCTGAAGTGAAGCATCGGAATCTAAAACTGGACTCGCAGGAGAGGTTCAAATCATAGAAAGTTAGAATGTCAGTCCTCTTGTACTTAAGTCGGCATTGTGCCTTTTGTATTAAATTCGGATGCAATTTCTGTGTTTCATCGTCAATAAGAAGGTGCGAGGTATACAGCAAACCTGAAGTGAAGCATCGGAATCTAAAACTGGACTCACAGGAGAGGTTCAAATCATAGAAAGCGAGAGTGTCAGTCCTCTTGTACTTAAGTCGGCTTTGTGCCATTTGTATTAAATTCGGATGCAATTTCTGTGTTTCATCGTCAATACGAAGGTCCAAGGGATACAGTAAACCTGAAGTGAAGCATCGGAATCTAAAACTGCACTCACAGGAGAGGTTCAAATCATAGAACGTGAAAGTGTCAGTCCTCTTGTACTTAAGCCGCCATTGTGCCTTTTGTATTAAGTTCGGATGCAATTTCTGTGTTTCATCGTCAATAAGAAGGTCCTATGGATACAGTAAACCTGAAGTGAAGCATCGGAATCTAAAACTGGACTCACAGGAGAGGTTCAAATCATAGAAAGTGTAAGTGTCAGTCCTCTTTTGCTTAAGCCGGCATTGTGCCTTTTGAATTTAATTCCGATGCAATTTCTGTGTTTCATCGTCAATAAGAAGGGCCAAGGGATACAGTAAACCTGAAGTGAAGCATCGGAATCTAAAACTGGACTCACAGGAGATGTTCAAACCATAGCGAGTGAAAGTGTCAGTCCTCTTGTACTTAAGTCGCCATTGTGATTTTTGTGTGAAATTCGGATGCAATTTCTGTGTTTCATCGTCAATAAGAAGGTCCATGGGATACAGTAAACCCGAAGTGAAGCATCGGAATCTAAAACTGGACTCACAGGAGAGGTTCAACTCATAGAAAGTTAGAGTGTCAGTCCTCTTGTACTTAAGTCGGCATTGTTCCTTTTGTATTAAATTCGGATGCAAACTCAGTGTTTTATCGTCAATTAGAAGGACCAAGGGATACAGTAAACCTGAAGTGAAGCATCGGAATCTAAAACTGGAATCACAGGAGAGGTTCAAATCATAGAAAGTGAGAGTGTCAGTCCTCTTGTACTTAAGACGGCATTGTGCCTTTTGAATTTAATTCCGATGCATTTTCTGTGTTTCATCGTCAATAAGAAGGTGCAAGGTTTACAGTAAACCTGAAGTGAAGCATCGGAATCTAAATCTGACCTCACAGGAGTGGTTCGAAACATAGAGAAGAAGAGTGTCAGTCCTCTTGTACTTAAGTCGCCATTGTGCCATTTGTATTAAATTCGGATGCAATTTCTGTGTTTCATCGTCAATAAGAAGGTCCAAGGGATACAGTAAACCTGAAGTGAAGCATCGGAATCTAAAACTGGACTCACAGGAGAGGTTCAAATCATAGAAAGTGAAAGTGTCAGTCCTCTTGTACTTAAGCCGCCATTGTGCCTTTAGTATAAAGTTCGGATGCAATTTCTGTGTTCCATCGTCAATAAGAAGGTCCAAGGGATACAGTAAACCTGAAGTGAAGCATCGGAATCTAAAACTGGACTCACAGGAGAGGTTCAAATCATGGAAAGTTAGAATGTCAGTCCTCTTGTACTTAAGTCGGCATTGTGCCTTTTGTATTAAATTCGGATGCAATTTCTGTGTTTCATCGTCAATA
The DNA here is from genome assembly GCF_021461395.2 of Schistocerca americana. NCBI lineage: Eukaryota > Metazoa > Arthropoda > Insecta > Orthoptera > Acrididae > Schistocerca > Schistocerca americana. The sequence continues at coordinate 34,284,922 of NC_060128.1, forward strand.
AGAAGGTGCAAGGTATACAGCAAACCTGAAGTGAAGCATCGGAATCTAAAACTGGACTCGCAGGAGAGGTTCAAATAATAGAAAGCAAGAGTGTCAGTCCTCTTGTACTTAAGACGCCATTGTGCCTTTTGTACTAAATTCGGATGCAATTTCTGTGTTTCATCGTCAATAAGAAGGTCCAAGGGATACAGTCAACCTGAAGTGAAGCATCGGAATCCAAAACTGGACTCACAGGTGAGGTTCAAATCATAGAAAGTTAGAGTGTCAGTCCTCTTGTACTTAAGTCGGTATTGTGCCTTTTGTATTAAATTCGGATGCAAACTCTGTGTTTCATCGTCAATACGAAGGTCCAAGGGATACAGTAAACCTGAAGTGAAGCATCGGAATCTAAAACTGGACTCCCAGGAGAGGTTCAAATCATAGACAGCGAGAGTGTCAGTCCTCTTGTACTTAAGTCGGCATTGTGCCTTTTGAATTTAATTCCGATGCAATTACTGTGTTTCATCGTCAATAAGAAGGTCCAAGGGATACAGTAAACCTGAAGTGAAGCATCGGAATCTAAAACTGGACTCACAGGAGATTTTCAAATCATAGAAAGTGAGAGTGTCAGTCCTCTTGTACTTAAGTCGGCATTGTGCCTTTTGTATTAAATTCGGATGCAATTTCTGTGTTTCATCGTCAATAAGAAGGTACAAGGGATACAGTAAACCTGAAGTGAAGCATCGGAATCCAAAACTGGACTCAAAGGAGAGGTTCAAATCATAGGAAGTTAGAGTGTCAGTCCTCTTGTTCTTAAGTCGGTATTGTGCCTTTTGTATTAAATTCGGATGCAAATTCTGTGTTTCATCGTCAATAAGAAGGCCCAAGGGATACAGTAAACCTGAAGTGAAGCATCGGAATCTAAAACTGGACTCACAGGAGAGGTTCAAATCATAGAAAGTTAGAGTGTCAGTCCTCTTGTACTTGAGTTGGCATTATGCCTTTTGAATTTAATTCCGATGCAATTTCTGTGTTTCATCGTCAATAAGAAGGTCCAAGGGATACAGTAAACCTGAGGTGAAGCATCGGAATCTAAAACTGGACTCACAGGAGAGGTTCAAATCATAGAAAGTGAGAATGTCAGTCCTCATTTGCTTAATTCGGCATTGTGCGTTTTGAATTTAATTCGGATGCAATTTCTGTGTTTCATCGTAAATAAGAAGGTCCAAGGGTTACAGTAAAGCTGAAGTGAAGCATCGGAATCCAAAACTGGACTCACAGGAGAGGTTCAAATCATAGAAAGTTAGAGTGTCAGTCCTCTTGTACTTAAGTCGGCATTATGCCTTTTGAATCTAATTCCGATGCAATTTCTGTGTTTCATCGTCAATAAGAAGGTCCAAGGGATACAGTAAACCTGAAGTGAAGCATCGGAATCTAAAACTGGACTCACAGGAGAGGTTCATATCATGGAAAGTTAGAATGTCAGTCCTCTTGTACTTAAGCCGGCATTGTGCCTTTTGTATTAAATTCGGATGCAATTTCTGTGTTTCATCGTCAATAAGAAGGTGCAAGGTATACAGAAAACATGAAGTGAAGCATCGGAATCTAAAACTAGACTCACAGGAGAGGTTCAAATAATAGAAAGTTAGAGTGTCAGTCCTCTTTTACTTAAGTCGACATTGTGCCATTTGTATTAAATTCAGATGCAATTTCTGTGTTTCATCGTCAATAAGAAGGTCCAAGGGATACAGAAAACCTGAAGTGAAGCATCGGAATCAAAACTGGACTCACAGGAGAGGTTCAAATCATAGAAAGCAAGAGTGTCAGTCCTCTTGTACTTAAGTCGCCATTGAGCCTTTTGTACTAAATTCGGATGCAATTTCTGTGTTTCATCGTCAATAAGAAATTCCAAGGGATACAGTAAACCAGACGTGAAGCGTCGGAATCTAAAACTGGACTCACAGGAGAGGTTCAAATCATAGAAAGTGAAAGTGTCAGTCCTCTTGTACTTAAGCCGCCAGTGTGCCATTTGTATTAAGTTCGGATGCAATTTCTGTGTTTCATCGTCAATAAGAAGGTCCAAGGGATACAGTAAACCTGAAGTGAAGCATCGGAATCTAAAACTGGACTCACAGGAGAGGTTCAAATCATGGAAAGTTAGAATGTCAGTCCTCTTGTACTTAAGTCGGCATTGTGCCTTTTGTATTAAATTCGGATGCAATTTCTGTGTTTCATCGTCAATAAGAAGGTGCAAGGTATACAGCAAACCTGAAGTGAAGCATCGGAATCTAAAACTGGACTCACAGGAGAGGTTCAAATAATAGAAAGTTAGAGTGTCAGTCCTCTTTTACTTAAGTCGACATTGTGCCATTTGTATTAAATTCAGATGCAATTTCTGTGTTTCATCGTCAATAAGAAGGTCCAAGGGATACAGTAAACCTGAAGTGAAGCATCGGAATCTAAAACTGGACTCACAGGAGAGGTTCAAATCATAGAAAGTTAGAGTGTCAGTCCTCTTGTACTTGAGTCGGCATTATGCCTTTTGAATTTAATTCCGATGCAATTTCTGTGTTTCATCGTCAATAAGAAGGTCCAAGGGATACAGTAAACCTGAAGTGAAGCATCGGAATCTAAAACTGGACTCACAGGAGAGGTTCAAATCATAGAAAGTGAGAATGTCAGTCCTCATTTGCTTAAGTCGGCATTGTGCGTTTTGAATTTAATTCGGATGCAATTTCTGTGTTTCATCGTCAATAAGAAGGTCCAAGGGTTACAGTAAAGCTGAAGTGAAGCATCGGAATCCAAAACTGGACTCACAGGAGAGGTTCAAATCATAGAAAGTTAGAGTGTCAGTCCTCTTGTACTTAAGTCGGCATTATGCCTTTTGAATTTAATTCCGATGCAATTTCTGTGTTTCATCGTCAATAAGAAGGTCCAAGGGATACAGTAAACCTGAAGTGAAGCATCGGAATCTAAAACTGGACTCACAGGAGCGGTTCATATCATGGAAAGTTAGAATGTCAGTCCTCTTGTACTTAAGTCGGCATTGTGCCTTTTGTATTAAATTCGGATGCAATTTCTGTGTTTCATCGTCAATAAGAAGGTGCAAAGTATACAGAAAACCTGAAGTGAAGCATCGGAATCTAAAACTGGACTCACAGGAGAGGTTCAAATAATAGAAAGTTAGAGTGTCAGTCCTCTTTTACTTAAGTCGACATTGTGCCATTTGTATTAAATTCAGATGCAATTTTTGAGTTTCATCGTCAATAAGAAGGTCCAAGGGATACAGAAAACCTGAAGTGAAGCATCGGAATCTAAAACTGGACTCACAGGAGAGGTTCAAATCATAGAAAGCAAGAGTGTCAGTCCTCTTGTACTTAAGTCGCCATTGAGCCTTTTGTACTAAATTCGGATGCAATTTCTGTGTTTGATCGTCAATAAGAAGGTCCAAGGGATACAGTCAACCTGAAGTGATGCATCGGAATCCAAAACTGGACTCACAGGTGAGGTTCAAATCATAGAAAGTTAGAGTGTCAGTCCTCTTGTACTTAAGTCGGTATTGTGCCTTTTGTATTAAATTCCGATGCAATTATGTGTTTCATCGTCAATAAGAAGGTCCAAGGGATACAGTAAACCTGAAGTGAAACATCGGAATCTAAAACTGGTCTCACAGGAGAGGTTCAAATCATAGAAAGTGAGAGTGTCAGTCCTCTTGTACTTAAGTCGCCATTGTGCCTTTTGTATTAAATTCGGATGCAATTTCTGTTTTTCATCGTCAATAAGAAGGTCCAAGGGATACAGTAAACCTGAAGTGAAGCATCGGAATCTAAAACTGTACTCACAGGAGAGGTTCAAATCATAGAAAGTTAGAGTGTCAGTCCTCTGGCACTTAAGTCGTCATTGTACCTCTTGTATTAAATTCGGATGCAAAGTCTGTGTTTCATCGTCAATTAGAAGGTCCAAGGGATACAGTAAACCTGAAGTGAAGCATCTGAATCTAAAACTGGAATCACAGGAGAGGTTCAAATCATAGAAAGTGAGAGTGTCAGTCCTCTTGTACTTAAGGCGGCATTGTGCCTTTTGAATTTAATTCCGATGCATTTTCTGTGTTTCATCGTCAATAAGAAGGTGCAAGGCTTACAGTAAACCTGAAGTGAAGCATCGGAATCTAAATCTGACCTCACAGGAGAGGTTCGAATCATAGACAGTGAGAGTGTCAGTCCTCTTGTACTTAAGGCGGCATTGTGCCATTTGTATTAAATTGGGATGCAATTTCTGTGTTTCATCGTCAATAAGAAGGTCCAAGGGATACAGTAAACCTGAAGTGAAGCATCGGAATCTAAAACTGGACTCACAGGAGAGGTTCAAATCATAGAAAGTGAAAGTGTCAGTCCTCTTGTATTTAAGCCGCCATTGTGCCATTTGTATTTAATTCGAATGCAAACTCTGTGTTTCACCGTCAATAAGACGGTCCAAGGTATACAGTAAACCTTAAGTGAAGCATCAGAATCTAAAACTGGTCTCTTAGGAGAGGTTCAAATCATAGAAAGTTAGAATCTCAGTCCTCTTGTACTTAAGTCGGCATTGTGCCTTTTGAATTTAATTCCGATGCTTTTTCTGTGTTTCATTGTCAATAAGAAGGTCCAAGGGATACAGTAAACCTGAAGTGAAGCATCGGAATCTAAAACTGGACTCGCAGGAGAGGTTCAAATCATAGAAAGTTAGAATGTCAGTCCTCTTGTACTTAAGTCGGCATTGTGCCTTTTGTATTAAATTCGGATGCAATTTCTGTGTTTCATCGTCAATAAGAAGGTGCAAGGTATACAGCAAACCTGAAGTGAAGCATCGGAATCTAAAACTGGACTCACAGGAGAGGTTCAAATCATAGAAAGCGAGAGTGTCAGTCCTCTTGTACTTAAGTCGGCATTGTGCCATTTGTATTAAATTCGGATGCAATTTCTGTGTTTCATCGTCAATACGAAGGTCCAAGGGATACAGTAAACCTGAAGTGAAGCATCGGAATCTAAAACTGCACTCACAGGAGAGGTTCAAATCATAGAAAGTGAAAGTGTCAGCCCTCTTGTACTTAAGCCGCCATTGTGCCTTTTGTATTAAGTTCGGATGCAATTTCTGTGTTTCATCGTCAATAAGATGGTCCTATGGATACAGTAAACCTGAAGTGAAGCATCGGAATCTAAAACTGGACTCACAGGAGAGGTTCAAATCATAGAAAGTGTAAGTGTCAGTCCTCTTTTGCTTAAGCCGGCATTGTGCCTTTTGAATTTAATTCCGATGCAATTTCTGTGTTTCATCGTCAATAAGAAGGGCCAAGGGATACAGTAAACCTGAAGTGAAGCATCGGAATCTAAAACTGGACTCACAGGAGATGTTCAAACCATGGAGAGTGAAAGTTTCAGTCCTCTTGTACTTAAGTCGCCATTGTGATTTTTGTATGAAATTCGGATGCAATTTCTGTGTTTCATCGTCAATAAGAAGGTCCATGGGATACAGTAAACCCGAAGTGAAGCATCGGAATCTAAAACTGGACTCACAGGAGAGGTTCAACTCATAGAAAGTTAGAGTGTCAGTCCTCTTGTACTTAAGTCGGCATTGTTCCTTTTGTATTAAATTCGGATGCAAACTCAGTGTTTTATCGTCAATTAGAAGGACCAAGGGATACAGTAAACCTGAAGTGAAGCATCGGAATCTAAAACTGGAATCACAGGAGAGGTTCAAATCATAGAAAGTGAGAGTGTCAGTCCTCTTGTACTTAAGACGGCATTGTGCCTTTTGAATTTAATTCCGATGCATTTTCTGTGTTTCATCGTCAATAAGAAGGTGCAAGGTTTACAGTAAACCTGAAGTGAAGCATCGGAATCTAAATCTGACCTCACAGGAGTGGTTCGAAACATAGAGAGTGAGAGTGTCAGTCCTCTTGTACTTAAGTCGCCATTGTGCCATTTGTATTAAATTCGGATGCAATTTCTGTGTTTCATCGTCAATAAGAAGGTCCAAGGGATACAGTAAACCTGAAGTGAAGCATCGGAATCTAAAACTGGACTCACAGGAGAGGTTCAAATCATAGAAAGTGAAAGTGTCAGTCCTCTTGTACTTAAGCCGCCATTGTGCCTTTAGTATAAAGTTCGGATGCAATTTCTGTGTTTCATCGTCAATAAGAAGGTCCAAGGGATACAGTAAACCTGAAGTGAAGCATCGGAATCTAAAACTGGACTCACAGGAGAGGTTCAAATCATGGAATGTTAGAATGTCAGTCCTCTTGTACTTAAGTCGGCATTGTGCCTTTTGTATTAAATTCGGATGCAATTTCTGTGTTTCATCGTCAATAAGAAGGTGCAAGGTATACAGCAAACCTGAATTGAAGCATCGGAATCTAAAACTGGACTCGCAGGAGAGGTTCAAATAATAGAAAGCAAGAGTGTCAGTCCTCTTGTACTTAAGTCGCCATTGTGCCTTTTGTACTAAATTCGGATGCAATTTCTGTGTTTCATCGTCAATAAGAAGGTCCAAGGGATACAGTCAACCTGAAGTGAAGCATCGGAATCCAAAACTGGACTCACAGGTGAGGTTCAAATCATAGAAAGTTAGAGTGTCAGTCCTCTTGTACTTAAGTCGGTATTGTGCCTTTTGTATTAAATTCGGATGCAAACTCTGTGTTTCATCGTCAATACGAAGGTCCAAGGGATACAGTAAACCTGAAGTGAAGCATCGGAATCTAAAACTGGACTCCCAGGAGAGGTTCAAATCATAGACAGCGAGAGTGTCAGTCCTCTTGTACTTAAGTCGGCATTGTGCCTTTTGTATTAAATTCGGATGCAATTTCTGTGTTTCATCGTCAATAAGAAGGTACAAGGGATACAGTAAACCTGAAGTGAAGCATCGGAATCCAAAACTGGACTCAAAGGAGAGGTTCAAATCATAGAAAGTTAGAGTGTCAGTCCTCTTGTTCTTAAGTCGGTATTGTGCCTTTTTTATTAAATTCGGATGCAAATTCTGTGTTTCATCGTCAATAAGAAGGTCCAAGGGATACAGTAAACCTGAAGTGAAGCATCGGAATCTAAAACTGGACTCACAGCAGAGGTTCAAATCATAGAAAGTTAGAGTGTCAGTCCTCTTGTACTTGAGTTGGCATTATGCCCTTTTGAATTTAATTCCGATGCAATTTCTGTGTTTCATCGTCAATAAGAAGGTCCAAGGGATACAGTAAACCTGAAGTGAAGCATCGGAATCTAAAACTGGACTCACAGGAGAGGTTCAAATCATAGAAAGTGAGAATGTCAGTCCTCATTTGCTTAATTCGGCATTGTGCGTTTTGAATTTAATTCGGATGCAATTTCTGTGTTTCATCGTCAATAAGAAGGTCCAAGGGTTACAGTAAAGCTGAAGTGAAGCATCGGAATCCAAAACTGGACTCACAGGAGAGGTTCAAATCATAGAAAGTTAGAGTGTCAGTCCTCTTGTACTTAAGTCGGCATTATGCCTTTTGAATTAAATTCCGATGCAATTTCTGTGTTTCATCGTCAATAAGAAGGTCCAAGGGATACAGTAAACCTGAAGTGAAGCATCGGAATCTAAAACTGGACTCACAGGAGAGGTTCATATCATGGAAAGTTAGAATGTCAGTCCTCTTGTACTTAAGCCGGCATTGTGCCTTTTGTATTAAATTCGGATGCAATTTCTGTGTTTCATCGTCAATAAGAAGGTGCAAGGTATACAGAAAACATGAAGTGAAGCATCGGAATCAAAAACTAGACTCACAGGAGAGGTTCAAATAATAGAAAGTTAGAGTGTCAGTCCTCTTTTACTTAAGTCGACATTGTGCCATTTGTATTAAATTCAGATGCAATTTCTGTGTTTCATCGTCAATAAGAAGGTCCAAGGGATACAGAAAACCTGAAGTGAAGCATCGGAATCAAAACTGGACTCACAGGAGACGTTCAAATCATAGAAAGCAAGAGTGTCAGTCCTCTTGTACTTAAGTCGCCATTGAGCCTTTTGTACTAAATTCGGATGCAATTTCTGTGTTTCATCGTCAATAAGAAGGTCCAAGGGATACAGTCAACCTGAAGTGAAGCATCGGAATCCAAAACTGGACTCACAGGTGAGATTCAAATCATAGAAAGTTAGAGTGTCAGTCCTCTTGTACTTAAGTCGGTATTGTGCCTTTTGTATTAAATTCGGATGCAAACTCTGTGTTTCATCGTCAATAAGAAGGTCCAAGGGATACAGTAAGCCTGAAGTGAAGCATCGGAATCTAAAACTGGACTCCCAGGAGAGGTTCAAATCATAGAAAATTAGAGTGTTAGTCCTCTTGTACTTAAGTCAGCATTGTGCCTTTTGAATTTAATTCCGAAGCAATTACTGTGTTTCATCGTCAATAAGAAGGTCCAAGGGATACAGTAAACCTGAAGTGAAACATCGGAATCTAAAACTGGTCTCCCAGGAGAGGTTCAAATCATAGAAAGTGAGAGTGTCAGTCCTCATGTACTTAAGTCGCCATTGTGCCTTTTGTATTAAATTCGGATGCAATTTCTGTGTTTCAACGTCAATAAGAAGGTACAAGGGATACAGTAAACCTGAAGTGAAGCATCGGAATCCAAAACTGGACTCACAGGAGTGGTTCAAATCATAGAAAGTTAGAGTGTGTTTCCTCTTGTTCTTAAGTCGGTATTGTGCCTTTTGTATTAAATTCGGATGCAAACTCTGTGTTTCATCGTCAATAAGAAGGTCCAAGGGATACAGTAAACATGAAGTGAAGCATCGGAATCTAAAACTGGACTCACAGGAGAGGTTCAAATCACAGAAAGTGAGAGTGTCAGTCCTCTTTTACTTATGTCGGCATTGTGCGTTTTGAATTTGATTCCGATGCAATTTCTGTGTTTCATCGTCAATAAGAAATTCCAAGGGATACAGTAAACCAGACGTGAAGCGTCGGAATCTAAAACTGGACTCACAGGAGAGGTTCAAATCATAGAAAGTGAAAGTGTCAGTCCTCTTGTACTTAAGCCGCCAGTGTGCCATTTGTATTAAGTTCGGATGCAATTTCTGTGTTTCATCGTCAATAAGAAGGTCCAAGGGATACAGTAAACCTGAAGTGAAGCATCGGAATCTAAAACTGGACTCACAGGAGAGGTTCAAATCATGGAAAGTTAGAATGTCAGTCCTCTTGTACTTAAGTCGGCATTGTGCCTTTTGTATTAAATTCGGATGCAATTTCTGTGTTTCATCGTCAATAAGAAGGTGCAAGGTATACAGCAAACCTGAAGTGAAGCATCGGAATCTAAAACTGGACTCACAGGAGAGGTTCAAATAATAGAAAGTTAGAGTGTCAGTCCTCTTTTACTTAAGTCGACATTGTGCCATTTGTATTAAATTCAGATGCAATTTCTGTGTTTCATCGTCAATAAGAAGGTCCAAGGGATACAGTAAACCTGAAGTGAAGCATCGGAATCTAAAACTGGACTCACAGGAGTGGTTCAAATCATAGAAAGTTAGAGCGTCAGTCCTCTTGTACTTGAGTCGGCATTATGCCTTTTGAATTTAATTCCGATGCAATTTCTGTGTTTCATCGTCAATAAGAAGGTCCAAGGGATACAGAAAACCTGAAGTGAAGCATCGGAATCTAAAACTGGACTCACAGGAGAGGTTCAAATCATAGAAAGTGAGAATGTCAGTCCTCATTTGCTTAAGTCGGCATTGTGCGTTTTGAATTTAATTCGGATGCAATTTCTGTGTTTCATCGTCAATAAGAAGGTCCAAGGGTTACAGTAAAGCTGAAGTGAAGCATCGGAATCCAAAACTGGACTCACAGGAGAGGTTCAAATCATAGAAAGTTAGAGTGTCAGTCCTCTTGTACTTAAGTCGGCATTATGCCTTTTGAATTTAATTCCGATGCAATTTCTGTGTTTCATCGTCAATAAGAAGGTCCAAGGGATACAGTAAACCTGAAGTGAAGCATCGGAATCTAAAACAGGACTCACAGGAGCGGTTCATATCATGGAAAGTTAGAATGTCAGTCCTCTTGTACTTAAGTCGGCATTGTGCCTTTTGTATTAAATTCGGATGCAATTTCTGTGTTTCATCGTCAATAAGAAGGTGCAAAGTATACAGAAAACCTGAAGTGAAGCATCGGAATCTAAAACTGGACTCACAGGAGAGGTTCAAATAATAGAAAGTTAGAGTGTCAGTCCTCTTTTACTTAAGTCGACATTGTGCCATTTGTATTAAATTCAGATGCAATTTCTGAGTTTCGTCGTCAATAAGAAGGTCCAAGGGATACAGAAAACCTGAAGTGAAGCATCGGAATCTAAAACTGGACTCACAGGAGAGGTTCAAATCATAGAAAGCAAGAGTGTCAGTCCTCTTGTACCTAAGTCGCCATTGAGCCTTTTGTACTAAATTCGGATGCAATTTCTGTGTTTCATCGTCAATAAGAAGGTCCAAGGGATACAGTCAACCTGAAGTGAAGCATCGGAATCCAAAACAGGACTCACAGGTGAGGTTCAAATCATAGAAAGTTAGAGTGTCAGTCCTCTTGTACTTAAGTCGGTATTGTGCCTTTTGTATTAAATTCGGATGCAAACTCTGTGTTTCATCGTCAATAAGCAGGTCCAAGGGATACAGTAAGCCTGAAGTGAAGCATCGGAATCTAAAACTGGACTCCCAGGAGAGGTTCAAATCATTGAAAGTTAGAGTGTCAGTCCTCTTGTACTTAAGTCGGCATTGTGCCTTTTGAATTTAATTCTGATGCAATTACTGTGTTTCATCGTCAATAAGAAGGTCCAAGGGATACAGTAAACCTGAAGTGAAACATCGGAATCTAAAACTGGTCTCACAGGAGAGGTTCAAATCATAGAAAGTGAGAGTGTCAGTCCTCTTGTACTTAAGTCGCCATTGTGCCTTTTGTATTAAATTCGGATGCAAATTCTGTGTTTCAACGTCAATAAGAAGGTCCAAGGGATACAGTAAACCTGAAGTGAAGCATCGGAATCCAAAACTGGACTCACAGGAGAGGTTCAAATCATAGAAAGTTAGAGTGTGTTTCCTCTTGTTCTTAAGTCGGTATTGTGCCTTTTGTACTAAATTCGGATGCAAACTCTGTGTTTCATCGTCAATAAGAAGGTCCAAGGGATACAGTAAACCTGAAGTGAAGCATCGGAATCTAAAACTGGACTCACAGGAGATGTTCAAATCATAGAAAGTGAGAGTGTCAGTCCTCTTTTACTTATGTCGGCATTGTGCGTTTTGAATTTGATTCCGATGCAATTTCTGTGTTTCATCGTCAATAAGAAATTCCAAGGGATACAGTAAACCAGACGTGAAGCGTCGGAATCTAAAACTGGACTCACAGGAGAGGTTCAAATCATAGAAAGTGAAAGTGTCAGTCCTCTTGTACTTAAGCCGCCAGTGTGCCATTTGTATTTAGTTCGGATGCAATTTCTGTGTTTCATCGTCAATAAGAAGGTCCAAGGGATACAGTAAACCTGAAGTGAAGCATCGGAATCTAAAACTGGACTCACAGGAGAGGTTCAAATCATGGAAAGTTAGAATGTCAGTCCTCTTGTACTTAAGTCGGCATTGTGCTTTTGGATTAAATTCGGATGCAATTTCTGTGTTTCATCGTCAATAAGAAGGTGCAAGGTATACAGCAAACCTGAAGTGAAGCATTGGAATCTAAAACTGGACTCACAGGAGAGGTTCAAATAATAGAAAGTTAGAGTGTCAGTCCTCTTTTACTTAAGTCGACATTGAGCCATTTGTATTAAATTCAGATGCAATTTCTGTGTTTCATCGTCAATAAGAAGGTCCAAGGGATACAGTAAACCTGAAGTGAAGCATCGGAATCTAAAACTGGACTCACAGGAGAGGTTCAAATCATAGAATGTTAGAGTGTCAGTCCTCTTGTACTTGAGTAAGCATTATGCCTTTTGAATTTAATTCCGATGCAATTTCTGTGTTTCATCGTCAATAAGAAGGTCCAAGGGATACAGTAAACCTGAAGTGAAGCATCGGAATCTAAAACTGGACTCACAGGAGAGGTTCAAATCATAGAAAGTGAGAATGTCAGTCCTCATTTGCTTAATTCGGCATTGTGCGTTTTGAATTTAATTCGGATGCAATTTCTGTGTTTCATCGTCAATAAGAAGGTCCAAGGGTTACAGTAAAGCTGAAGTGAAGCATCGGAATCCTAAACTGGACTCACAGGAGAGGTTCAAATCATAGAAAGTAGAGTGTCAGTCCTCTTGTACTTAAGTCGGCATTATGCCTTTTGAATTTAATTCCGATGCAATTTCTGTGTTTCATCGTCAATAAGAAGGTCCAAGGGATACAGTAAACCTGAAGTGAAGCATCGGAATCTAAAACTGGACTCACAGGAGAGGTTCAAATCATGGAAAGTTAGAATGTCAGTCCTCTTGTACTTAAGTCGGCATTGTGCCTTTTGTATTAAATTCGGATGCAATTTCTGTGTTTCATCGTCAATAAGAAGGTGCAAGGTATACAGCAAACCTGAAGTGAAGCATCGGAATCTAAAACTGGACTCACAGGAGAGGTTCAAATAATAGAAAGTTAGAGTGTCAGTCCTCTTTTACTTAAGTCGACATTGTGCCATTTGTATTAAATTCAGATGCAATTTCTGTGTTTCATCGTCAATAAGAAGGTCCAAGGGATACAGTAAACCTGAAGTGAAGCATCGGAATCTAAAACTGGACTCACAGGAGAGGTTCAAATCATAGAAATTGAGAGTGTCAGTCCTCTTGTACTTAAGTCGCCATTGTGCCTTTTGTATTAAATTCGGATGCAAATTCTGTGTTTCAACGTCAATAAGAAGGTCCAAGGGATACAGTAAACCTGAAGTGAAGCATCGGAATCCAAAACTGGACTCACAGGAGTGGTTCAAATCATAGAAAGTTAGAGTGTGTTTCCTCTTGTTCTTAAGTCGGTATTGTGCCTTTTGTACTAAATTCGGATGCAAACTCTGTGTTTCATCGTCAATAAGAAGGTCCAAGGGATACAGTAAACCTGAAGTGAAGCATCGGAATCTAAAACTGGACTCACAGGAGATGTTCAAATCATAGAAAGTGAGAGTGTCAGTCCTCTTTTACTTATGTCGGCATTGTGCGTTTTGAATTTGATTCCGATGCAATTTCTGTGTTTCATCGTCAATAAGAAATTCCAAGGGATACAGTAAACCAGACGTGAAGCGTCGGAATCTAAAACTGGACTCACAGGAGAGGTTCAAATCATAGAAAGTGAAAGTGTCAGTCCTCTTGTACTTAAGCCGCCAGTGTGCCATTTGTATTTAGTTCGGATGCAATTTCTGTGTTTCATCGTCAATAAGAAGGTCCAAGGGATACAGTAAACCTGAAGTGAAGCATCGGAATCTAAAACTGGACTCACAGGAGAGGTTCAAATCATGGAAAGTTAGAATGTCAGTCCTCTTGTACTTAAGTCGGCATTGTGCTTTTGGATTAAATTCGGATGCAATTTCTGTGTTTCATCGTCAATAAGAAGGTGCAAGGTATACAGCAAACCTGAAGTGAAGCATTGGAATCTAAAACTGGACTCACAGGAGAGGTTCAAATAATAGAAAGTTAGAGTGTCAGTCCTCTTTTACTTAAGTCGACATTGAGCCATTTGTATTAAATTCAGATGCAATTTCTGTGTTTCATCGTCAATAAGAAGGTCCAAGGGATACAGTAAACCTGAAGTGAAGCATCGGAATCTAAAACTGGACTCACAGGCGAGGTTCAAATCATAGAAAGTTAGAGTATCAGTCCTCTTGTACTTGAGTCGGCATTATGCCTTTTGAATTTAATTCCGATGCAATTTCTGTGTTTCATCGTCAATAAGAAGGTCCAAGGGATACAGTAAACCTGAAGTGAAGCATCGGAATCTAAAACTGGACTCACAGGAGAGGTTCAAATCATAGAAAGTGAGAATGTCAGTCCTCATTTGCTTAAGTCGGCATTGTGCGTTTTGAATTTAATTCGGATGCAATTTCTGTGTTTCATCGTCAATAAGAAGGTGCAAGGGTTACAGTAAAGCTGAAGTGAAGCATCGGAATAAAAAACTGGACTCACAGGAGAGGTTCAAATCATAGAAAGTTAGAGTGTCAGTCCTCTTGTACTTAAGTCGGCATTATGCCTTTTGAATTTAATTCCGATGCAATTTCTGTGTTTCATCGTCAATAAGAAGGTCCAAGGGATGCAGTAAACCTGAAGTGAAGCATCGGAATCTAAAACTGGACTCACAGGAGAGGTTCATATCATGGAAAGTTAGAATGTCAGTCCTCTTGTACTTAAGTCGGCATTGTGCCTTTTGTATTAAATTCGGATGCAATTTCTGTGTTTCATCGACAATAAGAAGGTGCAAGGTATACAGAAAACCTGAAGTGAAGCATCGGAATCTAAAACTGGACTCACAGGAGAGGTTCAAATAATAGAAAGTTAGAGTATCAGTCCTCTTGTACTTAAGTCGGTATTGTGCCTTTTGTATTAAATTCGGATGCAAACTCTGTGTTTCATCGTCAATAAGAAGGTCCAAGGGATACAGTAAGCCTGAAGTGAAGCATCGGAATCTAAAACTGGACTCCCAGGAGAGGTTCAAATCATAGAAAGTTAGAGTGTCAGTCCTCTTGTACTTAAGTCGGCATTGTGCCTTTTGAATTTAATTCCGATGCAATTACTGTGTTTCATCGTCAATAAGAAGGTCCAAGGGATACAGTAAACCTCAAGTGAAACATCGGAATCTAAAACTGGTCTCACAGGAGAGGTTCAAATCATAGAAAGTGAGAGTGTCAGTCCTCTTGTACTTAAGTCGCCATTGTGCCTTTTGTATTAAATTCGGATGCAATTTCTGTGTTTCAACGTCAATAAGAAGGTCCAAGGGATACAGTAAACCTGAAGTGAAGCATCGGAATCCAAAACTGGACTCACAGGAGAGGTTCAAATCATAGAAAGTTAGAGTGTGTTTCCTCTTGTTCTTAAGTCGGTATTGTGCCTTTTGTATTAAATTCGGATGCAAACTCTGTGTTTCATCGTCAATAAGAAGGTCCAAGGGATACAGTAAACCTAAAGTGAAGCATCGGAATCTAAAACTGGACTGACAGGAGAGGTTCAAATCATAGAAAGTGAGAGTGTCAGTCCTCTTTTACTTATGTCGGCATTGTGCGTTTTTAATTTGATTCCGATGCAATTTCTGTGTTTCATCGTCAATAAGAAATTCCAAGGGATACAGTAAACCAGACGTGAAGCGTCGGAATCTAAAACTGGACTCACAGGAGAGGTTCAAATCATAGAAAGTGAAAGTGTCAGTCCTCTTGTACTTAAGCCGCCAGTGTGCCATTTGTATTAAGTTCGGATGCAATTTCTGTGTTTCATCGTCAATAAGAAGGTCCAAGGGATACAGTAAACCTGAAGTGAAGCATCGGAATCCAAAACTGGACTCACAGGAGAGGTTCAAATCATAGAAAGTTAGAGTGTCAGTCCTCTTGTTCTTAAGTCGGTATTGTGCCTTTTGTATTAAATTCGGGTGCAAAATCTGTGTTTCATCGTCAATAAGAAGGTCCAAGGGATACAGTAAACCTGAAGTGAAGCATCGGAATCTAAAACTGGACTCACAGGAGAAGTTCAAATCATAGAAAGTTAGAGTGTCAGTCCTCTTGTACATAAGTCGGCATTATGCCTTTTGAATTTAATTCCGATGCAATTTCTGTGTTTCATCGTCAATAAGAAGGTCCAAGGGATACAGTAAACCTGAAGTGAAGCATCGGAATCTAAAACTGGACTCACAGGAGAGGTTCAAATCATAGAAAGTGCGAATGTCAGTCCTCATTTGCTTAAGTCGTCATTGTGCGTTTTGAATTTAATTCGGATGCAATTTCTGTGTTTCATATTCAATAAGAAGGTCCAAGGGTTACAGTTAACCTGAAGTGAAGCATCGGAATCCAAAACTGGACTCACAGGAGAGGTTCAAATCATAGAAAGTTGGAGTGTCAGTCCTCTTGTACTTAAGTCGGCATTGTGCCTTTTGTATTAAATTCGGATGCAATTTCTGTGTTTCATATTCAATAAGAAGGTCCATGGGATACAGTAAACCTGAAGTGAAGCATCGGAATCTAAAACTGGACTCACAGGAGAGGTTCAAATCATAGAAAGTTAGAGTGTCAGTCCTCTTGTACTTAAGTCGGCATTGTGCCTTTTGAATTTAATTCCGTTGCAATTTCTGTGTTTCATCGTCAATAAGAAGGTCCAAGGGATACAGTAAACCTGAAGTGAAGCATCGGAATCTATAAATGGACTCACAGGAGAGGTTGAAATCATAGAAAGTGAGAGTGTCAGTCCTCTTTTACTTATGTCGGCATTGTGCGTTTTGAATTTCATTCCGATGCAATCTCTGTGTTTAATCGTAAATAAGAAAATCCAAGGGATACAGTAAACCAGAAGTGAAGCGTCGGAATCTAAAACTGGACTCACAGGAGATGTTCAAATCATAGAAAGTGAGAGTGTCAGTCTTCTTGTACTTAAGTCGCCATTGTGATTTTTGTATTAAATTCGGATGCAATTTCTGTGTTTCATCGTCAATAAGACGGTCCAAGGGATACAGTAAACCTGAAGTGAAGCATCGGAATCTAAAACTGGAATCACAGGAGAGGTTCAAATCATAGAGAGTTATAGTGTCAGTCCTCTTGTACTTAAGTCGGCATTGTACCCTTTGTACTAAATTCGGATGCAAACTCTGTGTTTCATCGTCAATTAGAAGGTCCGAGGGATACAGTAAACCTGAAGTGAAGCATCGGAATCTAAAACTGGACTCACAGGAGAGGTTCAAATCATAGAAAGTGAGGGTGTCAGTCCTCTTCTACTTAAGACGGCATTGTGCCTTTTGAATATAATTCCGATGCAATTTCTGTGTTTCATCGTCAATAACAAGGTGCAAGGTATACAGTAAACCTGAAGTGAAGCATCGGAATCAAAATCTGACCTCACAGGAGAGGTTCGAATCAAAGAGAGTGAGAGTGTCAGTCCTCTTGTACTTAAGTCGGCATTGTGCCATTTGTATTAAATTCGGATGCAATTTCTGTGTTTCATCGTCAATTAGAAGGTCCAAGGGATACAGTAAACCTGAAGTGAAGCATTGGAATCTAAAACTGGACTCACTTGAGTAGTTCAAATCATAGAAAGTTAGAGTGTCAGTCCTCTTGTACTTAAGTCGGCATTGTGCCTTTTGAATTTAATTCCGATGCAATTTCTGTGTTTCATAGTCAATAAGAAGGTCCAAGGGATACAGTAAACCTGAAGTGAAGCATCGGAATCTAAAACTGGACTCACAGGAGAGGTTCAAATCATAGAAAGTGAAAATGTCAGTCCTCTTGTACTTAAGCCGCCATTGTGCCTTTTGTATTAAGTTCGGATGCAATTTCTGTGTTTCATCGTCAATAAGAAGGTCCAAGGGATACAGTAAACCTGAAGTGAAGCATCGGAATCTAAAACTGGACTCACAGGAGAGGTTCAAATCATAGAAAGTGTAAGTGTCAGTCCTCTTTTGCTTAAGTCGGCATTGTGCCTTTTAAATTTAATTCCGATGCAATTTCTGTGTTTCATCGTCAATAAGAAGGTCCAAGGGATACAGTAAACATGAAGTGAAGCATCGGAATCTAAAACTGGACCCACAGGAGATGTTCAAATCATAGAAAGTGAAAGAGTCAGTCCTCTTGTACTTAAGTCGCCATTGTGATTTTTGTATGAAATTCGGATGAATTTCTGTGTTTCATCGTCAATAAAAAGGTCCATGGGATACAGTAACCCTGAAGTGAAGCATCGGAATCTAAAACTGGACTCACAGGAGAGGTTCAACTTATAGAAAGTTAGAGTGTCAGTCCTCTTGTACTGAAGTCGGCATTGTTCCTTTTGTATTAAATTCGGATGCAAACTCAGTGTTTTATCGTCAATTAGAAGGACCAAGGGATACAGTAAACCTGAAGTGAAGCATCGGAATTTAAAACTGGAGTCACAGGAGAGGTTCAAATCATAGAAAGTGAGAGTGTCAGTCCTCTTGTACTTAAGACGGCATTGTGCCTTTTGAATTTAATTCCGATGCATTTTCTGTGTTTCATCGTCAATAAGAAGGTGCAAGGTTTACAGTAAACCTGAAGTGAAGCATCGGAATCTAAATCTGACATCACAGGAGTGGTTCGAATCATAGAGAGTGAGAGTGTCAGTCCTCTTGTACTTAAGTCGCCATTGTGCCGTTTGTATTAAATTCGGATGCAATTTCTGTGTTTCATCGTCAATAAGAAGGTCCAAGGGATACAGTAAACCTGAAGTGAAGCATCGGAATCTAAAACTGGACTCACAGGAGAGGTTCAAATCATAGAAAGTGAAAGTGTCAGTCCTCTTGTACTTAAGCCGCCATTGTGCCTTTTGTATTAAGTTTGGATGCTATTTCTGTGTTTCATCGTCAATAAGAAGGTCCAAGGGATACAGTAAACCTGATGTGAAGCATCGGAATCTAAAACTGGACTCACAGGAGAGCTTCAAATCATAGAAAGTTAGAGTGTCAGTCCTCTTATACTTAGGTCGGCATTGTGCCCTTTGTATTAAATTCGAATGCAAACTCTCTGTTTCATCGTCAATAAGAAGGTCCAAGGGATACAGTAAACCTTAAGTGAAGCATCAGAATCTAAAACTGGTCTCTTAGGAGGGGGTTCAAATCATAGAAAGTTAGAATGTCAGTCCTCTTGTACTTAATTCCGCATTGTGCCTTTTGAATTTAATTCCGATGCTTTTTCTGTGTTTCATTGTCAATAAGAAGGTCCAAGGGATACAGTAAACCTTAAGCGAAGCATCGGAATCTAAAACTGGACTCACAGGAGAGGTTCAAATCATAGAAAGTTAGAATGTCAGTCCTCTTGTACTTAAGTCGGCATTGTGCCTTTTTTTATTAAATTCGGATGCAATTTCTGTGTTTCATCGTTAATAAGAAGGTGCAAGGTATATAGCAAACCTGAAGTGAAGCATCGGAATCTAAAACTGTACTCACAGGAGAGGTTCAAATCATAGAAAGTTAGAGTGTCAGTCCTCTTTTACTTAAGTCGACATTGTGCAACTTGTATTAAATTCGGATGCAATTTCTGTGTTTCATCGTCAAGAAGAAGGTCCAAGGGATACAGTAAACCTGAAGTGAAGCATCGGAATCAAAAACTGGACTCACAGGAGAGGTTCAAATCATAGAAAGCGAGAGTGTCAGTCCTCTTGTACTTAAGTCGCCATTGTGCCCATTGTACTAAATTCGGATGCAATTTCTGTGTTTCATCGTCAATAAGAAGGTCCAAGGGATACAGAAAACTTGAAGTGAAGCATCGGAATCTAAAACTGTACTCACAGGAGAGGTTCAAATCATAGAAAGTGAAACTGTCAGTCCTCTTGTTTTTAAGCCGCCATTGTGCCTTTTGTATTAAGTTCGGATGCAATTTCCGTGTTTCATCGTCAATAGGAAGGTCCATGGGATACAGTAAACCTGAAGTGAAGCATCGGAATGTGAAACTGGACCCACAGGAGAGGTTCAAATTATAGAAAGTTAGAGTATCAGTCCACTTGTACTTAAGTCGGCATTGTGCCCTTTGTATTAAATTCGAATGCAAACTCTGTGTTTCATCATCAATAAAAAGGTCCTAGGGATACAGTAAACCTTAAATGAAGCATCAGAATCTAAAACTGGTCTCTTAGGAGAGGTTAAAATCATAGAAAGTTAGAATGTCAGTCTTCTTGTACTTAAGTCGGCATTGTGCCTTTTGAATTTAATTCCGATGCTTTTTCTGTGTTTCATTGTCAATAAGAAGGTCCAAGGGATACAGTAAACCTGAAGTGAAGCATCGGAATCTAAAACTGGACTCACAGGAGAGGTTCAAATCATAGAAAGCAAGAGTGTCAGTCCTCTTGTACTTAAGTCGGCATTGTGCCATTTGTATTAAATTCGGATGCAATTTCTGTGTTTCATCGTCAATAAGAAGGTCCAAGGGATACAGTAAACCTGAAGTGAAGCATCGGAATCTAAAACTGCACTCACAGGAGAGGTTCAAATCATAGAAAGTGAAAGTGTCAGTCCTCTTGTACTTAAGCCGATATTGTGCCTTTTGTATTACGTTCGGATGCAATATCTGTGTTTCATCGTCAATAAGAAGGTCCAAGGGATACAGTAAACCTGAAGTGAAGCATCGGAATCTAAAACTGGACTCACAGGAGAGGTTCAAATCATAGAAAGTGTAAGTGTCAGTCTTCTTTTGCTTAAGTCGGCATTGTGCGTTTTGAATTTAATTCCGATGCAATTTCTGTGTTTCATCGTCAATAAGAAGGTCCAAGGGATACAGTAAACCTGAAGTGAAGCATCGGTATCTAAAACTGGACTCACAGGAGATGTTCAAATCATAGAAAGTGAAAGTGTCAGTCCTCTTGTACTTAAGTCGCCATTGAGATTTTTGTATTAAATTCGGATGCAATTTCTGTGTTTCATCGTCAATAAGAAGGTCCATGGGATACAGTAAACCTGAAGTGAAGCATCGGAATCTAAAACTGGACTCACAGGAGAGGTTCAACTCATAGAAAGTTAGAGTGTCAGTCCTCTTGTACTTAAGTCGGCATTGTTCCTTTTGTATTAAATTCGGATGCAAACTCAGTGTTTTATCGTCAATTAGAAGGACCAAGGGATACAGCAAACGTGAAGTGAAGCATCGGAATCTAAAACTGGAATCACAGCAGAGGTTCAAATCATAGAATGTGAGAGTGTCAGTCCTCTTGTACTTAAGACGGCATTGTGCCATTTGAATTTAATTCCGATGCATTTTCTGTGTTTCATCGTCAATAAGAAGGTGCAAGGTTTACAGTAAACCTGAAGTGAAGCATCGGAATCTAAATCGGACCTCACAGGAGAGGTTCGAATCATAGAGAGTGAGAGTGTCAGTCCTCTTGTACTTAAGTCGCCATTGTGCCATTTGTATTAAATTCGGATGCAATTTCTGTGTTTCATCGTCAATAAGAATGTCCAAGGGATACAGTAAACCTGAAGTGAAGCATCGGAATCTAAAACTGGACTCACAGGAGAGGTTCAAATCATAGAAAGTGAAAGTGTCAGTCCTCTTGTACTTAAGCCGCCATTGTGCCTTTTGTATTAAGTTCGGATGCAATTGCTGTGTTTCATCGTCAATAAGATGGTCCAAGGGATACAGTAAACCTGAAGTGAAGCATCGGAATCTAAAACTGGACTCACAGGAGAGCTTCAAATCAGAGAAAGTTAGAGTGTCAGTCCTCTTATACTTAGGTCGGCATTGTGCCCTTTGTATTAAATTCGAATGCAAACTCTCTGTTTCATCGTCAATAAGAAGGTCCAAGGGATACAGTAAACCTTAAGTGAAGCATCAGAATCTAAAACTGGTCTCTTAGGAGAGGTTCAAATCATAGAAAGTTAGAATGTCAGTCCTCTTGTACTTAAGTCGCTATTGTGCCTTTTGAATTTAATTCCGATGCTTTTTCTGTGTTTCATTGTCAATAAGAAGGTCCAAGGGATACAGTAAACCTGAAGTGAAGCATCGGAATCTAAAACTGGACTCACAGGAGAGGTTCAAATCATGGAAAGTTAGAATGTCAGTCCTCTTGTACTTAAGTCGGCATTGTGCCTTTTGTATTAAATTCGGATGCAATTTCTGTGTTTCATCGTCAATAAGAAGGTGCAAGGTATACAGCAAACCTGAAGTGAAGCATCGGAATCTAAAACTGGACTCACAGGAGAGGTTCAAATAATAGAAAGTTAGAGTGTCAGTCCTCTTTTACTTAAGTCGACATTGTGCCATTTGTATTAAATTCAGATGCAATTTCTGTGTTTCATCGTCAATAAGAAGGTCCAAGGGATACAGAAAACCTGAAGTGAAGCATCGGAATCTAAAACTGGACTCACAGGAGAGGTTCAAATCATAGAAAGCAAGAGTGTCAGTCCTCTTGTACTTAAGTCGCCATTGTGCCTTTTGTACTAAATTCGGATGCCATTTCTGTGTTTCATCGTCAATAAGAAGGTCCAAGGGATACAGTAAACCTGAAGTGAAGCATCGGAATCTAAAACTGGTCTCACAGGAAAGGTTCAAATCATAGAAAGTGAGAATGTCAGTCCTCATTTTATTAAGTCGGCATTGTGCGTTTTGAATTTAATTCGGATGCAATTTCTGTGTTTCATCGTCAATAAGAAGGTCCAAGGGTTACAGTAAACCTGAAGTGAAGCATCGGAATCCAAAACTGGACTCACAGCAGAGGTTCAAATCATAGAAAGTTGGAGTGTCAGTCCTCTTGTACTTAAGTCGGCATTGTGCCTTTTGTATTAAATTCGGATGCAAACTCTGTGTTTCATCGTCCATAAGAAGGTCCAAGGGATACAGTAAACCTGAAGTGAAGCATCGGAATCTAAAACTGGACTCACAGGAGAGGTTCAAATCATAGAAAGTTAGAGTGTCAGTCCTCTTGTACTTAAGTCGGCATTGTGCCTTTTGAATTTAATTCCGATGCCATTTCTGTGTTTCATCGTCAATAAGAAAGTCCAAGGGATACAGTAAACCTGAAGTGAAGAATCGGAATCTGTAACTGGACTCACAGGAGAGGTTGAAATCATAGAAAGTGAGAGTGTCAGTCCTCTTTTACTTACGTTGGCATTGTGCGTTTTGAATTTGATTCCGATGCAATGTCTGTGTTTCATCGTAAATAAGAAAATCCAAGGGATAGAGTAAACCTGAAGTGAAGCATCGGAATCTAAAACTGGACTCACAGGAGAGGTTCAAATCATAGAATGTGAGGGTGTCAGTCCTCTTGTACTTAAGACGGCATTGTGCCTTTTGAATATAATTCCGATGCAATTTCTGTGTTTCATCGTCAATAACAAGGTGCAAGGTATACAGTAAACCTGAAGTGAAGCATCGGAATCTAAATCTGACCTCACAGGAGAAGTTCGAAACATGGAAAGTGAGAGTGTCAGTGCCCTTGTACTTAAGTCGGAATTGTGCCATTTGTATTAAATTCGGATGCAATTTCTGTGTTTCATCGACAATAAGAAGGTCCAAGGGATACAGTAAACCTGAAGTGAAGCATCGGAATCTGAAACTGGAATCACAGGAAAGGGTCAATCATAGAAAGTTAGAGTGTCAGTAATCTTGTACTTAAGTCGGCATTGTACCCTTTGTACTAAATTCGGATGCAAACTCTGTGTTTCATCGTCAATTAGAAGGTCTGAGGGAAACAGTAAACCTGAAGTGAAGCATCGGAATCTAAAACTGGACTCACTTGAGTAGTTCAAATCATAGAAAGTTAGAGTGTCAGTCCTCTTGTACGTAAGTCGGCATTGTGCGTTTTATATTTATTTCCGATGCAATTTCTGTGTTTCATCGTCTATAAGAAGGTCCAAGGGATACAGTGAACCTGAAGTGAAGCATCGGAATCTAAAACTGGACTCACAGGAGATGTTCAAATCATAGAAAGTGAGAGTGTCAGTCCTCTTGTACTTAGGTCGCCATTGTGATTTTTGTATTAAATTCGGATGCAATTTCTGTGTTTCATCGTCAATAAGAAGGTCCAAGGGATACAGTAAACCTGAAGTGAAGCATCGGAATCTAAAACCGGACTCACAGGAGAGGTTCAAATCATAGAAAGTTAGAGTGTCAGTCCTCTTGCACTTAAGTCGGCATTGTACCTTTTGTATTAAATTCGGATGCAAACTGTGTTTCATCGTCAATTAGAAGGTCCAAGGGATACAGTAAACCTGAAGTGAAGCATCTGAATCTAAAACTGGAATCACAGGAGAGGTTCAAATCATAGAAAGAGAGAGTGTCAGTCCTCTTGTACTTAAGGCGGCATTGTGCTATTTGTATTAAATTGGGATGCAATTTCTGTGTTTCATCGTCAATAAGAAGGTCCAAGAGATACAGTAAACCTGAAGTGAAGCATCGGAATCTAAAACTGGACTCGCAGGAGAGGTTCAAATCATAGAAAGTTAGAATGTCAGTCCTCTTGTACTTAAGTCGGCATTGTGCCTTTTGTATTAAATTCGGATGCAATTTCTGTGTTTCATCGTCAATAAGAATGTGCAAGGTATACAGCAAACCTAAAGTGAAGCATCAGAATTTAAAACTGGACTCACAGGAGAGGTTCAAATCATAGAAAGGAAGAGTGTTAGTCCTCTTGTACTTAATTCGGCATTGTGCCTTTTGAATTTAATTCCGATGCTTTTTCTGTGTTTCATTGTCAATAAGAAGGTCCAAGGGATACAGTAAACCTGAAGTGAAGCATCGGAATCTAAAACTGGACTCACAGGAGAGGTTCAAATCATAGAAAGTTAGAATGTCAGTCCTCTTGTACTTAAGTAGGCATTGTGCCTTTTTTTAATAAATTCGGATGCAATTTCTGTGTTTCATCGTTAATAAGAAGGTGCAAGGTATACAGCAAACCTAAAGTGAAGCATCGGAATCGAAAACTGGACTCACAGGAGAGGTTCAAATCATAGAAAGTTAGAGTGTCAGTCCACTTTTACTTAAGTCGACATTGTGCAAATTGTATTAAATTCGGATGCAATTTCTGTGTTTCATCGTCAAGATGAAGGTCCAAGGGATACAGTAAACCTGAAGTGAAGCATCGGAATCAAAAACTGGACTCACAGGAGAGGTTCAAATCATAGAAAGCGAGAGTGTCAGTCCTCTTGTACTTAAGTCGCCATTGTGCCTTTTATACTAAATTCGGATGCAATTTCTGTGTTTCATCGTCAATAAGAAGGTCCAAGGGGTACAGTAAACCTGAAGTGAAGCATCGGAATCTAAAACTGGACTCACAGGAGATGTTCAATTCATAGAAAGTGAAAGTGTCAGTCCTCTTGTATTTAAGCCGCCATTGTGCCTTTTGTATTAAGTTCGGATGCAATTTCTGTGTTTCATCGTCAATAGGAAGGTCCATGGGATACAGTAAACCTGAAGTGAAGCATCGGAATCTGAAACTGGACCCACAGGAGGGGTTCAAATTATAGAAAGTTAGAGTGTCAGTCCACTTGTACTTAAGTCGGCATTGTGCCCTTTGTATTAAATTCGAATGCAAACTCTGTGTTTCATCATCAATAAGAAGGTACAAAGGATACAGTAAACCTTAAATGAAGCATCAGAATCTAAAACTGGACTCACAGGAGTGCTTCAACTCATAGAAAGTTAGAGTGTCAGTCCTCTTGTACTTAAGTCGGCATTGTTCCTTTTGTATTAAATTCGGATGCCAACTCAGTGTTTTATCGTCAATTAGAAGGACCAAGGGATACAGTAAACCTGAAGTGAAGCATCGGAATCTAAAACTGGAATCACAGGAGAGGTTCAAATCATAGAAAGTGAGAGTGTCAGTCCTCTTGTACTTAAGACGGCATTGTGCCTTTTGAATTTAATTCCGATGCATTTTCTGTGTTTCATCGTCAATAAGAAGGTGCAAGGTTTACAGTAAACCTGAAGTGAAGCATCGGAATCTAAATCTGACCTCACAGGAGAGGTTCGAATCATAGAGAGTGAGAGTGTCAGTCCTCTTGTACTTATGTCGCCATTGTGCCTTTTGTATTACGTTCGGATGCAATTTCTGTGTTTCATCGTCAATATGAAGGTCCAAGGGATACAGTAAACCTGAAGTGAAGCATCGGAATCTAAAACTGGACTCACAGGAGAGCTTCAAATCATAGAAAGTTAGAGTGTCAGTCCTCTTATACTTAGGTCGGCATTGTGCCCTTTGTATTAAATTCGAATGCAAACTCTCTGTTTCATCGTCAATAAGAAGGTCCAAGGGATACATTAAACCTTAAGTGAAGCATCAGAATCTAAAACTGGTCTATTAGGAGAGGTTCAAATCATAGAAAGTTAGAATGTCAGTCCTCTTGTACTTAAGTCGGCATTGTGCCTTTTGAATTTAATTCCGATGCTTTTTATGTGTTTCATTGTCAATAAGAAGGTCCAAGGGATACAGTAAACCTGAAGTGAAGCATCGGAATCTAAAACTGGCTCACAGGAGAGGTTCAAATCATAGAAAGTTAGAATGTCAGTCCTCTTGTACTTAAGCCGGCATTGTGCCTTTTTTTATTAAATTCGGATGCAATTTCTGTGTTTCATCGTTAATAAGAAGGTGCAAGGTATACAGCAAACCTGAAGTGAAGCATCGGAATCTAAAACTGGACTCACAGGAGAGGTTCAAATCATAGAAAGTTAGAGTGTCAGTCCTCTTTTACTTAAGTCGACATTGTGCAACTTGTATTAAATTCGGATGCAATTTCTGTGTTTCACCGTCAAGAAGAAGGTCCAAGGGATACAGTAAACCTGAAGTGAAGCATCAGAATCAAAAACTGGACTCACAGGAGAGGTTCAAATCATAGAAAGCGAGAGTGTCAGTCCTCTTGTACTTAAGCCGCCATTGTGCCTTTTGTACTAAATTCGGATGCAATTTCTGTGTTTCATCGCCAATAAGAAGGTCCAAGGGATACAGTAAACCTGAAGTGAAGCATCGGAATCCCAAACTGGATTCACAGGAGACGTTCAAATCATAGAAAGTTAGAGTGTCAGTCCTCTTGTACTTAAGTCGGCATTGTGCCCTTGGTATTAAATTCAAATGCAAACTCTGTGTTTCATCGTCAATAAGAAGGTCCAAGGGATACAGTAAACCTGAAGTGAAGCATCGGAATCTAAAACTGGAATCACAGGAGAGGTTCAAATCTTAGAGAGTGAGAGCGACAGTCCTCTTGTACTTAAGACGGCATTGTGCCTTTTGAATTTAGGTCCGATGCATTTTCTGTGTTTCATCGTCAATAAGAAGGTCCAAGGTTTACAGTAAACCTGAAGTGAAGCATCGGAATCTAAATCTGACCTCACAGGAGAGGTTCGAATCATACAAAGTTAGAATGTCAGTCCTCTTGTACGTAAGTCGGCATTGTGCCTTTTGTATTAAATTCGGATGCAATTTCTGTGTTTCATCGTCAACAAGAAGGTGCAAGGTATACAGCAAACCTGAAGTGAAGCATCGGAATCTAAAACTGGACTCACAGGAGAGGTTGAAATCATAGAAAGGTAGAAAGTCAGTCCTCTTGTACTTAAGTCGACATTGTGCCTTTTTTTATTACATTCGGATGCAATTTCTGTGTTTCATCGTTAATAAGAAGGTGCAAGGTATACAGCAAACCTAAAGTGAAGCATCGGAATCTAAAACTGGACTCACAGGAGAGGTTCAAATCATAGAAAGTTAGAGAGTCAGTCCTCTTTTACTTAAGTCGACATTGTGCAACTTATATTAAATTCGGATGCAATTTCTGTGTTTCATCGTCAAGATGAAGGTCCAAGGGATACAGTAAACCTGAAGTGAAGCATCGGAATCAAAAACTGGACTCACAGGAGAGGTTCAAAACATAGAAAGCGAGAGTGTCAGTCTTCTTGTACTTAAGTCGCCATTGTGCCTTTTATACTAAATTCGGATGCAATTTCTGTGTTTCATCGTCAATAAGAAGGTCCAAGGGATACAGTAAACCTGAAGTGAAGCATCGGAATCTAAAACTGGACTCACAGCAGAGGTTCAAATCATAGAAAGTGAAAGTGTCAGTCCTCTTGTATTTAAGCCGCCATTGTGCCTTTTGTATTAAGTTCGGATGCAATTTCTGTGTTTCATCGTCAATAGGAAGGTCCATGGGATACAGTAAACCTGAAGTGAAGCATCGGAATCTGAAACTGGACCCACAGGAGAGGTTCAAATTATAGAAAGTTAGAGTGTCAGTCCACTTGTACTTAAGTCGGCATTGTGCGATTTGTATTAAATTCGAATGCAAACTCTGTGTTTTATCATCAATAAGAAGGTCCAAAGGATACAGTAAACCTTAAATGAAGCATCAGAATCTAAAACTGGTCTCTTAGGAGAGGTTCAAATCATAGAAAGTTAGAATGTCAGTCCTCTTGTACTTAGGTCGGCTTTGTGCCTTTTGAATTTTATTGCGATGCTTTTTCTGTGTTTCATTGTCAATAAGAAGGTCCAAGGGATACAGTAAACCTGAAGTGAAGCATCGGAATCTAAAACTGGACTCGCAGGAGAGGTTCAAATCATAGAAAGTTAGAATGTCAGTCCTCTTGTACTTAAGTCGGCATTGTTCCTTTTGTATTAAATTCGGATGCCAACTCAGTGTTTTATCGTCAATTAGAAGGACCGAGGGATACAGTAAACCTGAAGTGAAGCATCGGAATCTAAAACTGGAATCACAGGAGAGGTTCAAATCATAGAAAGTGAGAGTGTCAGTCCTCTTGTACTTAAGACGGCATTGTGCCTTTTGAATTTAATTCCGATGCATTTTCTGTGTTTCATCGTCAATAAGAAGGTGCAAGGTTTACAGTAAACCTGAAGTGAAGCATCGGAATCTAAATCTGACCTCACAGGAGAGGTTCGAATCATAGAGAGTGAGAGTGTCAGTCTCATTGTGCCTTTTGTATTAAGTTCGGATGCAATTTCTGTGTTTCATCGTCAATAAGAAGGTCCAAGGGATACAGTAAACCTGAAGTGAAGCATCGGAATCTAAAACTGGACTCACTGGAGAGGTTCAAATCATAGAAAGTTAGAGTGTCAGTCCTCTTATACTTAGGTCGGCATTGTTCCTTTTGTATTAAATTCGGATGCCAACTCAGTGTTTTATCGTCAATAAGAAGGTCTAAGGCATACAGTAAACCTGAAGTGAAGCATCGGAATCTAAAACTGGAATCACAGGAGAGGTTCAAATCATAGAAAGTTAGAATGTCAGTCCTCTTGTACTTAAGTCGGCATTGTGCCTTTTGAATTTTATTCCGATGCTTTTTATATGTTTCATTGTCAATAAGAAGGTCCAAGGGATACAGTAAACCTGAAGTGAAGCATCGGAATCTAAAACTGGACTCACAGGAGAGGTTCAAATCATAGAAAAGTAGAATGTCAGTCCTCTTGTACTTAAGTCGGCATTGTGCCTTTTTTTATTAAATTCGGATGCAATTTCTGTGTTTCATCGTTAATAAGAAGGTGCATGGTATACAGCAAACCTGAAGTGAAGCATCGGAATCTAAAACTGGACTCATGGAGAGGTTCAAATCATAGAAAGTTAGAGTGTCAGTCCTCTTTTACTTAAGTCGACATTGTGCAACTTGTATTAAATTCGGATGCAATTTCTGTGTTTCTTCGTCAAGAAGAAGGTCCAAGGGATACAGTAAACCTGAAGTGAAGCATCAGAATCAAAAACTGGACTCACAGGAGAGGTTCAAATCATAGAAAGCGTGAGTGTCTGTCCTCTTGTACTTAAGCCGCCATTGTGCCTTTTGTACTAAATTCGGATGCAATTTCTGTGTTTCATCGTCAATAAGAAGGTCCAAGGGATACAGTAAACCTGAAGTGAAGCATCGGAATCCAAAACTGGATTCACAGGAGACGTTCAAATCATAGAAAGTTAGAGTGTCAGTCCTCTTGTACTTAAGTCGGCATTGTGCCCTTGGTATTAAATTCGAATGCAAACTCTGTGTTTCATCGTCAATAAGAAGGTCCAAGGGATACAGTAAACCTTAAATGAAGCATCAGAATCTAAAACTGGTCTCTTCGGAGAGGTTCAAATCATACAAAGTTAGAATGTCAGTCCTCTTGTACTTAAGTCGGCATTGTGCCTTTTGAATTTAATTCCGATGCATTTTCTGTGTTCCATTGTCAATAAGAAGGTCCAAGAAATACAGTAAACCTGTAGTGAAGCATCGGAATCTGAAACTGGACTCACAGGAGAGGTTCAAATCATACAAAGTTAGAATGTCAGTCCTCTTGTACTTAAGTCGGCATTGTGCCTTTTGTATTAAATTCGGATGCAATTTCTGTGTTTCATCGTCAACAAGAAGGTGCAAGGTATACAGCAAACCTGAAGTGAAGCATCGGAATCTAAAACTGGACTCACAGGAGAGGTTCAAATCATAGAAAGTTAGAGTGTCAGTCCTCTTTTACTTAAGTCGACATTGTGCCATTTGTATTAAATTCGGATGCAATTTTTTGTGTTTCATCGTCAATAAGAAGGTTCAAGGGATACAGTAAACCTGAAGTGAAGCATCGGAATCTAAAACTGGACTCACAGGCGAGGTTCAAATCATAGAAAGTGAAAGTGTCAGTCCTCTTGTACTTAAGTCGACATTGTGCCATTTGTATTAAATTCGGATGCAATTTCTGTGTTTCATCGTCAATAAGAAGGTCCAAGGGATACAGTAAACCTGAAGTGAAGCATCGGAATCTAAAAACTGGACTCACAGGAGAGGTTCAAATTATAGAAAGTTAGAATGTCAGTCCTCTTGTACTGAAGTCGGCATTGTGCCTTTTGAATTTAATTCCGATGGTTTTTCTGTGTTTCATTGTCAATAAGAAGGTCCAAGGGATACAGTAAACCTGAAGTGAAGTATCGGAATCTAAAACTGGACTCACAGGAGAGGTTCAAATCATAGAAAGTTAGAATGTCAGTCCTCTTGTACTTAAGTCGGCATTGTGCCTTTTGTATTAGATTCGGATGCAATTTCTGTGTTTCATCGTCAATAAGAAGGTGCAAGGTATACAGCAAACCTTAAGTGAAGCATCGGAATCTAAAACTGAACTCACAGGAGAGGTTCAAATCATAGAAAGTTAGAGTGTCAGTCCTCTTTTACTTAAGGCGACATTGTGCCATTTGTATTAAATTCGGATGTAATTTCTGTGTTTCATCGTCAATAAGAAGGTCCAAGGGATACAGTAAACCTGAAGTGAAGCATCGGAATCTAAAACTGGACTCACAGGAGAGGTTCAAATCATAGAAAGCGACAGTGTCAGTCCTCTTGTACTTAAGTCGCCATTGTGCCTTTTGTACTAAATTCAGATGCAATATCTGTGTTTCATCGTCAATAAGAAGGTCCAAGGGATACAGTAAACCTGAAGTGAAGCATCGGAATCCAAAACTGGACTCACAGGTGAGGTTCAAATCATAGAAAGTTAGAGTGTCAGTCCTCTTGTACTAAAGTCTGTATTGTGCCTTTTGTATTAAATTCGGATGCAAACTCTGTGTTTCATCGTCAATAAGAAGTCCAAGGGGTACAGTAAATCTGAAGTGAAGCATCTTAATCTAAAACTGGACTCACAGGAGAGGTTCAAATCATAGAAAGTTAGAGTGTCAGTCCTCTTGTACTTAAGTCGGCATTGTGCCTTTTGAGTTTAATTCCGATGCAATTTCTGTGTTTCATCGTCAATAAGAAGGTCCAAGGGATACAGTAAACCTGAAATGAAGCATCGGAATCTAAAACTGGACTCACCGGAGAGGTTCAAATCATAGAAAGTTAGAGTGTCAGTCCTCTTTTGCTTAAGTCGGCATTGTGGGTTTTGAATTTAATTCCGATGCAATTTCTGTGTTTCATCGTCAATAAGAAGGTCCAAGGGATACAGTAAACCTGAAGTGAAGCATCGGAATCTAAAACTGGACACACAGGAGATGCTCAAATCATAGAAAGTGAGAATATCAGTCCTTTGGTACTTAAGTCGCCATTGTGATTTTTGTATTAAATTCGGATGCAATTTCTGCGTTTCATCGTCAATAAGAAGGTCCAAGGGATACAGTAAACCTGAAGTGAAGCATCGGAATCAAAAACTGGACTCACAGGAGAGGTTCAACTCATAGAAAGTTAGAGTGTCAGTCCTCTTGTACTTAAGTCGGCATTGTACCTTTTGTATTAAATTCGGATGTAAACTCTGTGTTTCATCGTCAATTAGAAGGCCCAAGGGATACAGTAAACCTGAAGTGAAGAATCGGAATCTAAAACTGGAATCACAGGAGAGGTTCAAATCATAGAAAGTGAGAGTGTCAGTCCTCTTGTACTTAAGACGGCATTGTGCCTTTTGAATTTAATTCCGATGCTTTTTCTGTGTTTCATCGTCAATATGAAGGTGCAAGGTATACAGTAAACCTGAAGTGAAGCTTCTGAATCTAAAACTGGAATCACAGGAGATGTTCAAATCATAGAAAGTGAGAGTGTCAGTCCTCTTGTACATAAGTCGGCATTGTGCCATTTGAATTAAATTCGGATGCAATTTCAGTGTTTCGTCGTCAATAAGAAGGTCCAAGGGATACAGTAAACCTGAAGTGAAGCATCGGAATCTAAAACTGGACTCACAGGGGAGGTTCAAATCATAGAAAGGGAGTGTCAGTCCTCTTGTACTTAAGTCGCCATTGTGCCTTTTGTATTAAATTCGGATGCAATTCCTGTTTTCATCGTCAATAAGAAGGTCCAAGGGATACAGTAAACCTGAAGCGAAGCATCGGAATCTAAAACTGGACTCACAGGAGAGGTTCAAATCATAAAAAGTTAGAGTGTCAGTCCTCTTGTACTTAAGTCGGCATTGTGCCTTTTGAATTTAATTCCGATGCATTTTCTGTGTTCCATTGTCAATAAGAAGGTCCAAGAAATACAGTAAACCTGTAGTGAAGCATCGGAATCTGAAACTGGACTCACAGGAGAGGTTCAAATCATACAAAGTTAGAATGTCAGTCCTCTTGTACTTAAGTCGGCATTGTGCCTTTTGTATTAAATTCGGATGCAATTTCTGTGTTTCGTCGTCAACAAGAAGGTGCAAGGTATACAGCAAACCTGAAGTGAAGCATCGGAATCTAAAACTGGACTCACAGGAGAGGTTCAAATCATAGAAAGTTAGAGTGTCAGTCCTCTTGTACTTAAGTCGACATTGTGCCATTTGTATTAAATTCGGATGCAATTTCTGTGTTTCATCGTCAATAAGAAGGTCCAAGGGATACAGTAAACCTGAAGTGAAGCATCGGATTCTAAAAACTGGACTCACAGGAGAGGTTCAAATTATAGAAAGTTAGATTGTCAGTCCTCTTGTACTGAAGTCGGCATTGTGCCTTTTGAATTTAATTCCGATGCTTTTTCTGTGTTTCATTGTCAATAAGAAGGTCCAAGGGATACAGTAAACCTGAAGTGAAGTATCGGAATCTAAAACTGGACTCACAGGAGAGGTTCAAATCATAGAAAGTTAGAATGTCAGTCCTCTTGTACTTAAGTCGGCATTGTGCCTTTTGTATTAGATTCGGATGCAATTTCTGTGTTTCATCGTCAATAAGAAGGTGCAAGGTATACAGCAAACCTTAAGTGAAGCATCGGAATCTAAAACTGAACTCACAGGAGAGGTTCAAATCATAGAAAGTTAGAGTGTCAGTCCTCTTTTACTTAAGTCGACATTGTGCCATTTGTATTAAATTCGGATGTAATTTCTGTGTTTCATCGTCAATAAGAAGGTCCAAGGGATACAGTAAACCTGAAGTGAAGCATCGGAATCTAAAACTGGACTCACAGGAGAGGTTCAAATCATAGAAAGCGACAGTGTCAGTCCTCTTGTACTTAAGTCGCCATTGTGCCTTTTGTACTAAATTCAGATGCAATTTCTGTGTTTCATCGTCAATAAGAAGGTCCAAGGGATACAGTAAACCTGAAGTGAAGCATCGGAATCCAAAACTGGACTCACAGGTGAGGTTCAAATCATAGAAAGTTAGAGTGTCAGTCCTCTTGTACTAAAGTCTGTATTGTGCCTTTTGTATTAAATTCGGATGCAAACTCTGTGTTTCATCGTCAATAAGAAGTCCAAGGGGTACAGTAAACCTGAAATGAAGCATCGGAATCTAAAACTGGACTCACAGGAGAGGTTCAAATCATAGAAAGTTAGAGTGTCAGTCCTCTTTTGCTTAAGTCGGCATTGT
Organism: Schistocerca americana; assembly: GCF_021461395.2. Taxonomy (NCBI): domain Eukaryota; kingdom Metazoa; phylum Arthropoda; class Insecta; order Orthoptera; family Acrididae; genus Schistocerca; species Schistocerca americana. The sequence continues at coordinate 34,318,708 of NC_060128.1, forward strand.
GGGTTTTGAATTTAATTCCGATGCAATTTCTGTGTTTCATCGTCAATAAGAAGGTCCAAGGGATACAGTAAACCTGAACTGAAGCATCGGAATCTAAAACTGGACTCACAGGAGATGTTCAAATCATAGAAAGTGAGAATGTCAGTCCTTTTGTACTTAAGTCGCCATTGTGATTTTTGTATTAAATTCGGATGCAATTTCTGCGTTTCATCGTCAATAAGAAGGTCCAAGGGATACAGTAAACCTGAAGTGAAGCATCGGAATCTAAAACTGGACTCACAGGAGAGGTTCAACTCATAGAAAGTTAGAGTGTCAGTCCTCTTGTACTTAAGTCGGCATTGAACCTTTTGTATTAAATTCGGATGTAAACTCTGTGTTTCATCGTCAATTAGAAGGCCCAAGGGATACAGTAAACCTGAAGTGAAGCATCGGAATCTAAAACTGGAATCACAGGAGAGGTTCAAATCATAGAAAGTGAGAGTGTCAGTCCTCTTGTACTTAAGACGGCATTGTGCCTTATGAATTTAATTCCGATGCTTTTTCTGTGTTTCATCGTCAATATGAAGGTGCAAGGTATACAGTAAACCTGAAGTGAAGCATCTGAATCTAAAACTGGAATCACAGGAGAGGTTCAAATCATAGAAAGTGTGAGTGTCAGTCCTCTTGTACTTAAGTCGGCATTGTGCCATTTGAATTAAATTCGGATGCAATTTCAGTGTTTCGTCGTCAATAAGAAGGTCCAAGGGATACAGTAAACCTGAAGTGAAGCATCGGAATCTAAAACTGGACTCACAGGGGAGGTTCAAATCATAGAAAGTGAGAGTGTCAGTCCTCTTGTACTTAAGTCGCCATTGTGCCTTTTGTATTAAATTCGGATGCAATTCCTGTTTTCATCGTCAATAAGAAGGTCCAAGGGATACAGTAAACCTGAAGCGAAGCATCGGAATCTAAAACTGGACTCACAGGAGAGGTTCAAATCATAAAAAGTTAGAGTGTCAGTCCTCTTGTACTTAAGTCGGCATTGTGCCATTTGTATTAAATTCGGATGCAATTTCTGTGTTTCATCGTCAATAAGAAGGTCCAAGGGATACAGTAAATGTGAGGTGAAGCATCGGAATCTATAACTGGACTCAGAGGAGAGGTTCAAATCATATAAAGTGAGAGTGTCAGTCCTCTTGCACTTAAGTCACCATTGTGACTTTTGTATTAATTTCGGATGCAATTTCTGTGTTTTATCGTCAATAAGAAGGTCCAAGGGATGCAGTAAACCTGAAGTGAAGCATCGGAATCTAAAACTGGACTCACAGGAGAGGTTCAAATCATAGAAGGTTAGAGTGTCAGTCTTCTTTTACTTAAGACGGCATTGCGTCATTTGTATTAAATTCGGATGCGATTTCTGTGTTTTATCGTCAACAGGAAGGTCCAAGGGATACAGTAAACCTGAAGTGAAGCATCGGAATCTAAATCTGACCTCACAGGAGAGGTTCGAATCATAGAAAGTGAGAGTGTCAGTCCTCTTGTACTTAAGTCGGCATTGTGCCATTTGTATTAAATTCGGACGCAATTTCTGTGTTTCATCGTCAATTAGAAAGTCCAAGGGATACAGTAAACCTGAAGTGAAGCATCGGAATCTAAAACTGGAATCACAGGAGAGGTTCAAATCATAGAAAGTGAGAGTGTCAGTCCTCTTGTACTTAAGGCGGCATTGTGCCTTTTGAATTTAATTCCGATGCATTCTCTGTGTTTCATCGTCAATAAGAAGGTGCAAGGTTTACAGTAAACCTGAAGTGAAGCATCGGAATCTAAATCTGACCTCACAGGAGAGGTTCGAATCATAGACAGTGAGAGTGTCAGTCCTCTTGCACTTATGACGGCATTGTGGCATTTGTATTAAATTGGGATGCAATTTCTGTATTTCATCGTTAATAAGAAGGTCCAAGGGATACAGTAAACCAAAAGTGAAGCATCGGAATCTAAAACTGGACTCACAGGAGAGGTTCAAATCATAGAAAGTGAGAGTGTCAGTCCTTTTGTACTTAAGTAGGCATTGTGCCCTTTGTATTAAATTCGAATGCAAACTCTGTGTTTCATCGTCAATAAGAAGGTCCAAGGGATACAGTAAACCTTAAGTGAAGCATCAGAATCTAAAACTGGTCTCTTAGGAGAGGTTCAAATCATAGAAAGTTAGAATGTCAGTCCTCTTGTACTTAAGTCGGCATTGTGCCTTTTGAATTTAATTCCGATGCTTTTTCTGTGTTTCATTGTCAATAAGAGGGTCCATGGGATACAGTAAACCTGAAGTGAAGCATCGGAATCTGAAACTGGACTCACAGGAGAGGTTCAAATCATAGAAAGTGAGAGTGTCAGTCCTCTTGTTCTTAAGCCGCCATTGTGCCTCTTGTATTAAGTTTGGATGCAATTTCTGTGTTTCATCGTCAATAAGAAGGTGCAAGGTATACAGCAAACCTGACGTGAAGCATCGGAATCTAAAACTGGACTCACAGGAGAGGTTCAAATCATAGAAAGTTTAAGTGTCAGTCCTCTTTTACTTAAGTCGACATTGTGCAATTTGTATTAAATTCGGATGCAATTTCTGTGTTTCATCGTCAAGAAGAAGGTCCAAGGGATACAGTAAACCTGAAGTGAAATATCGGAATCAAAAACTTGACTCACAGGAGAGGTTCAAATCATAGAAAGCGAGAGTGTCAGTCCTCTTGTACTTAAGTCGCCAATGCGCCTTTTGTACTAAGTTCGGATGCAATTTCTGTGTTACATCGTCAATAAGAAGGTCCAAGGGATACAGTAAACCTGAAGTGAAGCATCGGAATCCAAAACTGGACTCACAGGAGACGTTCAAATCATAGAAAGTTAGAGTGTCAGTCCTCTTATACTTAAGTCGGCATTGTGCCCTTTGTATTAAATTCGAATGCATACTCTGTGTTTCATCGTCAATAAGAAGGTCCAAGGGATACAGTAAACCTGAAGTGAAGCATCGGAATCTAAAACTGGAATCACAGGAGGGGTTCAAATCATAGAGAGTGAGAGTGGCAGTCCTCTTGTACTTAAGACGGCATTGTGCCTTTTGAATTTAATTCCGATGCATTTTCTGTGTTTCATCGTCAATAAGAAGGTGCAAGGTATACAGCAAACCTGAAGTGAAGCATCGGAATCTAAAACTGAACTCACAGGAGAGGTTCAAATCATAGAAAGTTAGAGTGTCAGTCCTCTTTTACTTAAGTCGACATTGTGCCATTTGTATTAAATTCGGATGTAATTTCTGTGTTTCATTGTCAATAAAAAGGTCCAAGGGATACAGTCAACCTGAAGTGAAGCATCGGAATCTAAAACTGGACTCACAGGAGAGGTTCAAATCATAGAAAGCGACAGTGTCAGTCCTCTTGTACTTAAGTCGCCATTGTACCTTTTGTACTAAATTCAGATGCAATTTCTGTGTTTCATCGTCAATAAGAAGGTCCGAGGGATACAGTAAACCTGAAGTGAAGCATCGGAATCCAAAACTGGACTCACAGGAGAGGTTCAAACCATAGAAAGTGAAAGTGTCAGTCCTCTTGTACTTAAGCCGCCATTGTGCCTTTTGTATTAAGTTCGGATGCAATTTCTGTGTTTCATCGTCAATAAGAAGGTCCAAGGGATACAGTAAACCTGAAGTGAAGCATCGGAATCTAAAACCGGACTCACAGGAGAGGTTCAAATCATAGAGAGTTAGAGTGTCAGTCCTCTTGTACTTAAGTAGGCATTGTGCCCTTTGTATTAAATTCGAATGCATACTCTGTGTTTCATCGTCAATAAGAAGGTCCAAGGGATACAGTAAACCTGAAGTGAAGCATCGGAATCTAAAACTGGAATCACAGGAGAGGTTCAAATCATAGAGAGTGAGAGTGACAGTCCTCTTGTACTTAAGACGGCATTGTGCCTTTTGAATTTAATTCCGATGCATTTTCTGTGTTTCATCGTCAATAAGAAGGTGCAAGGTATACAGCAAACCTGAAGTGAAGCATCGGAATCTAAAACTGAACTCACAGCAGAGGTTCAAATCATAGAAAGTTAGAGTGTCAGTCCTCTTTTACTTAAGTCGACATTGTGCCATTTGTATTAAATTCGGATGTAATTTCTGTGTTTCATTGTCAATAAGAAGGTCCAAGGGATACAGTCAACCTGAAGTGAAGCATCGGAATCTAAAACTGGACTCACAGGAGAGGTTCATATCATAGAAAGCGACAGTGTCAGTCCTCTTGTACTTAAGTCGCCATTGTACCTTTTGTACTAAATTCAGATGCAATTTCTGTGTTTCATCGTCAATAAGAAGGTCCAAGGGATACAGTAAACCTGAAGTGAAGCATCGGAATCCAAAACTGGACTCACAGGTGAGGTTCAAATCATAGAAAGTTAGAGTGTCAGTCCTCTTGTACTAAAGTCTGTATTGTGCCTTTTGTATTAAATTCGGATGCAAACTCTGTGTTTCATCGTCAATAAGAAGGTCCAAGTGGTACAGTAAACCTGAAGTGAAGCATCGGAATCTAAAACTGGACTCACAGGAGAGGTTCAAATCATAGAAAGTTAGAGTGTCAGTCCTCTTGTACTTAAGTCGCATTGTGCCTTTTGAGTTTAATTCCGATGCAATTTCTGTGTTTCATCGTCAATAAGAAGGTCCAAGGGATACAGTAAACCTGAAATGAAGCATCGGAATCTAAATCTGGACTCACAGGAGAGGTTCAAATCATAGAAAGTTAGAGTGTCAGTCCTCTTTTGCTTAAGTCGGCATTGTGGGTTTTGAATTTAATTCCGATGCAATTTCTGTGTTTCATCGTCAATAAGAAGGTCCAAGGGATACAGTAAACCTGAAGTGAAGCATCGGAATCTAAAACTGGACTCACAGGAGAGGTTCAAACCATAGAAAGTGAAAGTGTCAGTCCTCTTGTACTTAAGCCGCCATTGTGCCTTTTGTATTAAGTTCGGATGCAATTTCTGTGTTTCATCGTCAATAAGAAGGTCCAAGGGATACAGTAAACCTGAAGTGAAGCATCGGAATCTAAAACCGGACTCACAGGAGAGGTTCAAATCATAGAAAGTTAGAGTGTCTGTCCTCTTGTACTTAATTTGTCATTGTGCCCTTTGTATTAAATTCGAATGCATACTCTGTGTTTCATCGTCAATAAGAAGGTCCAAGGGATACAGTAAACCTGAAGTGAAGCATCGGAATCTAAAACTGGAATCACAGGAGAGGTTCAAATCATAGAGAGTGAGAGTGACAGTCCTCTTGTACTTAAGACGGCATTGTGCCTTTTGAATTTAATTCCGATGCATTTTCTGTGTTTCATCGTCAATAAGAAGGTGCAAGGTATACAGCAAACCTGAAGTGAAGCATCGGAATCTAAAACTGAACTCACAGGAGAGGTTCAAATCATAGAAAGTTAGAGTGTCAGTCCTCTTTTACTTAAGTCGACATTGTGCCATTTGTATTAAATTCGGATGTAATTTCTGTGTTTCATTGTCAATAAGAAGGTCCAAGGGATACAGTCAACCTGAAGTGAAGCATCGGAATCTAAAACTGGACTCACAGGAGAGGTTCAAATCATAGAAAGCGAAAGTGTCAGTCCTCTTGTACTTAAGTCGCCATTGTACCTTTTGTACTAAATTCAGATGCAATTTCTGTGTTTCATCGTCAATAAGAAGGTCCAAGGGATACAGTAAACCTGAAGTGAAGCATCGGAATCCAAAACTGGACTCACAGGTGAGGTTCAAATCATAGAAAGTTAGAGTGTCAGTCCTCTTGTACTAAAGTCTGTATTGTGCCTTTTGTATTAAATTCGGATGCAAACTCTGTGTTTCATCGTCAATAAGAAGGTCCAAGGGGTACAGTAAACCTGAAGTGAAGCATCGGAATCTAAAACTGGACTCACAGGAGAGGTTCAAATCATAGAAAGTTAGAGTGTCAGTCCTCTTGTACTTAAGTCGCATTGTGCCTTTTGAGTTTAATTCCGATGCAATTTCTGTGTTTCATCGTCAATAAGAAGGTCCAAGGGATACAGTAAACCTGAAATGAAGCATCGGAATCTAAATCTGGACTCACAGGAGAGGTTCAAATCATAGAAAGTTAGAGTGTCAGTCCTCTTTTGCTTAAGTCGGCATTGTGGGTTTTGAACTTAATTCCGATGCAATTTCTGTGTTTCATCGTCAATAAGAAGGTCCAAGGGATACAGTAAACCTGAAGTGAAGCATCGGAATCTAAAACTGGACTCACAGGAGATGTTCAAATCATAGAAAGTGAGAGTGTCAGTCCTTTTGTACTTAAGTCGCCATTGTGATTTTTGTATTAAATTCGGATGCAATTTCTGCGTTTCATCGTCAATAAGAAGGTCCAAGGGATACAGTAAACCTGAAGTGAAGCATCGGAATCTAAAACTGGACTCACAGGAGAGGTTCAACTCATAGAAAGTTAGAGTGTCAGTCCTCTTGCACTTAAGTCGGCATTGTACCTTTTGTATTAAATTCGGATGTAAACTCTGTGTTTCATCGTCAATTAGAAGGCCCAAGGGATACAGTAAACCTGAAGTGAAGCATCGGAATCTAAAACTGGAATCACAGGAGAGGTTCAAATCATAGAAAGTGAGAGTGTCAGTCCTCTTGTACTTAAGACGGCATTGTGCCTTTTGAATTTAATTCCGATGCTTTTTCTGTGTTTCATCGTCAATATGAAGGTGCAAGGTATACAGTAAACCTGAAGTGAAGCATCGGAATCTAAAACTGGAATCACAGGAGAGGTTCAAATCATAGAAAGTGAGAGTGTCAGTCCTCTTGTACTTAAGTCGGCATTGTGCCATTTGAATTAAATTCGGATGCAATTTCTGTGTTTCGTCGTCAATAAGAAGGTCCAAGGGATACAGTAAACCTGAAGTGAAGCATCGGAATCTAAAACTGGACTCACAGGGGAGGTTCAAATCATAGAAAGTGAGAGTGTCAGTCCTCTTGTACTTAAGTCGCCATTGTGCCTTTTGTATTAAATTCGGATGCAATTCCTGTTTTCATCGTCAATAAGAAGGTCCAAGGGATACAGTAAACCTGAAATAAAGCATCGGAATCTAAAATTGGACTCACAGGAGAGGTTCAAATCATAGAAAGTTAAAGTGTCAGTCCTCTTGTCATTAAGTCGGCATTGTGCTTTATGAATTTAAATCCGATGCTATTTCTGTATTTCATTGTCAATAAGAAGGTCCAAGGGATACAGTAAACCTGAAGTGAAGCATCGCAATCTAAAACTGGACTCACAGGAGAGGTTCAAACCATAGAAAATGAAAGTGTCAGTCCTCTTGTACTTAAGCCGCCATTGTGCCTTTTGTATTAAGTTCGGATGCAATTTCTGTGTTTCATCGTCAATAAGAAGGTCCAAGGGATACAGTAAACCTGAAGTGAAGCATCGGAATCCAAAACTGGACTCACAGGAGAGGTTCAAACCATAGAAAGTGAAAGTGTCAGTCCTCTTGTACTTAAGCCGCCATTGTGCCTTTTGTATTAAGTTCGTATGCAATTTCTGTGTTTCATCGTCAATAAGAAGGTCCAAGGGATACAGTAAACCTGAAGTGAAGCATCGGAATCTAAAACCGGACTCACAGGAGAGGTTCAAATCATAGAGAGTTAGAGTGTCAGTCCTCTTGTACTTAAGTCGGCATTGTGCCCTTTGTATTAAATTCGAATGCATACTCTGTGTTTCATCGTCAATAAGAAGGTCCAAGGGATACAGTAAACCTGAAGTGAAGCATCGGAATCTAAAACTGGAATCACAGGAGTGGTTCAAATCATAGAGAGTGAGAGTGACAGTCCTCTTGTACTTAAGACGGCATTGTGCCTTTTGAATTTAATTCCGATGCATTTTCTGTGTTTCATCGTCAATAAGAAGGTGCAAGGTATACAGCAAACCTGAAGTGAAGCATCGGAATCTAAAACTGAACTCACAGGAGAGGTTCAAATCATAGAAAGTTAGAGTGTCAGTCCTCTTTTACTTAAGTCGACATTGTGCCATTTGTATTAAATTCGGATGTAATTTCTGTGTTTCATTGTCAATAAGAAGGTCCAAGGGATACAGTCAACCTGAAGTGAAGCATCGGAATCTAAAACTGGACTCACAGGAGAGGTTCAAATCATAGAAAGCGACAGTGTCAGTCCTCTTGTACTTAAGTCGCCATTGTACCTTTTGTACTAAATTCAGATGCAATTTCTGTGTTTCATCGTCAATAAGAAGGTCCAAGGGATACAGTAAACCTGAAGTGAAGCATCGGAATCCAAAACTGGACTCACAGGTGAGGTTCAAATCATAGAAAGTTAGAGTGTCAGTCCTCTTGTACTAAAGTCTGTATTGTGCCTTTTGTATTAAATTCGGATGCAAACTCTGTGTTTCATCGTCAATAAGAAGGTCCAAGGGGTACAGTAAACCTGAAGTGAAGCATCGGAATCTAAAACTGGACTCACAGGAGAGGTTCAAATCATAGAAAGTTAGAGTGTCAGTCCTCTTGTACTTAAGTCGCATTGTGCCTTTTGAGTTTAATTCCGATGCAATTTCTGTGTTTCATCGTCAATAAGAAGGTCCAAGGGATACAGTAAACCTGAAATGAAGCATCGGAATCTAAATCTGGACTCACAGGAGAGGTTCAAATCATAGAAAGTTAGAGTGTCAGTCCTCTTTTGCTTAAGTCGGCATTGTGGGTTTTGAATTTAATTCCGATGCAATTTCTGTGTTTCATCGTCAATAAGAAGGTCCAAGGGATACAGTAAACCTGAAGTGAAGCATCGGAATCTAAAACTGGACTCACAGGAGAGGTTCAAACCATAGAAAGTGAAAGTGTCAGTCCTCTTGTACTTAAGTCGCCATTGTGCCTTTTGTATTAAATTCGGATGCAATTCCTGTTTTCATCGTCAATAAGAAGGTCCAAGGGATACAGTAAACCTGAAATAAAGCATCGGAATCTAAAATTGGACTCACAGGAGAGGTTCAAATCATTGAAAGTTAAAGTGTCAGTCCTCTTGTCATTAAGTCGGCATTGTGCTTTATGAATTTAAATCCGATGCTATTTCTGTATTTCATTGTCAATAAGAAGGTCCAAGGGATACAGTAAACCTGAAGTGAAGCATCGCAATCTAAAACTGGACTCACAGGAGAGGTTCAAATCATAGAAAGTTAGAGTGTCAGTCCTCTTTTACTTAAGACGGCATTGTGTCATTTGTATTAAATTCGGATGCGATTTCTGTGTTTTATCGTCAACAGGAAGGTCCAAGGGATACAGTAAACCTGAAGTGAAGCATCGGAATCTAAATCTGAAGGTCCAAGGGATACAGTAAATGTGAGGTGAAGCATCGGAATCTAAAACTGGACTCAGAGGAGAGGTTCAAATCATATAAAGTGAGAGTGTCAGTCCTCTTGTACATAAGTCACCATTGTGACTTTTGTATTAATTTCGGATGCAATTTCTGTGTTATATCGTCAATAAGAAGGTCCAAGGGATGCAGTAAACCTGAAGTGAAGCATCGGAATCTAAAACTGGACTCACAGGAGAGGTTCAAATCATAGAAAGTGAGAGTGTCAGTCCTATGGTACTTAAGTCGCCATTGTGCCTTTTGTATTAAATTCGGATGCAATTTCTGTGTGTCATCGTCAATAAGAAGGTCCCAGGGATACAGTAAACCTGAAGTAAAGCATCGGAATCTAAAACTGGACTCACAGGAGAGGTTCAAATCATAGAAAGTTAGAGTGTCAGTCCTCTTGTACTTAAGTCGGCATTGTGCCTTTTGAATTTAATTCCGATGCTATTTCTGTGTTTCATTGTCAATAAGAAGGTCCAAGGGATACAGTAAACCTGAAGTGAAGCATCGGAATCTAGAACTGGACTCACAGGAGATGTTCAAATCATAGAAAGTGAGAGTGTCAGTCCTCTTGTACTTAAGTCGCCATTGTGATTTTTGTATTTAATTCGGATGCAATTTCTGTGTTTCATCGTCAATAAGAAGGTCCAAGGGATACAGTAAACCTGAAGTGAAGCATCGGAATCTAAAACTGGACTCACAGGACAGGTTCAAATCATAGAAAGTTAGAGCATCAGTCCTCTTGTCTTAAGTCGGCATTGTACCTTTTGTATTAAATTCGGATGCAAACTCTGTGTTTCATCGTCAATTAGAAAGTCCAAGGGATACAGTAAACCTGAAATGAAGCATCGGAATCTAAAACTGGAATCACAGGAGAGGTTCAAATCATAGAAAGTGAGTGTGTCAGTCCACTTGTACTTAAGGCGGCATTGTGCCTTTTGCATTTAATTCCGATGCATTTTCTGTGTTTCATCGTCATTAAGAAGGTGCAAGGTTTACAGTAAACCTGAAGTGAAGCATCGGAATCTAAATCTGACCTCACAGGAGAGGTTCGAATCATAGACAGTGAGAGTGACAGTCCTCTTCTACTTAAGGCGGCATTGTGCCATTTGTATTAAATTGGGATGCAATTTCTGTGTTTCATCGTTAATAAGAAGGTCCAAGGGATACAGTAAACCTGAAGTGAAGCATCGGAATCTAAAACTGGACTCACAGGAGAGGTTCAAATCATAGAAAGTGAGAGTGTCAGTCCTCTTGTACTTAAGTCGGCATTGTGCCCTTTGTATTAAATTCGAATGCAAACTCTGTGTTTCATCGTCAATAAGAAGGTCCAAGGGATACAGTAAACCTTAAGTGAAGCATCAGAAACTAAAACTGGTCTCTTAGGAGAGGTTCAAAGCATAGAAAGTTAGAATGTCAGTCCTCTTGTACTTAAGTCGGCATTGTGCCTTTTGAATTTAATTCCGATGCTTTTTCTGTGTTTCATTGTCAATAAGAAGGTCCATGGGATACAGTAAACCTGAAGTGAAGCATCGGAATCTAAAACTGGACTCACAGTAGAGGTTCAAATCATAGAAAGTGAGAGTGTCAGTCCTCTTGTTCTTAAGCCGCCATTGTGCCTTTTGTATTAAGTTCGGATGCAATTTCTGTGTTTCATCGTCAATAAGAAGGTCCAAGGGATTCAGTAAACCTGAATTGAAGCATCGGAATCTAAAACTGGACTCACAGGAGAGGTTGAAATCATAGAAAGTGTAAATGTCAGTCCTCTTTTGCTTAAGTCGGCATTGTGCGTTTTAAATTTAGTTCCGATGCAATTTCAGTGTTTCATCGTCAATAAGAAGGTCCAAGGGATACAGTAAACCAGAAGTGAAGCATCGGAATATAAAACTGGACTCACAGGAGATGTTCAAATCATAGAAAGTGAAAGTGTCAGTCCTCTTGTACTTAAGTCGCCATTGTGACTTTTGTATTAAATTCGGATGCAATTTCTGTGTTTCATCGTCAATAAGAAGGTCCATGGGATACAGTAAACCTGAAGTGAAGCATCGGAATCTAAAACTGAACTCACAGGAGAGGTTCAAATCATAGAAAGCGACAGTGTCAGTCCTCTTGTACTTAAGTCGCCATTGTGCCTTTTGTACTAAATTCAGATGCAATTTCTGTGTTTCATCGTCAATAAGAAGGTCCAAGGGATTCAGTAAACCTGAATTGAAGCATCGGAATCTAAAACTGGACTCACAGGAGAGGTTGAAATCATAGAAAGTGTAAATGTCAGTCCTCTTTTGCTTAAGTCGGCATTGTGCGTTTTAAATTTAGTTCCGATGCAATTTCAGTGTTTCATCGTCCATAAGAAGGTCCAAGGGATACAGTAAACCAGAAGTGAAGCATCGGAATCTAAAACTGGACTCACAGGAGATGTTCAAATCATAGAAAGTGAAAGTGTCAGTCCTCTTGTACTTAAGTCGGCATTGTGCCCTTTGTATTAAATTCGAATGCATACTCTGTGTTTCATCGTCAATAAGAAGGTCCAAGGGATACAGTAAACCTGAAGTGAAGCATCGGAATCTAAAACTGGAATCACAGGAGAGGTTCAAATCATAGAGAGTGAGAGTGACAGTCCTCTTGTACTTAAGACGGCATTGTGCCTTTTGAATTTAATTGCGATGCATTTTCTGTGTTTCATCGTCAATAAGAAGGTGCAAGGTATACAGCAAACCTGAAGTGAAGCATCGGAATCTAAAACTGAACTCACAGGAGAGGTTCAAATCATAGAAAGTTAGAGTGTCAGTCCTCTTTTACTTAAGTCGACATTGTGCCATTTGTATTAAATTCGGATGTAATTTCTGTGTTTCATTGTCAATAAGAAGGTCCAAGGGATACAGTCAACCTGAAGTGAAGCATCGGAATCTAAAACTGGACTCACAGGAGAGGTTCAAATCATAGAAAGCGACAGTGTCAGTCCTCTTGTACTTAAGTCGCCATTGTGCCTTTTGTACTAAATTCAGATGCAATTTCTGTGTTTCATCGTCAATAAGAAGGTCCAAGGGATACAGTAAACCTGAAGTGAAGCATCGGGATCCAAAACTGGACTCACGGGTGAGGTTCAAATCATAGAAAGTTAGAGTGTCAGTCCTCTTGTACTAAAGTCTGTATTGTGCCTTTTGTATTAAATTCGGATGCAAGCTCTGTGTTTCATCGTCAATAAGAAGGTCCAAGGGGTACAGTAAACCTGAAGTGAAGCATCGGAATCTAAAACTGGACTCACAGGAGAGGTTCTAATCATAGAAAGTTAGAGTGTCAGTCCTCTTGTACTTAAGTCGCATTGTGCCATTTGAGTTTAATTCCGATGCAATTTCTGTGTTTCATCGTCAATAAGAAGGTCCAAGGGATACAGTAAACCTGAAATGAAGCATCGGAATCTAAATCTGGACTCACAGGAGAGGTTCAAATCATAGAAAGTTAGAGTGTCAGTCCTCTTTCGCTTAAGTCGGCATTGTGGGTTTTGAATTTAATTCCGATGCAATTTCTGTGTTTCATCGTCAATAAGAAGGTCCAAGGGATACAGTAAACCTGAAGTGAAGCATCGGAATCTAAAACTGGACTCACAGGATATGTTCAAATCATAGAAAGTGAGAGTGCCAGTCCTTTTGTACTTAAGTCGCGTTTGTGATTTTTGTATTAAATTCGGATGCAATTACTGCGTTTCATCGTCAATAAGAAGGTCCAAGGGATACAGTAAACCTGAAGTGAAGCATCGGAATCTAAAACTGGACTCACAGGAGAGGTTCAACTCATAGAAAGTTAGAGTGTCAGTCCTCTTGCACTTAAGTCGGCATTGTACCTTTTGTATTAAATTCGGATGTAAACTCTGTGTTTCATCGTCAATACGAAGGTCCAAGGGATACGGTAAACCTGAAGAGAAACATCGGAATCTAAAACTGGACTCACAGGAGAGGTTCAAATCATAAAAAGTTAGAGTGTCAGTCCTCTTGTACTTAAGTCGGCATTGTGCTTTTTGAATTTAAATCCGATGCTATTTCTGTATTTCATTGTCAATACGAAGGTCCAAGGGATACAGTAAACCTGAAGTGAAGCATCGGAATCTAAAACTGGACTCACAGGAGAGGTTCAAATCATAGAAAGTTAGAGTGTCAGTCCTCTTTTACTTAAGACGGCATTGTGTCATTTGTATTAAATTCGGATGCGATTTCTGTGTTTTATCGTCAACAGGAAGGTCCAAGGGATACAGTAAACCTGAAGTGAAGCATCGGAATCTAAATCTGACCTCACAGGAGAGGTTCGAATCATAGAAAGTGAGAGTGTCAGTCCTCTTGTACTTAAGTCGGCATTGTGCCATTTGTATTAAATTCGGATGCAATATCTGTGTTTCATCGTCAATAAGAAGGTCCAAGGGATACAGTAAATGTGAGGTGAAGCATCGGAATCTAAAACTGGACTCAGAGGAGAGGTTCAAATCATATAAAGTGAGAGTGTCAGTCCTCTTGTACTTAAGTCACCATTGTGACTTTTGTATTAATTTCGGATGCAATTTCTGTGTTATATCGTCAATAAGAAGGTCCAAGGGATGCAGTAAACCTGAAGTGAAGCATCGGAATCTAAAACTGGACTCACAGGAGAGGTTCAAATCATAGAAAGTGAGAGTGTCAGTCCTCTTGTACTTAAGTCGCCATTGTGCCTTTTGTATTAAATTCGAATGCAATTTCTGTGTGTCATCGTCAATAAGAAGGTCCAAGGGATACAGTAAACCTGAAGTAAAGCATCGGAATCTAAAACTGGACTCACAGGAGAGGTTCAAATCATAGAAAGTTAGAGTGTCAGTCCTCTTGTACTTAAGTCGGCATTGTGCCTTTTGAATTTAATTCCGATGCTATTTCTGTGTTTCATTGTCAATAAGAAGGTCCAAGGGATACAGTAAACCTGAAGTGAAGCATCGGAATCTAGAACTGGACTCACAGGAGATGTTCAAATCATAGAAAGTGAGAGTGTCAGTCCTCTTGTACTTAAGTCGCCCATGTGATTTTTGTATTTAATTCGGATGCAATTTCTGTGTTTCATCGTCAATAAGAAGGTACAAGGGATACAGTAAACCTGAAGTGAAGCATCGGAATCTAAAACTAGACTCACAGGAGAGGTTCATATCATAGAAAGTTAGAGCGTCAGTCCTCTTGTCTTAAGTCGGCATTGTACCTTTTGTATTAAATTCGGATGCAAACTCTGTGTTTCATCGTCAATTAGAAAGCCCAAGGGATACAGTAAACCTGAAGTGAAGCATCGGAATCTAAAACTGGAATCACAGGAGAGGTTCAAATAATAGAAAGTGAGTGTGTCAGTCCACTTGTACTTAAGGCGGCATTGTGCTTTTTGAATTTAATTCCGATGCATTTTCTGTGTTTCATCGTCAATAAGAAGGTGCAAGGTTTACAGTAAACCTGAAGTGAAGCATCGGAATCTAAATCTGACCTCACAGGAGAGGTTCGAATCATAGACAGTGAGAGTGACAGTCCTCTTGTACTTAAGGCGGCATTGTGCCATTTGTATTAAATTGGGATGCAATTTCTGTGTTTCATCGTTAATAAGAAGGTCCAAGGGATACAGTAAACCTGAAGTGAAGCATCGGAATCTAAATTTGGACTCACAGGAGAGGTTCAAGTCATAGAAAGTGAGAGTGTCAGTCCTCTTGTACTTCAGTCGGCATTGTGCCCTTTGTATTAAATTCGAATGCAAACTCTGTGTTTCATCGTCAATAAGAAGGTCCAAGGGATACAGTAAACCTTAAGTGAAGCATCAGAATCTAAAACTGGTCTCTTAGGAGAGGTTCAAAGCATAGAAAGTTAGAATGTCAGTCCTCTTGTACTTAAGTCGGCATTGTGCCTTTTGAATATAATTCCGATGCTTTTTCTGTGTTTCATTGTCAATAAGAAGGTCCATGGGATACAGTAAACCTGAAGTGAAGCATCGGAATCTAAAACTGGACTCACAGTAGAGGTTCAAATCATAGAAAGTGAGAGTGTCAGTCCTCTTGTTCTTAAGCCGCAATTGTGCCTTTTGTATTAAGTTCGGATGCAATTTCTGTGTTTCATCGTCAACAAGAAGGTCCAAGGGATTCAGTAAACCTGAATTGAAGCACCGGAATCTAAAACTGGACTCACAGGAGAGGTTGAAATCATAGAAAGTGTAAATGTCAGTCCTCTTTTGCTTAAGTCGGCATTGTGCGTTTTAAATTTAGTTCCGATGCAATTTCAGTGTTTCACCGTCAATAAGAAGGTCCAAGGGATACAGTAAACCAGAAGTGAAGCATCGGAATCTAAAACTGGACTCACAGGAGATGTTCAAATCATAGAAAGTGAAAGTTCAGTCCTCTTGTACTTAAGTCGCCATTGTGACTTTTGTATTAAATTCGGATGCAATATCTGTGTTTCATCGTCAATAAGAAGGTCCATGGGATACAGTAAACCTGAAGTGAAGCATCGGAATCTAAAACTGGACTCACAGGAGAGGTTCAACTCATAGAAAGTTAGAGTGTCAAGCCTCTTGTAATTAAGTCGGCATTGTTCCTTTTGTATTAAATTCGGATGCAAACTCAGTGTTTTATCGTCAATTAGAAGGACCAAGGGATACAGTAAACCTGAAGTGAAGCATCGGAATCTAAAACTGGAATCACAGGAGAGGTTCAAATCGTAGAAAGTGAGAGTCTCAGTCCTCTTGTACTTAAGACGGCATTGTGCATTTTGAATTTAATTCCGATGCATTTTCTGTGTTTCATCGTCAATAAGAAGGTGCAAGGTTTACAGTAAACCTGAAGTGAAGCATCGGAATCTAAATCTGACCTCACAGGAGAGGTTCGAATCTTAGAGAGTGAGAGTGTCATTCCTCTTGTACTTAAGTCGCCATTGTGCCATTTGTATTAAATTCGGATGCAATTTCTGTGTTTCATCGTCAATAAGAAGGTCCAAGGGATACAGTAAACCTGAAGTGAAGCATCGGAATCTAAAACTGGACTCACAGGAGAGGTTCAAATCATAGAAAGTTAGAATGTCAGTCCTCTTGTACTTAAGTCGGCATTGTGCCTTTTGCATTAAATTCGGATGCAATTTCTATGTTTCATCGTCAATAAGAAGGTGCAATGTATACAGCAAACCTGAAGTGAAGCATCGGAATCTAAATCTGGACTCACAGGAGAGGTTCAAATCATAGAAAGTTAGAGTGTCAGTCCTCTTTTACTTAAGTCGACATTGTGCAATTTGTATTAAATTCGGATGCAATTTCTGTGTTTCATCGTCAAGAACAAGGTCCAAGGGATACAGTAAACCTGAAGTGAAGTATCGGAATCAGAAACTTGACTCACAGGAGAGGTTCAAATCATAGAAAGCGAGAGTGTCAGTCCTCTTGTACTTAAGTCGCCATTGTGCCTTTTGTACTAACTTCGGATGCAATTTCTGTGTTTCATCGTCAATAAGAAGGTCCAAGGGATACAGTAAACCTGAAGTGAAGCATCGGAATCCAAAACTGGACTCACAGGAGAGGTTCAAATCATAGAAAGTTAGAGTGTCAGTCCTCTTATACTTAAGTCGGCATTGTGCCCATTGTATTAAATTCGGATGCAATTTCTGTGTTTCATCGTCAATAAGAAGGTCCAAGGGATACAGTAAAACTGAAGTGAAGCATCGGAATCTAAAACTGGACTCACAGGAGAGGTTCAAATCATAGAATGCGAGAGTGTCAGTCCTCTTGTACTTAAGTTGCCATTGTGCCTTTTGTACTAAATTCGGAAGCAATTTCTGTGTTTCATCGTCAATAAGAAGGTCCAAGGGATACAGTAAACCTGAAGTGAAGCATCGGAATCCAAAACTGGACTTACAGGTGAGGTTCAAATCATAGAAAGTTAGAGTGTCAGTCCTCTTGTACTTAAGTCGGCATTGAACCATTTGTATTAAATTCGGATGCAATTTCTGTGTTTCATCGTCAATAAGAAGGTCCAAGGGATACAGTAAACCTGAAGTGAAGCATCGGAATCTAAAACTGGACTCACAGGAGAGGTTCAAACCATAGAAAGTGAAAGTGTCAGTCCTCTTGTACTTAAGCCGCCATTGTGCCTTTTGTATTAAGTTCGGATACAATTTCTGTGTTTCATCGTCAATAAGAAGGTCCAAGGGATACAGTAAATCTGAAGTGAAGCATCGGAATCTAAAACCGGACTCACAGGAGAGGTTCAAATCATAGAAAGTTAGTGTCAGTCCTCTTGTACTTAAGTCGGCATTGTGCCCTTTGTATTAAATTCGAATGCATACTCTGTGTTTCATCGTCAATAAGAAGGTCCAAGGGATACAGTAAACCTGAAGTGAAGCATCGGAATCTAAAACTGGAATCACAGGAGAGTTTCAAATCATAGAGAGTGAGAGTGACAGTCCTCTTGTACTTAAGACGGCATTGTGCCTTTTGAATTTAATTCCGATGCATTTTCTGTGTTTCATCGTCAATAAGAACGTCCAAGGTTTACAGTAAACCTGAAGTGAAGCATCGGAATCTAAATCTGACCTCACAGGAGAGGTTCGAATCATAGAGAGTGAGAGTGTCAGTCCACTTGTACTTAAGTCGGCATTGAGCCATTTGTATTAAATTCGGATGCAATTTCTGTGTTTCATCGTCAATAAGAAGGTCCAAGGGATACAGTAAACCTGGAGTGAAGCATCGGAATCTAAAACTGGACTCACAGGAGAGGTTCAAATCAGAGAAAGTGAAAGTGTCAGTCCTCTTGTACTTAAGCCGCCATTGTGCCTTTTGTATTAATTTCGGTTTCTATTTCTGTGTTTCATCGTCAATAAGAAGGTCCAAGGGATACAGTAAACCTGAAGTGAAGCATCGGAATCTAAAACTGGACTCACAGGAGACGTTCAAATCATAGAAAGTTAGAGTGTCAGTCCTCTTATACTTAAGTCGGCATTGTGATCTTTGTATTAAATTCGAATGCATACTCTGTGTTTCATCGTCAATAAGAAAGTCCAAGGGATACAGTAAACCTGAAGTGAAGCATCGGAATCTAAAACTGGAATCACAGGAGAGGTTCAAATCATAGAGAGTGAGAGTGACAGTCCTCTTGTACTTAAGACGGCATTGTGCCTTTTGAATTTAATTCCGATGCATTTTCTGTGTTTCATCGTCAATAAGAAGGTCCAAGGTTTACAGTAAACCTGAAGTGAGGCATCGGAATCTAAATCTGACCTCACAGGAGAGGTTCGAATCATAGAGAGTGAGAGTGTCTGTCCTCTTGTACTTAAGTCGGCATTGAGCCATTTGTATTAAATTCGGATGCAATTTCTGTGTTTCATCGTCAATAAGAAGGTCCAAGGGATACAGTAAACCTGAAGTGAAGCATCGGAATCTAAAACTGGACTCACAGGAGAGGTTCAAATCAGAGAAAGTGAAAGTGTCAGTCCTCTTGTACTTAAGCCGCCATTGTGCCTTTTGTATTAAGTTCGGATGCAATTTCTGTGTTTCATCGTCAATAAGAAGGTCCAAGGGATACAGTAAACCTGAAGTGAAGCATCGGAATCTAAAACTGGACTCACAGGAGACGTTCAAATCATAGAAAGTTAGAGTGTCAGTCCTCTTGTACTTAAGTCGGCATTGTGCCCTTTGTATTAAATTCGAATGCAAACTCTGTGTTTCATCGTCAATAAGAAGGTCCAAGGGATACAGTAAACCTTAAATGAAGCATCAGAATCTAAAACTGGTCTCTTAGGAGAGGTTCAAATCATAGAAAGTTAGAATGCCAGTCCTCTTGTACTTAAGTCGGCATTGTGCCTTTTGAATTTAATTCCGATGCTTTTTCTGTGTTTCATTGCCAATAAGAAGGTCCAAGAAATACAGTAAACCTGAAGTGAAGCATCGGAATCTAGAACTGGACTCACAGGAGATATTCAAATCATAGAAAGTGAGAGTGTCAGTCCTCTTGTACTTAAGTCGCCATTGTGATTTTTGTATTTAATTCGGATGCAATTTCTGTGTTTCATCGTCAATAAGAAGGTCCAAGGGATACAGTAAACCTGAAGTGAAGCATCGGAATCTAAAACTGGACTCACAGGACAGGTTCAAATCATAGAAAGTTAGAGCGTCAGTCCTCTTGTACTTAAGTCGGCATTGTACCTTTTGTATTAAATTCGGATGCAAACTCTGTGTTTCATCGTCAATTAGAAAGTCCAAGGGATACAGTAAACCTGAAGTGAAGCATCGGAATCTAAAACTGGAATCACAGGAGAGGTTCAAATCATAGAAAATGAGAGTGTCAGTCCTCTTGTACTTAACGCGGCATTGTGCCTTTTGAATTTAATTCCGATGCATTTTCTGTGTTTCGTCGTCAATAAGAAGGTGCAAGGTTTACAGTAAACCTGAAGTGAAGCATCGGAATCTAAATCTGACCTCACAGGAGAGGTTCGAATCATAGACAGTGAGAGTGTCAGTCCTCTTGTACTTAAGGCGGCATTGTGCCATTTGTATTAAATTAAGATGCAATTTCTGTGTTTCATCGTTAATAAGAAGGTCCAAGGGGTCCAGTAAACCTGAAGTGAAGCATCGGAATCTAAAACTGGACTCACAGGAGAGGTTCAAATCATAGTAAGTGAGAGTGTCAGTCCTCTTGTACTTAAGTCGGCATTGTGCCCTTTGTATTAAATTCGAATGCAAACTCTGTGTTTCATCGTCAATAAGAAGGTCCAAGGGATACAGTAAACCTTAAGTGAAGCATCAGAATCTAAAACTGGTGTCTTAGGAGAGGTTCAAATCATAGAAAGTTAGAATGTCAGTCCTCTTGTACTTAAGTCGGCATTGTGCGTTTTGAATTTAATTCCGATGCTTTTTCTGTGTTTCATTGTCAATAAGAAGGTCCATGGGATACAGTAAACCTGAAGTGAAGCATCGGAATCTAAAACTGGACTCACAGGAGAGGTTCAAATCATAGAAAGTGAGAGTGTCAGTCCTCTTGTTCTTAAGCCGCCATTGTGCCTTTTGTATTAAGTTCGGATGCAATTTCTGTGTTTCATCGTCAATAAGAAGGTCCAAGGGATTCAGTAAACCTGAATTGAAGCATCGGAATCTAAAACTGGACTCACAGGAGAGGTTCAAATCATAGAAAGTGTAAATGTCAGTCCTCTTTTGCTTAAGTCGGCATTGTGCGTTTTAAATTTAGTTCCGATGCAATTTCATTGTTTCATCGTCAATAAGAAGGTCCAAGGGATACAGTAAACCAGAAGTGAAGCATCGGAATCTAAAACTGGACTCACAGGAGATGTTCAAATCATAGAAAGTGAAAGTGTCAGTCCTCTTGTACTTAAGTCGCCATTGTGATTTTTGTATTAAATTCGGATGCAATTTCTGTGTTTCATCGTCAATAAGAAGGTCCATGGGATACAGTAAACCTGAAGTGAAGCATCGGAATCTAAAACTGGACTCACAGGAGAGGTTCAACTCATAGAAAGTTAGAGTGTCAAACCTCTTGTACTTAAGTCGGCATTGTTCCTATTGTATTAAATTCGGATGCAAACTCAGTGTTTTATCGTCAATTAGAAGGACCAAGGGATACAGTAAACCTGAAGTGAAGCATCGGAATCTAAAACTGGAATCACAGGAGAGGTTCAAATCGTGGAAAGTGAGAGTGTCAGTCCTCTTGTACTTAAGACGGCATTGTGCCTTTTGAATTTAATTCCGATGCATTTTCTGTGTTTCATCGTCAATAAGAAGGTGCAAGGTTTACAGTAAACCTGAAGTGAAGCATCGGAATCTAAATCTGACCTCACAGGAGAGGTTCGAATCATAGAGAGTGAGAGTGTCATTCCTCTTGTACTTAAGTCGCCATTGTGCCATTTGTATTAAATTCGGTTGCAATTTCTGTGTTTCATCGTCAATAAGAAGGTCCAAGGGATACAGTAAACCTGAAGTGAAGCATCGGAATCTAAAACTGGACTCACAGGAGAGGTTCAAATCATAGAAAGTTAGAATGTCAGTCCTCTTGTACTTAAGTCGGCATTGTGCCTTTTGTACTAAATTCGGATGCAATGTCTGTGTTTCATCGTTAAGAAGAAGGTCCAAGGGATACAGTAAACCTGAAGTGAAGTATCGGAATCAAAAACTTGACTCACAGGAGAGGTTCAAATCATAGAAAGCGAGAGTGTCAGTCCTCATGTACTTAAGTCGCCATTGTGCCTTTTGTACTAAATTCGGATGCAATTTCTGTGTTTCATCGTCAATAAGAAGGTCCAAGGGATACAGTAAACGTGAAGTGAAGCATCGGAATCCAAAACTGGACTCACAGGAGACGTTCAAATCATAGAAAGTTAGAGTGTCAGTCCTCTTATACTTAAGTCGGCATTGTGCCCATTGTATTAAATTCGGATGCAATTTCTGTGTTTCATCGTCAATAAGAAGGTCCAAGGGATACAGTAAAACCGAAGTGAAGCATCGGAATCTAAAACTGGACTCACAGGAGAGGTTCAAATCATAGAATGCGAGAGTGTCAGTCCTCTTGTACTTAAGTTGCCATTGTGCCTTTTGTACTAAATTCGGAAGCAATTTCTGTGTTTCATCGTCAATAAGAAGGTCCAAGGGATACAGTAAACCTGAATTGAAGCATCGGAATCCAAAACTGGACTTACAGGTGAGGTTCAAATCATAGAAAGTTAGAGTGTCAGTCCGCTTGTACTTAAGTCGGCATTGAACCATTTGTATGAAATTCGGATGCAATTTCTGTGTTTCATCGTCAATAAGAAGGTCCAAGGGATACAGTAAACCTGAAGTGAAGCATCGGAATCTAAAACTGGACTCACAGGAGAGGTTCAAACCATAGAAAGTGAAAGTGTCAGTCCTCTTGTACTTAAGCCGCCATTGTGCCTTTTGTATTAAGTTCGGATGCAATTTCTGTGTTTCATCGTCAATAAGAAGGTCCAAGGGATACAGTAAACCTGAAGTGAAGCATCGGAATCTAAAACCGGACTCACAGGAGAGGTTCAAATCATAGAAAGTTAGAGTGTCAGTCCTCTTGTACTTAAGTCGGCGTTGTGCCCTTTGTATTAAATTCGAATGCATACTCTGTGTTTCATCGTCAATAAGAAGGTCCAAGGGATACAGTAAACCTGAAGTGATGCATCGGAATCTAAAACTGGAATCACAGGAGAGGTTCAAATCATAGAGGGTGAGAGTGACAGTCCTCTTGTACTTAAGACGGCATTGTGCCTTTTGAATTTAATTCCGATGCATTTACTGTGTTTCATCGTCAATAAGAAGGTCCAAGGTTTACAGTAAACCTGAAGTGAAGCATCGGAATCTAAATCTGACCTCACAGGAGAGGTTCGAATCATAGAGAGTGAGAGTGTCAGTCCTCTTGTACTTAAGTCGGCATTGAGCCATTTGTATTAAAATCGGATGCAATTTCTGTGCTTCATCGTCAATAAGATGGTCCAAGGGATACAGTAAACCTGAAGTGAAGCATCGGAATCTAAAACTGGACTCACAGGAGAGGTTCAAATCAGAGAAAGTGAAAGTGTCAGTCCTCTTGTACTTAAGCCGCCATTGTGCCTTTTGTATTAAGTTCGGATTCAATTTCTGTGTTTCATCGTCAATAAGAAGGTCCAAGGGATACAGTAAACCTGAAGTGAAGCATCGGAATCTAAAACTAGACTCACAGGAGACGTTCAAATCATAGAAAGTTAGAGTGTCAGTCCTCTTATACTTAAGTCGGCATTGTGCCCTTTGTATTAAATTTGAATGCATACTCTGTGTTTCATCGTCAATAAGAAGGTCCAAGGGATACAGTAAACCTGAAGTGAAGCATCGGAATCTAAAACTGGAATCACAGGAGAGGTTCAAATCATAGAGAGTGAGAGTGACAGTCCTCTTGTACTTAAGACGGCATTGTGCCTTTTGAATTTAATTCCGATGCATTTTCTGTGTTTCATCGTCAATAAGAAGGTCCAAGGTTTACAGTAAACCTGAAGTGAAGCATCGGAATCTAAATCCGACCTCACAGGAGAGGTTCGAATCATAGAGAGTGAGAGTGTCAGTCCTCTTGTACTTAAGTCGGCATTGAGCCATTTGTATTAAATTCGGATGCGATTTCTGTGTTTCATCGTCAATAAGAAGGTCCAAGGGATACAGTAAACCTGAAGTGAAGCATCGGAATCTAAAACTGGACTCACAGGAGAGGTTCAAATCAGAGAAAGTGAAAGTGTCAGTCCTCTTGTACTTAAGCCGCCATTGTGCCTTTTGTATTAAGTTCGGATGCAATTTCTGTGTTTCATCGTCAATAAGAAGGTCCAAGGGATACAGTAAACCTGAAGTGATGCATCGGAATCTAAACTGGACTCACAGGAGACGTTCAAATCATAGAAAGTTAGAGTGTCAGTCCTCTTGTACTTAAGTCGGCATTGTGCCCTTTGTATTAAATTCTAATGCAAACTCTGCGTTTCATCGTCAATAAGAAGGTCCAAGGGATACAGTAAACCTTAAATGAAGCATCAGAATCTAAAACTGGTCTCTTAGGAGAGTTTCAAATCATAGAAAGTTAGAATGTCACTCCTCTTGTACTTAAGTCGGCATTGTGCCTTTTGAATTTAATTCCGATGCTTTTTCTGTGTTTCATTGTCAATAAGAAGGTCCAAGAAATACAGTAAACCTGAAGTGAAGCATCGGAATCTAAAACTGGACTCACAGGAGAGGTTCAAATCATAGAAAGTTAGAATGTCAGTCCTCTTGTACTTAAGTCGGCATTGTGCCTTTTGTATTAAATTCGGATGCAATTTCTGTGTTTCATCGTCAACAAGAAGGTGCAAGGTATACAGCAAACCTGAAGTGAAGCATCGAAATTTAAAACTGGTCTCACAGGAGAGGTTCAAATCATAGAAAGTTAGAGTGTCAGTCCTCTTTTACTTAAGTCGACATTGTGCCATTTGTATTAAATTCGGTTGCAATTTCTGTGTTTCATCGTCAATAAGAAGGTCTAAGAGATACAGTAAACCTGAAGTGAACCATCGGAATCTAAAACTGGACTCACAGGAGAGGTTCAAATCATAGAATGCGAGAGTGTCAGTCCTCTTGTACTTAAGTCGCCATTGTGCCTGTTGTACTAAATTCGGAAGCAATTTCTGTGTTTCATCGTCAATAAGAACGTCCAACGGATACAGTAAACCTGAAGTGAAGCATCGGAATCTAAAACTGGACTCACAGGAGAGGTTCAAATCATAGAAAGTGAAAGTGTCAGTCCTCTTGTACTTAAGCCGCCATTGTGCCTTTTGTATTATGTTCGGATGCAATTTCTGTGTTTCATCGTCAATAAGAAGGTCCAAGGGATACAGTAAACCTGAAGTGAAGCATCGGAATCTAAAACCGAACTCACAGGAGAGGTTCAAATCATAGAAAGTTAGAGCGTCAGTCCTCTTGTACTTAAGTCGGCATTGTACCTTTTGTATTAAATTCGGATGCAAACTCTGTGTTTCATCGTCAATTAGAAAGTCCAAGGGATACAGTAAACCTGAAGTGAAGCATCGGAATCTAAAACTGGAATCACAGGAGAGGTTCAAATCATAGAAAATGAGAGTGTCAGTCCTCTTGTACTTAACGCGGCATTGTGCCTTTTGAATTTAATTCCGATGCATTTTCTGTGTTTCGTCGTCAATAAGAAGGTGCAAGGTTTACAGTAAACCTGAAGTGAAGCATCGGAATCTAAATCTGACCTCACAGGAGAGGTTCGAATCATAGACAGTGAGAGTGTCAGTCCTCTTGTACTTAAGGCGGCATTGTGCCATTTGTGTTAAATTAAGATGCCATTTCTGTGTTTCATCGTTAATAAGAAGGTCCAAGGGGTACAGTAAACCTGAAGTGAAGCATCGGAATCTAAAACTGGACTCACAGGAGAGGTTCAAATCATAGAAAGTGAGAGTGTCAGTCCTCTTGTACTTAAGTCGGCATTGTGCCCTTTGTATTAAATTCGAATGCAAACTCTGTGTTTCATCGTCAATAAGAAGGTCCAAGGGATACAGTAAACCTTAAGTGAAGCATCAGAATCTAAAACTGGTGTCTTAGGAGAGGTTCAAATCATAGAAAGTTAGAATGTCAGTCCTCTTGTACTTAAGTCGGCATTGTGCGTTTTGAATTTAATTCCGATGCTTTTTCTGTGTTTCATTGTCAATAAGAAGGTCCATGGGATACAGTAAACCTGAAGTGAAGCATCGGAATCTAAAACTGGACTCACAGGAGAGGTTCAAATCATAGAAAGTGAGAGTGTCAGTCCTCTTGTTCTTAAGCCGCCATTGTGCCTTTTGTATTAAGTTCGGATGCAATTTCTGTGTTTCATCGTCAATAAGAAGGTCCAAGGGATTCAGTAAACCTGAATTGAAGCATCGGAATCTAAAACTGGACTCACAGGAGAGGTTCAAATCATAGAAAGTGTAAATGTCAGTCCTCTTTTGCTTAAGTCGGCATTGTGCGTTTTAAATTTAGTTCCGATGCAATTTCAGTGTTTCATCGTCAATAAGAAGGTCCAAGGGATACAGTAAACCAGAAGTGAAGCATCGGAATCTAAAACTGGACTCACAGGAGATGTTCAAATCATAGAAAGTGAAAGTGTCAGTCCTCTTGTACTTAAGTCGCCATTGTGATTTTTGTATTAAATTCGGATGCAATTTCTGTGTTTCATCGTCAATAAGAAGGTCCATGGGATACAGTAAACCTGAAGTGAAGCATCGGAATCTAAAACTGGACTCACAGGAGAGGTTCAACTCATAGAAAGTTAGAGTGTCAAACCTCTTGTACTTAAGTCGGCATTGTTCCTATTGTATTAAATTCGGATGCAAACTCAGTGTTTTATCGTCAATTAGAAGGACCAAGGGATACAGTAAACCTGAAGTGAAGCATCGGAATCTAAAACTGGAATCACAGGAGAGGTTCAAATCGTGGAAAGTGAGAGTGTCAGTCCTCTTGTACTTAAGACGGCATTGTGCCTTTTGAATTTAATTCCGATGCATTTTCTGTGTTTCATCGTCAATAAGAAGGTGCAAGGTTTACAGTAAACCTGAAGTGAAGCATCGGAATCTAAATATGACCTCACAGGAGAGGTTCGAATCATAGAGAGTGAGAGTGTCATTCCTCTTGTACTTAAGTCGCCATTGTGCCATTTGTATTAAATTCGGTTGCAATTTCTGTGTTTCATCGTCAATAAGAAGGTCCAAGGGATACAGTAAACCTGAAGTGAAGCATCGGAAACTAAAACTGGACTCACAGGAGAGGTTCAAATCATAGAAAGTTAGAATGTCAGTCCTCTTGTACTTAAGTCGGCATTGTGCCTTTTGTACTAAATTCGGATGCAATTTCTGTGTTTCATCGTTAAGAAGAAGGTCCAAGGGATACAGTAAACCTGAAGTGAAGTATCGGAATCAAAAACTTGACTCACAGGAGAGGTTCAAATCATAGAAAGCGAGAGTGTCAGTCCTCATGTACTTAAGTCGCCATTGTGCCTTTTGTACTAAATTCGGATGCAATTTCTGTGTTTCATCGTCAATAAGAAGGTCCAAGGGATACAGTAAACGTGAAGTGAAGCATCGGAATCCAAAACTGGACTCACAGGAGACGTTCAAATCATAGAAAGTTAGAGTGTCAGTCCTCTTATACTTAAGTCGGCATTGTGCCCATTGTATTAAATTCGGATGCAATTTCTGTGTTTCATCGTCAATAAGAAGGTCCAAGGGATACAGTAAAACCGAAGTGAAGCATCGGAATCTAAAACTGGACTCACAGGTAGGGTTCAAATCATAGAATGCGAGAGTGTCAGTCCTCTTGTACTTAAGTTGCCATTGTGCCTTTTGTACTATATTCGGAAGCAATTTCTGTGTTTCATCGTCAATAAGAAGGTCCAAGGGATACAGTAAACCTGAAGTGAAGCATCGGAATCCAAAACTGGACTTACAGGTGAGGTTCAAATCATAGAAAGTTAGAGTGTCAGTCCTCTTGTACTTAAGTTGCCATTGTGCCTTTTGTACTAAATTCGGAAGCAATTTCTGTGTTTCATCGTCAATAAGAAGGTCCAAGGGATACAGTAAACCTGAAGTGAAGCATCGGAATCTAAAACTGGACTCACAGGAGAGGTTCAAACCATAGAAAGTGAAAGTGTCAGTCCTCTTGTACTTAAGCCGCCATTGTGCCTTTTGTATTAAGTTCGGATGCAATTTCTGTGTTTCATCGTCAATAAGAAGGTCCAAGGGATACAGTAAACCTGAAGTGAAGCATCGGAATCTAAAACCGGACTCACAGGAGAGGTTCAAATCATAGAAAGTTAGAGTGTCAGTCCTCTTGTACTTAAGTCGGCATTGTGCCCTTTGTATTAAATTCGAATGCATACTCTGTGTTTCATCGTCAATAAGAAGGTCCAAGGGATACAGTAAACCTGAAGTGAAGCATCGGAATCTAAAACTGGAATCACAGGAGAGGTTCAAATCATAGAGGGTGAGAGTGACAGTCCTCTTGTACTTAAGACGGCATTGTGCCTTTTGAATTTAATTCCGATGCATTTACTGTGTTTCATCGTCAATAAGAAGGTCCAAGGTTTACAGTAAACCTGAAGTGAAGCATCGGAATCTAAATCTGACCTCACAGGAGAGGTTCGAATCATAGAGAGTGAGAGTGTCAGTCCTCTTGTACGTAAGTCGGCATTGAGCCATTTGTATTAAATTCGGATGCCATTTCTGTGCTTCATCGTCAATAAGATGGTCCAAGGGATACAGTAAACCTGAAGTGAAGCATCGGAATCTAAAACTGGACTCACAGGAGAGGTTCAAATCAGAGAAAGTGAAAGTGTCAGTCCTCTTGTACTTAAGCCGCCATTGTGCCTTTTGTATTAAGTTCGGATTCAATTTCTGTGTTTCATCGTCAATAAGAAGGTCCAAGGGATACAGTAAACCTGAAGTGAAGCATCGGAATCTAAAACTAGACTCACAAGAGACGTTCAAATCATAGAAAGTTAGAGTGTCAGTCCTCTTATACTTAAGTCGGCATTGTGCCCTTTGTATTAAATTCGAATGCATACTCTGTGTTTCATCGTCAATAAGAAGGTCCAAGGGATACAGTAAACCTGAAGTGAAGCATCGGAATCTAAAACTGGAATCACAGGAGAGGTTCAAATCATAGAGAGTGAGAGTGACAGTCCTCTTGTACTTAAGACGGCATTGTGCCTTTTGAATTTAATTCCGATGCATTTTCTGTGTTTCATCGTCAATAAGAAGGTCCAAGGTTTACAGTAAACCTGAAGTGAAGCATAGGAATCTAAATCAGACCTCACAGGAGAGGTTCGAATCATAGAGAGTGAGAGTGTCAGTCCTCTTGTACTTAAGTCGGCATTGAGCCATTTGTATTAAATTCGGATGCGATTTCTGTGTTTCATCGTCAATAAGAAGGTCCAAGGGATACAGTAAACCTGAAGTGAAGCATCGGAATCTAAAACTGGACTCACAGGAGAGGTTCAAATCAGAGAAAGTGAAAGTGTCAGTCCTCTTGTACTTAAGCCGCCATTGTGCCTTTTGTATTAAGTTCGGATGCAATTTCTGTGTTTCTTCGTCAATAAGAAGGTCCAAGGGATACAGTAAACCTGAAGTGATGCATCGGAATCTAAACTGGACTCACAGGAGACGTTCAAATCATAGAAAGTTAGAGTGTCACTCCTCTTGTACTTAAGTCGGCATTGTGCCCTTTGTATTAAATTCTAATGCAAACTCTGCGTTTCATCGTCAATAAGAAGGTCCAAGGGATACAGTATACCTTAAATGAAGCATCAGAATCTAAAACTGGTCTCTTAGGAGAGGTTCAAATCATAGAAAGTTAGAATGTCAGTCCTCTTGTACTTAAGTCGGCATTGTGCCTTTTGAATTTAATTCCGATGCTTTTTCTGTGTTTCATTGTCAATAAGAAGGTCCAAGAAATACAGTAAACCTGAAGTGAAGCATCGGAATCTAAAACTGGACTCACAGGGGAGGTTCAAATCATAGAAAGTTAGAATATCAGTCCTCTTGTACTTAAGTCGGCATTGTGCCTTTTGTATTAAATTCGGATGCAATTTCTGTGTTTCATCGTCAACAAGAAGGTGCAAGGTATACAGCAAACCTGAAGTGAAGCATCGAAATTTAAAACTGGTCTCACAGGAGAGGTTCAAATCATAGAAAGTTAGAGTGTCAGTCCTCTTTTACTTAAGTCGACATTGTGCCATTTGTATTAAATTCGGATGCAATTTCTGTGTTTCATCGTCAATAAGAAGGTCTAAGAGATACAGTAAACCTGAAGTGAACCATCGGAATCTAAAACTGGACTCACAGGAGAGGTTCAAATCATAGAATGCGAGAGTGTCAGTCCTCTTGTACTTAAGTCGCCATTGTGCCTGTTGTACTAAATTCGGAAGCAATATCTGTGTTTCATCGTCAATAAGAAGGTCCAAGGGATACAGTAAACCTGAAGTGAAGCATCGGAATCTAAAACTGGACTCACAGGAGAGGTTCAAATCATAGAAAGTGAAAGTGTCAGTCCTCTTGTACTTAAGCCGCCATTGTGCCTTTTGTATTATGTTCGGATGCAATTTCTGTGTTTCATCGTCAATAAGAAGGTCCAAGGGATACAGTAAACCTGAAGTGAAGCATCGGAATCTAAAACCGAACTCACAGGAGAGGTTCAAATCGTAGAAAGTTAGAGTGTCAGTCCTCTTGTACTTAAGTCGGCATTGTGCCCTTTGTATTAAATTCGGATGCATTTTCTGTGTTTCATCGTCAATAAGAAGGTCCGAGGTTTACAGTAAACCTGAAGTGAAGCATCGGAATCTAAAACTGGAATCACAGGAGAGGTTCAAATCGTAGAGAGTGAGAGTGACAGTCCTCTTGTACTTAAGACGGCATTGTGCCTTTTGAATTTAATTCCGATGCATTTTCTGTGTTTCATCGTCAATAAGAAGGTCCAAGGTTTACAGTAAACCTGAAGTGAAGCATCGGAATCTAAAACTGGACTCACAGGAGAGGTTCAAATCATAGAAAGTTAGAGTGTCAGTCCTCTTGTACTTAAGTCGGCATTGTGCCCTTTGTATTAAATTCGAATGCAAACTCTGTGTTTCATCGTCAATAAGAAGGTCCAAGGGATACAGTAAACCTTAAGTGAAGCATCAGAATCTAAAACTGGTCTCTTAGGAGAGGTTCAAATTATAGAAAGTTAGAATGTCAGTCCTCTTGTACTTAAGTCGGCATTGTGCCTTTTGAATTTAATTCCGATGCTTTTTCTGTGTTTCATTGTCAATAAGAAGGTCCAAGGGATTCAGTAAACCTGAAGTGAAGCATCGGAATCTAAAACTGGACTCATAGGAGAGGTTCAAATCATAGAAAGTTAGAATGTCAGTCCTCTTGTACTTAAGTCGGCATTGTGCCTTTTGTATTTGATTCGGATGCAATTTCTGTGTTTCATCGTCAATATGAAGGTGCAAGGTATACAGCAAACCTGAAGTGAAGCATCGGAATCTAAAACTGGACTCACAGGAGAGGTTCAAATCATAAATAGTTAGAGTGTCAGTCCTCTTTTACTTAAGTCGACATTGTGCCATTTGTATTAAATTCGGATGCAATTTCTGTGATTCATCGTCAATAAGAAGGTCCAAGGGATACAGTAAACCTGAAGTGAAGTATCGGAATCTAAAACTGGACTCACAGGAGAGGTTCAAATCATAGAAAGCGAGAGTATCAGTCCTCTTGTACTTAAGTCGCCATTGTGCCTTTTGTACTAAATTCGGATGCAATATCTGTGTTTCATCGTCAATAAGAAGATCCAAGGGATACAGTAAACCTAAAGTGAAGCATCGGAATCTAAAACTGGACTCACAGGAGAGGTTCAAATCATAGAAAGTGAATGTGTCAGTACTCTTGTACTTAAGCCGCCATTGTGCATTTGTATTAAGTTCGGATGCAATTTCTGTGTTTCATCGTCAATAAGAAGGTCCAAGGGATACAGTAAACCTGGAGTGAAGCATCGGAATCTAAAACCGAACTCACAGGAGAGTTTCAAATCATAGAAAGTTAGAGTGTCAGTCCTCTTGTACTTAAGTCGGCATTGTGCCCTTTGTATTAAATTCGAATGCATACTCTGTGTTTCATCGTCAATAAGAAGGTCCAAGGGATACAGTAAACCTGAACTGAAGCATCGGTATCTAAAACTGGAATCACAGGAGAGGTTCAAATCATAGAGAGTGAGAGTGACAGTCCTCTTGTACTTAAGTCGGCAATGTGCCTTTTGAATTTAATTCCGATGTTTTTTCTGTGTTTCATTGTCAATAGGAAGGTCCAAGAAATACAGTCAACCTGAAGTGAAGAATCGGAATCTAAAACTGGACTCACAGGAGAGGTTCAAATCATAGAAAGTTAGAATGTCAGTCCTCTTGTACTTAAGTCGGCATTGTGCCTTTTGTATTAAATGCGGATGCAATTTCTGTGTTTCATCGTCAACAAGAAGGTGCAAGGTATACAGCAAACCTGAAGTGAAGCATAGGAATCTAAAACTGGACTCACAGGAGAGGTTCAAATCATAGAATGCGAGAGTGTCAGTCCTCTTGTACTTAAGTCGCCATTGAGCCTTTTGTACTAAATTCGGAAGCAATTTCTGTGTTTCATCGTCAATAAGAAGTTCCAAGGGATACAGTAAACCTGAAGTGAAGCATCGGAATCCAAAACTGGACTTACAGGTGAGGTTCAAATCATAGAAAGTTAGAGTGTCAGTCCTCTTGTACTTAAGTCGGCATTGAACCATTTGTATTAAATTCGGATGCAATTTCTGTGTTTCATCGTCAATAAGAAGGTCCAAGGGATACAGTAAACCTGAAGTGAAGCATCGGAATCTAAAACTGGACTCACAGGAGAGGTTCAAATCATAGAAAGTGAAAGTGTCAGTCCTCTTGTACTTAAGCCGCCATTGTGCCTATTGTATTAAGTTCGGATTCAATTTCTGTGTTTCATCGTCAATAAGAAGGTCCAAAGGATACAGTAAACCTGAAGTGAAGCATCGGAATCTAAAACTGGACTCACAGGTGAGGTTCAAATCATATAAAAATAGAGTGTCAGTCCTCTTGTACTTAAGTCAGCATTGTGCCCTTTGTATTAAATTCGAATGCAAACTCTGTGTTTCATCGTCAATAAGAAGGTCCAAGGGATACAGTAAACCTTAAGTGAAGCATCAGAATCTAAAACTGGTCTCTTAGGAGAGGTTCAAATTATAGAAAGTTAGAATGTCAGTCCTCTTGTACTTAAGTCGGCATTGTGCCTTTTGAATTTAATTCCGATGCTTTTTCTGTGTTTCATTGTCAATAAGAAGGTCCAAGGGATTCAGTAAACCTGAAGTGAAGCATCGGAATCTAAAACTGGACTCACAGGAGAGGTTCAAATCATAGAAAGTTAGAATGTCAGTCCTCTTGTACTTAAGTCGGCATTGTGCCTTTTGTATTGGATTCGGATGCAATTTATGTGTTTCATCGTCAATAAGAAGGTGCAAGGTATACAGCAAACCTGAAGTGAAGCATCGCAATCTAAAACTGGACTCACAGGAGAGGTTCAAATCATAAATAGTTAGAGTGTCAGTCCTCTTGTACTTAAGCAGCCATTGTGATTTTTGTATTAAATTCGGATGCAATTTCTGTATTTCATCGTCAATAAGACGGTCCAAGGGATACAGTAAACCTGAAGTGAAGCATCGGAATCTAAAACTGGACTCACAGGAGAGGTGCAAATCATAGAAAGTTAGAGTGTCAGTCCTCTTGTACTTAAGTCGACATTGTGCCATTTGTATTAAATTCGGATGCAATTTCTGTGATTCATCGTCAATAAGAAGGTCCAAGGGATACAGTAAACCTGAAGTGAAGCATCGGAATCTAAAACTGGAATCAAAGGAGAGGTTCAAATCATAGAGAGTGAGAGTGACAGTCCTCTTGTACTTAAGACGGCATTGTGCCTTTTGAATTTAATTCCGATGCATTTTCTGTGTTTCATCGTCAATAAGAAGGTCCAAGGTTTACAGTAAACCTGAAGTGAAGCATCGGAATCTAAAACTGGACTCACAGGAGAGGTTCAAATCATAGAAAGTTAGAGTGTCAGTCCTCTTGTACTTAAGTCGGCATTGTGCCCTTTGTATTAAATTCGAATGCAAACTCTGTGTTTCATCGTCAATAAGATGGTCCAAGGGATACAGTAAACCTTAAGTGAAGCATCAGAATCTAAAACTGGTCTCTTAGGAGAGGTTCAAATTATAGAAAGTTAGAATGTCAGTCCTCTTGTACTTAAGTCGGCATTGTGCCTTTTGAATTTAATTCCGATGCTTTTTCTGTGTTTCATTGTCAATAAGAAGGTCCAAGGGATTCAGTAAACCTGAAGTGAAGCATCGGAATCTAAAACTGGACTCACAGGAGAGGTTCAAATCATAGAAAGTTAGAATGTCAGTCCTCTTGTACTTAAGTCGGCATTGTGCCTTTTGTATTTGATTCGGATGCAATTTCTGTGTTTCATCGTCAATATGAAGGTGCAAGGTATACAGCAAACCTGAAGTGAAGCATCGGAATCTAAAATTGGACTCACAGGAGAGGTTCAAATCATAAATAGTTAGAGTGTCAGTCCTCTTTTACTTAAGTCGACATTGTGCCATTTGTATTAAATTCGGATGCAATTTCTGTGATTCATCGTCAATAAGAAGGTCCAAGGGATACAGTAAACCTGAAGTGAAGTATCGGAATCTAAAACTGGACTCACAGGAGAGGTTCAAATCATAGAAAGCGAGAGTATCAGTCCTCTTGTACTTAAGTCGCCATTGTGCCTTTTGTACTAAATTCGGATGCAATATCTGTGTTTCATCGTCAATAAGAAGATCCAAGGGATACAGTAAACCTAAAGTGAAGCATCGGAATCTAAAACTGGACTCACAGGAGAGGTTCAAATCATAGAAAGTGAATGTGTCAGTACTCTTGTACTTAAGCCGCCATTGTGCATTTGTATTAAGTTCGGATGCAATTTCTGTGTTTCATCGTCAATAAGAAGGTCCAAGGGATACAGTAAACCTGAAGTGAAGCATCGGAATCTAAAACCGAACTCACAGGAGAGTTTCAAATCATAGAAAGTCAGAGTGTCAGTCCTCTTGTACTTAAGTCGGCATTGTGCCCTTTGTATTAAATTCGAATGCATACTCTGTGTTTCATCGTCAATAAGAAGGTCCAAGGGATACAGTAAACCAGAAGTGAAGCATCGGTATCTAAAACTGGAATCACAGGAGAGGTTCAAATCATAGAGAGTGAGAGTGACAGTCCTCTTGTACTTAAGTCGGCAATGTGCCTTTTGAATTTAATTCCGATGTTTTTTCTGTGTTTCATTGTCAATAGGAAGGTCCAAGAAATACAGTCAACCTGAAGTGAAGCATCGGAATCTAAAACTGGACTCACAGGAGAGGTTCAAATCATAGAAAGTTAGAATGTCAGTCCTCTTGTACTTAAGTCGGCATTGTGCCTTTTGTATTAAATGCGGATGCAATTTCTGTGTTTCATCGTCAACTAGAAGGTGCAAGGTATACAGCAAACCTGAAGTGAAGCATAGGAATCTAAAACTGGACTCACAGGAGAGGTTCAAATCATAGAAAGTTAGAGTGTCAGTCCTTATTTACTTAAGTCGACATTGTGCCATTTGTATTAAATTCGGATGCAATTTCTGTGTTTCATCGTCAATAAGAAGGTCCAAGGGATACAGTAAACCTGAAGTGAAGCATCGGAATCTAAAACTGGACTCACAGGGGAGGTTCAAATCATAGAATGCGAGAGTGTCAGTCCTCTTGTACTTAAGTCGCCATTGTGCCTTTTGTACTAAATTCGGAAGCAATTTCTGTGTTTCATCGTCAATAAGAAGGTCCAAGGGATACAGTAAACCTGAAGTGAAGCATCGGAATCCAAAACTGGACTTACAGGTGAGGTTCAAATCATAGAAAGTTAGAGTGTCAGTCCTCTTGTACTTAAGTCGGCATTGAACCATTTGTATTAAATTCGGATGCAATTTCTGTGTTTCATCGTCAATAAGAAGGTCCAAGGGATACAGTAAACCTGAAGTGAAGCATCGGAATCTAAAACTGGACTCACAGGAGAGGTTCAAATCATAGAAAGTGAAAGTGTCAGTCCTCTTGTACTTAAGCCGCCATTGTGCCTATTGTATTAAGTTCGGATTCAATTTCTGTGTTTCATCGTCAATAAGAAGGTCCAAAGGATACAGTAAACCTGAAGTGAAGCATCGGAATCTAAAACTGGACTCACAGGTGAGGTTCAAATCATAGAAAGTTAGAGTGTCAGTCCTCTTGTACTTAAGTCAGCATTGTGCCCTTTGTATTAAATTCGAATGCAAACTCTGTGTTTCATCGTCAATAAAAAGGTCCAAGGGATACAGTAAACCTTAAGTGAAGCATCAGAATCTAAAACTGGTCTCTTAGGAGAGGTTCAAATTATAGAAAGTTAGAATGTCAGTCCTCTTGTACTTAAGTCGGCATTGTGCCTTTTGAATTTAATTCCGATGCTTTTTCTGTGTTTCATTGTCAATAAGAAGGTCCAAGGGAATCAGTAAACCTGAAGTGAAGCATCGGAATCTAAAACTGGACTCACAGGAGAGGTTCAAATCATAGAAAGTTAGAATGTCAGTCCTCTTGTACTTAAGTCGGCATTGTGCCTTTTGTATTGGATTCGGATGCAATTTATGTGTTTCATCGTCAATAAGAAGGTGCAAGGTATACAGCAAACCTGAAGTGAAGCATCGCAATCTAAAACTGGACTCACAGGAGAGGTTCAAATCATAAATAGTTAGAGTGTCAGTCCTCTTTTACTTAAGTCGACATTGTGCCATTTGTATTAATTTCGGATGCAATTTCTGTGATTCATCGTCAATAAGAAGGTCCAAGGGATACAGTAAACCTGAAGTGAAGCATCGGAATCTAAAACTGGACTCACAGGAGAGGTTCAAATCATAGAAAGCGAGAGTATCAGTCCTCTTGTACTTAAGTCGCCATTGTGCCTTTTGTACTGAATTCGGATGCAATTTCTGTGTTTCATCGTCAATAAGAAGATCCAAGGGATACAGTAAACCTGAAGTGAAGCATCGGAATCCAAAACTGGACTCACAGGAGAGGTTCAAATCAGAGAAAGTTAGAGTGTCAGTCCTCTTGTACTAAAGTCGGTATTGTGCCTTTTGTATTAAATTCGGATGCAAACTCTGTGTTTCATCGTCAATAAGAAGGTCCAAGGGGTACAGTAAACCTGAAGTGAAGCATCGGAATCTAAAACTGGACTCACAGGAGAGATTCAAATCATAGAAAGTGAGAGTGTCAGTCCTCTTTTACTTAAGTCGGCATTGTGCGTTTTAAATTTAATTCCGATGCTATATCTGTGTCTCATCGTCAATAAGAAGGTCCAAGGGATACAGTAAACCTGAAGTGAAGCATCGGAATCTAGAACTGGACTCACAGGAGATGTTCAAATCATAGAAAGTGAGAGTGTCAGTCCTCTTGTACTTAAGCAGCCATTGTGATTTTTGTATTAAATTCGGATGCAATTTCTGTATTTCATCGTCAATAAGACGGTCCAAGGGATACAGTAAACCTGAAGTGAAGCATCGGAATCTAAAACTGGACTCACAGGAGAGGTGCAAATCATAGAAAGTTAGAGTGTCAGTCCTCTTGTACTTAAGTCGGCATTGTACCTTTTGTAATAAATTCGGATGCAAACTCTGTGTTTCATCGTCAATTAGAAGGTCCAAGGGATACAGTAAACCTGAAGTGACGCATCGGAATGTAAAACTGGACTCACAGGAGAGGTTCAAATTTTAGAATGTGAGAGTGTCAGTCCTCTTGTACTTAAGTCGGCATTGTGCCTTTTGAATTTAATTCCGATGCAATTTCTGTGTTTCATCGTCAATAAGAAGCTGCAAGGTATACAGTAAACCTGAAGTGAAGCTTCGGAATCCAAAACTGGTCTCACAGGAGAGGTTCAAATCATAGAAAGTAAGAGTGTTAGTCCTCTTCTACTTAGGTCGGCACTGTGCCTTTTGAATTTAATTCCGATGCAATTTCTGTGTCTCATCGTCAATAAGAACGTCCAATGGATACAGTAAACCTGAAGTGAAGCATCGGAATCTAAAACTGGACTCACAGGAGAGGTCCGAATCATAGAAAGTGAGAGTGTCAGTCCTCTTGTACTTAAGTCGGCATTGCTCCATTTGTATTAAATTTGGATGCAATTTCTGTGTTTCATCGTCAATAAGAAGGTCCAAGGGATACAGTAAACCTGAAGTGAAGCATCGGAATCTAAAACTGGACTCACAGGAGAGGTTCAAATCATAGAAAGCTAGAGTGTCAGTCCTCTTGTACTTAAGTCGGCATTGTGCCTTCTGAATTTAATTCCGATGCAATTTCTGTGTTTCATCGTCAATAAGAAGGTGCAAGGTATACAGTAAACCTGAAGTGAAGCATCGGAATCTAAAACTGGACTCGCAGGAGAGGTTTAAATCATAGAATATTACAGTGTCAGTCCTCTTTTACTTAAGACGGCATTGTGTCATTTGTATTAAATTCGGATGCGATTTCTGTGTTTTATCGTCAACAAGAAGGTCCAAGGGATACAGTAAACCTGAAGTGAAGCATCGGAATCTAAATCTGACCTCACAGGAGAGGTTCGAATCATAGAAAGTGAGAGTGTCAGTCCTCTTGTACTTAAGTCGGCATTGTGCCATTTGTATTAAATTCGGATGCAATTTCTGTGTTTCATCGTCAATAAGAAGGTCCAAGGGATACATTAAATGTGAGCTGAAGCATCGGAATCTAAAACTGGACTCAGAGGAGACGTTCAAATCATATAAAGTGAGAGTGTCAGTCATCTTGTACTTAAGTCACCATTGTGACTTTTGTATTAATTTCGGATGCAATTTCTGTGTTTCATCGTCAATAAGAAGGTCCAAGGGATACAGTAAACCTGAAGTGATGCATCGGAATCTAAAACTGGACTCACAGGAGAGTTTCAAATCATAGAAAGTGAGAGTGTCAGTCCTCTTGTACTTAACTCGCCATTGTGCCTTTTGTATTAAATTCGGATGCAATTTCTGTGTGTCATCGTCAATAAGAAGGTCCAAGGGATACAGCAAACCTGAAGTAAAGCATCGGAATCTAAAACTGGATTCACAGGAGAGGTTCAAATCATAGACAGTTAGAGTGTCAGTCCTCTTGTACTTAAGTCGGCATTGTGCCTTTTGAATTTAATTCCGATGCAATTTCTGTGTTTCATCGTCAATAAGAAGGTCCAAGGGATACAGTAAACCTGAAATGAAGCATCGGAATCTAAAACTGGACTCACAGGAGAGCTTCAAATCATAGAAAGTTAGAGTGTCAGTCCTCTTTTGCTTAAGTCGGCATTTTGCGTTTTGAATTTAATTCTGATGCAATTTCTGTTTTTCATCGTCAATAAGAAGGTTCAAGGGATACAGTAAACCTGAAGTGAAGCATCGGAATCTAAAACTGGACTCACAGGAGATGTTCAAATCATAGAAAGGGAAAGGTCAGTCCTTTTGTACTTAAGTCGCCATTGTACCTTTTGTATTAAATTCGGATGTAAACTCTGTGTTTCATCGTCAATTAGAAGGTCCAAGGGATACAGTAAATGTGAAGTGAAGCATCGGAATCTAAAACTGGAATCACAGGAGAGGTTCAAATCATAGAAAGTGAGAGTGTCAGTCCTCTTGTACTTAAGACGGCATTGTGCATTTTGAATTTAATTCCGATGCATTTTCTGTGTTTCATCGTCAATATGAAGGTGCAAGGTATACAGTAAACCTGAAGTGAAGCATCGGAATCTAAATCTGACCACACTGGAGAGGTTCGAATCATAGAAAGTGAGAGTGTCAGTCCTCTTGTACTTAAGTCGGCATTGTGCCATTTGAATTAAATTCGGATGCAATTTCTGTGTTTCGTCGTCAATAGGAACGTCCAAGGGATACAGTAAACCTGAAGTGAAGCATCGGAATCTAAAACTGGACTCACAGGAGAGGTTCAAATCATAGAAAGTTAAAGTGTCAATCCTCTTGTCATTAAGTCGGCATTGTGCCTTTTGCATTAATTCGGATGCAAACTCTGTGTTTCATCGTCAATAAGAAGGTCCAAGGGATACAGTAAACCTGAAGTGAAGCATCGTAATCTAAAACTGGACTCACAGGAGAGGTTCAAATCATAAAAAGTGAGAGTGTCAGTCCTCTTGTACTTAAGCAGCCATTGTGATTTTTGTATTAAATTCGGATGCAATTTCTGTATTTCATCGTCAATAAGAAGGTCCAAGGGATACAGTAAACCTGAAGTGAAGCATCGGAATCTAAAACTGGACTCAGAGGACAGGTGCAAATCATAGAAAGTTAGAGTGTCAGTCCTCTTGTACTTAAGTCGGCATTGTACCTTTTGTAATAAATTCGGATGCAAACTCTGTGTTTCATCGTCAATTAGAAGGTCCAAGGGATACAGTAAACCTGAAGTGACGCATCGGAATGTAAAACTGGACTCACAGGAGAGGTTCAAATCATAGAATGTGAGAGTGTCAGTCCTCTTGTACTTAAGTCGGCATTGTGCCTTTTGAATTTAATTCCGATGCAATTTCTGTGTTTCATCGTCAATAAGAAGCTGCAAGGTATACAGTAACCCTGAAGTGAAGCTTCGGAATCCAAAACTGGTCTCACAGGAGAGGTTCAAATCATAGAAAGTGAGAGTGTTAGTCCTCTTCTACTTAGGTCGGCACTGTGCCTTTTGAATTTAATTCCGATGAAATTTCTGTGTCTCATCGTCAATAAGAACGTCCAAGGGATACTGTAAACCTGAAGTGAAGCATCGGAATCTAAAACTGGACTCACAGGAGAGGTTCGAATCATAGAAAGTGAGAGCGTCAGTCCTCTTGTACTTAAGTCGGCATTGTGCCTTCTGAATTTAATTCCGATGCAATTTCTGTGTTTCATCGTCAATAAGAAGGTGCAAGGTATACAGTAAACCTGAAGTGAAGCATCGGAATCTAAAACTGGACTCGCAGGAGAGGTTTAAATCATAGAATATTACAGTGTCAGTCCTCTTTTACTTAAGACGGCATTGTGTCATTTGTATTAAATTCGGATGCGATTTCTGTGTTTTATCGTCAACAAGAAGGTCCAAGGGATACAGTAAACCTGAAGTGAAGCATCGGAATCTAAATCTGACCTCACACGAGAGGTTCGAATCATAGAAAGTGAGAGTGTCAGTCCTCTTGTACTTAAGTCGGCATTGTGCCATTTGTATTAAATTCGGATGCAATTTCTGTGTTTCATCGTCAATAAGAAGGTCCAAGGGATACAGTAAATGTGAGGTGAAGCATCGGAATCTAAAACTGGACTCAGAGGAGACGTTCAAATCATATAAAGTGAGAGTGTCAGTCCTCTTGTACTTAAGTCACCATTGTGACTTTTGTATTAAATTCGGATGCAATTTCTGTGTGTCATCGTCAATAAGAAGGTCCAAGGGATACAGCAAACCTGAACTAAAGCATCGGAATCTAAAACTGGACTCACAGGAGAGGTTCAAATCATAGAAAGTTAGAGTGTCAGTCCTCTTGTACTTAAGTCGGCATTGTGCCTTTTGAATTTAATTCCGATGCAATTTCTGTGTTTCATCGTCAATAAGAAGGTCCAAGGGATACAGTAAACCTGAAATGAAGCATCGGAATCTAAAACTGGACTCACAGGAGAAGTTCAAATCATAGAAAGTTAGAGTGTCAGTCCTCTTTTGCTTAAGTCGGCATTTTGCGTTTTGAATTTAATTCCGATGCAATTTCTGTGTTTCATCGTCAATAAGAAGGTTCAAGGGATACAGTAAACCTGAAGTGAAGCATCGGATCTAAAACTGGACTCACAGGAGATGTTCAAATCATAGAAAGGGAAAGGTCAGTCCTTTTGTACTTAAGTCGCCATTGTGATTTTTGTATTAAATTCGGATGCAATTTCTGTGTTTCATCGTCAATAAGAAGATCCAAGGGATACAGTAAACCTGAAGTGAGGCATCGGAATCTAAAACTGGACTCACAGGAGATTTTCAACTTATAGAAAGTTAGAGTGTCAGTCCTCTTGTACTTAAGTCAGCATTGTACCTTTTGTATTAAATTCGGATGGAAACTCTGAGTTTCATCGTCAATTAGAAGGCCCAAGGGATACAGTAAACCTGAAGTGAAGCATCGGAATCTAAAACTGGAATCACAGGAGAGGTTCAAATCATAGAAAGTGAGAGTGTCAGTCCTCTTGTACTTAAGACGGCATTGTGCGTTTTGAATTTAATTCCGATGCATTTTCTGTGTTTCATCGTCAATATGAAGGTGCAAGGTATACAGTAGACCTGAAGTGAAGCATCGGAATCTAAATCTGACCACACAGGAGAGGTTCGAATCATAGAAAGTGAGAGTGTCACTCCTCTTGTACTTAAGTCAGCATTGTGCCATTTGAATTAAATTCGGATGCAGTTTCTGTGTTTCGTCGTCAATAGGAAGGTCCAAGGGATACAGTAAACCTGAAGTGAAGCATCGGAATCTAAAACTGGACTCACAGGGGAGGTTCAAATCATAGAAAGTGAGAGTGTCAGTCCTCTGGTACTTAAGTCGCCATTGTGCCTTTTGTATTAAATTCGGATGCAATTCCTGTTTTCATCGTCAATAAGAAGGTCCAAGGGATACAGTAAACCTGAAGTAAAGCATCGGAATCTAAAATTGGAATCACAGGAGAGGTTCAAATCATAGAAAGTTAAAGTGTCAATCCTCTTGTCATTAAGTCGGCATTGTGCCTTTTGTATTAAATTCGGATGCAAACTCTGTGTTTCATCGTCAATAAGAAGGTCCAAGGGATACAGTAAACCTGAAGTGAAGCATCGTAATCTAAAACTGGACTCACAGGAGAGGTTCAAATCATAAAAAGTTAGAGTGTCAGTCCTCTTGTACTTAAGTCGGCATTGTGCGTTTGAATTTAATTCCGATGCTATTTCTGTGTTTCATTGTCAATAAGAAGGTCCAAAGGATACAGTAAACCTGAAGTGAAGCATCGGAATCTAAAACTGGACTCACAGGAGAGATTCAAATCATAGAAAGTGTGAGTGTCAGTCCTCTTTTACTTAAGTCGGCATTGTGCGTTTTAAATTCAATTCCGATGCTATATCTGTGTCTCATCGTCAATAAGAAGGTCCAAGGGATACAGTAAACCTGAAGTGAAGCATCGGAATCAAGAACTGGACTCACAGGAGATGTTCAAATCATAGAAAGTGAGAGTGTCAGTCCTCTTGTACTTAAGCAGCCATTGTGATTTTTGTATTAAATTCGGATGCAATTTCTGTGTTTCATCGTCAATAAGAAGGTCCAAGGGATACAGTAAACCTGAAGTGAAGCATCGGAATCTAAAACTGGACTCACAGGAGAGGTGCAAATCATAGAAAGTTAGAGTGTCAGTCCTCTTGTACTTAAGTCGGCAATGTACCTTTTGTATTAAATTCGGATGCAAACTCCGTGTTTCATCGTCAATTAGAAGGTCCAAGGGATACAGTAAACCTGAAGTGACGCATCGGAATGTAAAACTGGACTCACAGGAGAGGTTCAAATCATAGAAAGTGAGAGTGTCAGTCCTCTTGTACTTAAGTCGGCATTGTGCCTTTTGAATTTAATTCCGATGCAATTCCTGTGTTTCATCGTCAATAAGAAGCTGCAAGGTATACAGTAAACCTGAAGTGAAGCTTCGGAATCCAAAACTGGTCTCACAGGAGAGGTTCAAATCATAGAAAGTGAGAGTGTTAGTCCTCTTCTACTTAGGTCGGCATTGTGCCTTTTGAATTTAATTCCGATGCAATTTCTGTGTCTCATCGTCAATAAGAACGTCCAAGCGATACAGTAAACCTGAAGTGAAGCATCGGAATCTAAAACTGGACTCACAGGACAGGTTCGAATCATAGAAAGTGAGAGTGTCAGTCCTCTTGTACTTAAGTCGGCATTGCGCCATTTGTATTAAATTTGGATGCAATTTCTGTGTTTCATCGTCAATAAGAAGGTCCAAGGCATACAGTAAACCTGAAGTGAAGCATCGGAATCTAAAACTGGACTCACAGGAGAGGTTCAAATCATAGAAAGTTAGAGTGTCAGTCCTCTTGTACTTAAGTCGGCATTGTGCCTTCTGAATTTAATTCCGATGCAATTTCTGTGTTTCACCGTCAATAAGAAGGTGCAAGGTATACAGTAAACCTGAAGTGAAGCATCGGAATCTAAAACTGGACTCCCAGGAGAGGTTTAAATCATAGAATATTACAGTGTCAGTCCTCTTTTACTTAAGACGGCATTGTGTCATTTGTATTAAATTCGGATGTGATTTCTGTGTTTTATCGTCAACAAGAAGGTCCAAGGGATACAGTAAACCTGAAGTGAAGCATCGGAATCTAAATCTGACCTCACAGGAGAGGTTCGAATCATAGAAAGTGAGAGTGTCAGTCCTCTTGTACTTAGGTCGGCATTGTGACATTTGTATTAAATTCGGAGGCAATTTCTGTGTTTCATCGTCAATAAGAAGG
The DNA here is from genome assembly GCF_021461395.2 of Schistocerca americana. Classification (NCBI taxonomy): domain Eukaryota; kingdom Metazoa; phylum Arthropoda; class Insecta; order Orthoptera; family Acrididae; genus Schistocerca; species Schistocerca americana. The sequence goes on from NC_060128.1 coordinate 34,362,739, forward strand.
TCCAAGGGATACAGTAAATGTGAGGTGAAGCATCGGAATCTAAAACTGGACTCAGAGGAGCCGTTCAAATCATATAAAATGAGAGTGCCAGTCTTCTTGTAGTTAAGTCACCATTGTGACCTTTGTATTAATTTCGAATGCAATTTCTGTGTTTCATCGTCAATAAGAAGGTCCAAGGGATACAGCAAACCTGAAGTAAAGCATCGGAATCTAAAACAGGACTCACAGGAGAGGTTCAAATCATAGAAAGTTAGAGTGTCAGTCCTCTTGTACTTAAGTCGGCATTGTGCCTTTTGAATTTAATTCCGATGCTATTTCTGTGTTTCATTGTCAATAAGAAGGTCCAAGGGATACAGTAAACCTGAAGTGAAGCATCGGAATCTAAATCTGACCTCACAGGAGAGGTTCAAATCATAGAAAGTGAGAGTGTCAGTCCTCTCTTACTTAAGTCGGCATTGTGCGTTTTAAATTTAATTCCGATGCAATATCTGTGTTTCATCGTCAATAAGACGGTATAAGGGATACAGTGAACCTGAAGTGAAGCATCGGAATATAAAACTGGACTCACAGGAGATGTTCAAATCTTAGAAAGTGAGATTGTCGGTCTTCTTGTACTAAAGTCGCCATTGTGATTTTTGTATTAAATTCGGATGCAATTTCTGTGTTTCATCGTCAATAAGAAGGTCCAAGGGATACAGTAAACCTTAAGTGAAGCATCGGAATCTAAAACAGGACTCACAGGAGAGGTGCAAATCATAGAAATTTAGAGTGTCAGTCCTCTTGTACTTAAGTCGGCATTGTACCTTTTGTATTAAATTCGGATGAAAACTCTGTGTTTCATCGTCAATTAGAAGGTCCAAGGGATACAGTAAACCTGAAGTGAAGCATCGGAATGTAAAACTGGACTCACACGAGTGGTTCAAATCATAGAAAGTGAGAGTGTCAGTCCTCTTGTACTTAAGTCGGCATTGTGCCTTTTGAATTTAATTCCGATGCAATTTCTGTGTTTCATCGTCAATAAGAAGGTGCAAGGTATACAGTAAACCTGAATTGAAGCATCGGAATCTAAAACTGGACTCGCAGGAGAGGTTCAAATCATAGAATATTAGACTGTCAGTCCTCTTTTACTTAAGACGGCATTGTGCCATTTGTATTAAATTCGGATGCGATTTCTGTGTTTCGTTGTCAATAAGAAGGTCCAAGGGATTCAGTAAACCTGAAGTGAAGCATCGGAATCTAAAACTGGACTCACAGGAGAGATTCAATTCATAGATAGTGAGAGTGTCAGTCCTCTTTTGCTGAAGTCGGCATTGTGCGTTTTAAATTTAATTCCGATGCATTATCTGTGTTTCATCGTCAATAAGAAGGTCCAAGGGATACAGTTAACCTGAAGTGAAGCATCGGAATCTAAAACTGGACACACAGGAGAGGTTCGAATCATAAAAAGTGAGAGTGTCAGTCTTCTTGGACTTAAGTCGGCATTGCGCCATTTGTATTAAATTCGGATGCAATTTCTATGTTTCATCGTCAATACGAAGGTCCAAGGGATACAGTAAACCTGAGGTGAAGCATCGGAATCTAAAACTGGACTCACAGGAGAGGTTCAAATCATAGAAATTTAGAGTGTCAGTCCTCTTGTACTTAAGTCGGCATTGTGCCTTTTGTATTAAATTCGGATGCAAACTCTGTGTTTCATCGTCAATAAGAAGGTCCAAGGGATACAGTAAACCTGAAATGAAGCATCGGAATCTAAAACTGGACTCACAGGAGAGGTTCAAATCATAGAAAGTTAGAGTGTCAGTCCTCTTGTACTTAAGTCGGCATTGTACCTTTTGTATTAAATTCGGATGTAAACTCTGTGTTTCATCGTCAATTAAAAGGTCCAAGGGATACAGTAAACCTGAAGTGAAGCATCGGAATCTAAAACTGGAATCACAGGAGAGGTTCAAATCATAGAAAGTGTGAGTGTCAGTCCTCTTGTACTTAAGACGGCATTGTGCGTTTTGAATTTAATTCCGATGCATTTTCTGTGTTTCATCGTCAATATGAAGGTGCAAGGTATACAGTAAACCTGAAGTGATGCATCGGAATCTAAATCTGACCTCACAGGAGAGGTTCGAATCATAGAAAGAGAGAGTGTCAGTCCTCTTGTACTTAAGTCGGCATTGTGCCATTTGAATTAAATTCGGATGCAATTTCTGTGTTTCGTCGTCAATAAGAAGGTCCAAGGGATACAGTAAACCTGAAGTGAAGCATTGGAATGTAAAACTGGACTCACACGAGTGGTTCAAATCATAGAAATTGAGACTGTCAGTCCTCTTGTACTTAAGTCGGCATTGTGCCTTTTGAATTTAATTCCGATGCAATTTCTGTGTTCCATCGTCAATAAGAAGGTGCAAGGTATACAGTAAACCTGAATTGAAGCATCGGAATCTAAAACTGGACTCGCAGGAGAGGTTCGAATCATAGAATATTAGACTGTCAGTCCTCTTTTACTTAAGACGGCATTGTGGCATTTGTATTAAATTAGGATGCGATTTCTGTGTTTCGTTGTCAATAAGAAGGTCCAAGGGATTCAGTAAACCTGAAGTGAAGCATCGGAATCTAAAATTGGACTCACAGGAGAGATTCAATTCATAGATAGTGAGAGTGTCAGTCCTCTTTTGCTGAAGTCGGCATTGTGAGTTTTAAATTTAATTCCGATGCATTATCTGTGTTTCATCGTCAATAAGAAGGTCCAAGGGATACAGTTAACCTGAAGTGAAGCATCGGAATCTAAAACTTGACACACAGGAGAGGTTCGAATCATAAAAAGTGAGAGTGTCAGTCCTCTTGGACTTAAGTCGGCATTGTGCCTTTTGTAATTAATTCGGATGCAAACTCTGTGTTTCATCGTCAATAAGAAGGTCCAAGGGATACAGTAAACCTGAAATGAAGCATCGGAATCCAAAACTGGACTCACAGGAGAGGTTCAAATCATAGAAAGTTAGAGTGTGAGTCCTCTTTTGCTTAAGTCGGCATTGTGCGTTTTGAATTTAATTCCGATGCAATTTATGTGTTTCATCGTCAATAAGAAGGTTCAGGGATACAGTAAACCTGAAGTGAAGCATCGGAATCTAAAACTGGACTCACAGGAGATGTTCAAATCATAGAAAGTGAGAGTGTCAGTCCTTTTGTACTTAAGTCGCCATTGTGATTTTTGTATTAAATTCGGATGCAATTTCTGTGTTTCATCGTCAATAAGAAGGTCCAAGGGATACAGTAAACCTGAAGTGAAGCAACGGAATCTAAAACTGGACTCACAGGAGAGGTTCAACTCATAGAAAGTTAGAGTGTCACTCCTCTTGTACTTAAGTCGGCATTGTACCTTTTGTATTAAATTCGGATGTAAACTCTGTGTTTCATCGTCAATTAAAAGGTCCAAGGGATACAGTAAACCTGAAGTGAAGCATCGGAATCTAAAACTGGAATCACAGGAGAGGTTCAAATCATAGAAAGTGAGAGTGTCAGTCCTCTTGTACTTAAGACGGCATTGTGCGTTTTGAATTTAATTCCGATGCATTTTCTGTGTTTCATCGCCAATATGAAGGTGCAAGTTATACAGTAAACCTGAAGTGATGCATCGGAATCTAAATCTGACCTCACAGGAGAGGTTCGAATCATAGAAAGAGAGAGTGTCAGTCCTCTTGTACTTAAGTCGGCATTGTGCCATTTGAATTAAATTCGGATGCAATTTCTGTGTTTCGGCGTCAATAAGAAGGTCCAAGGGATACAGTAAACCTGAAGTGAAGCATCGGAATCTAAAACTGGACTCACAGGGGAGGTTCAAACCATAGAAAGTGAGAGTGTCAGTCCTCTGGTACTCAAGTCGCCATTGTGCCTTTTGTATCAAATTCGGATGCTATTCCTGTTTTCACCGTCAATAAGAAGGTCCAAGGGATACAGTAAACCTGAAGTAAAGCATCGGAATCTAAAACTGGACTCACAGGAGAGGTTTAAATCATAAAAAGTTAGAGTGTCAGTACTTTTGTACTTAAGTCGGCATTGTGCTTTTTGAATTTAATTCCGAACTATTTCTGTGTTTCATTGTCAATAAGAAGGTCCAAGGGATACAGTAAACCTGAAGTGAAGCATCGGAATCTAAAACTGGACTCACAGGAGAGATTCAAATCATAGAAAGTGAGAGTGTCAGTCCTCTTTTACTTAAGTCGGCATTGTGCGTTTTAAATTTAATTCCGATGCTATATCTGTGTCTCATCGTCAATAAGAAGGTCCAAGGGATACAGTAAACCTGAAGTGAAGCATCGGAATCTAGAACTGGACTCACAGGAGATGTTCAAATCATAGAAAGTGAGATTGTCAGTCCTCTTGTACTTAAGCAGCCATTGTGATTTTTGTATTAAATTCGGATGCAATTTCTGTGTTTCATAGTCAATAAGAAGGTCCAAGGGATACAGTAAACCTGAAGTGAAGCATCGGAATCTAAAACTGGACTCACAGGAGAGGTGCAAACCATAGAAAGTTAGAGTGTCAGTCCTCTTGTACTTAAGTCGGCAGTGTACCTTTTGTATTAAATTCGGATGCAAACTCTGTGTTTCAACGTCAATTAGAAGGTCCAAGGAAAACAGGAAACCTGAAGTGACGCATCGGAATGTAAAACTGGACTCACAGGAGAGGTTCAAATCATAGAAAGTGAGAGTGTCAGTCCTCTTGTACTTAAGTCGGCACTGTGCCTTTTGAATTTAATTCCGATGCAATTTCTGGGTTTCATCGTCAATGAGAAGCTGCAAGGTATACGGTAAACCTGAAGTGAAGCTTCGGAATCCAAAACTGGTCTCACAGGAGAGGTTCAAATCATAGAAAGTGAGAGTGTTAGTCCTCTTCTACTTAGGTCGGCACTGTGCCTTTTGAATTTAATTCCGATGCAATTTCTGTGTGTCATCGTCAATAAGAACGTCCAAGGGATACAGTAAACCTGAAGTGAAGCATCGGAATCTAAAACTGGACTCGCAGGAGAGGTTTAAATCATAGAATATTAGAGTGTCAGTCCTCTTTTACTTAAGACGGCATTGTGTCATTTGTATTAAATTCGGATGCGATTTCTGTGTTTTATCGTCAACAAGAAGGTCCAAGGGATACAGTAAACCTGAAGTGAAGCATCGGAATCTAAATCTGATCTCACAGGAGAGGTTCGAATCATAGAAAGTGAGAGTGTCAGTCCTCTTGTACTAAAGTCGACATTGTGCCATTTGTATTAAATTCGGATGCAATTTCTGTGTTTCATCGTCAATAAGAAGGTCCAAGGGATACAGTAAATGTGAGGTGAAGCATCGGAATCTAAAACCGGACTCAGAGGAGAGGTTCAAATCATATAAAGTGAGAGTGTCAGTCCTCTTGTACTTAAGTCACCATTGTGAATTTTGTATTAATTTCGGATGCAATTTCTGTGTTTCATCGTCAATAAGAAGGTCCAAGGGATACAGTAAACCTGAAGTGAAGCATCGGAATCTAAAACTGGACTCACAGGAGAGGTTCAAATCATAGAAAGTGAGAGTGTCAGTCCTCTTGTACTTAAGTCGCCATTGTGCCTTTTGTATTAAAATCGGATGCAATTTCTGTGTGTCATCGTCAATAAGAAGGACCAAGGGATACGGTAAACCTGAAGTAAAGCATCGGAATCTAAAACTGGACTCACAGGAGAGGTTCAAATCATAGAAAGTTAGAGTGTCAGTCCTCTTGTACTTAAGTCGGCATTGTGCCTTTTGAATTTAATTCCGATGCTATTTCTGTGTTTCATTGTCAATAAGAATGTATAAGGGATACAGTGAACCTGAAGTGAAGCATCGGAATCCAAAACAGGACTCACAGGAGATGTTCAAATCTTAGAAAGTGAGATTGTCGGTCTTCTTGTACTAAAGTCGCCATTGTGATTTTTGTATTAAATTCGGATGCAATTTCTGTGTTTCATCGTCAATAAGAAGGTCCAAGGGATACAGTAAACCTGAATTGAAGCATCGGAATCTAAAACTGGACTCACAGGAGAGGTGCAAATCATGGAAATTTAGAGTGCCAGTCCTCTTGTACTTAAGTCGGCATTGTACCTTTTGTATTAAATTCGGATGCCAACTCTGTGTTTCATCGTCAATTAGAAGGTCCAAGGGATACAGTAAACCTGAACTGAAGCATCGGAATGTAAAACTGGACTCACACGAGTGGTTCAAATCATAGAAAGTGAGAGTGTCAGTCCTCTTGTACTTAAGTCGGCATTGTGCCTTTTGAATTTAATTTAGATGCAATTTCTGTGTTTCATCGTCAATAAGAAGGTGCAAGGTATACAGTAAACCTGAAGTGAAGCATCGGAATCTAAAACTGGATTCGCAGGGGTGGTTCAAATCATAGAATATTAGTGTGTCAGTCCTCTTTTACTTATGACGGCATTGTGCCATTAGTATTAAATTCGGATGCGATTTCTGTGTTTTATCGTCAACAAGAAGGTCCAAGGGATACAGTAAATCTGAAGTGAAGCATCGGAATCTAAATCTGACCTCACAGGAGAGGTTCGAATCATAGAAAGTGAGAGTGTCAGTCCTCTTGTACTTAAGTCGGCATTGTGCCATTTGTATTAAATTCGGATGCAATTTCTGTGCTTCATCGTCAATAAGAAGGTACAAGAGATACAGTAAACCTGAGGTGAAGCATCGGAATCTAAAACTGGACTCACAGGAGAGGTTCAAATCATAAAAAGTTAGAGTGTCAGTCCTCTTGTACTTAAGTCTGCATTGTGCTTTTTGAATTTAATTGCGATGCTATTTCTGTGTTTCATTGTCAATAAGAAGGTCCAAGGGATACAGTTAACCTGAAGTGATGCATCGGAATCTAAAACTGGACTCACAGGAGATGTTCAAATCATACAAAGTGAGAGTGTCAGTCCTCTTGTACTTAAGCCGCCATTGTGATTTTTGTATTAAATTCGGATGCAATTTCTGTGGTTCATCGTCAATAAGAAGGTCCAAGGGATACAGTAAACCTGAAGTGAAGCATCGGAATCTAAAACTGGACTCACAGGAGAGGTGCAAATCATAGATAGTTAGAGTGTCAGTCCTCTTGTACTTAAGTCGGCATTGTACCTTTTGTATTAAATTCGGATGCAAACTCTGTGTTTCATCGTCAATTAGAAGGTCCAAGGGATACAATAAACCTGAAGTGAAGCATCGGAATCTAAAACTGGACACACAGGAGAGGTTCGAATCATAAAAAGTGAGAGTGTCAGTCCTCCTGGACTTAAGTCGGCATTGCGCCATTTGTATTAAATTCGGATGCAATTTCTATGTTTCATCGTCAATAAGAAGGTCCAAGGGATACAGTAAACCTGAGGTGAAGCATCGGAATCTAAAACTGGACTCACAGGAGAGGTTCAAATCATAGAAAGTTAGAGTGTCAGTCCTCTTGTACTTAAGTCGGCATTGTGCCTTTTGTATTAAATTCGGATGCAAACTCTGTGTTTCATCGTCAATAAGAAGGTCTAAGGGATACAGTAAACCTGAAGTGAAGCATCGGAATCTAAAACTGGACTCACAGGAGTGGTTCAAATCATAGAAAGTTAGAGTGTCAGTCCTCTTGTAGTTAAGTCGGCATCGTGCGTTTTGAATTCAATTCCGATGCTATTTCTGTGTTTCATTGTCAATAAGAAGGTCCAAGGGATACAGTAAACCTGAAGTGAAGCATCGGAATCTAAATCTGACCTCACAGGAGAGGTTCAAATCACAGATAGTGAGAGTGTCAGTCCTCTTTTACTTAAGTCCGCATTGTGCGTTTTAAATTTAATTCCGATGCAATATCTGTGTTTCATCGTCAATAAGAAGGTCCAAGGAATACAGTGAACCTGAAGTGAAGCATCGGAATCTAAAACTGGACTCACAGGAGATGTTCAAATCATAGAAAGTGAGATTGTCGGTCCTCTTGTACTAAAGTCGCCATTGTGATTTTTGTATGAAATTCGGATGCAATTTCTGTCTTCCATCGTCAATAAGAAGGTTCAAGGGATACAGTAAACCTGAAGTGAAGCATCGGAATCTAAAACTGGATTCACAGGAGAGGTGCAAATCATAGAAAGTGAGAGTGTCAGTCCTCTTGTACTTAAGTCGGCATTGTACCTTTTGTATTATATTCGGATGCAAACTCTGTGTTTCATCGTCAATTAGAAGGTCCAAGGGATACAGTAAACCTGAAGTGAAGCATCGGAATGTAAAACTGGACTCACACGAGAGGTTCAAATCATAGAAAGTGAGAGTGTCAGTCCTCTTGTACTTAAGTCGGCATTGTGCCTTTTGAATTTAATTCCGATGCAAATTCTGTGTTTCATCGTCAATTTGGAGGTCCAAGGGATACAGTAAACCTGAAGTGATGCATCGGAATGTAAAACTGCACTCACAAGAGAGGATCAAATCATAGAAAGTGAGAGTGTCAGTCCTCTTGTACTTAAGTCGGCGTTGCGCCATTTGTATTAAATTCGGATACAATTTCTGTGTTTCATCGTCAATAAGAACGTCCAAGGGGTACAGTAAACCTGAAGTGAAGCATCGGAATGTAAAACTGGATTCACAGGAGAGGTTTGAATCATAGAAAGTGAGAGTGTCAGTCCTCATGTACTTAAGTCGGCATTGCACCATTTGTATTAAATTCGGTTGCAATTTTTGTGTTTCATCGTCAATTAGAAGGTCCAAGGGATACAGTAAATCTGAGGTGAAGCATCGGAATCTAAATCTGGACTCAGAGGAGAGGTTCAAATCATATAAAGTGAGAGTGTCAGTCCTCTTGTACTTAAGTCACCATTGTGACTTTTGTATTAATTTCGGATGCAATTTCTGTGTTTCATCGTCAATAAGAAGGTCCAAGGGATACAGTAAACCTGAAGTGAAGCATCGGAATCTAAAATTGGACTCACAGGAGAGGATCAAATCATAGAAAGTGACAGTGTCAGTCCTCTTGTACTTACGTCGCCATTGTGCCTTTTGTATTAAATTCGGATGCTATTTCTGTGTGTCGTCGTCAATAAGAAGGTCCAAGGGATACAGTAAACCTGAAGTAAAGCATCGGAATCTAAAACTGGACTCACAGGAGAGGTTCAAATCACAGAAAGTTAGAGTGTCAGTCTTCTTGTACTTAAGTCGGCATTGCGCTTTTTGTATTAAATTCTGATGCAAGCTCATTGTTTCATCGTCAATATGAAGGTCCAAGGGATACAGTAAACCTGAAGTGAAGCATCGGAATCTAAAACTGGAGTCACAGGAGAGGTTCAAATCATAGAAAGTTGGAGTGTCAGTCCTCTTGTACTTAAGTCGGCATTGTGCCTTTTGAATTTAATTCCGATGCTATTTCTGTGTTTCATTGTCAATACGAAGGTCCAAGGGATACAGTAAACCTGAAGTGAAGCATCGGAATCTAAATCTGACCTCACAGGAGAGGTTCAAATCATAGAAAGTGAGAGTGTCAGTCCTCTTTTACTTAAGTCGGCATTGTGCGTTTTAAATTTAATTCCGATGCAATATCTGTGTTTCATCGTCAATAAGAAGGTCCAAGGGATACAGTGACCCTGTAGTGAAGCATCGGAATCTAAAACTGGACTCACAGGAGATGTTCAAATCTTAGAAAGTAAGATTGTCGGTCCTCTTGTACTAAAGTCGCCATTGTGATTTTTGAATTAAATTCGGATGCACTTTCTGTGTTTCATCGTCAATAAGAAGGTCCAAGGGATACAATAAACCTGAAGTGAAGCATCGGAATCTAAAGCTGGACTCACAGGAGAGGAGCAAATCATAGAAAGATAGAGTGTCAGTCCTCTTGTACTTAAGTCGGCATTGTACCTTTTGTATTAAATTCGGATGCAAACTCTGTGTTTCATCGTCATTTAGAAGGTCCAAGGGATACAGTAAACCTGAAGTGAAGCATCGGAATGTAAAACTGGACTCACACGAGAGGTTCAAATCATAGAAAGTGAGAGTGTCAGTCCTCTTGTACTTAAGTCGGCATTGTGCCTTTTGAATTTAATTCCGATGCAAATTCTGTGTTTCATCGTCAATAAGAAGGTGCAAGGTATACAGTAAACCTGAAGTTAAGCATCGGAATCTAAAACTGGATTAAAATTAGAGGTTCAAATCATAGAAAGTGAGAGTGTTAGTCGTCTACTACTTAGGACGGCACTGTGCCTTTTGAATTTAATTACGATGCAATTTCTGTGTTTCATCGTCAGTAAGAATGTCCAAGGGATACAGTAAAACTGAAGTGAAGCATCGGAATCTAAAACTGGACTCACAGGAGAGGTTCAAGTCAAAAAAAGTTAGAGTGTCAGTCCTCTTGTACTTAAGTCGGCATTGTACCTTCTGTATTAAATTCGGATGCAAACTCTGTGTTTCATCGTCAATTAGAAGGTCCAAGGGATACAGTAAACCTGAAGTGACGCATCGGAATGTAAAACTGGACTCACAGGAGAGGTTCAAATCATAGAAAGTGAGAGTGTCAGTCCTCTTGTACTTAAGTCACCATTGTGACTTTTGTATTAATTTCGGATGCAATTTCTGTGTTTCATCGTCAATAAGAAGGTCCAAGGGATACAGTAAACCTGAAGTGAAGCATCGGAATCTAACACTGGACTCACAGGAGAGGTTCAAATCATAGAAAGTGAGAGTGTTAGTCCTCTTCTACTTAGGTCGGCACTGTGCCTTTTGAATTTAATTCCGATCCAATTTCTGTGTTTTATCGTCAATAAGAACGTCCAAGGGGTACAGTAAACCTGAAGTGAAGCATCGGAATCTATAACTCGACTCACAGGGAGAGGTTCGAATCATAGAGAGTGAGAGTGTCAGTCCTCTTGTACTTAAGTCGGCATTCCGCAATTTGTATTAAATTCGGATGCAATTTCTGTGTTTCATCGTCAATAAGAAGGTCCAAGGGATACAGTAAATCTGAGGTGAAGCATCGGAATCTAAAACTGGACTCAGAGGAGAGGTTCAAATCATATAAAGTGAGAGTGTCAGTCCTCTTGTACTTATGTCGGCATTGTACCTATTGTATTAAATTCGGATGCAAACTCTGTGTTTCATCGTCAATTACAAGGTCCAAGGGATATAGTAAAACTGAAGTGAAGCATCGGAATGTAAAACTGGACTCACACGAGAGGTTCAAATCATAGATAGTGAGAGTGTCAGTCCTCTTGTACTTAAGTCGGCATTGTGCCTTTTGAATTTAATTCCGATGCAAATTCTGTGTTTCATCGTCAATAAGAAGGTGCAAGGTATACAGTAAACCTGAAGTGAAGCATCGGAATCTAAAACTGGACTCACATAAGAGGATCAAATCATAGAAAGTGAGAGTGTTAGTCGTTTTCTACTTAGGTCGGCACTGTGCCTTTTTTAATTTAATTCCGATGCTATTTCTGTGTTTCATCGTCAATAAGAACGTCCAAGGGATACAGTAAAACTGAAGTGAGGCATCGGAATCTAAAACTGGACTCACAGGAGAGGTTCAAATCATAAAAAGTTAGAGTGTCAGTCCTCTTGTACTTAAGTCGGCATTGTGTTTTTTGAATTTAATTCCGATGCTATTTCTGTGTTTCATTGTCAATAAGAAGGTCCAAGGGATACAGTAAACCTGAAGTGAAGCAGCGGAATCTAAAACTGGACTCACAGGAGAGATTCAAATCATAGAAAGTGAGAGTGTCAGTCCTTTTTTACTTAAGTCGGCATTGTGCGTTTTAAATTAAATTCCGATGCTATATCTGTGTTTCATCGTCAATAAGAAGGGCCAAGGGATACAGTAAACCTGAAGTGAAGCATTGGAATCTAAAACTGGACTCACAGGAGAGGTGCAAATCATAGAAAGTTAGAGTGTCAGTCGTCTTGTACTTAAGTCGGCATTGTACCTTTTGTATTAAATTCGGATGCAAACTCTGTGTTTCATCGTCAATTAGGAGGTCCAAGGGATACAGTAAACCTGAAGTGACGCATCGGAATGTAAAACTGGACTCACAGGAGAGGTTCAAATCATAGAAAGTGAGAGTGTCAGTCCTCTTGTACTTAAGTCGCCATTGTGCCTTTTGAATTTAATTCCGATGCAATTTCTGTGTTTCATCGTCAATAAGAAGCTGCAAGGTATACAGTAAACCTGAAGTGAAGCTTCGAAATCTAAGACTGGACTCACAGGAGAGGTTCAAATCATAGAAAGTGAGAGTGTTAGTCCTCTTCTACTTAGGTCGGCACTGTGCCTTTTGAATTTAATTCCGATGCAATTTCTGTGTTTCATCGTCAATAAGAACGTCCAAGGGGTACAGTAAACCTGAAGTGAAGCATCGGAATCTAAAACTGGACTCAGAGGAAAGGTTCAAATCATATAAAGTGAGAGTGTCAGTCCTCATGTACTGAAGTCACCATTGTGACTTTTATATTAATTTCGGATGCAATTTCTGTGTTTCATCGTCAATAAGAAGGTCCAAGGGATACAGTAAACCTGAAGTGAAGCATCGGAATCTAAAACTGGACTCACAGGAGAGGTTCAAATCATAGAAAGTGAGAGTGTCGGTCCTCTTGTACTTACGTCGCCCTTGTGCCTTTTGTATTAAATTCGGATGCAATTTCTGTGTGTCATCGTCAATAAGAAGGTCCAAGGGATACAGTAAACCTGAAGTAAAGCATCGGAATCTAAAACTGGACTCACAGGAGAGGTTCAAATCATAGAAAGTTAGAGTGTCAGTCCTCTTGTACTTAAGTCGGCATTGTGCCTTTTGTATTAAATTCGGATGCAAACTCTGTGTTTCATCGTCAATAAGAAGGTCCAAGGGATACAGTAAACCTGAAGTGAAGCATCGGAATCTAAAACTGGACTCACACGAGAGGTTCAAATCATAGAAAGTGAGAGTGTCAGTCCTCTTGTACTTAAGACGACATTGTGCCTTTTGAATTTAATTCCGATGCAAATTCTGTGTTTCATCGTCAATAAGAAGGTGCAAGGTATACAGTAAACCTGAAGTTAAGCATCGGAATCTAAAACTGGACTCACATAAGAGGTTCAAATCATAGAAAGTGAGAGTGTTAGTCGTCTTCTACTTAGGTCGGCACGATGAATTTTGAATTTAATTCCGATGCAATTTCTGTGTTTCATCGTCAATAAGAAGGTCCAAGGGATACAGTAAAACTGAAGTGAAGCATCGGAATCTAAAACTGGACTCACAGGAGAGGTTCAAATCATAAAAAGTTAGAGTGTCAGTCCTCTTGTACTTAAGTCGGCATTGTGCTTTTTGAATTTAATTCCGACGCTATTTCTGTGTTTCATTGTCAATAAGAAGGTCCAAGGGATACAGTAAACCGGAAGTGAAGCATCGGAATCTGAAACTGGACTCACAGGAGAGATTCAAATCATAGAAAGTGAGAGTGTCAGTCCTCTTTTACTTAAGTCGGCATTGTGCATTTTAAATTTAATTCCGATGCTATATCTGTGTTTCATCGTCGATAAGAAGATCCAAGGGATACAGTAAACCTGAAGTGAAGCATCGGAATCTAGAACTGGACTCACAGGAGAGGTTCAAATCATAGAAAGTGACAGTGTCAGTCCTCTTGTACTTAAGTCGGCATTGTGCCTTTTGAAATTAATTCCGATGCAATTTCTGTGTTTCATCGTCAATAAGAAGCTGCAAGGTATACAGTAAACCTGAAGTGAAGCTTCGGAATCTAAAACTGGACTCACAGGAGAGGTTCAAATCATAGAAAGTGAGAGTGTTAGTCCTCTTCTACTTAGGTCGGCACTGTGCCTTTTGAATTTAATTCCGATGCAATTTCTGTGTTTCATCGTCAATAAGAAGGCCCAAGGGATACAGTAAATATGAGGTGAAGTATCGGAATCTAAAACTGGACTCAGAGGAGAGGTTCAAAACATATAAAGTGAGAGTGTCAGTCCTCTTGTACTTAAGTCACCATTGTGACTTTTGTATTAATTTCGGATGCAATTTCTGTGTTTCATCATCAATAAGAAGGTCCAAGGGATACAGTAAACCTGAAGTGAAGCATCGGAATCTAAAACTGGACTCACAGGAGAGGTTCAAATCATAGAAAGTGAGAGTGTTAGTCCTCTTCTACTTAGGTCGGCACTGTGCCTTTTGAATTTAATTCCGATGCAATTTCTGTGTTTCATAGTCAATAAGAACGTCCAAGGGGTACAGTAAACCTGAAGTGAAGCATCGGAATCTAAAACTGGACTCACAGGAGAGGTTCGAATCATAGAAAGTGAGAGTGTCAGTCCTCTTGTACTTAAGTCGGCATTGCGCCATTTGTATTAAATTCGGATGCAATTTCTGTGTTTCATCGTCAATAAGATGGTCCAAGGGATACAGTAAACCTGAAGTGAAGCATCGGAATCTAAAACTGGACTCAGAGGAGAGGTTCAAATCATAGAAAGTTAGAGTGTCAGTCCTCTTTTACTTAAGTCGGCATTGTGCCTTTTGAATTTATTTCCGATGCTATTTCTGTGTTTCATTGTCAATAAGAAGGTCCAAGGGATACAGTAAACCTGAAGTGAAGCATCGGAACCTAAATCTGACCTCACAGGAGAGGTTCAAATCATAGAAAGTGAGAGTGTCAGTCCTCTTTTACTTAAGTCGGCATTGTGCGTTTTAAATTTAATTCCGATGCAATATCTGTGTTTCATCGTCAATACGAAGGTCCAAAGGATACAGTGAACCTGTAGTGAAGCATCGGAATCTAAAACTGGACTCACAGGAGATGTTCAAATCTTAGAAAGTGAGATTGTCGGTCTTCTTGTACTAAAGTCGCCATTGTGATTTTTGTATTAAATTCGGATGCAATTTCTGTGTTTCATCGTCAATAAGAAGGTCCAAGGGATACAGTAAACCTGAAGTGAAGCATCGGAATCTAAAACTGGACTCACAGGAGAGGTGCAAATCATAGAAAGATAGAGTGCCAGTCCTCTTGTACTTAAGTCGGCATTGTACCTTTTGTATTAAATTCGGATGCAAACTCTGTGTTTCATCGTCAATTAGAAGGTCCAAGGCATACAGTAAACCTGAAGTGAAGCATCGGAATGTAAAACTGGACTCACACGAAGGGGTTCAAATCATAGAAAGTGTGACTGTCAGTCCTCTTGTACTTAAGTCGGCATTGTACCTTTTGAATTTAATTCCAATGCAATTTCTGTGTTTCATCGTCAATAAGAACGTCCAAGGGATACAGTAAAACTGAAGTGAAGCATCGGAATCTAAAACTGGACTCACAGGAGAGGTTCAAATCAAAAAATGTTAGAGTGTCAGTCCTCTTGTACTTATGTCGGCATTGTGCTTTTTGAATTTAATTCCGATGCTATTTCTGTGTTTCATTGTCAATAAGAAGGTCCAAGGGATACAGTAAACCTGAAGTGAAGCATCGGAATCTAAAACTGGACTCACAGGAGTGATTCAAATAACAGAAAGTGAGAGTGTCAGTCCTCTTTTACTTAAGTCGGCATTGTGCGTTTTAAATTTAATTCCGATTCTATATCTGTGTTTCATCGTCAATAAGAAGGTCCAAGGGATACAGTAAACCTGAAGTGAAGCATCGGAATCTAGAACTGGACTCACAGGAGATGTTCAAGTCATAGAAAGTGAGAGTGTCAGTCCTCTTGTACTTATGTCGGCATTGTACCTTTTGTATTAAATTCGGATGCAAACTCTGTGTTTCATCGTCAATTAGAAGGTCCAAGGGATACAGTAAGCCTGAAGTGACGCATCGGAATGTAAAACTGGACTCAAAGGAGAGGTTCAAATCATAGAAAGTGACAGTGTCAGTCCTCTTGTACTTAAGTCGGCATTTTGCCTTTTGAATTTAATTCCGATGCAATTTCTGTGTTTCATCGTCAATAAGAAGCTGCAAGGTATACAGTAAAACTGAAGTGAAGCTTCGGAAACTAAAACTGGACTCACAGGAGTGGTTCAAATCATAGAAAGTGAGAGTGTTAGTCCTCTTCGACTTAGGTCGGCACTGTGCCTTTAGTATTTAATTCCGATGCAATTTCTGTGTTTCATCGTCAATAAGAACGTCCAAGGGGTACAGTAAACCTGAAGTGAAGCATCGGAATCTAAAACTGGACTCACAGGGAGAGGTTCGAATCTTATAAAGTGAGAGTGTCTGTCCTCTTGTACTTAAGTCACTATTGTGACTTTTGTATTAATTTCGGATGCAATTTCTGTGTATCGTCGTCAATAAGAAGGTCCAAGGGATACAGTAAACCTGAAGTGAAGCATCGGAATCTAAAACTGGACTCACAGGAGAGGTTCAAATCATAGAAAGTGAGAGTGTCAGTCCTCTTGTACTTAAGTCGCCATTGTGCCTTTTGCATTAAATTCGGATGCAATTTCTGTGTGTCATCGTCAATAAGAAGGTCCAAGGGATAGAGTAAACCTGAAGTAAAGCATCGGAATCTAAAACTGGACTCACAGGAGAGGTTCCAATCATAGAAAGTTAGAGTGTCAGTCCTCTTGTGCTTAAGTCGGCATTCTGCCTTTTGTATTAAATTCGGATGAAAACTCTGTGTTTCATTGTCAATAAGAAGGTCCAAGGGATACAGTGAACCTGTAGTGAAGCATCGGAATCTAAAACTGGACTCACAGGAGATGTTCAAATCTTAGAAAGTGAGATTGTCGGTCCTCTTGTACTAAAGTCGCCATTGTGATTTTTGTATTAAATTCGGATGCAAACTCTGTGTTTCATCGTCAATAAGAAAGTCCAAGGGATATAGTAAACCTGAAGTGAAGCATCGGAATCTAAAACTGGACTCACAAGAGATGTGCAAATCATACAAAATTAGAGTGTCAGTCCTCTTTTACTTAAGTCGGCATTGTACCTTTTGTATTAAATTCGGATGCAAACTCTGTGTTTCATCGTCTATTAGAAGGTCCAAGGGATACAGTAAACCTGAAGTGAAGCATCGGAATGTAAAACTGGACTCACACGAGAGGTTCAAATCATAGAAAGTGACAGTGTCAGTCCTCTTGTACTTAAGTCGGCATTGTGCCTTTTGAATTTAATTCCGATGCAATTTCTGTGTATCATCGTCAATAAGAAGCTGCAAGGTATACAGTAAACCTGAAGTGAAGCTTCGGAAACTAAAACTGGACTCACAGGAGAGGTTCAAATCATAGAAAGTGAGAGTGTTAGTCCTCTTCGACTTAGGTCGGCACTGAGCCTTTAGTATTTAATTCCGATGCAATTTCTGTGTTTCATCGTCAATAAGAGCGTCCAAGGGATACAGTAAAACTGAAGTGAAGCATCGGAATCTAAAACTGGACTCACAGGAGAGTTTTAAATCAAAAAAAGTTAGAGTGTCAGTCCTCTTGTACTTAAGTCGGCATTGTACCTTTTGAATTTAATTTCGATGCAATTTCTGTGTTTCATCGTCAATAAGAACGTCCAAGGGATACAGTAAAACTGAAGTGAAGCATCGGAATCTAAAACTGGACTCACAGGAGAGTTTTAAATCAAAAAAAGTTAGAGTGTCAGTCCTCTTGTACTTAAGTCGGCATTGTGCTTTTTGAATTTAATTCCGATGCTATTTCTGTGTTTCATTGTCAATAAGAAGGTCCAAGGGATACAGTAAACCTGAAGTGAAGCATCGGAATCTAAAACTGGACTCACAGGAGAGATTCAAATAACAGAAAGTGAGAGTGTCAGTCCTCTTTTACTTAAGTCGGCATTGTGCGTTTTAAATTTAATTCCGATGCTATATCTGTGTTTCATCGTCAATAAGAAGGTCCAAGGGATACAGTAAACCTGAAGTGAAGCATCGGAATCTAGAACTGGACTCACAGGAGATGTTCAAATCATAGAAAGTGAGAGTGTCAGTCCTCTTGTACTTAAGTCGGCGTTGTACCTTTTGTATTAAATTCGGATGCAAACACTGTGTTTCATCGTCAATTAGAAGGTCCAAGGGATACAGTAAACCTGAAGTGACGCATCGGAATGTAAAACTGGACTCACAGGAGAGGTTCAAATCATAGAAAGTGACAGTGTCAGTCCTCTTGTACTTAAGTCGGCATTGTGCCTTTTGAATTTAATTCCGATGCAATTTCTGTGTTTCATCGTCAATAAGAAGCTGCAAGGTATACAGTAAACCTGAAGTGAAGCTTCGGAAACTAAAACTGGACTCACAGGAGAGGTTCAAATCATAGAAAGTGAGAGTGTTAGTCCTCTTCGACTTAGGTCGGCACTGTGCCTTTAGTATTTAATTCCGATGCAATTTCTGTGTTTCATCGTCAATAAGAGCGTCCAAGGGGTACAGTAAACCTGAAGTGAAGCATCGGAATCTAAAACTGGACTCACAGGGAGAGGTTCGAGTCATAGAAAGTGAGAGTGTCAGTCCTCTTGTACTTAAGTCGGCATTGCGCCATTTGTATTAAATTTGGTTGCAATTTCTGTGTTTCATCGTCAATAAGAAGGTCCAAGGGATACAGTAAACCTGAGGTGAAGCATCGGAATCTAAAACTGGACTCAGAGGAGAGGTTCAAATCATATTAAGTGAGAGTGTCAGTCCTCTTGTACTTAAGTCACCATTGTGACTTTTGTACTAATTTCGGATGCAATTTCTGTGTATCATCGTCATTAAGAAGGTCCAAGGGATACAGTAAACCTGAAGTGAAGCATCGGAATCTAAAACTGGACTCACAGGAGAGGTTCAAATCATAGAAAGTGAGAGCGTCAGTCCTCTTGTACTTAAGTCACCATTGAGCCTTTTGCATTAAATTCGGATGCAATTTCTGTGTGTCATCGTCAATAAGAAGGTCCAAGGGATAGAGTAAACCTGAAGTAAAGCATCGGAATCTAAAACTGGACTCACAGGAGAGGTTCCAATCATAGAAAGTTAGAGTGTCAGTCCTCTTGTCCTTAAGTCGGCATTGTGCCTTTTGTATTAAATTCGGATGCAAACTCTGTGTTTCATCGTCAATAAGAAGGTCCAAGGGATACAGTGAACCTGTAGTGAAGCATCGGAATCTAAAACTGGACTCACAAGAGAGGTGCAAATCATACAAGATTAGAGTGTCAGTCCTCTTTTACTTAAGTCAGCATTGTACCTTTTGTATTAAATTCGGATGCAAACTCTGTGTTTCATCGTCAATTAGAAGGTCCAAGGGATACAGTAAACCTGAAGTGAAGCATCGGAATGTAAAACTGGACTCACACGAGAGGTTCAAATCATAGAAAGTGAGAGTGTCAGTCCTCTTGTACTTAAGTCGGCATTGTACCTTTTGAATTTAATTCCGATGCAATTTCTGTGTTTCATCGTCAATAAGAAGGTGCAAGGTATACAGTAAACCTGAAGTTAAGCATCGGAATCTAAAACTGGACTCACATAAGAGTTTCAAATCATAGAAAGTGAGAGTGTTAGTCGTCTTCTACTTAGGTCGGCACTGTGAATTTTGAATTTAATTCCGATGCAATTTCTGTGTTTCATCGTCAATAAGAAGGTCCAAGAGATACAGTAAAACTGAAGTGAAGCATCGGAATCTAAAACTGGACTCACAGGAGAGGTTCAAATCATAAAAAGTTGGAGTGTCAGTCTTCTTGTACTTAAGTCGGCATTGTGCTTTTTGAATTTAATTCCGATGCTATTTCTGTGTTTCATTGTCAATAAGAAGGTCCAAGGGATACAGTAAACCTGAAGTGAAGCATCGGAATCTGAAACTGGACTCACAGAAGAGACTCAAATCATAGAATGTGAGAGTGTCAGTCCTCTTTTACTTAAGTCGGCATTGTGCGTTTTAAATTTAATTCCGATGCTATAGCTGTGTTTCATCGTCAATAAGAAGATCCAAGGGATACAGTAAACCTAAAGTGAAGCATCGGAATCTAGAACTGGACTCACAGGAGATATTCAAATCATGGAAAGTAAGAGTGTCAGTCCTCTTGTACTTATGCCGCCATTGTGCCTTTTGCATTAAATTCGGATGCAATTTCTGTGTGTCATCGTCAATAAGAAGGTCCAAGGGATAGAGTAAACCTGAAGTAAAGCATCGGAATCTAAAACTGGACTCACAGGAGAGGTTCCAATCATAGAAAGTTAGAGTGTCAGTCCTCTTGTGCTTAAGTCGGCATTCTGCCTTTTGTATTAAATTCGGATGAAAACTCTGTGTTTCATTGTCAATAAGAAGGTCCAAGGGATACAGTGAACCTGTAGTGAAGCATCGGAATCTAAAACTGGACTCACAGGAGATGTTCAAATCTTAGAAAGTGAGATTGTCGGTACTCTTGTACTAAAGTCGCCATTGTGATTTTTGTATTAAATTCGGATGCAAACTCTGTGTTTCATCGTCAATAAGAAAGTCCAAGGGATATAGTAAACCTGAAGTGAAGCATCGGAATCTAAAACTGGACTCACAAGAGAGGTGCAAATCATACAAAATTAGAGTGTCAGTCCTCTTTTACTTAAGTCGGCATTGTACCTTTTGTATTAAATTCGGATGCAAACTCTGTGTTTCATCGTCTATTAGAAGGTCCAAGGGATACAGTAAACCTGAAGTGAAGCATCGGAATGTAAAACTGGACTCACACGAGAGGTTCAAATCATAGAAAGTGACAGTGTCAGTCCTCTTGTACTTAAGTCGGCATTGTGCCTTTTGAATTTAATTCCGATGCAATTTCTGTGTATCATCGTCAATAAGAAGCTGCAAGGTATACAGTAAACCTGAAGTGAAGCTTCGGAAACTAAAACTGGACTCACAGGAGAGGTTCAAATCATAGAAAGTGAGAGTGTTAGTCCTCTTCGACTTAGGTCGGCACTGAGCCTTTAGTATTTAATTCCGATGCAATTTCTGTGTTTCATCGTCAATAAGAGCGTCCAAGGGATACAGTAAAACTGAAGTGAAGCATCGGAATCTAAAACTGGACTCACAGGAGAGTTTTAAATCAAAAAAAGTTAGAGTGTCAGTCCTCTTGTACTTAAGTCGGCATTGTACCTTTTGAATTTAATTTCGATGCAATTTCTGTGTTTCATTGTCAATAAGAACGTACAAGGGATACAGTAAAACTGAAGTGAAGCATCGGAATCTAAAACTGGACTCACAGGAGAGTTTTAAATCAAAAAAAGTTAGAGTGTCAGTCCTCTTGTACTTAAGTCGGCATTGTGCTTTTTGAATTTAATTCCGATGCTATTTCTGTGTTTCATTGTCAATAAGAAGGTCCAAGGGATACAGTAAACCTGAAGTGAAGCATCGGAATCTAAAACTGGACTCACAGGAGTGATTCAAATAACAGAAAGTGAGAGTGTCAGTCCTCTTTTACTTAAGTCGGCATTGTGCGTTTTAAATTTAATTCCGATGCTATATCTGTGTTTCATCGTCAATAAGAAGGTCCAAGGGATACAGTAAACCTGAAGTGAAGCATCGGAATCTAGAACTGGACTCACAGGAGATGTTCAAATCATAGAAAGTGAGAGTGTCAGTCCTCTTGTACTTAAGTCGGCGTTGTACCATTTGTATTAAATTCGGATGCAAACACTGTGTTTCATCGTCAATTAGAAGGTCCAAGGGATACAGTAAACCTGAAGTGACGCATCGGAATGTAAAACTGGACTCACAGGAGAGGTTCAAATCATAGAAAGTGACAGTGTCAGTCCTCTTGTACTTAAGTCGGCATTGTGCCTTTTGAATTTAATTCCGATGCAATTTCTGTGTTTCATCGTCAATAAGAAGCTGCAAGGTATACAGTAAACCTGAAGTGAAGCTTCGGAAACTAAAACTGGACTCACAGGAGAGGTTCAAATCATAGAAAGTGAGAGTGTTAGTCCTCTTCGACTTAGGTCGGCACTGTGCCTTTAGTATTTAATTCCGATGCAATTTCTGTGTTTCATCGTCAATAAGAGCGTCCAAGGGGTACAGTAAACCTGAAGTGAAGCATCGGAATCTAAAACTGGACTCACAGGGAGAGGTTCGAGTCATAGAAAGTGAGAGTGTCAGTCCTCTTGTACTTAAGTCGGCATTGCGCCATTTGTATTAAATTTGGATGCAATTTCTGTGTTTCATCGTCAATAAGAAGGTCCAAGGGATACAGTAAACCTGAGGTGAAGCATCGGAATCTAAAACTGGACTCAGAGGAGAGGTTCAAATCATATTAAGTGAGAGTGTCAGTCCTCTTGTACTTAAGTCACCATTGTGACTTTTGTACTAATTTCGGATGCAATTTCTGTGTATCATCGTCATTAAGAAGGTCCAAGGGATACAGTAAACCTGAAGTGAAGCATCGGAATCTAAAACTGGACTCACAGGAGAGGTTCAAATCATAGAAAGTGAGAGCGTCAGTCCTCTTGTACTTAAGTCACCATTGTGCCTTTTGCATTAAATTCGGATGCAATTTCTGTGTGTCATCGTCAATAAGAAGGTCCAAGGGATAGAGTAAACCTGAAGTAAAGCATCGGAATCTAAAACTGGACTCACAGGAGAGGTTCCAATCATAGAAAGTTAGAGTGTCAGTCCTCTTGTCCTTAAGTCGGCATTGTGCCTTTTGTATTAAATTCGGATGCAAACTCTGTGTTTCATCGTCAATAAGAAGGTCCAAGGGATACAGTGAACCTGTAGTGAAGCATCGGAATCTAAAACTGGACTCACAAGAGAGGTGCAAATCATACAAAATTAGAGTGTCAGTCCTCTTTTACTTAAGTCAGCATTGTACCTTTTGTATTAAATTCGGATGCAAACTCTGTGTTTCATCGTCAATTAGAAGGTCCAAGGGATACAGTAAACCTGAAGTGAAGCATCGGAATGTAAAACTGGACTCACACGAGAGGTTCAAATCATAGAAAGTGAGAGTGTCAGTCCTCTTGTACTTAAGTCGGCATTGTACCTTTTGATTTTAATTCCGATGCAATTTCTGTGTTTCATCGTCAATAAGAAGGTGCAAGGTATACAGTAAACCTGAAGTTAAGCATCGGAATCTAAAACTGGACTCACATAAGAGTTTCAAATCATAGAAAGTGAGAGTGTTAGTCGTCTTCTACTTAGGTCGGCACTGTGAATTTTGAATTTAATTCCGATGCAATTTCTGTGTTTCATCGTCAATAAGAAGGTCCAAGAGATACAGTAAAACTGAAGTGAAGCATCGGAATCTAAAACTGGACTCACAGGAGAGGTTCAAATCATAAAAAGTTGGAGTGTCAGTCTTCTTGTACTTAAGTCGGCATTGTGCTTTTTGAATTTAATTCCGATGCTATTTCTGTGTTTCATTGTCAATAAGAAGGTCCAAGGGATACAGTAAACCTGAAGTGAAGCATCGGAATCTGAAACTGGACTCACAGAAGAGACTCAAATCATAGAATGTGAGAGTGTCAGTCCTCTTTTACTTAAGTCGGCATTGTGCGTTTTAAATTTAATTCCGATGCTATAGCTGTGTTTCATCGTCAATAAGAAGATCCAAGGGATACAGTAAACCTAAAGTGAAGCATCGGAATCTAGAACTGGACTCACAGGAGATATTCAAATCATGGAAAGTAAGAGTGTCAGTCCTCTTGTACTTATGCCGCCATTGTGCCTTTTGCATTAAATTCGGATGCAATTTCTGTGTGTCATCGTCAATAAGAAGGTCCAAGGGATAGAGTAAACCTGAAGTAAAGCATCGGAATCTAAAACTGGACTCACAGGAGAGGTTCCAATCATAGAAAGTTAGAGTGTCAGTCCTCTTGTGCTTAAGTCGGCATTCTGCCTTTTGTATTAAATTCGGATGAAAACTCTGTGTTTCATTGTCAATAAGAAGGTCCAAGGGATACAGTGAACCTGTAGTGAAGCATCGGAATCTAAAACTGGACTCACAGGAGATGTTCAAATCTTAGAAAGTGAGATTGTCGGTACTCTTGTACTAAAGTCGCCATTGTGATTTTTGTATTAAATTCGGATGCAAACTCTGTGTTTCATCGTCAATAAGAAAGTCCAAGGGATATAGTAAACCTGAAGTGAAGCATCGGAATCTAAAACTGGACTCACAAGAGAGGTGCAAATCATACAAAATTAGAGTGTCAGTCCTCTTTTACTTAAGTCGGCATTGTACCTTTTGTATTAAATTCGGATGCAAACTCTGTGTTTCATCGTCTATTAGAAGGTCCAAGGGATACAGTAAACCTGAAGTGAAGCATCGGAATGTAAAACTGGACTCACACGAGAGGTTCAAATCATAGAAAGTGACAGTGTCAGTCCTCTTGTACTTAAGTCGGCATTGTGCCTTTTGAATTTAATTCCGATGCAATTTCTGTGTATCATCGTCAATAAGAAGCTGCAAGGTATACAGTAAACCTGAAGTGAAGCTTCGGAAACTAAAACTGGACTCACAGGAGAGGTTCAAATCATAGAAAGTGAGAGTGTTAGTCCTCTTCGACTTAGGTCGGCACTGAGCCTTTAGTATTTAATTCTGATGCAATTTCTGTGTTTCATCGTCAATAAGAGCGTCCAAGGGATACAGTAAAACTGAAGTGAAGCATCGGAATCTAAAACTGGACTCACAGGAGAGTTTTAAATCAAAAAAAGTTAGAGTGTCAGTCCTCTTGTACTTAAGTCGGCATTGTACCTTTTGAATTTAATTTCGATGCAATTTCTGTGTTTCATTGTCAATAAGAACGTACAAGGGATACAGTAAAACTGAAGTGAAGCATCGGAATCTAAAACTGGACTCACAGGAGAGTTTTAAATCAAAAAAAGTTAGAGTGTCAGTCCTCTTGTACTTAAGTCGGCATTGTGCGTTTTAAATTTAATTCCGATGCTATATCTGTGTTTCATCGTCAATAAGAAGGTCCAAGGGATACAGTAAACCTGAAGTGAAGCATCGGAATCTAGAACTGGACTCACAGGAGATGTTCAAATCATAGAAAGTGAGAGTGTCAGTCCTCTTGTACTTAAGTCGGCGTTGTACCATTTGTATTAAATTCGGATGCAAACACTGTGTTTCATCGTCAATTAGAAGGTCCAAGGGATACAGTAAACCTGAAGTGACGCATCGGAATGTAAAACTGGACTCACAGGAGAGGTTCAAATCATAGAAAGTGACAGTGTCAGTCCTCTTGTACTTAAGTCGGCATTGTGCCTTTTGAATTTAATTCCGATGCAATTTCTGTGTTTCATCGTCAATAAGAAGCTGCAAGGTATACAGTAAACCTGAAGTGAAGCTTCGGAAACTAAAACTGGACTCACAGGAGAGGTTCAAATCATAGAAAGTGAGAGTGTTAGTCCTCTTCGACTTAGGTCGGCACTGTGCCTTTAGTATTTAATTCCGATGCAATTTCTGTGTTTCATCGTCAATAAGAGCGTCCAAGGGGTACAGTAAACCTGAAGTGAAGCATCGGAATCTAAAACTGGACTCACAGGGAGAGGTTCGAGTCATAGAAAGTGAGAGTGTCAGTCCTCTTGTACTTAAGTCGGCATTGCGCCATTTGTATTAAATTTGGATGCAATTTCTGTGTTTCATCGTCAATAAGAAGGTCCAAGGGATACAGTAAACCTGAGGTGAAGCATCGGAATCTAAAACTGGACTCAGAGGAGAGGTTCAAATCATATTAAGTGAGAGTGTCAGTCCTCTTGTACTTAAGTCACCATTGTGACTTTTGTACTAATTTCGGATGCAATTTCTGTGTATCATCGTCATTAAGAAGGTCCAAGGGATACAGTAAACCTGAAGTGAAGCATCGGAATCTAAAACTGGACTCACAGGAGAGGTTCAAATCATAGAAAGTGAGAGCGTCAGTCCTCTTGTACTTAAGTCACCATTGTGCCTTTTGCATTAAATTCGGATGCAATTTCTGTGTGTCATCGTCAATAAGAAGGTCCAAGGGATAGAGTAAACCTGAAGTAAAGCATCGGAATCTAAAACTGGACTCACAGGAGAGGTTCCAATCATAGAAAGTTAGAGTGTCAGTCCTCTTGTCCTTAAGTCGGCATTGTGCCTTTTGTATTAAATTCGGATGCAAACTCTGTGTTTCATCGTCAATAAGAAGGTCCAAGGGATACAGTGAACCTGTAGTGAAGCATCGGAATCTAAAACTGGACTCACAAGAGAGGTGCAAATCATACAAAATTAGAGTGTCAGTCCTCTTTTACTTAAGTCAGCATTGTACCTTTTGTATTAAATTCGGATGCAAACTCTGTGTTTCATCGTCAATTAGAAGGTCCAAGGGATACAGTAAACCTGAAGTGAAGCATCGGAATGTAAAACTGGACTCACACGAGAGGTTCAAATCATAGAAAGTGAGAGTGTCAGTCCTCTTGTACTTAAGTCGGCATTGTACCTTTTGAATTTAATTCCGATGCAATTTCTGTGTTTCATCGTCAATAAGAAGGTGCAAGGTATACAGTAAACCTGAAGTTAAGCATCGGAATCTAAAACTGGACTCACATAAGAGTTTCAAATCATAGAAAGTGAGAGTGTTAGTCGTCTTCTACTTAGGTCGGCACTGTGAATTTTGAATTTAATTCCGATGCAATTTCTGTGTTTCATCGTCAATAAGAAGGTCCAAGAGATACAGTAAAACTGAAGTGAAGCATCGGAATCTAAAACTGGACTCACAGGAGAGGTTCAAATCATAAAAAGTTGGAGTGTCAGTCTTCTTGTACTTAAGTCGGCATTGTGCTTTTTGAATTTAATTCCGATGCTATTTCTGTGTTTCATTGTCAATAAGAAGGTCCAAGGGATACAGTAAACCTGAAGTGAAGCATCGGAATCTGAAACTGGACTCACAGAAGAGACTCAAATCATAGAATGTGAGAGTGTCAGTCCTCTTTTACTTAAGTCGGCATTGTGCGTTTTAAATTTAATTCCGATGCTATAGCTGTGTTTCATCGTCAATAAGAAGATCCAAGGGATACAGTAAACCTAAAGTGAAGCATCGGAATCTAGAACTGGACTCACAGGAGATATTCAAATCATAGAAAGTAAGAGTGTCAGTCCTCTTGTACTTATGCCGCCATTGTGATTTTTGTATTAATTTTGGATGCAATTTCTGTGTTTCATCGTCAATAAGAAGGTCCAAGGGATGCAGTAAACCTGAGGTGAAGCATCGGAATCTAAAACTGGTCTCACAGGAGAGGTGCAAATCATAGAAAATTAGAGTGTCAGTCCTCTTGTACTTAAGTCGGCATTGTACCTTTTGTATTAAATTCCGATGCAACCTCTTTGTTTCATCGTCAATTAGAATGTCCAAGTGATACAGTAAACCTGAAGTGACGCATCGGAATGTAAAACTGGACTCACAGGAGAGGTTCATATCATAGAAAGTGACAGTATCAGTCCTCTTGTACATAAGTCAGCATTGTGCCTTTTGAATTTAATTCCGATACAATTTCTGTGTTTCACGGTCAATAAGAAGCTGCAAGGTATACAGTAAACCTGAAATGAAGCTTCGGAATCTAAAACTGGACTCAAAGGAGAGGTTCAAATCATAGAAAGTGAGAGTGTTAGTCCTCTTGTACTTAAGTCGGCATTGTGCCTTTTGAAATTAATTCCGATGCAATTACTGTGTTTCATCGTCAATAAGAAACTGCAAGGTATACAGTAAACCTGAAGTGAAGCTTCGGAATCTAAAACTGGACTCACAGGAGAGGTTCAAATCATAGAAAGTGAGAGTGTTAGTCCTCTTCTACTTAGGTCGGCACTGTGACTTTTGAATTTAATTCCGATGCAATTTCTGTGTTTCATCGTCAATAAGAAGGTGCAAGGTATACAGTAAACCTGAAGTGAAGCCTCGGAATCTAAAACTGTACTCGCAGGAGAGGTTCAAATCATAGAATATTAGAGTGTCAGTCCTCTTTTACTTAAGACGGCATTGTGCCATTTGTATTAAGTTCGGATGCGATTTCTGTGTTTTATCGTCAACAAGAAGGTCCAAGGGATACAGTAAACCTGAAGTGAAGCATCAGAATCTAAATCTGACCTCACAGGTGAGGTTCGAACCATAGAAAGTGAGAGTGTCAGTCCTCTTGTACTTAAGTCGGCATTGTGCCATTTGTATTAAATTCGGATGCAATTTCTGTGTTTCATCGTCAATAAGAAGGTCCAAGGGATACAGTAAATATGAGGTGAAGTATCGGAATCTAAAACTGGACTCACAGGAGAGGTTCAAATCATAGAAAGTGAGAGTGTCAGTCCTCTTGTACTTAAGTCACCATTGTGCCTTTTGTATTAAATTCGGATGCAATTTCAGTGTGTCATCGTCAATAAGAAGGTCCAATGGATACAGTAAACCTGAAGTAAAGCATCGGAATCTAATACTGTACTCACAGGAGAGGTTGAAATCACAGAAAGTTAGAGTGTCAGTCCTCTTGTACTTAAGTCGGCATTGTGCGTTTTGCGTTAAATTCGGATGCAAACTCTGTGTTTCATCGTCAATAAGAAGGTCCAAGGGATACAGTAAACCTGAAGTGAAGCATCGTAATCTAAAACTGGACTCACAGGAGAGGTTCATAACATAGAAAGTTAGAGTATCAGTCGTCTTGTACTTAAGTCGACATAGTGCCTTTTGAATTTAATTCCGATGCTATTTCTGTGTTTCATTGTCAATAAGAAGGTCCAAGGGATACAGTAAACCTGAAGTGAAGCATCGGAATCTAAATCTGACCTCACAGGAGAGGTTCAATTCATAGAAAGTGAGAGTGTCAGTCCTCCTGTACTTAAGTCGGCATTGTGCGTTTTAAATTTAATTCCGATGCAATATCTGTGTTTCATCGTCAATAAGAAGGTCCAAGGGATACAGTGAACCTGTAGTGAAGCATCGGAATCTAAAACTGGACTCACAGGAGATGTTCAAATCTTAGAAAGTGAGATCGTCGGTCCTCTTGTACTAAAGTCGCCATTGTGATTTTTATATTAAATTCGGATGCAATTTCTGTGTTTCATCGTCAATAAGAAGGTCCAAGGGATATAGTAAACCTGAAGTGAAGCATCTGAAACTAAAACTGGACTCACAGGAGAGGTGCAAATCATACAAAGTTAGAGTGTTAGTCCTCTTGTACTTAAGTCCGCATTGTACCTTTTGTATTAAATTCGGATGCAAACTCTGTGTTTCATCGTCAATTAGAAGGTCCAAGGGATACAGTAAACCTGAAGTGAAGCATCGGAATGTAAAACTGGACTCACACGAGAGGTTCAAATCATAGAAAGTGAGAGAGTCAGTCCTCTTGTACTTAAGTCGGCATTGTGCCTTTTGAATTTAATTCCGATGCAATTTCTGTGTTTCATCGTCAATAAGAAGGTGCAAGGTATACAGTAAACCTGAAGTGAAGCCTCGGAATCTAAAACTGTACTCGCAGGAGAGGTTCAAATCATAGAATATTAGAGTGTCAGTCCTCTTTTACTTCAGACGGCATTGTGCCATTTGTATTAAGTTCGGATGCGATTTCTGTGTTTTATCGTCAACAAGAAGGTCCAAGGGATACAGTAAACCTGAAGTGAAGCATCAGAATCTAAATCTGACCTCACAGGTGAGGTTCGAACCATAGAAAGTGAGAGTGTCAGTCCTCTTGTACTTAAGTCGGCATTGTGCCATTTGTATTAAATTCGGATGCAATTTCTGTGTTTCATCGTCAATAAGAAGGTCCAAGGGATACAGTAAATATGAGGTGAAGTATCGGAATCTAAAACTGGACTCAGAGGAGAGGTTCAAATCATATAAAGTGAGAGTGTCAGTCCTCTTGTACTTAAGTCACCATTGTGACTTTTGTATTAATTTCGGATGCAATTTCTGTGTTTCATCTTCAATAAGAAGGTCCAAGGGATACAGTAAACCTGAAGTGAAGCATCGGAATCTAAAACTGGACTCACAGGAGAGGTTCAAATCATAGAAAGTGAGAGTGTCAGTCCTCTTGTACTTAAGTCGCCATTGTGCCTTTTGTATTAAATTCGGATGCAATTTCTGTGTGTCATCGTCAATAAGAAGGTCCAAGGGATACAGTAAACCTGAAGTAAAGCATCGGAATCCAAAACTGGACTCACAGGAGAGGTTCAAATCACAGAAAGTTAGAGTGTCAGTCCTCTTGTACTTCAGTCGGCATTGTGCCTTTTGTATAAAATTCGGATGCAAACTCTGTGTTTTATCGTCAATATGAAGGTCCAAGGGATACAGTAAACCTGAAGTGAAGCATCGGAATCTAAAACTGGACTCACAGGAGAGGTTCATATCATAGAAAGTTAGAGTGTCAGTCCTCTTGTACTTAAGTCGGTATTGTGCCTTTTGAATTTAATTCCGATGCTATTTCTGTGTTTCATTGTCAATAAGAGGGTCCAAGGGATACAGTAAACCTGAAGTGAAGCATCGGAATCTAAAACTGGACTCACAGGAGATGTTCAAATCTTAGAAAGTGAGATTGTCGGTCCTCTTGTACTAAAGTCGCCATTGTGATTTTTGTATTAAATTCTAATGCAATTTCTGTGTTTCATCGTCAATAAGAAGGTCCAAGGGATATAGTAAACCTGAAGTGAAGCATCGGAATCTAAAACTGGACTCACAGGAGAGGTGCAAATCATACAAAGTTAGAGTGTCAGTCCTCTTGTACTTAAGTCGGCATTGTACCTTATGTATTAAATTCGGATGCAAACTCTGTGTTTCATCGTCAATAAGAAGGTGCAAGGTATACAGTAAACATGAAGTGAAGCATCGGAATGTAAAACTGGACTCACACGAGAGGTTCAAATCATAGAAATTGAGAGAGTCAGTCCTCTTGTACTTAAGTCGGCATTGTGCCTTTTGAATTTAATTCCGATGCAATTTCTGTGTTTCATCGTCAATAAGAAGGTGCAAGGTATACAGTAAACCTGAAGTGAAGCATCGGAATCTAAAACTGGACTCGCAGGAGAGGTTCAAATCATAGAATATTAGAGTGTCAGTCCTCTTTTACTTAAGACGGCATTGTGCCATTTGTATTAAATTCGGATGCGATTTCTGGGTTTTATCGTCAACAAGAAGGTCCAAGAGATACAGTAAACCTGAAGTGAAGCATCAGAATCTAAATCTGACCTCACAGGTGAGGTTCGAACCATAGAAAAAGAGAGTGTCAGTCCTCTTGTACTTAAGTCGGCATTGTGCCATTTGTATTAAATTCGGATGCAATTTCTGTGTTTCATCGTCAATAAGAAGGTGCAAGGTATACAGTAAACCTGAAGTGAAGCCTCGGAATCTAAAACTGTACTCGCAGGAGAGGTTCAAATCATAGAATATTAGAGTGTCAGTCCTCTTTTACTTCAGACGGCATTGTGCCATTTGTATTAAGTTCGGATGCGATTTCTGTGTTTTATCGTCAACAAGAAGGTCCAAGGGATACAGTAAACCTGAAGTGAAGCATCAGAATCTAAATCTGACCTCACAGGTGAGGTTCGAACCATAGAAAGTGAGAGTGTCAGTCCTCTTGTACTTAAGTCGGCATTGTGCCATTTGTATTAAATTCGGATGCAATTTCTGTGTTTCATCGTCAATAAGAAGGTCCAAGGGATACAGTAAATATGAGGTGAAGTATCGGAATCTAAAACTGGACTCAGAGGAGAGGTTCAAATCATATAAAGTGAGAGTGTCAGTCCTCTTGTACTTAAGTCACCATTGTGACTTTTGTATTAATTTCGGATGCAATTTCTGTGTTTCATCTTCAATAAGAAGGTCCAAGGGATACAGTAAACCTGAAGTGAAGCATCGGAATCTAAAACTGGACTCACAGGAGAGGTTCAAATCATAGAAAGTGAGAGTGTCAGTCCTCTTGTACTTAAGTCGCCATTGTGCCTTTTGTATTAAATTCGGATGCAATTTCTGTGTGTCATCGTCAATAAGAAGGTCCAAGGGATACAGTAAACCTGAAGTAAAGCATCGGAATCCAAAACTGGACTCACAGGAGAGGTTCAAATCACAGAAAGTTAGAGTGTCAGTCCTCTTGTACTTCAGTCGGCATTGTGCCTTTTGTATAAAATTCGGATGCAAACTCTGTGTTTTATCGTCAATATGAAGGTCCAAGGGATACAGTAAACCTGAAGTGAAGCATCGGAATCTAAAACTGGACTCACAGGAGAGGTTCATATCATAGAAAGTTAGAGTGTCAGTCCTCTTGTACTTAAGTCGGTATTGTGCCTTTTGAATTTAATTCCGATGCTATTTCTGTGTTTCATTGTCAATAAGAGGGTCCAAGGGATACAGTAAACCTGAAGTGAAGCATCGGAATCTAAAACTGGACTCACAGGAGATGTTCAAATCTTAGAAAGTGAGATTGTCGGTCCTCTTGTACTAAAGTCGCCATTGTGATTTTTGTATTAAATTCTAATGCAATTTCTGTGTTTCATCGTCAATAAGAAGGTCCAAGGGATATAGTAAACCTGAAGTGAAGCATCGGAATCTAAAACTGGACTCACAGGAGAGGTGCAAATCATACAAAGTTAGAGTGTCAGTCCTCTTGTACTTAAGTCGGCATTGTACCTTATGTATTAAATTCGGATGCAAACTCTGTGTTTCATCGTCAATAAGAAGGTGCAAGGTATACAGTAAACATGAAGTGAAGCATCGGAATGTAAAACTGGACTCACACGAGAGGTTCAAATCATAGAAATTGAGAGAGTCAGTCCTCTTGTACTTAAGTCGGCATTGTGCCTTTTGAATTTAATTCCGATGCAATTTCTGTGTTTCATCGTCAATAAGAAGGTGCAAGGTATACAGTAAACCTGAAGTGAAGCATCGGAATCTAAAACTGGACTCGCAGGAGAGGTTCAAATCATAGAATATTAGAGTGTCAGTCCTCTTTTACTTAAGACGGCATTGTGCCATTTGTATTAAATTCGGATGCGATTTCTGGGTTTTATCGTCAACAAGAAGGTCCAAGAGATACAGTAAACCTGAAGTGAAGCATCAGAATCTAAATCTGACCTCACAGGTGAGGTTCGAACCATAGAAAAAGAGAGTGTCAGTCCTCTTGTACTTAAGTCGGCATTGTGCCATTTGTATTAAATTCGGATGCAATTTCTGTGTTTCATCGTCAATAAGAAGGTCCAAGGGATACAGTATATCTGAGGTGAAGCATCGGAATCTAAAACTGGACTCAGAGGAGAGGTTCAAATCACATAAAGTGAGAGTGTCAGTCCTCTTGTACTTACGTCACCATTGTGATTTTTGTATTAAATTCGGATGCAATTTCTGTGTTTCATCGTCAATAAGAAGATCCAAGGGATAGAGTAAACCTGAAGTGAAGCATCGAAATCTTGAACTGGACTCACAGGAAAGGTGCAAATCATAGAGAGTTAGAGTGTCAGTCCTCTTGTACTTAAGTCGGCATTGTACCTTTTGTATTAAATTCGGATGTAAACTCTGTGTTCCATCGTCAATTACAAGGTCCAAGGGATACAGTAAACCTGAAGTGAAGCATCGGAATGTAAAACTGGACTCACACGAGATGTTCAAATCATAGAAAGTGAGAGTGTCAGTCCTCTTGTACTTAAGTCGGCATTGTGCCTTTTGAAATTAATTCCGATGCAATTTCTGTGTTTCATCGTTAATAAGAAAGTGCAAGGTATACAGTAAACATGAAGTGAAGCATCGGATTCTAAAACTGGGCTCACAGGAGAGGTTCAAATCATAAAAATTTTGAGTGTCAGTCCTCTTGTACTTAAGTCGGCATTGTACCTTTTGTATTAAATTCGGATGCAAACTCTGTGTTTCATCGTCAATTAGAAGGTCCAAGGGATACAGTAAACCTGAAGTGAAGCATCGGAATCTAAAACTGGACTCACAGGAGAGGTTCGAATCATAGAAAGTGAGAGTGTCAGTCCTCTTGTACTTAAGTCGGCATTGCGCCATTTGTATTAAATTCGGATGCAATTTCTGTGTTTCATCGTCATTAAGAAGGTCAAAGGGATACAGTAAATCTGAGGTGAAGCATCGGAATCTAAAACTGGACTCAGAGGAGAGGTTCAAATCATATAAAGTGAGAGTGTCAGTCCGCTTGTACTTAAGTCACCATTGTGACTTTTGTATTAATTTCGGATGCAATTTCTGTGTTTCATCGTCTATAAGAAGATCCAAGGTATACAGTAAACCTGAAGTGAAGCATCGGAATCTAAAACCTGACTCACAGGAGAGGTTCAAATCATAGAAAGTGAGAGTGTCAGTCCTCATGTACTTAAGTCGCCATCGTGCCTTTTGTATTAAATTCGGATGCAATTTCTGTGTGTCATCGTCAATAAGAAGGTCCAAGGGATACAGTAAACCTGAAGTAAAGCATCGGAATCTAAAACTGGACTCACAGGAGAGGTTGAAATCATAGAAAGTTAGAATGTCAGTCCTCTTGTACTTAAGTCGGCATTGTGCCTTTTGTATTAAATTCCGATGCAAACTCTGTGTTTCATCGTCAATAAGAAGGTCCAAGGGATACAGTAAACCTAAAGTGAAGCATCGGAATCTAAAACTGGACACACAGGAGAGGTTCAAATCATAGAAAATGAAAGTGTCAGTCCTCTTTTACTTAAGTCGGCATTGTGCGCTTTAAATTTAATTCCGATGCAATATCTGTGTTTCATCATCAATAAGAAGGTCCAAGGGATACAGTGAACCTGAAGTGAAGCATCGGAATCTATAACTGGACTCACAGGAGATGTTCAAATCTTAGAAAGTGAGATTGTCGGTCCTCTTGTACTAACGTCGCCATTGTGATTTTTGTATTAAATTCGGATGCAATTTCTGTGTTTCATCGTCAATAAGAAGGTCCAAGGGATACAGTAAACCTGAAGTGAAGCATCGGAATCTAAAACTGGATTCGCAGGAGAGGTTCAAATCATAGAATATTAGAGTGTCAGTCCTCTTTTACTTAAGACGGCATTGTGCCATTTGTATTAAATTCGGATGCGATTTCTGTGTTTTATCGTCAACATGAAGGTCCAAGGGATACAGTAAACCTGAAGTGAAGCATCAGAATCTAAATCTGACCTCACAGGTGAGGTTCGAACCATAGAAAGTGAGAGTGTCAGTCCTCTTGTACTTAAGTCGGCATTGTGCCATTTGTATTAAATTCGGATGCAATTTCTGTGTTTCATCGTCAATAAGAAGGTCCAAGGGATACAGTAAACCTGAAGTGAAGCATCGGAATCTAAAACTGGACTCACAGGAGAGGTTCAAATCATAGAAAGTGAGAGTGTCAGTCCTCTTGTACTTAAGTCGCCATTGTGCCTTTTGTATTAAATTCGGATGCAATTTCTGTGTGTCATCGTCAATAAGAAGGTCCAAGGTATACAGTAAACCTGAAGTAAAGCCTCGGAATCCAAAACTGGACTCACAGGAGAGGTTCAAATCACAGAAAGTTAGAGTGTCAGTCCTCTTGTACTTAAGTCGGCATTGTGCCTTTTGTACTAAATTCGGATGCAAACTCTGTGTTTCATCGTCAATAAGAAGGTCCAAGGGATACAGTAAACCTGAAGTGAAGCATCGGAATCTAAAACTGGACTCACAGGAGAGGTTCATATCATAGAAAGTTAGAGTGTCAGTCCTCTTGTACTTAAGTCGGCATTGTGCCTTTTGAATTTTATTCCGATGCTATTTCTGTGTTTCATTGTCAATAAGAAGGTCCAAGGGATACAGTAAACCTGAAGTGAAGCATCGGAATCTAAAACTGGACTCACAGGAGATGTTCAAATCTTAGAAAGTGAGATTGTAGGTCCTCTTGTACTAAAGTCGCCATTGTGATTTTTGTATTAAATTCGGATGCAATTTCTGTGTTTCATCGTCAATAAGAAGGTCCAAGGGATATAGTAAACCTGAAGTGAAGCATCGGAATCTAAAACTGGACTCACAGGAGAGGTGCAAATCATACAAAGTTAGAGTGTCAGTCCTCTTGTACTTAAGTCGGCATTGTACCTTTTGTATTAAATTTGGATGCAAACTCTGTGTTTCATCGTCAATTAGAAGGTCCAAGGGATACAGTAAACATGAAGTGAAGCATCGGAATGTAAAACTGGACTCACATGAGAGGTTCAAATCATAGAAATTGAGAGAGTCAGTCCTCTTGTACTTAAGTCGGCTTTGTGCCTTTTGAATTTAATTCCGATGCAATTTCTGTGTTTCATCGTCAATAAGAAGGTGCAAGGTATACAGTAAACCTGAAGTGAAGCATCGGAATCTAAAACTGGACTCGCAGGAGAGGTTCAAATCATAGAATATTAGAGTGTCAGTCCTCTTTTACTTAAGACGGCATTGTGCCATTTGTATTAAATTCGGATGCGATTTCTGGGTTTTATCGTCAACAAGAAGGTCCAAGGGATACAGTAAACCTGAAGTGAAGCATCACAATCTAAATCTGACCTCACAGGTGAGGTTCGAACCATAGAAAATGAGAGTGTCAGTCCTCTTGTACTTAAGTCGGCATTGTGCCATTTGTATTAAATTCGGATGCAATTTCTGTGTTTCATCGTCAATAAGAAGGTCCAAGGGATACAGTATATCTGAGGTGAAGCATCGGAATCTAAAACTGGACTCAGAGGAGAGGTTCAAATCACATAAAGTGAGAGTGTCAGTCCTCTCGTACTTAAGTCACCATTGTGACTTTTATATTAATTTCGGATGCAATTTCTGTGTTTCATCGTCAATAAGAAGGTCCAAGGGATACAGTAAACCTGAAGTAAAGCATCGGAATCTAAATCTGACCTCACAGGAGAGGTTCAAATCATAGAAAGTGAGAATGTCAGTCCTCTTATACTTAAGTCGGTGTGCGTTATAAATTTAATTCCGATGCCATATCTGTGTTTCATCGTCTATAAGAATGTCCAAGGGATACAGTGAACCTGAAGTGAAGCATCGGAATCTAAAACTGGACTCACAGGAGATGTTCAAATCTTAGAAAGTGAGATTGTCTGTCCTCTTGTACTAAAGTCGCCATTGTGATTTTTGTATTAAATTCGGATGCAATTTCTGTGTTTCATCGTCAATAAGAAGATCCAAGGGATAGAGTAAACCTGAAGTGAGGCATCGAAATCTTGAACTGGACTCACAGGAGAGGTGCAAATCATAGAGAGTTAGAGTGTCAGTCCTCTTGTACTTAAGTCGGCATTGTACCTTTTGTATTAAATTCGGATGTAAACTCTGTGTTTCATCGTCAATTACAAGGTCCAAGGGATACAGTAAACCTGAAGTGAAGCATCGGAATGTAAAAGTGGACTCACACGAGAGGTTCAAATCATAGAAAGTGAGAGTGTCAGTCCTCTTGTACTTAAGTCGGCATTGTGCCTTTTGAATTTAATTCCGATGCAATTTCTGTGTTTCATCGTTAATAAGAAAGTGCAAGGTATACAGTAAACCTGAAGTGAAGCATCGGAATCTAAAACTGGACTCAGAGGAGAGGTTCAAATCATATAAAGTGAGAGTGTCAGTCCGCTTGTACTTAAGTCACCATTGTGACTTTTGTATTAATTTCGGATGCAATTTCTGTGTTTCATCGTCAATAAGAAGATCCAAGGGATACAGTAAACCTGAAGTGAAGCATCGGAATCTAAAACTGGACTCACAGGAGAGGTTCAAATCATAGAAAGTGAGAGTGTCAGTCCTCATGTACATAAGTCGCCATTGTGCCTTTTGTATTAAATTCGGATGCAATTTCTGTGTGTCATCGTCAATAAGAAGGTCCAAGGGATACAGTAAACCTGAAGTAAAGCATCGGAATCTAAAACTGGACTCACAGGAGAGGTTCAAATCATAGTAAGTTAGAATGTCAGTCCTCTTGTACTTAAGTCGGCATTGTGCCTTTTGTATTAAATTCCGATGCAAACTCTGTGTTTCATAGTCAATAAGAAGGTCCAAGGGATACAGTAAACCTAAAGTGAAGCATCGGAATCTAAAACTGGACACACAGGAGAGGTTCAAATCATAGAAAGTGAAAGTGTCAGTCCTCTTTTACTTAGGTCGGCATTGTGCGCTTTAAATTTAATTCCGATGCAATATCTGTGTTTCATCATCAATAAGAAGGTCCAAGGGATACAGTGAACCTGAAGTGAAGCATCGGAATCTATAACTGGACTCACAGGAGATGTTCAAATCTTAGAAAGTGAGATTGTCGGTCCTCTTGTACTAACGTCGCCATTGTGATTTTTGTATTAAATTCGGATGCAATTTCTGTGTTTCATCGTCAATAAGAAGGTCCAAGGGATACAGTAAACCTGAAGTGAAGCATCGGAATCTAAAACTGGTCTCACAGGAGAGGTGCAAATCATAGAAATTTAGAGTGTCAGTCCTCTTGTACTTAAGGCGGCATTGTATGTTTTGTATTAAATTCGGATGCTAACTCTGTGTTTCATCGTCTATTAGAAAGTCCAAGGGATACAGTAAACCTGAAGTGAAGCATCGGAATGTAAAACTGGACTTACACGAGGGGTTCAAATCATAGAAAGTGAGAGTGTCAGTCCTCTTGTACTTAAGTCGGCATTATGCCTTTTGAATTTAATTCCGATGCAATTTCTGTGTTTCATCGTCAATAAGAAGGTGCAAGGTATACAGTAAACCTGAAGTAAAGCATCGGAATCTAAAACTGGACTCACAGGAGAGGTTCAAATCGTAGAATATTAGAGTGTCAGTCCTCTTTTACTTAAGACGGCATTGTGCCACTTGTATTAAATTCGGATGCGATTTCTGTGTTTTATCGTCAACAAGAAGGTCCAAGGGATACAGTAAACCTCAATTGAAGCATCGGAATCTAAATCTGACCTCACAGGAGAGGTTCGAATCATAGAAAGTGAGAGTGTCAGTCCTCTTGTACTGAAGTCGGCATTGTGCCATTTGTATTAAATTCGGATGCAATTTCTGTGTTTCATCGTCAATAAGAATGTCCATGAGATACAGTAAACCTGAGGTGAAGCATCGGAATCTAAAACTGGACTCACAGGAGAGGTGCAAATCATACAAAGTTAGAGTGTCAGTCCTCTTGTACTTAAGTCGGCATTGTGCCTTTTGAATTTAATTCCGATGCTATTTCTGTGTATCATTGTCAATAAGAAGGTCCAAGGGATACAGTAAACCTGAAGTGAAGCATCGGATTCTAAAACTGGACTCACAGGAGAGATTCAAATCATAGATAGTGAGAGTGTCAGTCCTCTTTTACTTAAGTCGGCATTGTGCGTTTTAAATTTAATTCCGATGCATTATAAGGGTTTCATCGTCAATAAGAAGGTCCAAGGTATACAGTTAACCTGAAGTGAAGCATCGGAAACTAGAACTGGACTCACAGGAGATGTTCAAATCATAGAAAGTGAGAGTGTCAGTCCTCTTGTACTTAAGCCGCCATTGTGATTTTTGTATTAAATTCGGATGCAATTTCTGTGTTTCATCGTCAACAAGAAGGTCCAAGGGATACAGTAAACCTGAAGTGAAGCATCGGAATCTAAAACTGGACTCACAGGAGAGGTGCAAATCATAGAAAGTTAGAGTGTCAGTCCTTTTGTACTTAAGTCGGCATTGTACTTTTCGTATTAAATTCGGATGCAAACTCTGTGCTTCATCGTCAATTAGAAGGTCCAAGGGATACAGTAAACCTGAAGTGAAGCATCGGAATCTAATACTGGACTCACAGGAGAGGTTCGATTCATAGAAAGTGAGAGTGTCAGTCTTCTTGTACTTAAGTCGGCATTGCGCCATTTGTATTAAATTCGGATGCAATTTCTGTGTTTCATCGTCAATAAGAAGATCCAAGGGATACAGTAAACCTGAGGTGAAGCATCGGAATCTAAAACTGGTCTCACAGGAGAGGTTCAAATCATAGAAAGTTAGAGTGTCAGTCCTCTTGTACTTAAGTCGGCATTGTGCCTTTTGTATTAAATTCGGATGCAAACTCTGTGTTTCATGTCAATAAGAAGGTCTAAGGGATACAGTAAACCTGAAGTGAAGCATCGGAATCTAAAACTGGACTCACAGGAGAGGTTCAAATCATAGAAAGTTAGAGTGTCACTCCTCTTGTACTTAAGTCGGCATTGTGCCTTTTGAATTTAATTCCGATGCTATTTCTGTGTTTCATTGTCAATAAGAAGGTCCAAGGGATACAGTAAACCTGAAGTGAAGCATCGGAATCTAAATCTGACCTCACAGGAGAGGTTCAAATCACAGAAAGTGAGAGTGTCAGTCCTCTTTTACTTAAGTCGGCAATGTGCGTTTTAAATTTAATTCCGATGCAATATCTGTGTTTCATCGTCAATAAGAAGGTCCAAAGGATACAGTGAACCTGAAGTGAAGCATCGGAATCTAAAACTGGACTCACAGGAGATGTTCAAATCATAGAAAGTGAGATTGTCGGTCCTCTTGTACTAAGGTCGCCATTGTGATTTTTGTATTTAATTCGGATGCAATTTCTGTGTTTCATCGTCAATTAGAAGGTCCAAGGGATACAGTGAACCTGAAGTGAAGCATCGGAATCTAAAACTGGACTCACATAAGAGGTTCAAATCATAGAAAGAGAGAGTGTTAGTCGTCTTCTACTTAGGTCGGCACTGTGCCTTTTGAATTTAATTCCGATGCAATTTATGTGTTTCATCGTCAATAAGAACGTCCAAGGGATACAGTAAAACTGAAGTGAAGCATCGAAATCTAAAACTGGACTCACAGGAGAGGTTCAAATCATAAAAAGGTAGAGTGTCAGTCCTCTTGTACTTAAGTCGGCATTGTGCTTTTTGAAATTAATTCCGATGCTATTTCTGTGTTTCATTGTCAATAAGAAGGTCCAAGGGATACAGTAAACCTGAAGTGAAGCATCGGAATCTAAATCTGACCTCACAGGAGAGGTTCAAATCACAGAAAGTGATTCTGCGTTTCATTGTCAATAAGAAGGTCCAAGGGATACAGTAAACTTGAAGTAAAGCATCGGAATCTAAAACTGGACTCACAGGAGAGCTTCAAATCATAGAAAGTTAGAGTGTCAGTCCTCTTGTACATAAGTCGGCATTGTGCCTTTTGTATTACATTCGGATGCAAACTCTGTGTTTCATCGTCAATAAGAAGGTCCAAGGGATACGGTAAACCTGAAGTGAAGCATCGGAATCTAAATCTGACCTCACAGGAGAGGTTCAAATCAGAGAAAGTGAGAGTGTCAGTCCTCTTTTACTTAAGTCGGAATTGTGCGTTTTTAATTTAATTCCGATGCAATATCTGTGTTTCGTCGTCAACAGGAAGGTCCAAGGGATACAGTGAACCTGTAGTGAAGCATCGGAATCTAAAACTGGACTCACAGGAGATGTTCAAATCTTAGAAAGTGAGATTGTCCGTCCTCTTGTACTAAAGTCGCCATTGTGATTTTTGTATTAAATTCGGATGCAATTTCTGTGTTTCATCGTCAATAAGAAGGTCCAAGTGATACAGTAAACCTGAAGTGAAGCATCGGAATCTAAAACTGGACTCACAGGAGAGGTGCAAATCATAGAAAGTTAAAGTGTCAGTCCTCTTGTACTTAAGTTGGCATTGTACCTTTTGTATTAAATTCGGATGTAAACTGTGTGTTTCATCGTCAATTAGAAGGTCCATGGGATACAGTAAACCTGAAGTGAAGCATCGGAATGTAAAACTGGACTCACAGGAGAGGTTCAAATCATAGAATATTAGTGTCAGTCCTCTTTTACTTAAGACGGCATTGTGCCATTTGTATTAAATTCGGATGCGATTTCTGTGTTTTATCGTCAACAAGAAGGTCCAAGGGATGCAGTAAACCTGAAGTGAAGCATCGGAATCTAAAACTGGACTCACAGGAGAGGTGCAAATCATAGAAAGTTAAAGTGTCAGTCCTCTTGTACTTAAGTCGGCATTGTACCTTTTGTATTAAATTCGGATGTAAACTGTGTGTTTCATCGTCAATTAGAAGGTCCATGGGATACA
This sequence comes from Schistocerca americana, assembly GCF_021461395.2. Lineage (NCBI taxonomy): Eukaryota > Metazoa > Arthropoda > Insecta > Orthoptera > Acrididae > Schistocerca > Schistocerca americana. The sequence continues at coordinate 34,404,583 of NC_060128.1, forward strand.
GTAAACCTGAAGTGAAGCATCGAAATCTAAAACTGGACTCACAGGAGAGGTTCGAATCCTAGAAAGTGAGAGTGTCAGTCCTCTTGTACTTAAGTCGGCATTGTGCTTTTTGAATTTAATTCCGATGTTATCTCTGTGTTTCATTGTCAATAAGAAGGTCCAGGGGATACAGTACACCTGAAGTGAAGCATCGGAATCTAAATCTGACCTCACAGGACAGGTTCAAATCATAGAAAGTGAGAGTGTCAGTCCGCTTTTACTGTAGTCGGCATTGTGCGTTTTAAATTTAATTCCGATGCAATATCTGTGTTTCATCGTTAATAAGTAGGTCCAAGGGATACAGTGAACCTGAAGTGAAGCATGGGAATCTAAAACTGGACTCACAGGAGTTGTTCAAATATTAGAAAGTGTGATTGTCAGTCCTCTTGTACTTAAGTCACCTTTGTGACTTTTGTATTAATTTCGAATGCAATTTCTGTGTTTCATCGACAAAAAGAAGGTCCAAGGGATACAGTAAACCTGAAGTGAAGCAGCGGAATCTAGAACTGGACTCACAGGAGATGTTCAAATCATAGAAAGTGAGAGTGTCAGTCCTCTTGTACTTCAGCCGACATTGTGATTTCTGTATTAAATTCGGATGCAATATCTGTGTTTCATCGTCAACAAGAAGGTCCAAGGGATACAGTAAACCTGAAGTGAAGCATCGGAATCTAAAACTGGACTCACAGGAGAGGTGCAAATCATAGAAAGTTAGAGTGTCAGTCCTCTTGTACTTAAGTCGGCATTGTACCTTTTGTATTAACTTTGGATGCAAACTCTGTGTTTCATCGTCAATTAGAAGGTCCAAGGGATACAGTAAACCTGAAGTGAAGCATCGGAATCTAAAACTGGACTCACAGGAGAGGTTCGAATCATAGAAAGTGAGAGTGTCAGTCCTCTTGTACTTAAGTCGGCATTGCGCCATTTGTATTAAATTCGGATGCAATTTCTGTGTTTCATCGTCAATACGAAGGCCCAAGGGATACAGTAAACCTGAGGTGAAGCATCGGAATCTAAAACTGGACTCACAGGAGAGGTTCAAATCATAGAATATTAGAGAGTTAGTCCTCTTTTACTTAAGACGGCATTGTGCCATTTGTATTAAATTCGGATGCGATTTCTGTGTTTTATCGTCAACAAGAAGGTCCAAGGATATACAGTAAACCTGAAGTGAAGCATCGGAATCTAAATCTGAACTCACAGGAGAGGTTCGAATCATAGGAAGTGAGAGTGTCAGTCATCTTGTACTTAAGGCGGAATTGTGCCATTTGTATTAAATTTGGATGCAATTTCTGTGTTTCATCGTCAATAAGAAGGTCCAAGATATACAGTAAACCTGAGGTGAAGCATCGGAATCTAAAACTGGACTCACAGGAGAGGTTCAAATCATAGAAAGTGAGAGTGTCAGTCCTCTTGTACTTAAGTCACCATTGTGACTTTTGTATTAATTTCGGATGCAATTTCTGTGTTTCATCGTCAATAAGAAGCTCCAAGGGATACAGTAAACCTGAAGTGAAGCTTTGGAATCTAAAACTGGACTCACAGGAGAGGTTCAAATCATAAAAAGTTAGTGTGTCAGTCCTCCTGTACTTAAGTCGGCATTGTGCCTTTTGAATTTATTTGTGATGCTATTTCTGTGTTTCATTGTCAATAAGAAAGTCCAAGGGATACAGTAATTCTGAAGTGAAGCATCGGAATGTAAAACTTGACTCACAGGAGAGATTCAAATCATAGATAGTGAGAGTGTCAGTCCTCTTTAACTTAAGTCGGCATTGTGCGTTTTAAATTTAATTCCGATGCATTATCTGTGTTTCATCGTCAATAAGAAGGTTCAAGGGATACTGTTAACCTGAAGTGAAGCATCGGAGTCTAGAACTGGACTCACAGGAGATGTTCAAATCATAGAAAGTGAGAGTGTCAGTCCTCTTGTACTTAAGCGGCCATTGTGATTTTTGTATTAAATTCGGATGCAATTTCTGTGTTTCATCGTCAACAAGAATGTCCAAGGTATACAGTAAACCTAAAGTGAAGCATCGGAATCTAAAACTGGACTCACAGGAGAGGTGCAAATCATAGAAAGTTAGAGGGTCAGTCCTCTTGTACTTAAGTCGGCATTGTTCCTTTTGTATTAAATTCGGATGCAAACTCTGTGTTTCATCGTCAATTAGAAGGTCCAAGGGATACAGTAAACCTGAAGTGAAGCATCGGAATCTAAAACTGGACTCACAGGAGAGGTTCGAATCATAGAAAGTGAGAGTGTCAGTCCTCTTGTACTTAAGTCGGCATTGCGCCATTTGTATTAAAATCGGATGCAATTTCTGTGTTTCATCGTCAATAAGAAGTTCCAAGGGATACAGTAAACCTAAGGTGAAGCATCGGAATCTAAAACTGGACTCACAGGAGAGGTTCAAATCATAGAAAGTAAGAGTGTCAGTCCTCTTGTACTTAAGTCGACATTGTGCCTTTTGAATTTAATTCCGATGCTATTTCTGTGTTTCATTGTCAATAAGAAGGTCCAAGGGATACAGTAAACCTGAAGTGAAGCATCGGAATCTAAATCTGACCTCACAGAAGAGGTTCATATCATAGAAAGTGAGAGTGTCAGTCCTCTTTTACTTAAGTCGGCATTGTGCGTTTTAAATTTAATTCCGATGCAATATCTGTGTTTCATCGTCAATAAGAAGCTCCAAGGGATACAGTGAACCAGAAGTGAAGCATCGGAATCTAAAACTGGACTCACAGGAGATATTCAAATTATAGAAAATGAGATTGTCGGTCCTCTTGTACTAAAGTCGCCATTGTGATTTTTGTATTAAATTCGGATGCAATTTCTGTGTCTCATCGTCAATAAGAAGGTCCAAGGGATACAGTAAACCTGAAGTGAAGCATCGGAATCTAAAACTGGACTCACAGGAGAAGTGCAAATCATAGAAAGTTAGAGTGTCAGTCCTCTTGTACTTAAGTCGGCATTGTACCTTTTGTATTAAATTCGGATGCAAACTCTGTGTTTCATCGTCAATTAGAAGGTCCAAGGGATACAGTAAACCTGAAGTGAAGCATCGGAATGTAAAACTGGACTCACACGAGAGGTTCAAATCATAGAAAGTGAGAGTGTCTGTCCTCTTGTACTTAAGTCGGCATTGTGCCTTTTGAATTTAATTCCGATGCAAATTCTGTGTTTCATCGTCAATAAGAACGTCCAAGGGATACAGTAAAACTGAAGTGAAGCATCGGAATCGAAAACTAGACTCACAGGAGAGATTCAAATCATAGAAAGTTAGAGGATCACTCCTCTTGTACTTAAGTCGGTAATGTGCCTTTTGTATTAAATTCGGATGCAATTTCTGTGTTTTATCGTCAATAAGAAGGTCCAAGGGATACAGTAAACCCGAAGTGAAGCATCGGAATCTAGAACTGGACTCACAGGAGATGTTCAAATCATAGAAAGTGAGAGTGTCAGTCCTCTTGTACTTAAGTCGGCATTGTGCCTTTTGAATTTAATTCCGATGCAATTTCTGTGTTTCATCGTCAATAAGAAGCTGCAAGGTATACAGTAAACCTGAAGTGAAGCATCGGAATCTAAAACTGGACTCACAGGATAGGTTCAAATCATAGAAAGTGAGAGTGTTTGTCCTCTTCTACTTAGGTCGGCACTGTGCCTTTTGAAATTCATTCCGATGCAATTTCTGTGTTTCATCGTCAGTAAGAACGTCCAAGGGAAACAGTAAACCTGAAGTGAAGCATCGGAATCTAGAACTGGACTCACAGTAGATGTTCAAATCATAGAAAGTGAGACTGTCAGTCCTCTTGTACTTAAGCCGCCATTGTGATTTTTGTATTAAATTCGGATGCGATTTCTGTGTTTCATCGTCAATAAGAAGGTTCAAGGGATACAGTAAACCTGAAGTGAAGCATCGGAATCTAAAACTGGACTCACAGGAGAGGTTCAAATCATAAAAAGTTAGAGTATCAGTCCTCTTGTACTTAAGTCGGAATTGTGCCTTTTGAATTTAATTCCGATGCTATTTCCGTGTTTCACTGTCAATAAGAAGGTCCAAGGGACACAGTTAACCTGAAGTGAAGCATCGGAATCTAAAACTGGACTCACAGGAGAGGTGCAAATCATAGAAAGTTAGAGGGTCAGTCCTCTTATACTTAAGTCGGCATTGTGCGTTTTAAATTTAATTCCGATGCATTATCTGTGTTTCAAAGTCAATAAGAAGGTCCAAGGGATACAGTTAACCTGAAGTGAAGCATCGGAATCTAGAACTGTACTCACAGGAGATATTCAAATCATAGAAAGTGAGAGTGTCAATCCTCTTGTACTTAAGCCGCCATTGTGATTTTTGTATTAAATTCGGATGCAATTTCTGTGTTTCATCGTCAACAAGAATGTCCAAGGTATACAGTAAACCTAAAGTGAAGCATCGGAATCTAAAACTGGACTCACAGGAGAGGTGCAAATCATAGAAAGTTAGAGGGTCAGTCCTCTTGTTCTTAAGTCGGCATTGTTCCTTTTGTATTAAATTCGGATGCAAACTCTGTGTTTCATCGTCAATTAGAAGGTCCAAGGGATACAGTAAACCTGAAGTGAAGCATCGGAATCTAAAACTGGACTCACAGGAGAGGTTCGAATCATAGAAAGTGAGAGTGTCAGTCCTCTTGTACTTAAGTCGGCATTGCGCCATTTGTATTAAAATCGGATGCAATTTCTGTGTTTCATCGTCAATAAGAAGTTCCAAGGGATACAGTAAACCTAAGGTGAAGCATCGGAATCTAAAACTGGACTGACAGGAGAGGTTCAAATCATAGAAAGTAAGAGTGTCAGTCCTCTTGTACTTAAGTCGGCATTGTGCCTTTTGAATTTAATTCCGATGCTATTTCTGTGTTTCATTGTCAATAAGAAGGTCCAAGGGATACAGTAAACCTGAAGTGAAGCATCGGAATCTAAATCTGACCTCACAGAAGAGGTTCATATCATAGAAAGTGAGAGTGTCAGTCCTCTTTTACTTAAGTCAGCATTGTGCGTATTAAATTTAATTCCGATGCAATATCTGTGTTTCATCGTCAATAAGAAGCTCCAAGGGATGCAGTGAACCAGAAGTGAAGCATCGGAATCTAAAACTGGACTCACAGGAGATATTCAAATTATAGAAAATGAGATTGTCGGTCCTCTTGTACTAAAGTCGCCATTGTGATTTTTGTATTTAATTCGGATGCAATTTCTGTGTCTCATCGTCAATAAGAAGGTCCAAGGGATACAGTAAACCTGAAGTGAAGCATCGGAATCTAAAACTGGACTCACAGGAGAAGTGCAAATCATAGAAAGTTAGAGTGTCAGTCCTCTTGTACTTAAGTCGGCATTGTACCTTTTGTATTAAATTCGGATGCAAACTCTGTGTTTCATCGTCAATTAGAAGGTCCAAGGGATACAGTAAACCTGAAGTGAAGCATCGGAATGTAAAACTGGACTCACACGAGAGGTTCAAATCATAGAAAGTGAGAGTGTCTGTCCTCTTGTACTTAAGTCGGCATTGTGCCTTTTGAATTTAATTCCGATGCAAATTCTGTGTTTCATCGTCAATAAGAACGTCCAAGGGATACAGTAAAACTGAAGTGAAGCATCGGAATCGAAAACTAGACTCACAGGAGAGATTCTAATCATAGAAAGTTAGAGTATCACACCTCTTGTACTTAAGTCGGTAATGTGCCTTTTGTATTAAATTCGGATGCAATTTCTGTGTTTCATCGTCAATAAGAAGGTCCAGGGGATACAGTAAACCTTAAGTGAAGCATCGGAATCTAAAACTGGACTCGCAGGAGAGGTTCAAATCATAGAATGTTAGAGTGTCAGTCCTCTTTTACTTATGACGGCATTGTGCCATTTGTATTAAATTCGGATTCGATTTCTGTGTTTTATCGTTAACAAGAAGGTCCAAGGGATACAGTAAACCTGAAGTGAAGCATCGGAATCTAAAAGTGGACTCACAGGAGAGTTTCAAATCATAGATAGTGAGAGTGTCAGTCCTCTTTTACTTAAGTCGGCATTGTGCGTTTTAAATTTAATTCCGATGCATTATCTGTGTTTCATCGTCAATAAGAAGGTCCAAGGGATACAGCAAACCTGAAGTGAAGCATCGGAATCTAGAACTGGACTCACAGGAGATGTTCAAATCATAGAAAGTGAGAGTGTCAGTCCTCTTGTACTTAAGCCGCCATTGTGATTTTTGTATTAAATTCGGATGCAATTTATGTGTTTCATCGTCAATAAGAAGTTACAAGGGATACAGTAAACCTGAAGTGAAGCATCGGAATGTAAAACTGGACTCACAGGAGAGGTTCAAATCATAGAAAGTGAGAGTGTCAGTCCTCTTGTACTTAAGTCGGCATTGTGCCTTTTGAATTTAATTCCGATGCAATTTCTGTGTTTCATCGTCAATAAGAAGCTGCAAGGTATACAGTAAACCTGAAGTGAAGCATCGGAATCTAAAACTGGACTCACAGGTTAGGTTCAAATCATAGAAAGTGAGAGTGTTTGTCCTCTTCTACTTAGCTCGGCACTGTGCCTTTTGAAATTCATTCCGATGCATCTTCTGTGTTTCATCGTCAGTAAGAACGTCCAAGGGAAACAGTAAACCTGAAGTGAAGCATCGGAATCTAGAACTGGACTCACAGGAGATGTTCAAATCATAGAAAGTGAGAGTGTCAGTCCTCTTGTACTTAAGTCGGCATTGTGCCTTTTGAATTTAATTCCGATGCTATTTCCGTGTTTCATTGTCAATAAGAAGGTCCAAGGGACACAGTTAACCTGAAGTGAAGCATCGGAATCTAAAACTGGACTCACAGGAGAGATTCAAATCATAGATGGTGAGAGTGTCAGTCCTCTTTTACTTAAGTCGGCCTTGTGCGTTTTAAATTTAATTCCGATGCATTATCTGTGTTTCAAAGTCCATAAGAAGGTCCAAGGGATACAGTTAACCTGAAGTGAAGCATCGGAATCTAGAACTGTACTCACAGGAGATATTCAAATCATAGAAAGTGAGAGTGTCAATCCTCTTGTACTTAAGCCGCCATTGTGACTTTTTTATTAAATTCGGATGCAATTTCTATGTTTCATCGTCAACAAGAAGGTCCAAGGGATACAGTAAACCTGAAGTGAAGCATCGGAATCTAAAACTGGACTCACAGGAGAGGTGCAATCCATAGAAATTTAGAGTGTCAGTCCTCTTGTACTTAAGTCGGCATTGTGCGTTTTAAATTTAATTCCGATGCAATATCTGTGTTTCATCGTCAATAAGAAGGTCCAAGGGATACAGTGAACCTGAAGTGAAGCATCGGAATCTAAAACTGGGCACACAGGAGATGTTCAAATCATAGAAAGTGAGATTGTCGGTCCCCTTGTACTAAAGTCGCCATTGTGATTTTTGTATTAAATTCGGATGCAATTTCTGTGTTTCATCGTCAATAAGAAGGTCCAAGGGATACAGTAAACCTGAAGTGAAGCATCGGAATGTAAAACTGGACTCACACGAGAGGTTCAAATCATAGAAAGTGAGAGTGTCAGTCCTGTTGTACTTACGTCGGCATTGTGCCTTTTGAATTTAATTCCGATGCAAATTCTGTGTTTCATCGTCAATAAGAGGGTGCAAGGTATACAGTAACCTGAAGTGAAGCATCGGAATCTAAAACTGGACTCACATATGAGGTTCAAATCATAGAAAGTGAGAGTATTAGTCGTCTTCTACTTAGGTCGGCATTGTGCCTTTTGAATTTAATTGCGATGCTATTTCTGTGTTTCATTGTCAATAAGAAGGTCCAAGGGATACAGTAAACCTGAAGTGAAGCATCGGAATCTAAATCTGACCTCACAGGAGAGGTTCAAATCATAGAAAGTGAGAGTGTCACTCCTCTTTTACTTAAGTCGGCATTGTGCGTTTTAAATTTAATTCCGATGCAATATCTGTGTTTCATCGTCAATAAGAAGGTCCAAGGGATACAGTGATCCTGAAGTGAAGCATCGGAATCTATAACTGGACTCACAGGAGATGTTCAAATCTTTCAAAGAGAGATTGTCGGTCCTCTTGTACAAAAGTCGCCATTGTGATTTTTGTATTAAATTCGGATGCAATTTCTGTGTTTCATCGTCAATAAGAAGGTCCAAGGGATACAGTAAACCTGAAGTGAAGCATCGGAATGTAAAACTGGACTCACACGAGAGGTTCAAATCATAGAAAGTGAGAGTGTCAGTCCTCTTGTACTTAAGTCGGCATTGTGCCTTCTGAATTTAATTCCGATGCAATTTCTGTTTTTCATCGTCCATATGAAGGTGCAAGGTATACAGTAAACCTGAAGTGAAGCATCGGAATCTAAAACTCGATTCGCAGGAGAGGTTCAAATCATAGAATATTAGAGTGTCAGTCCTCTTTTACTTAAGACGGCATTGTGCCATTTGTATTAAATTCGGATGCGATTTCTGTGTTTTGTCGTCAACAAGAAGGTCCAAGGGATACAGTAAACCTGAAGTGAAGCATCGGAATCTAAATCTGACCTCACAGGAGACGTTCGAATCATAGAAAGTGAGAGTGTCAGTCCTCTTGTACTTAAGTCGGCATTATGCCATTTGTATTAAATTCGGATGCAATTTCTGTGTTTCGTCGTCAATAAGAAGGTCCAAGAGATACAGTAAACCTAAGGTTAAGCATCGGAAAATAAAACTAGACTCACAGGAGAGGTTCATATCATAGAAAGTGAGAGTGTCAGTCCTCTTGTACTTAAGTCACCATTGTGACTATTGTATTAATTTCGGATGCAATATCTGTGTTTCATCGTCAATAAGAAGGTCCAAAGCATACAGTAAACCTGAAGTGAAGCATCGGAATCTAAAACTGGACGCACAGGCGAGATTCAAATCATAAAAAGTGAGAGTGTCAGTCCTCTTGTACTTAAGTCGTCATTGTGCCTTTTGAATTTATTTCCGATGCTATTTCTGTGTTTCATTGTCAATAAGAAGGTCCAAGGGATACAGTAAACCTGAAGTGAAGCATCGGAATCTAAAACTGGACTCACAGGAGAGATTCAAATCATATATAGTGAGAGTGACAGTCCTCTTTTACTTAAGTCGGCATTGTGCGTTTTAAATTTATTTCCGATGCATTATCTGTGTTTCATCGTCAGTAAGAAGGTCCAAGGGATACAGTTAACCTGAAGTGAAGCATCGGAATCTAGAACTGGACTCACAGGAGATGTTCAAATCATAGAAAGTGAGAGTGTCAGTCCTCTTGTACTTAAGCCGCCATTGTGATTTTTGTATTAAATTCGGATGCAATTTCTGTGTATCATCGTCAACAAGAAGGTCCAAGGGATACAGTAAACCTGAAGTGAAGCATCGGAATCTGAAACTAAACTCACAGGAGAGGTGCAAATCATAGAAAGTTAGAGTGTCAGTCCTCTTGTACTTAAGTCGGCATTGTACCTTTTGTATTAAATTCAGATGCAAACTCTGTGTTTCATCGTCAATTAGAAGGTCCAAGGGATACAGTAAACCTGAAGTGAAGCATCGGAATCTAAAACTGGACTCACAGGACAGGTTCGAATCATAGGAAGTGAGAGTGTCAGTCCTCTTGTACTTAAGTCGGCATTGCGCCATTTGTATTAAATTCGGATGCAATTTCTGTGTTTCATCGTCAATACGAAGGTCCAAGGGATACAGTAAACCTGAGGTGAAGCATCGGAATCTAAAACTGGACTCACAGGAGAGGTTTAAATCATAGAATATTAGAGTGTCAGTCCTCTTTTACTTAAGACGGCATTGTGCCATTTGTATTAAATTCGGATGCGATTTCTGTGTTTTATCGTCAACAAGAAGGTCCAAGGGATACAGTAAACCTGAAGTGAAGCATCGGAATCTAAATCTGACCTCACAGGGGAGGTTCGAATCATAGAAAGTGAGAGTGTCAGTCCTCTTGTACTTAAGTCGGCATTGTGCCATTTGTTTTAAATTCGGATGCAATTTCTGTGTTTCATCGTCAATAAGAAAGTCCAAGAGATACAGTAAACCTGAGGTGAAGCATCGGAATCTAAAACTGGACTCACAGGAGAGGTTCAAATCATAGAAAGTGAGAGTGTCGGTCCTCTTGTACTTAAGTCACCATTGTGACTTTTGTATTAATTTCGGATGCAATTTCTGTGTTTCATCGTCAATAAGAAGGGCCAAGGGATACAGTAAACCTGAAGTGAAGCATCGGAATCTAAAACTGGACTCACAGGAGAGGTTCAAATCATAAAAATTTAGAGTGTCAGTCCTCTTGTACTTAAGTCGGCATGGTGCCTTTTGAATTTATTTCCGATGCTATTTCTGTGTTTCATTGTCAATAAGAGGGTCCAAGGGATATAGTAAACCTGAAGTGAAGCATCGGAATCTAAAACTGGACTCACAGGAGAGATTCAAATCATAGATAGTGAGAGTGTCAGTCCTCTTTTACTTAAGTCGGCATTGTGCGTTTTAAATTTAATTCCGATGCATTATCTGTGTTTCATCGTCAATAAGAAGGTCCAAGGGATACAGTTAACCTGAAGTGAAGCATCGGAATCTAGAACTGGACTCACAGGAGATGTTCAAATCATAGAAAGTGAGAGTGTCAGTCCTCTTGTACTTAAGCCGCCATTGTGATTTTTGTATTAAATTCGGATGCAATCTCTGTGTTTCATCGTCAACAAGAAGGTCCAAGGTATACAGCAAACCTGAAGTAAAGCATCGGAATCTAAAACTGGACTCACAGGAGAGGTTCAAATCATAGAAAGTGAGAGTGTTAGTCCTCTTTTACTTATGACGGCATTGTGCCATTTGTATTAAATTCGGATGCGATTTCTGTGTTTTATCGTCAACAAGAAGGTCCAAGGGATACAGTAAACCTGAAGTGAAGCATCGGAATCTAAATCTGACCTCACAGGAGAGGTTCGAATCATAGAAAGTGAGAGTGTCAGTCCTCTTGTACTTAAGTCGGCATTGTGCCTTTTGAATTTAATTCCGATGCTATTTCTGTGTTTCATTGTCAATAAGAAGGTCCAAGGGATACAGTAGACCTGAAATGAAGCATCGGAATCTAAAACTGGACTCACAGGAGAGTTTCAAATCATAGATAGTGAGAGTGTCAGTCCTCTTTTACTTAAGTCGGCATTGTGCGTTTTAAATTTAATTCCGATGCATTATCTGTGTTTCATCGTCAATAAGAAGGTCCAAGGGATACAGTAAACCTGAAGTGAAGCATCGGAATGTAAAACTGGACTCACAGGAGAGGTTCAAATCATACAAAGTGAGAGTGTCAGTCCTCTTGTACTTAAGTCGGCATTGTGCCATTTGAATTTAATTCCGATGCAATTTCTGTGTTTCATCGTCAATAAGAAGCTGCAAGGTATACAGTAAACCTGAAGTGAAGCATCGGAATCTAATACTCGACTCACAGGATAGGTTCAAATCATAGAAAGTGAGAGTGTTAGTCCTCTTCTACTTAGGTCGGCACTGTGCCTTTTGAAATTCATTCCGATGCAATTTCTGTGTTTCATCGTCAGTAAGAACGTCCAAGGGAAACAGTAAACCTGAAGTGAAGCATCGGAATCTAGAACTGGACTCACAGGAGAGGTTCAAATCATAGAAAGTTAGAGTGTCAGTCCTCTCGTACTTCAGTCGGCTTTGTGCGTTTTGAATTTAATTCCGATGCTGTTTCTGTGTTTCATTGTCAATAAGAAGGTCCAAGGGATACAGTAAACCTGAAGTGAAGCATCGGAATCTAAATCTGACCTCACAGAAGAGGTTGAAATCATAGAAAGTGAGAGTGTCAGTCCCCTTTTACTTAAGTCGGCATTGTGCGTTTTAAATTTAATTCCGATGCAATATCTGTGGTTCATCGTCTATAAGAAGGTCCAAGGGATACAGTGAACCTGAAGTGAAGCATCGGAATCTAAAACTGGACTCACAGGAGATGTTCAAATCATAGAAAGTGAGATTGTCGGTCCTCTTGTACTAAAGTCTTCATTGTGATTATTGTATTAAATTCGGATGCAATTTCTGTGTTTCATCGTCAATAAGAAGGTCCAAGCGATACAGTAAACCTGAAGTGAAGCATCGGAATGTAAAACTGGACTCACACGAGAGGTTCAAATCATAGAAAGTGAGAGTGTCAGTCCTCTTGTACTTAAGTCGGCATTGTGCCTTTTGAATTTAATTCCGATGCACATTCTGTGTTTCATCGTCAATAAGAAGGTGCAAGGTATACAGTAAACCTGAAGTGAAGCATCGGAATCTAAAACTGGACTCACATAAGAGGTTCAAATCATAGAAAGTGAGAGTGTTAGTCGTCTTCTACTTATGTCGGCACTGTGCATTTTGAATTTAATTCCGATGCAATTTCTGTGTTTCATCGTCAATAAGAACGTCCAAGGGATACAGTAAAAATGAAGTGAAGCATCGGAATCTAAAACTGGACTCAAAGGAGAGATTTAAATCATAGAAAGTTAGAGTGTCACTCCTCTTGTACTTAAGTCGGTAATGTGCCTTTTGTATTAAATTCGGATGCAATTTCTGTGTTTCATCGTCAATAAGAAGGTCCATGGGATACAGTAAACCTTAAGTGAAGCATCGGAATCTAAATCTGGACTCGCAGGAGAGGTTCAAATCATAGAATGTTAGAGTGTCAGTCCTCTTTTACTTATGACGGCATTGTGCCATTAGTATTAAATTCGGATGCGATTTCTGTGTTTTATCGTCTTCAAGAAGGTCCAAGGTATACAGTAAACCTGAAGTGAAGCATCGGAATCTAAATCTGACCTCACAGGAGAGATTCGAATCATAGAAAGTGAGAGTGTCAGTCCTCTTTTACTTAAGTCGGCATTGTGCCTTTTGAATTTAATTCCGATGCTATTTCTGTGTTTCTTTGTCAATAAGAAGGTCCAAGGGATACAGTAAACCTGAAATGAAGCATCGGAATCTAAAACTGGACTCACAGGAGAGTTTCGAATCATAGATAGTTAGAGTGTCAGTCCTCTTTTACTTAAGTCGGCATTGTGCGTTTTAAATTTAATTCCGATGCATTATCTGTGTTTCATCGTCAATAAGAAGGTCCAAGGGATACAGTAAACCTGAAGTGAAGCATCGGAATCTAGAACTGGGCTCACAGGAGATGTTCAAGACATAGAAAGTGAGAGTGTCAGTCCTCTTGTACTTAAGCCGCCATTGTGATTTTTGTATTAAATTCGGATGCAATTTCTGTGTTTCATCGTCAATAAGAAGGTCCAAGGGATACATTAAACTTGAAGTGAAGCATCGGAATCTAAAACTGGACTCACAGGAGAGGTTCGAATCATAGAAAGTGAGAGTGTCAGTCCTCTTGTACTTAAGTCGCCATTGTGCCTTTTGTATTAAATTCGGATGCAAACTCTGTGTTTCATTGTCAATAAGAAGGTCCTAGGGATACAATAAACCTGAAGTGAAGCATCGGAATCTAAAACTGGACTCAAAGGAGAGGTTCAATTCATAGAAAGTAATAGTGTCAGTCCTCTTTTACTTAAGCCGGCATTGTGCGTTTTAAATTTAATTCCGATGCAATATCTGTTTTCCATCGTCAATAAGAAGGTCCAAGGGATACAGTAAACCTGAAGTGAAGCATCGGAATCTAAGACTGGACTCACAGGAGATGTTTAAATCATAGAAAGTGAGATTGTCGGTCCTCTTGTACTAAAGTCGCCATTGTGATTTTTGTATTAAATTCGGATGCAATTTCTGTGTTTCATCGTCAATAAGAAGGTCGAAGGGGTACAGTAAACCTGAAGTAAGGCATCGGAATCTAAAACTGGACTCACAGGAGAGGCTCAAATCATAGAAAGTTAGAGTGTCACTCCTCTTGTACTTAAGTCGGCATTGTGCCTTTTGTATTAAATTCGGATGCAAACTCTGTGTTTCGTCGTCAATAAGAAGGTCCAAGGGATACAGTAAACCTGAAGTGAAGCATCGGAATGTAAAACTGGACTCACAGGAGAGGTTCAAATCATAGAAAGTGAGAGTGTCAGTCCTCTTGTACTTAAGTCGGCATTGTGCCTTTTGAATTTAATTCCGATGCAATTTCTGTGTTTCATCGTCAATAACAAGGTGCAAGGTATACAGTAAACCTGAAGTGAAGCATCGGAATCTAAAACTGGACTCACAGGATAGGTTCAAATCATAGAAAGTGAGTGTGTTAGTCGTCTTCTACTTAGGTCGGCACTGTGCCTTTTGAATTTAATTCCGATGCAATTTCTGTGTTTCATCGTCAATAAGGTCGTCCAAGGGATACAGTAAACCTGAAGTGAAGCATCGGAATCTGAATCTGGACTCACAGGAGATGTTCAAATCAAAGAAAGTGAGAGTGTCAGTCATCTTGTACTTAAGTCACCATTGTAACTTTTGTATTATTTTCGGATGCGATTTCAGTGTTTCATCGTCAATAGGAGGGTCCAAGGGATACAGTAAACCCGAAGTGAAGCATCGGAATCTAAAACTGGACTCACAGGAGAGGTTAAAATCATAGAAAGTTAGGATGTCAGTCCTCTTGTACTTAAGTCAGCATTGTGCCCTGTGTATTAAATTCGGATGCAATTTCTGTGTTTCGTCGTCAATAAGAAGGTGCAAGGTATACAGTAAACCTGAAGTGAAGCATCTGAATCTGAAACTAGACTCACAGGAGAGGTTCAAATCATAGAAAGTGAGAGTGTCAGTCCTCTTGCACTTAAGTCGACATTGTGCCATTTGTATTAAATTCGTATGCAATTTCTGTGTTTCATCGTCAATAAGAAAGTCCAAGGGATACAGTAAACCTGAAGTGAAGCATCGGAATTTAAAACTGGACTCACAGGAGAGGTTCAAATCATAGAAAGTGATAGTGTCAGTCCTATTGTACTTAAGTCGCCATTGTGCATTTTTTATTAAATTCGTATGCAATTTCTGTGTTTCATCGTCAATAAGATGGTCCAAGGGATACAGTAAATCTGAAGTGAAGCATCGGAATCTGAAACTGGACTCACAGGAGATGTTCAAATCATAGAAAGTGAGAGTGTCAGTCCTCTTGTACTTAAGTCGCCATTGTGATTTTTGTATTAAATTCGGATGCAATTTCTGTGTTTCATCGTCAATAAGAAGGTCCAAGGGATACAGTAAACCTGAAGTGAGGCATCGGAATCTAAACTGGACTCACTGGAGAGGTTCAAATCATACAAAGTTAGAGTCTCAGTCCTCTTGTACTTAAGTCGGCATTGTACCTTTTGTATTAAATTCGGATGCAAACTCTGTGTTTCATCGTCAATAAGAAGGTCCAAGGGATACAGTAAACCTGAAGTGAAGCATCGGAATCTAAAACTGGACTCACTGGAGAGGTTCAAATCATAGAAAGTGAGAGTGTCAGTCCTCTTGTACTTAAGTCGCCATTGTGCCTTTTGTATTAAATTCGGATGCAATTTCTGTGTTTCATCGTCAATAAGAAGGTCAAAGGGATACACTAAACCTGAAGCGATGCATCGGAATCCAAAACTGGACTCACAGGAGAGGTTCAAATCATAGAAAGTTAGAGTGTCAGTCCTCTTATACTTAAGTCGGCATTGTGCCTTTTGAATTAAATTCAGATGCAAACTCTGTGTTTCGTCGTCAATAAGAAGGTCCAAGGGATAAAGTAAACCTGAAGTGAAGCATCGGAATCTAAAACTGGACTCACAGGAGAGGTTCAAATCATAGAAAGTTAGAGTGTCAGGCCTCTTGTACTTAAGTCGGCATTGTGCCATTTGAATTTAATTCCGATGCAATTTCTGTGTTTCATCGTCAATAAGAAGGTCCAAGGGATACAGTAAATCTGAAGTGAAGCATCGGAATCTGTAACTGGACTCACAGGAGATGTTTAAATCATAGAAAGTGAGAGTGTCAGTCCTCTTGTAATTAAGTCGCCATTGTGATGTTTGTATTAAATTCGGATGCAATTTCTGTGTTTCATCGTCAATAAGAAGATCCAAGGGATACAGTAAACCTGAAGTGAGGCATCGGAATCTAAAACTGGACTCACTGGAGAGGTTCAAATCATAGAAAGTTAGAGTGTCAGTCCTCTTGTACGTAAGTCGGCATTGTACCTTTTGTATTAAATTCGGATGCAAACTCTGTGTTTCATCGTCAATTAGTTGGTCCAAGAGATACAGTAAACCTGAAGTGAAGCATCGGAATCTAAAACTGGACTCACAGGAGAGGTTCAAATCAGATCAAGTGAGAGTGTCAGTCCTCTTGTACTTAAGTCGGGATTGGGCCTTTTGAATTTAATTCCGATGCAATTTCTGTGTTTCATCGTCAATAAGAAAGTGCAAGGTATACAGTAAACCTTAAGTGAAGCATCGGAATCTAAATCTGACCTCACAGGAGAAGTTCGAATCATGGAAAGTGAGAGTGTCAGTGCCCTTGTACTTAAGTCAGCATTGTACCATTTGTATTAAATTCGGATGCAATTTCTGTGTTTCATCGTCAATAAGAGGGTCCAAGGTATACAGTAAAGCTGAAGTGAAGCATCGGAATCTAAAACTGGACTCACAGGAGAAGTTCAAATCTTAGAAAAGTAGAGTGTCAGTTCTCCTGTACTTAAGTCGGCATTGTGCCTTTTGAATTTAATTCCGATGCTTTTTCTGTGTTTCATTGTCAATAAGAAGGTCCAAGGGATATAGTAAACCTGAAGTGTAGCATCGGAATCTAAAACTGGACTCACAGGAGAGGTTCAAATCATAGAAAGTTAGAATGTCAAACCTCTTGTACTTAAGTCGGCATTGTGCCTTGTGTATTAAATTCGGATGCAATTTCTGTGTTTCATAGTCAATAAGAAGGTGCAAGGTATACAGTAAACCTGAAGTGAGGCATCGGAATCTAAAACGGGACTCACAGGAGAGGTTCAAGTCATAGAAACTGAGAGTGTCAGTCCTCTTGTACGTAAGTCGATATTGTGCCATTTGTATTAAATTCGGATGCAATTTCTGTGTTTCATCGTCAATAAGAAGGTCCAAGGGATACAGTAAACCTGAAGTGAAGCTTCGGAATCTAAAACTGGACTCACTGGAGAGGTTCAAATCATAGAAAGTGAGAATGTCAGTCCTCTTGTACTTAAGTCGCCATTGTACCTTTTGTATTAAATTCGGATGCAATTTCTGTGTTTCATCGTCAATAAGAAGGTCCAAGGGATACAGTAAACCTGATGTTAAGCATCGGAATCCAAAACTGGACTCACAGGAGAGGTTCAAATCATAGAAAGTTAGTGTCAGTCCTCTTGTACTTACGTCGGCATTGTGCCTTATGTATTAAATTCGGATGCAAACTCTGTGTTTCGTCGTCAATAAGTAGGTCCAAGGGATACAGTAAACCTGAAGTGAAGAATCGGAATCTAAAACTGGACTCACAGGAGAGGTTCAAATCATAGAAAGTTAGAGTGTAGTTCTCTTGTACTTAAGTCGGCATTATGCCATTTGAATTTATTTCCGATGCAATTTCTGTGTTTCATCGTCAATAAGAAGGTCCAAGGGATACAGTAAACCTGAAGTGAAGCATCGGAATCAAAAACTGGACTCACAGGAGAGGTTCAAATCATAGAAAGTGAGAGTGTCAGTCCTCTTTTGCTTAAGTCGGCTTTGAGCGTTTTGAATTTAATTCCGATGCAATTTCTGTGTTTCATCGTCAATAAGAAGGTCCAAGGGATACAGTAAACCTGAAGTGAAGCATCGGAATCTAAAACTGGACTCACAGGAGATGTTCAAATCATACAAAGTGAGAGAGTCAGTCCTCTTGTACTTAAGGCAGCATTGTGCCTTTTGTATTAAATTCGAATGCAATTTCTGTGTTTCATCGTCAATAAGAAGGTCCAAGGGATGCAGTAAACCTGAGGTGAAGCATCGGAATCTAAAACTGGACTCACAGGAGAGGTTCAAATTATAGAAAGTGAGAGTGTCAGTCCTCTTGTAGTTAAGTCACCATTGTGACATTTGTATTAATTTCGGATGCAATTTCTGTGTTTCATCGTCAATAAGAAGGTCCAAGGGATACAGTAAACCTGAAGTGAAGCATCGGAATCTAAAACTGGACTAACAGGAGATGTTCAAATCATAGAAAGTGAGATTGTCGGTCCTCTTGTACTAAAGTGGCCATTGTGATTTTTGTATTAAATTCGGATGCAATTTCTGTGTTTCATCGTCAATAAGAAGGTCCAAGGGATACAGTAAACCTGAAGTGAAGCCTCGGAATCTAAAACTGGACTCACACGAGAGGTGCAAATCATAGAAAGTTAGATTGTCAGTCCTCTTGTACTTAAGTCGGCATTGTACCTTTTGTATTAAATTCGGATGCAAACTCTGTGTTTCATCGTCAATTAGAAGGTCCAAGGGATACAGTAAATCTGAAGTGAAGCATCGGAATCTAAAACTGGACTCACAGGAGAGGTTCAAATCATAGAAAGTGAGAGTGTCAGTCCTCTTGTACTTAAGGCAGCATTGAGCCTTTTGTATTAAATTCGAATGCAATTTCTGTGTTTCATCGTCAATCAGAAGGTCCAAGGGATACAGTAAACCTGAAGTAAGGCATCGGAATCTAAAACTGGACTCACAGGAGAGGTTCAAATCATAGGAAGTTATAGTGTCAGTCCTCTTGTACTTGAGTCGGCATTGTGCCTTTTCTATTAAATTCGGATGCAAACTCTGTGTTTCATCGTCAATAAGAAGGTCCAAGGGATACAGTAAACCTCAAGTGAAGCATCGGCATCTAAAACTGGACTCACAGGAGTGGTTCAAATCATAGAAAGTGAGAGTGTCAGTCCGCTTTTAATTAAGTCGGCATTCTGCGTTTTAAATTTAATTCCGATGCAATATCTGTGTTTCATCGTCAATACAAAGGTCCAAGGGATACAGTAAACCTGAAGTGAAGCATCGGAATCTAAAACTGGACTCACAGGAGATATTCAAATCATAGAATGTGAGATTGTCGGTCCTCTTGTACTAAAGTGGCCATTGTGATTTTTGTATTAAAATCGGATGCAATTTCTGTGTTTCATCGTCAATAAGAAGGTAAAAGGGACACAGTAAACCTGAAGTGAAGCATCGGAATCTAAAACTGGACTCACAGGAGAGGCGCAAATCATAGAAAGTTAGAGTGCCAGTCCTCTTGTACTTAAGTCGGCATTGTACCTTTTGTATTAAATTCGGATGCAAACTCTGTGTTTCATCGACAATTAGAAAGTCCAAGGGATACAGTAAACCTGAAGTGAAGCATCGGAATGTAAAACTGGACTCACAGGAGAGGTTCAAATCATAGAAAGTGGGAGTGTCAGTCCTCTTGTACTTAAGTCAGCATTGTGCCTTGTGTATTAAATTCGGATGCAATTTCTGTGTTTCATCGTCAATAAGAAGGTGCAAGGTATACAGTAAACCTGAAGTGAAGCATCGGAAACTAAAACTGGACTGACAAGAAAGGTCAAACCATAGAAAGTGAGAGTGTCAGTCCTCTTGTAGTTAAGTCGGCATTGTGCCTTTTGTATTAAATTCGGATGCAAAGTCTGTGTTTCATCGTCAATAAGAAGAACCAAGGGATACAGTAAACCTGAAGTGAAGCATCGGAATCTAAAACTAGACTCACAGTAGAGGTTCAAATCATAGGAAGTGAGAGTGTCGGTCCTCTTGTACTTAAGTCGGCATTGTGCCGTTTGTATTACACTCGGATGCAATTTCTGTGTTTCATCGTCAATAAGAATGTCCAAGGAATGTAGTAAACCTGAAGTGAAGCATCAGAATCTAAAACTGGACTCACAGGAGAGGTTCAAATCATAGAGAGTTAGAGTGTCACTCCTCTTGTACTTAAGTCGTTATTGTAATATTTGTATTAAATATGGATGCAATTTCTGTGTTTTTTCGCCAATAAGAAGGCCCAAGGGATACAGTAAACCTGAAGTGAAGCATCCAAATCTAATACTGACCTCACAGGAGAGGTTCGAATCATAGAAAGTGAGAGTGTCAGTCCTCTTGTACTTAAGTCGGCATTGTGCCATTTGTATTAAATTCGGATGCAATTTCTGTGTTTCATCGTCAATAAGAAGGTCCAAGGGATACAGTAAACCTGAGGTGAAGCATCGGAATCTAAAACTGGACTCACAGGAGAGGTTCAAATCATAGAAAGTGAGAGTGTCAGTCCTCTTGTACTTAAGTCACCATTGTGACATTTGTATTAATTTCGGATGCAATTTCTGTGTTTCATCGTCAATAAGAAGGTCCAAGGGATACAGTAAACCTGAAGTGAAGCATCGGAATCTAAATCTGGACTCACAAGAGATGTTCAAATCATAGAAAGTGAGATTGTCGGTCCTCTTGTACTAAAGTGGCCATTGTGATTTTTGTATTAAATTCGGATGCAATTTCAGTGTTTCATCGTCAATAAGAAGGTCCCAGGGATACAGTAAACCTGAAGTGAAGCATCGGAATCTAAAACTGGACTCACAGGAGAGATTCAAATCATAGAAAGTTTGTGTCACTCCTCTTGTACTTAAGTCGGTAATGTGCCTTTTGTATTAAATTCGGATGCAATTTCTGTGTTTCATCGGCAATAAGAAGGTCCAAGGGATACAGTAAACCTTCAGTGAAGCATCGGAATCTAAAACTGGACTCGCAGGAGAGGTTCAAATCATAGAATGTTAGAGTGTCAGTCCTCTTTTACTTAAGACGGCATTGTGCCATTTGTATTAAATTCAGATGCGATTTCTGTGTTTTATCGTCAACAAGAAGGTCCAAGGGATACAGTAAACCTGAAGTGAGGCATCGGAATCTAAATCTGACCGCACTGGAGAGGTTCGAATCGTAGAAAGTGAGAGTGTCAGTCCTCTTGTACTTAAATCGTCATTGTGCCATTTGTATTAAATTCGGATGCAATTTCTGTGTTTCATCGTCAATAAGAAGGTGCAAGGTATACAGTAAACCTGAAGTGAAGCATCGGAATCTAGAACTGAACTCACAGGAGAGGTTCAAATCATAGAAAGTGAGAGTGTCAGTGCTCTTGTACTTAAGTCGGCAATGTGCCATTTGTATTAAATGCGGATGCAATTTCTGTGTTTCATCGCCGATAAGTAGGTCTCAAGGGATACAGTAAACATGAAGTGAAGCATCGGAATCTAAAACTGGACTCACAGGAGAGGTTCAAATCATAGAAAGTGAGAGTGTCAGTCCTCTTGTACTTAAGTCGGCATTGTGCCATTTGTATTAAATTCGGTTGCAATTTCTGTGTTTCATCGTCAATAAGGAGGTCCAAGGGATACAGTAAACCTGAAGTGAGGCATCAGAATCTAAAACTGGACTCACAGGAGAGGTTCCAATCATAGAAAGTTAGAGTGTCACTCCGCTTGTACTTAAGTCGGTATTGTGCCTTTTGTATTAAATTCGGATGCAATTTCTGTGTTTCATCGGCAATAAGAATGTCCACGGGATACAGTAAACCTTATGTGAAGCATCGGAATCTAAAACTGGACTCACAGGACAGGTTCAAAACATGGAATATTAGAGTGTCAGTCCTCTTTTACTTAAGACGGCATTGTGCATTTTGTATTAAATTCGGATGTATTTTCTTTGTTTCTTCGTCAATAAGAAGGTCCAAGGGATACAGTAAACCTGAAGTGAAGCATCGGAATCTAAAACTGGCCTCACAGGAGAGGTTCAAATCATAGAAAGTGATAGTGTCAGTCATCTTGTAATTAAGTCGGCATTGTGCCTTTTGAATTTAATTCCGATGCAATTTCTGTGTTTCATCTTCAATAAGAGGGTGGAAGGTATACTGTAAACCTGAAGTTGAGCATCGGAATCTAAAACTGGATTCAAAGGAGAAGTTCAAATTATAGAAAGTGAGAGTGTCAGTCTTCTTTCACTTAATTCGGCATTGTGCCTTTTCAATTTAATTGCGATTCAATTTCTGTGTTTCATCGTCAATTAGAAGGCCCAAGGGACACAGTAAACCTGAGGTGAAGCATCGGAATCTAAAACTGGACTCACAGGAGAGGTTCAAATCATTGAAAGTTAAAGTGTCAGTCCTCTTGTACTTAAGTCGGCGTGGTGCCTTTTGAATTTAATTCCGATGCAACTTCTGTGTTTCATCCTCAATAAGAAGGTCCAAGGTATACAGTAAACCTGAAGTGAAGCATCGGAATCTAATACTGGACTCACAGGAGAGGTTCAAATCATAGAAAGTGAGAGTGTCAGTCCTCTTGTACTTAAGTCGGCATTGTGATATTTGTATTAATTCCAGATGCAATTTCTGTGTTTCATCGTCAATAAGAAGGTCCAAGGAATACAGTAAACCTGAAGTGTAGCATCGGAATCTAAAACTGGACTCACAGGAGAGGTTCAACTCATAGAATGTGAGAGTGTCAGTCCTCTTGTACTTGAGTCGGCATTGTGCGTTTTGTATTAAATTCAGATGCAATTTCTGTGTTTCATCGTCAATAAGAAGGTCCAAGGGATACAGTAAACCTGAAGTGAAGCATCGGAATCTAAAACGGAACTCACAGGAGAGGTTCAAATCATAGAAAATTAGAGTGTCAGTCCTCTTGTACTTAAGTCGGCATTGTGCCATTTGTATTAAATTCGGATGCAATATCTATGTTTCATCGTCAATATGAAGGTCCAAGGGATACAGTAAAGCTGAAGTGAAGCATCGGAATCTAAAACTGTACTGACAGGAGAGGTTCAAATCATAGAAAGTGAGAGTGTCAGTCCTCTTGTACTTAAGTCGGCATTGTGCCTTTTGTATCGAAATCGTATGCAATTTCTGTGTTTCATCGTCAATAAGAAGGTGCAAGGTATACAGTAAACCTGAAGTGAAGCATCGGAAACTAAAACTGGACTGACAAGAAAGGTCAAACCATAGAAAGTGAGAGTGTCAGTCCTCTTGTAGTTAAGTCGGCATTGTGCCTTTTGTATTAAATTCGGATGCAAAGTCTGTGTTTCATCGTCAATAAGAAGAACCAAGGGATACAGTAAACCTGAAGTGAAGCATCGGAATCTAAAACTAGACTCACAGTAGAGGTTCAAATCATAGGAAGTGAGAGTGTCGGTCCTCTTGTACTTAAGTCGGCATTGTGCCGTTTGTATTACACTCGGATGCAATTTCTGTGTTTCATCGTCAATAAGAATGTCCAAGGAATGTAGTAAACCTGAAGTGAAGCATCAGAATCTAAAACTGGACTCACAGGAGAGGTTCAAATCATAGAGAGTTAGAGTGTCACTCCTCTTGTACTTAAGTCGTTATTGTAATATTTGTATTAAATATGGATGCAATTTCTGTGTTTTTTCGCCAATAAGAAGGCCCAAGGGATACAGTAAACCTGAAGTGAAGCATCCAAATCTAATACTGACCTCACAGGAGAGGTTCGAATCATAGAAAGTGAGAGTGACACTCCTCTTGTACTTAAGTCGGCATTGTGCCATTTGTATTAAATTCGGATGCAATTTCTGTGTTTCATCGTCAATAAGAAGGTCCAAGGGATACAGTAAACCTGAAGTGAAGCATCTGAATCTAAAACTGGACTCGCAGGAGAGGTGCAAATCATAGAAAGTGAGAGTGTCAGTCCTCTTGTACTTAAGTCGGCATTGTGCTATTTGTATTAAATTCGGATGCAATTTCTGAGTTTCATCTTCAATAAGAATGTCCAAGGGATACAGTAAACCAGAAGGGAAGCATCGGAATCTAAAACTAGAATGATAGGAGAGGTTCAAATCATAGAAAGTTAGAGTGTCAGTCCTCTTGCACTTAAGTCGGCATTGTGCCTTTTGTTTTAAATTCGGATGCAAACCTTGTGTTTCATCGTCAATAAGAAGGTCCAAGGGATACAGTAAACCTGAAGTGAAGATCGGAATCTAAAATTGGACTCGCAGGAGAGGTTCAAATCATAGAAAGTGAGAGTGTCAGTCCTCTTGTACTTAAGTCGGCATTGTGCTATTTGTATTAAATTCGGATGCAATTTCTGAGTTTCATCTTCAATAAGAATGTCCAAGGGATACAGTAAACCTGAAGAGAAGCATCGGAATCTAAAACTAGAATGATAGGAGAGGTTCAAATCATAGAAAGTGAAAGTGTCTGTCCTCTTGCACTTAAGTCGGCATCGTGCCTTTTGTTTTAAATTCGGATGCAAACCATGTGTTTCATCGTCAATAAGAAGGTCCAAGGGATACAGTAAACCTGAAGTGAAGCATCGGAATCTAAAACTGGACTCACAGGAGAGGTTCAAAACATAGAAAGTTAGAGTGTCAGTCTTCTTGTACTTAAGTCGGCGTGGTGCCTTTTGAATTTAATTCCCATGCAACTTCTGTGTTTCATCGTCAATAAGAAGGTGCAAGGTATACAGTATATCTGAAGTGAAGCATCGGACTCTAAAACTGGACTCACAGGAGAGGATCAAATCATAGAAAGTGAGAGTGTCAGTCCTCTTGTACTTAAGTCGCCATTGTGCCTTTTGTATTAAATTCGGATGCAATTTCTGTGTTTCATCGTCAATAAGAAGGTCCAAGGTCCAAGGGATACAGTAAACCTGAAGTAAAGCATCGGAATCTAAAAGTGGACTCACAGGAGAGGTTCCAATCATAGAAAGTTAGATTGTCACTCCTCTTGTACTTAAGTCGGTATTGTGCCTTTTGGATTAAATTCGGATGCAATTTCTGTGTTTCATCGTCAATAAAAAGGTCCAAGGGATACAGTAAACCTGAAGTGAAGCATCGGAATCCAACAATGGACTCACAGGAGAGGTTCAAGTCATAGAAAGTTAGAGTGTCAGTCCTCTTGTACTTATGTCGGCGTGGTGCCTTTTGAATTTAATTCCGATGCAACTTCTGTGTTTCATCGTCAATAAGAAGGTCCAAGGGATACAGTAAACCTGAAGTGAAGCATCGGAACCTAAAATTGGGCACACAGGAGAGATTCAAATCATAGATAGTTAGAGTGTCAGTCCAGTTGTACTTAAGTCGCCATTGTGCCATTTGTATTAAATTCGGTTGCAATTTCTGTGTTTCATCGTCAATAAGAAGGTCCAAGGGATACAGCAAACCTGAAGTGAAGCATCGGATCCTAAAACTGGACTCACAGGAGAGATTCAAATCATAGATAGTTAGAGTGTCAGTCCTCTTGTACTTAAGTCGGTATTGTGTCTTTTGTATTAAATTCGGATACAATTTCTGTGTTTCATCGTCAATAAGATGGTCCAAGGGATACAGTAAACCTGAAGTGAAGAATCGGATTCTAAAACTGGACTCACAGGAGAGGCTCAAATCATAGAAAGTGAGAGTGTCAGTCCTCTTGTACCTAAGTCGGCATTGTGCCATTTGTATTAATTTCGGATGCAATTCCTGTGATTCATAGTCAATAAGAAGGTCCAAGGGATACAGTAAACCTGAAGTGAAACATCGGAATCTAAAACTGGACTCACAGGAGAGGTTTAAATCATAGAAAGTAAGAGTGTCACTCCTCTTGTACTTAAGTCGCTATTGTGCCACTTGTATTAAATACGGATGCAATTTCTGTGTTTTTTCGTCAATAAGAAGGTCCAAGGGATACAGTTAACCTGAAGTGAAGCATCCGAATCTAAAACTGACCTCACAGGATGGGTTCGAATCATAGAAAGTAAGAATGTCAGTCCTCTTGTACTTAAGTCGGCATTGTGCCATTTGTATTAAATTCGGATGCAATTTCGGTGTTTCATCGTCAATAAGAAGGTCCAATTGAGGCAGTAAACCTGAAGTGAAGCATCGGAATCTATAACTGGACTCACAGGAGAGGTTGAAATCATAGAAAGTGAGAGTGTCAGTCCTCTTGTACTTAAGTCGGCATTGTGCCATTTGTATTAAATTCGGATGCAATTTCTGTGTTTCATCTTCAATAAGAAGGTCCAAGGGATACAGTAAACCTGAAGTCAAGCACCGGAATCTAAAACTGGGCTCACAGGAGAGGTTCAAATCATACAAAGTGAAAGTGTCAGTCCTCTTGTACTTTAGTCGCCATTGTGCCGTTTGTATTAAATTCGGGTGCTATTTCTGTGTTTCATCGTCAATAAGAAGGTCCAAGGGAAACAGTAAACCAGAAGTATAGCATTGGAATCTAATACTGGACTCACAGGAGAGGTTGAAATCATAGAAAGTTAGAGTGTTTGTCCTCTTGTACTTAAGTCGGAATTGATCCTTTTGTATTAAATTCGGATGCAAACTCTGTGTTTCATCGTCAATAAGAAGGTCCAAGAGATACAGTAATCCTGAAGTGAAGCATCGGAATCTAAAACTGGAATCACAGGAGAGGTTCAAATCATAGAAAGTTTGAGTGTCAGTCCTCTTGTACATAAGTCGGCATTGTTCCATTTGTATTAAATTCGGATGCAATTTCTGTGTTTCATCGTCAATAAGAAGGTCCAAGGGATACAGTAAACCTGAAGTGAAGCATCGGAATCTAAAACTGGACTCACAGGAGAGATTCAAATCATAGATATAGTGTCACTCCTCTTGAACTTAAGTCGGTATTCTGCCTTTTGTATTAAATTCGGATGCAATTTCTGTGTTTCATCGTCAATAAGAAGGTCCAAGGGATACAGTAAACCTTAAGCGACGCATCGGAATCTAAAACTGGACTCACAGGAGAGGTTCAAATCATAGAAAGTGAGACGGTCAGTCCTCTTGTACTTAAGTCGGCATTGAGCCATTTGTATTAAATTCGGATGCACTTTCTGTGTTTCATCGTCAATAAGACGGTCCAAGGGATACAGAAAACCTGAAATGAAGCATATGAACCTAAAACTGGAGTCACAGGAGAGATTCAAATCATAGATAGATAGAGTGTCAGTCCTCTTGTACTTAAGTCGGCATTGTGCAATTTGTATTAAATTCGGATGCAATTCCTGTGATTCATAGTCAATAAGAAGGTCCAAGGGATACAGTAAACCTGAAGTGAAACATCGGAATCAAAAACTGGACTCACAGGAGAGGTTCAAATCATATAAAGTTAGAGTGTAACTCCTCTTGTACTTAAGTCGCTATTGTGCCACTTGTATTAAATACGGATGCAATTTCTGTGTTTTTTCGTCAATAAGCAGGTCCAAGGGATACAGTTAACCTGAAGTGAAGCATCCGAATCTAAAACTGTCCTCACAGGAGAGGTTCGAATCATAGAAAGTAAGAGTGTCAGTCCTCTTGTAATTAAGTCGGCATTGTGCCATTTGTATTAAATTCGGATGCAATTTCGGTGTTCCATCGTCAATAAGAAGGTCCAAGGGATGCAGCAAACCTGAAGTGAAGCATCGGAATCTAAAACTGGACTCACAGGAGAGGTTCAAATCATAGAAAGTGAGAGCGTCAGTCCGCTTGTACTTAAGTCGGTATTGTGCCTTTTGTATTAAATTCGGATGCAATTTCTGTGTTTCATCGTCAATAAAAAGGTCCAAGGGATACAGTAAACCTGAAGCGAAGCATCGGAATCTAAAAGTGGACTCACAGGAGAGGTTCAAATCATAGAAATCTAGAGTGGTAGTCCTCTTGTACTTAAGTCGGCATTGTGCCTTTTGTAATAAATTCGGATGCAAACTCTGTGTTTCATCGTCAATAAGAAGGTCCAAGGGATACAGTAAACTTGAAGTGAAGCATCGGAATCGAAAACTGGACTCACAAGAGAGGTTCAAATCATAGAAAGTTTGAGTGTCAGTCCTCTTGTACTTAAGTCGGCATTGTGCCTTTTGAATTTAATTCCGATGCAATTTCTGTGTTTCATCGTCAATAAGAAGGTCCAAGGGATACAGCAAACCTGAAGTGAAGCATCGGAATCTAAAACTGGACTCGCAGGAGAGGTTCAAATCATAGAAAGTGAGAGTGTCGGTCCTCTTGTACTTAAGTCGGCATTGTTCCATTTGTATTAAATTCGGTTGCAATTTCTGTGTTTCATCCTCAATAAGAAGGTCCAAGGGATACAGTAAACATGAAGTGAAGCATCGGAATCTAAAACTGGACTCAAAGGAGAGGTTCAAATCATAGAAAGTTCGAGTGTCACTCCTCTTGTACTTAAGTCGTTATTGTAATATTTGTATTAAATATGGATGCAATTTCTGTGTTTCATCGTCAATAAGAAGGTCCAAGGGATACAGTAAACCTGAAGTGAAGCATCGGAATCTAAAACTGGACTCGCAGGAGAGGTGCAAATCATAGAAAGTGAGAGTGTCAGTCCTCTTGTACTTAAGTCGGCATTGTGCTATTTGTATTAAATTCGGATGCAATTTCTGAGTTTCATCTTCAATAAGAATGTCCAAGGGATACAGTAAACCTGAAGAGAAGCATCGGAATCTAAAACTAGAATGATAGGAGAGGTTCAAATCATAGAAAGTTAGAGTGTCAGTCCTCTTGCACTTAAGTCAGCATTGTGCCTTTTGTTTTAAATTCGGATGCAAACCTTGTGTTTCATCGTCAATAAGAAGGTCCAAGGGATACAGTAAACCTGAAGAGAAGCATCGGAATCTAAAACTAGAATGATAGGAGAGGTTCAAATCATAGAAAGTGAGAGTGTCAGTCCTCTTGCACTTAAGTCGGCATTGTGCCTTTTGTTTTAAATTCGGATGCAAACCATGTGTTTCATCGTCAATAAGAAGGTCCAAGGGATACAGTATATCTGAAGTGAAGCATCGGAATCTAAAACTGGACTCACAGGAGAGGATCAAATCATAGAAAGTGAGAGTGTCAGTCCTCTTGTACTTAAGTCGCCATTGTGCCTTTTGTATTAAATTCGGATGCAATTTCTGTGTTTCATCGTCAATAAGAAGGTCCAAGGTCCAAGGGATACAGTAAACCTGAAGTAAAGCATCGGAATCTAAAACTGGACTCACAGGAGAGGTTCCAATCATAGAAAGTTAGATTGTCACTCCTCTTGTACTTAAGTCGGTATTGTGCCTTTTGGATTAAATTCGGATGCAATTTCTGTGTTTCATCGTCAATAAAAAGGTCCAAGGGATACAGTAAACCTGAAGTGAAGCATCGGAATCCAACACTGGACTCACAGGAGAGGTTCAAGTCATAGAAAGTTAGAGTGTCAGTCCTCTTGTACTTATGTCGGCGTGGTGCCTTTTGAATTTATTTCCGATGCAACTTCTGTGTTTCATCGTCAATAAGAAGGTCCAAGGGATACAGTAAACCTGAAGTGAAACATCGGAATCTAAAACTGGACTCACAGGAGAGATTCAAATCATAGATAGTTAGAGTGTCAGTCCTCTTGTACTTAAGTCGGTATTGTGTCTTTTGTATTAAATTCGGATGCAATTCCTGTGATTCATCGTTAATAAGAAGGTCCAAGGGATACAGTAAACCTGAAGTGAAGAATCGGATTCTAAAACTGGACTCACAGGAGAGGTTCAAATCATAGAAAGTGAGAGTGTCAGTCCTCTTGTACCTAAGTCGGCATTGTGCCATTTGTATTAAATTCGGATGCAATTCCTGTGATTCATAGTCAATAAGAAGGTCCAAGGGATACAGTAAACCTGAAGTGAAACATCGGAATCTAAAACTGGACTCACAGGAGAGGTTTAAATCATAGAAAGTAAGAGTGTCACTCCTCTTGTACTTAAGTCGCTATTGTGCCACTTGTATTAAATACGGATGCAATTTCTGTGTTTTTTCGTCAATAAGAAGGTCCAAGGGATACAGTTAACCTGAAGTGAAGCATCCGAATCTAAAACTGACCTCACAGGATGGGTTCGAATCATAGAGAGTAAGAATGTCAGTCCTCTTGTACTTAAGTCGGCATTGTGCCATTTGTATTAAATTCGGATGCAATTTCGGTGTTTCATCGTCAATAAGAAGGTCAAAGGGATGCAGTAAACCTGAAGTGAAGCATCGGAATCTATAACTGGACTCACAGGAGAGGTTGAAATCATAGAAAGTGAGAGTGTCAGTCCTCTTGTACTTAAGTCGGCATTGTGCCATTTGTATTAAATTCGGATGCAATTTCTGTGTTTCATCTTCAATAAGAAGGTCCAAGGGATACAGTAAACCTGAAGTGAAGCATCGGAATCTAAAACTAGACTCACAGGAGCGGTTCAAATCATAGAAAGTGAGAGTGTCAGTCCTCTTGCACGTAAGTCGGCATTGTGCCTTTTGTATTAAATTCGGATGCAAACTCTGTGTTTCATCGTCAAAAAGAAGGTCCAAGGGATACAGTAAACCTGAAGTGAAGCATCGGAATCTAAAACTGGACTCACAGGAGAGGTTCAAAATATAGAAAGATAGAGAGTCAGTCCTCTTGTGCTTAAGTCGGCGTGGTGCCTTTTGAATTTAATTCCGATGCAACTTCTGTGTTTCATCGTCAATAAGAAGGTGCAAGGTATACAGTAAACCTGAAGTCAAGCACCGGAATCTAAAACTGGGCTCACAGGAGAGGTTCAAATCATACAAAGTGAAAGTGTCAGTCCTCTTGTACTTTAGTCGCCATTGTGCCGTTTGTATTAAATTCGGGTGCTATTTCTGTGTTTCATCGTCAATAAGAAGGTCCAAGGGAAACAGTAAACCAGAAGTATAGCATTGGAATCTAATACTGGACTCACAGGAGAGGTTGAAATCATAGAAAGTTAGAGTGTTTGTCCTCTTGTACTTAAGTCGGAATTGTTCCTTTTGTATTAAATTCGGATGCAAACTCTGTGTTTCATCGACAATAAGAAGGTCCAAGAGATACAGTAATCCTGAAGTGAAGCATCGGAATCTAAAACTGGAATCACAGGAGAAGTTCAAATCATAGAAAGTTTGAGTGTCAGTCCTCTTGTACTTAAGTCGGCATTGTTCCATTTGTATTAAATTCGGATGCAATTTCTGTGTTTCATCGTCAATAAGAAGGTCCAAGGGATACAGTAAACCTGAAGTGAAGCATCGGAATCTAAAACTGGACTCACAGGAGA
Source organism: Schistocerca americana (assembly GCF_021461395.2). Taxonomy (NCBI): domain Eukaryota; kingdom Metazoa; phylum Arthropoda; class Insecta; order Orthoptera; family Acrididae; genus Schistocerca; species Schistocerca americana. Next base: position 34,435,584 of record NC_060128.1, read on the forward strand.
GATTCAAATCATAGATATAGTGTCACTCCTCTTGTACTTTAGTCGGTATTCTGCCTTTTGTATTAAATTCGGATGCAATTTCTGTGTTTCATCGTCAATAAGAAGGTCCAAGGGATACAGTAAACCTTAAGCGACGCATCGGAATCTAAAACTGGACTCACAGGAGAGGTTCAAATCATAGAAAGTGAGACGGTCAGTCCTCTTGTACTTAAGTCGGCATTGAGCCATTTGTATTAAATTCGGATGCACTTTCTGTGTTTCATCGTCAATAAGACGGTCCAAGGGATACAGTAAACCTGAAGTGAAGCATATGAACCTAAAACTGGACTCACAGGAGAGATTCAAATCATAGATAGTTAGAGTGTCAGTCCTCTTGTACTTAAGTCGGCATTGTGCAATTTGTATTAAATTCGGATGCAATTCCTGTGATTCATAGTCAATAAGAAGGTCCAAGGGATACAGTAAACCTGAAGTGAAACATCGGAATCAAAAACTGGACTCACAGGAGAAATTCAAATCATATAAAGTTAGAGTGTAACTCCTCTTGTACTTAAGTCGCTATTGTGCCACTTGTATTAAATACGGATGCAATTTCTGTGTTTTTTCGTCAATAAGAAGGTCCAAGGGATACAGTTAACCTGAAGTGAAGCATCCGAATCTAAAACTGTCCTCACAGGAGAGGTTCGAATCATAGAAAGTAAGAGTGTCAGTCCTCTTGTAATTAAGTCGGCATTGTGCCATTTGTATTAAATTCGGATGCAATTTCGGTGTTCCATCGTCAATAAGAAGGTCCAAGGGATGCAGCAAACCTGAAGTGAAGCATCGGAATCTAAAACTGGACTCACAGGAGAGGTTCAAATCATAGAAAGTGAGAGTGTCAGTACTGTTGTACTTAAGTCGGCATTGTGCCATTTGTACTAAATTCGGATGCAATTTCTGTGTTTCATCTTCAATAAGTAGGTCCAAGGGATACAGTAAACCTGAAGTGAAGCATCGGAATCTAAAACTGGAATCACAGGAGAGGATCAAATCATAGAAAGTTTGAGTGTCAGTCCTCTTGTACTTAAGTCGGCATTGTGCCTTTTGAAATTAATTCCGATGCTATTTCTGTGTTTCATCGTCAATAAGATGGTCCAAGGGATACAGTAAACCTTAATCGACGCATCGGAATCTAAAACTGGACTCACAGGAGAGGTTCAAATCATAGAGAGTGATAGTGTCAGTCCTCTTTTACTTAAGTCGGCATTGTGCCTTTTGAATTTTATTCCGATGCAATTTTTGTGTTTCATCGTCAATAAGATGGTCCAAGGGATACAGTAAACCTGAAGTGAAGTATCGGAATCTAAAATTGGGCACACAAGAGAGATTCAAATCATAGATAGTTAGAGTGTCAGTCCTGTTGTACTTAAGTCGCCATTGTGCCATTTGTATTAAATTCGGTTGCAATTTCTGTGTTTCATCGTCAATAAGAAGGTCCAAGGGATGCAGTAAACCTGAAGTGAAGCATCGGAATCTATAACTGGACTCACAGGAGAGGTTAAATTAATCATAGAAAGTGAGAGTGTCAGTCCTCTTGTACTTAAGTCGGCATTGTGCCATTTGTAATAAATTCGGATGCAATTTCTGTGTTTCATCTTCAATAAGAAGGTCCAAGGGATACAGTAAACCTGAAGTGAAGCATCGGAATCTAAAACTAGACTCACAGGAGCGGTTCAAATCATAGAAAGTGAGAGTGTCAGTCCTCTTGCACGTAAGTCGGCATTGTGCCTTTTGTATTAAATTCGGATGCAAACTCTGTGTTTCATCGTCAAAAAGAAGGTCCAAGGGATACAGTAAACCTGAAGTGAAGCATCGGAATCTAAAACTGGACTCACAGGAGAGGTTCAAAATATAGAAAGATAGAGAGTCAGTCCTCTTGTACTTAAGTCGGCGTGGTGCCTTTTGAATTTAATTCCGATGCAACTTCTGTGTTTCATCGTCAATAAGAAGGTGCAAGGTATACAGTAAACCTGAAGTCAAGCACCGGAATCTAAAACTGGGCTCACAGGAGAGGTTCAAATCATACAAAGTGAAAGTGTCAGTCCTCTTGTACTTTAGTCGCCATTGTGCCGTTTGTATTAAATTCAGGTGCTATTTCTGTGTTTCATCGTCAATAAGAAGGTCTAAGGGAAACAGTAAACCAGAAGTATAGCATTGGAATCTAATACTGGACTCACAGGAGAGGTTGAAATCATAGAAAGTTAGAGTGTTTGTCCTCTTGTACTTAAGTCGGAATTGTTCCTTTTGTATTAAATTCGGATGCAAACTCTGTGTTTCATCGTCAATAAGAAGGTCCAAGAGATACAGTAATCCTGAAGTGAAGCATCGGAATCTAAAACTGGAATCACAGGAGAGGTTCAAATCATAGAAAGTTTGAGTGTCAGTCCTCTTGTACTTAAGTCGGCATTGTTCCATTTGTATTAAATTCGGATGCAATTTCTGTGTTTCATCGTCAATAAGAAGGTCCAAGGGATACAGTAAACCTGAAGTGAAGCATCGGAATCTAAAACTGGACTCACAGGAGAGGTTCAAATCATAGAAAGTGAGAGTGTCAGTACTCTTGTACTTAAGTCGGCATTGTGCCATTTGTACTAAATTCGGATGCAATTTCTGTGTTCCATCTTCAATAAGTAGGTCCAAGGGATACAGTAAACCTGAAGTGAAGCATCGGAATCTAAAACTGGAATCACAGGAGAGGTTCAAATCATAGAAAGTTTGAGTGTCAGTCCTCTTGTACTTAAGTCGGCATTGTGCCTTTTGAAATTAATTCCGATGCTATTTCTGTGTTTCATCGTCAATAAGATGGTCCAAGGGATACAGTAAACCTTAATCGACGCATCGGAATCTAAAACTGGACTCACAGGAGAGGTTCAAATCATAGAGAGTGATAGTGTCAGTCCTCTTTTACTTAAGTCGGCATTGTGCCTTTTGAATTTTATTCCGATGCAATTTTTGTGTTTCATCGTCAATAAGAAGGTCCAAGGGGTACAGTTAACCTGAAGTGAAGCATCCGAATCTAAAACTGTCCTCACAGGAGAGGTTCGAATCATAGAAAGTAAGAGTGTCAGTCCTCTTGTAATTAAGTCGGCATTGTGCCATTTGTATTAAATTCGGATGCAATTTCGGTGTTCCATCGTCAATAAGAAGGTCCAAGGGATGCAGCAAACCTGAAGTGAAGCATCGGAATCTAAAACTGGACTCATAGGAGAGGTTCAAATCATAGTAAGTGAGAGTGTCAGTCCTCTTGTACTTAAGTCGGTATTGTGCCATTTGTATTAAATTCGGATGCAATTTCTGTGTTTCATCTTCAATAAGAAGGTCCAAGGGATACAGTAAACCTGAAGTGAAGCATCGGAATCTAAAACTAGACTCACAGGAGCGGTTCAAATCATAGAAAGTGAGAGTGTCAGTCCTCTTGCACGTAAGTCGGCATTGTGCCTTTTGTATTAAATTCGGATGCAAACTCTGTGTTTCATCGTCAAAAAGAAGGTCCAAGGGATACAGTGAACCTGAAGCTAAGCATCGGAATCTAAAACTGGACTCACAGGAGAGGTCCAAAATATAGAAAGTTAGAGAGTCAGTCCTCTTGTACTTAAGTCGGCGTGGTGCCTTTTGAATTTAATTCCGATGCAACTTCTGTGTTTCATCTTCAATAAGAAGGTGCAAGGTATACAGTAAACCTGAAGTCAAGCACCGGAATCTAAAACTGGGCTCACAGGAGAGGTTCAAATCATACAAAGTGAAAGTGTCAGTCCTCTTGTACTTTAGTCGCCATTGTGCCGTTTGTATTAAATTCGGGTGCTATTTCTGTGTTTCATCGTCAATAAGAAGGTCCAAGGGAAACAGTAAACCAGAAGTATAGCATTGGAATCTAATACTGGACTCACAGGAGAGGTTGAAATCATAGAAAGTTAGAGTGTTTGTCCTCTTGTACTTAAGTCGGAATTGTTCCTTTTGTATTAAATTCGGATGCAAACTCTGTGTTTCATCGTCAATAAGAAGGTCCAAGAGATACAGTAATCCTGAAGTGAAGCATCGGAATCTAAAACTGGAATCACAGGAGAGGTTCAAATCATAGAAAGTTTGAGTGTCAGTCCTCTTGTACTTAAGTCGGCATTGTTCCATTTGTATTAAATTCGGATGCAATTTCTGTGTTTCCTCGTCAATAAGAAGGTCCAAGGGATACAGTAAACCTGAAGTGAAGCATCGGAATCTAAAACTGGACTCACAGGAGAGATTCAAATCATAGATATAGTGTCACTCCTCTTGTACTTAAGTCGGTATTCTGCCTTTTGTATTAAATTCGGATGCAATTTCTGTGTTTCATCGTCAGTAAGAAGGTCCAAGGGATACAGTAAACCTTAAGCGACGCATCGGAATCTAAAACTGGACTCACAGGAGAGGTTCAAATCATAGAAAGTGAGACGGTCAGTCCTCTTGTACTTAAGTCGGCATTGAGCCATTTGTATTAAATTCGGATGCACTTTCTGTGTTTCATCGTCAATAAGACGGTCCAAGGGATACAGTAAATCTGAAGTGAAGCATATGAACCTAAAACTGGACTCACAGGAGAGATTCAAATCATAGATAGTTAGAGTGTCAGTCCTCTTGTACTTAAGTCGGCATTGTGCAATTTGTATTAAATTCGGATTAATTCCTGTGATTCATAGTCAATAAGAAGGTCCAAGGGATACAGTAAACCTGAAGTGAAACATCGGAATCAAAAACTGGACTCACAGGAGAGGTTCAAATCATATAAAGTTAGAGTGTAACTCCTCTTGTACTTAAGTCGCTATTGTGCCACTTGTATTAAATACGGATGCAATTTCTGTGTTTTTTCGTCAATAAGAAGGTCCAAGGGATACAGTTAACCTGAAGTGAAGCATCCGAATCTAAAACTGTCCTCACAGGAGAGGTTCGAATCATAGAAAGTAAGAGTGTCAGTCCTCTTGTAATTAAGTTGGCATTGTGCCATTTGTATTAAATTCGGATGCAATTTCGGTGTTCCATCGTCAATAAGAAGGTCCAAGGGATGCAGCAAACCTGAAGTGAAGCATCGGAATCTAAAACTGGACTCATAGGAGAGGTTCAAATCATAGAAAGTGAGAGTGTCAGTCCTCTTGTACTTAAGTCGGTATTGTGCCTTTTGTATTAAATTCGGATGCAATTTCTGTGTTTCATCGTCAATAAAAAGGTCCAAGGGATACAGTAAACCTGAAGCGAAGCATTGGAATCTAAAAGTGGACTCACAGGAGAGGTTCAAATCATAGAAATCTAGAGTGGTAGTCCTCTTGTACTTAAGTCGGCATTGTGCCTTTTGTAATAAATTCGGATGCTAACTCTGTGTTTCATCGTCAATAAGAAGGTCCAAGGGATACAGTAAACCTGAAGTGAAGCATCGGAATCGAAAACTGGACTCACAAGAGAGGTTCAAATCATAGAAAGTTTGAGTGTCAGTCCTCTTGTACTTAAGTCGGCATTGTGCCTTTTGAATTTAATTCCGATGCAATTTCTGTGTTTCATCGTCAATAAGAAGGTCCAAGGGATACAGCAAACCTGAAGTGAAGCATCGGAATCTAAAACTGGACTCGCAGGAGAGGTTCAAATCATAGAAAGTGAGAGTGTCGGTCCTCTTGTACTTAAGTCGGCATTGTGCCATTTGTATTAAATTCGGTTGCAATTTCTGTGTTTCATCGTCAATAAGAAGGTCCAAGGGATACAGTAAACCTGAAGTGAAGCATCAGAATCTAAAACTGGACTCGCAGGAGAGGTGCAAATCATAGAAAGTGAGAGTGTCAGTCCTCTTGTACTTAAGTCGGCATTGTGCTATTTGTATTAAATTCGGATGCAATTTCTGAGTTTCATCTTCAATAAGAATGTCCAAGGGATAGAGTAAACCTGAAGAGAAGCATCGGAATCTAAAACTAGAATGATAGGAGAGGTTCAAATCATAGAAAGTGAGAGTGTCAGTCCGCTTGCACTTAAGTCGGCATTGTGCCTTTTGTTTTAAATTCGGATGCAAACCATGTGTTTCATCGTCAATAAGAAGGTCCAAGGGATACAGTAAGCCTGAAGTGAAGCATCGGAATCTAAAACTGGACTAACAGGAGAGGTTCAAATCATAGAAAGTTAGAGTGTCAGTCTTCTTGTACTTAAGTCGGCGTGGTGCCTTTTGAATTTAATTCCCATGCAACTTCTGTGTTTCATCGTCAATACGAAGGTGCAAGGTATACAGTATATCTGAAGTGAACCATCGGAATCTAAAACTGGACTCACAGGAGAGGATCAAATCATAGAAAGTGAGAGTGTCAGTCCTCTTGTACTTAAGTCGCCATTGTGCCTTTTGTATTAAATTCGGATGCAATTTCTGTGTTTCATCGTCAATAAGTAGGTCCAAGGTCGAAGGGATACAGTAAACCTGAAGTAAAGCATCGGAATCCAAAACTGGACTCACAGGAGAGGTTCCAATCATAGAAAGTTAGATTGTCACTCCTCTTGTACTTAAGTCGGTATTGTGCCTTTTGGATTAAATTCGGATGCAATTTCTGTGTTTCATCGTCAATAAAAAGGTCCAAGGGATACAGTAAACCTGAAGTGAAGCATCGGAATCCAACACTGGACTCACAGGAGAGGTTCAAGTCATAGAAAGTTAGAGTGTCAGTCCTGTTGTACTTATGTCGGCGTGGTGCCTTTTGAATTTATTTCCGATGCAACTTCTGTGTTTCATCGTCAATAAGAAGGTCCAAGGGATACAGTAAACCTGAAGTGAAGCATCGGAACCTAAAATTGGGCACACAGGAGAGATTCAAATCATAGATAGTTAGAGTGTCAGTCCTCTTGTACTTAAGTCGGTATTGTGTCTTTTCTATTAAATTCGGATGCAATTTCTGTGTTTCATCGTCAATAAGAAGGTCCAAGGGATACAGTAAACCAGAAGTGAAGAATCGGATTCTAAAACTGGACTCACAGGAGAGGTTCAAATCATAGAAAGTGCGAGTGTCAGTCCTCTTGTACTTAAGTCGGCATTGAGCCATTTGTATTAAATTCGGATGCACTTTCTGTGTTTCATCGTCAATAAGACGGTCCAAGGGATACAGTAAACCTGAAGTGAAGCATATGAATTTAAAACTGGACTCACAGGAGAGATTCAAATCATAGATAGTTAGAGTGTCAGTCCTCTTGTACTTAAGTCGGCATTGTGCAATTTGTATTAAATTCGGATGCAATTCCTTTGATTCATAGTCAATAAGAAGGTCCAAGGGATACAGTAAACCTGAAGTGAAGCATCGGAATCAAAAACTGGACTCACAGGAGAGGTTCAAATCATATAAAGTTAGAGTGTAACTCCTCTTGTACTTAAGTCGCTATTGTGCCACTTGTATTAAATACGGATGCAATTTCTGTGTTTTTTCGTCAATAAGAAGGTCCAAGGGATACAGTTAACCTGAAGTGAAGCATCCGAATCTAAAACTGTCCTCACAGGAGAGGCTCGAATCATAGAAAGTAAGAGTGTCAGTCCTCTTGTAATTAAGTCGGCATTGTGCCATTTGTACTAAATTCGGATGCAATTTCTGTGTTCCATCGTCAATAAGAAGGTCCAAGGGATGCAGCAAACCTGAAGTGAAGCATCGGAATCTAAAACTGGACTCACAGGAGAGGTTCAAATCATAGAAAGTGAGAGTGTCAGTACTCTTGTACTTAAGTCGGCATTGTGCCATTTGTACTAAATTCGGATGCAATTTCTGTGTTTCATCTTCAATAAGTAGGTCCAAGGGATACAGTAAACCTGAAGTGAAGCATCGGAATCTAAAACTGGAATCACAGGAGAGGTTCAAATCATAGAAAGTTTGAGTGTCAGTCCTCTTGTACTTAAGTCGGCATTGTGCCTTTTGAAATTAATTCCGATGCTATTTCTGTGTTTCATCGTCAATAAGATGGTCCAAGGGATACAGTAAACCTTAATCGACGCATCGGAATCTAAAACTGGACTCACAGGAGAGGTTCAAATCATAGAGAGTGATAGTGTCAGTCCTCTTTTACTTAAGTCGGCATTGTGCCTTTTGAATTTTATTCCGATGCAATTTTTGTGTTTCATCGTCAATAAGAAGGTCCAAGGGATACAGTAAACCTGAAGTGAAGCATCGGAATCTAAAACTGGACTCACAGGAGAGATTCAAATCATAGATATAGTGTCACTGCTCTTGTACTTAAGTCGGTATTCTGCCTTTTGTATTAAATTCGGATGCAATTTCTGTGTTTCATTGTCAATAAGAAGGTCCAGGGGATAAGGTAAACCTGAAGTGTAGCATCGGAATCTAAAACTGGACTCACAGGAGAGGTTCAAATCATAGAAAGTTAGAGTGTCAGTCCTCTTTTACTTAAGTCATCATTGTGCCTTTTGTATTAACTTCCGATGCAATTTCTCTGCTTCATCGTCAATAAGAAGGTGCAAGATATACAGTAAACCTGAGTGAAGCATCGGAATCTAAAACCGGACTCACAGGAGAGGTTCAAATCATAGAAAGTGAGAGTGTCAGTCCTCTTGTACTTAAGTCGGCATTGTGCCATTTGTATTAAATTCGGATGCAATTTCTGTGTTTCGTCGTCAATAACAAGGTCCAAGGGATACAGTAAACCTAAAGTGAAGCATCGCATATCTAAAAATGGACTAACAGGAGAGGTTCAAATCATAGAAAATGAGAGTGTCAGTCCTCTTGTACTTAAGTCGGCATTGTGCCTTTTGTATTAAATTCGGATGCACTTTCTGTGTTTCATCTTCAATAAGAAGGTCCAAGGGATACAGTATAACTGAAGTGAAGCATCGGAATCTAAAACTGGACTCACAGGAGAGGTTCCAATCATAGAAAGTGAGCGTGTCAGTCCTCATGTACTTAAGTCGGCATTGTGACTTTTGTATTAAAATCGGATGCAATTTTTGTGATTCTTCGTCAATAAGAAGGTCCAAGGGATACAGTAAACCTGAAGTGAAGCATCAGAATCTATAACTGGACTAACAGGAGAGGTTCAAATCATAAAGAGTTAGCATGTCTCTCCTCTTGTTCTTAAGTCGGTATTGTGCCTTTTGTATTAAATTCGGATGCTATTTCTGTGTTTCCTCGTCAATAAGAAGGTCCAAGGGATACAGTAAACCTGAAGTAAAGCATCAGAATCTATAACTGGACTAACAGGAGAGGTTCAAATCATAGAAAGTGAGAGTGTCAGTCCTCTTGTACTTAAGTCGGCATTGTACCATTTGTATTAAATTCGGGTGCCATTTCTGTGTTTCATTGTCAATAAGAAGGTCCAAGGGATACAGTAAACCTGAAGTGAAGCATCGGAATCTAAAACTGGACTCACAGGAAAGGTTCAAATCATAGAAAGTGAGAGTGTCAGTCCTCTTGTACTTAAGTCGGCATTGTGGCATTTGTATATAATTCGGATGCAATTTCTGTGTTTCATCGTCAATAAGAAGGTCCAAGGGATACAGTAAACCTGAAGTGAAGCATCGGACTCTAAAACTGGACTCACAGGAGAGATTTAAATCAAAGAAAGTGAGAGTGTCAGTCCTCTTTTACTTAAGTCGGCATTGTGCCTTTTGAATTTAATTCCGATGCAATTTCTGTGTTTCATCGTCAATAAGAAGGTCCACGGGATACAGCAAACCTGACGTGAAGCATCGGAATCTAAAACTGGACTCGCAGGAGAGGTTCAAATCATAGAAAGTGAGAGTGTCGGTCCTCTTGTACTTAAGTCGGCATTGTGCCATTTTAATAAATTCGGATGCAATTCCTGTGATTCAAAGTCAATAAGAAGGTCCAAGAGTTACAGTAAACCAGAAGTGAAGCATCGGAATCTAAAACTGGATTCACAGGAGAGGTTCAAATCATAGAAAGTTAGAGTGTCACTCCCCTTGTACTTAAGTCGGTATTCTGCCTTTGTATTAAATTCAGATGCAATTTCTGTGTTTCATCGTCAATAAGAAGGTCCAAGGGATACAGTAAACCTGAAGAGAAGCATCAGAATCTAAAACTGGACCCACAGGAGAGGTTCAAATCATAGAAAGTTAGAGTGTCAGTCCTCTTTTACTTATGTCGGCATTGTGTCATTTGCATTAAATTCGAATGCAATTTCTATGTTTCATCGTCAATAAGAAGGTCCAAGGGAAACAGAAACATGAAGATAAGCATCGGAATGTAAAAGTGGACTCACAGGAGAGGTTCAAATCATAGAAAGTTAGAGTGTCAGTCCTCTTGTACTTAAGTCGGCATTGTGCATTTTGAACTTAATTCCGATGCAATTTCTGTGTTTCATCGTCAATAAGAAGGTGCAAGGTATACAGTAAACCTGAAGTGAAGCATCGGAATCTGAATTTGGACTCACAGGAGAGGTTCAAATCATAGAAAGGGAGAGTGTCAGTCCTCTTGTACTTAAGTCGCCATTGTGCCTTTGTATTAAATTCGGATGCAATATCTGTGTTTCATCGTCAATAAGAAGGTGCAAGGGATACAGTAAACCTGAAGTGAAGCATCAGAATCTATAACTGGACTAACAGGAGAGGTTCAAATCATAGAGAGTTAGAGTGTCTCTCCTCTTGTTCTTAAGTCGGTATTGTGCCTTTTGTATTAAATTCGGATGCTATTTCTGTGTTTCCTCGTCAATAAGAAGGTCCAAGGGATACAGTAAACCTGAAGTGAAGCATCAGAATCTATAACTGGACTAACAGGAGAGGTTCAAATCATAAAAAGTGAGAGTGTCAGTCCTCTTGTACTTAAGTCGGCATTGTACCATTTGTATTAAATTCGGGTGCAATTTCTGTGTTTCATCGTCAATAAGAAGGTCCAAGAGATACAGTAAACCTGAAGTGAAGCATCGGAATCTAAAACTGGACTCACAGGAAAGGTTCAAATCATAGAAAGTGAGAGTGTCAGTCCTCTTGTACTTAAGTCGGCATTGTGCCATTTGTATTAAATTCGGATGCAATTTCTGTGTTTCGTCGTCAATAAGAAGGTCCAAGGGATACAGTTAACCTGAAAGGAAGCATCGCAATCTAAAAATGGACTGACAGGAGACGTTCAAATCATAGAAAATGAGAGTGTCAGTCCTCTTGTACTTAAGTCGGCATTGTGCCATTTGTATTAAATTCGGATGCACTTTCTGTGTTTCATCTTCAATAAGAAGGTCCAAGGGGTACAGTAAAACTAAAGTGAAGCAACGGAATCTAAAACTGGACTCACAGGAGAGGTTCCAATCATAGAAAGTGAGCGTGTCTGTCCTCATCTACTTAAGTCGGCATTGTGACTTTTGTATTAAAATCGGATGCAATTTCTGTGATTCTTCGTCAATACGAAGATCCAAGGGATACAGTAAACCTGAAGTGAAGCATCAGAATCTAAAACTGGACTCACAGGGGAGGTTCAAATCATAGAGAGTTAGAGTGTCTCTCCTCTTGTACTTAAGTCGGTATCGTGCCTTTTGTATTAAATTCGGATGCAATTTCTGTGATTCTTCGTCAATAAGAAGGTCCAAGGGAGACAGTAAACCTGAAGAGAAGCATCAGAATCAAAAACTGGACTAACGGGAGAGGTTCAAATCGTAGAAAGTGAGAGTGTCAGTCCTCTTGTACTTAAGTCGGCATTGTGCCATTCGTATTAAATTCGGGTGCAATTTCTGTGTTTCATCGTCAATAAGAAGGTCCAAGGGTTACAGTGAACCTGATGTGAAGCATCGGAATCGAAAACTGGACCCACAGGATAGGTTCAAATCATAGAAAGTTTGAGTGTCAGTCCTCTTGTACTTAAGTCGGCATTGTGCCTTTTGAATTTAATTCCGATGCAATTTCTGTGTTTCATCGTCAATAAGAAGGTTCAAGGGATACAGCACACCTGAAGTGAAGCATCGGAATCTAAAACTAGACTCGCAGGAGATGTTCAAATCATAGAAAGTGAGAGTGTCGGTCCTCTTGTACTTAAGTCGGCATTGGGCCATTTGTATTAAATTCGGATGCAATTTCTGTGTTTCATCGTCAATAAGAAGGTCCAAGGGATACAGTAAACCTGAAGTGAAGCATCGCAATCTAAAACTGGACTCACAGGAGAGGTTCAAATCATAGAAAGCGAGAGTGTCAGTCCTCTTGTACTTAAGTCGGCATTGTGCCATTTGTATTAAATTCCGATGCAATTTCTGTGTTTCATCTTCAATAAGAAAGTCCAAGGGATACGGTAAACCTGAAGTGAAGCATCGGAATCTAAAACTGGACTCACAGGAGTGGTTCAAATCATAGAGAGTGAGAGTGTCAGTCCTTTTTTACTTAAGTCGGCATTGTGGCTTTTGAATTTAATTCCGATGCAATTTCTGTGTTTCATCGTCAATAAGAAGGTCCAAGGGATACAGTAAACCTGAAGTGAAGCATCGGAATCAAAAACTGGACTCACAGGAGAGATTCAAATCATAGATATAGTGTCACTCCTCTTGTACTTAAGTCGGTATTGTGCCTTTTGTTTTAAATTGGGATGCAATTTCTGTGTTTCATCGTCAATAAGAAGGTCCAAGGGATACGGTAAACCAGAAGTGAAGCATCGGAATCTAAAACCGGACTCACGGGAGAGGTTCAAATCATAGAAATTTAGAGTGTCAGTCCTCTTGTACTTAAGACGGCATTGTGATTTTTGAATTTAATTCCGATGCAATTTCTGTGTTTCATCGTCAATAAGAAGGTCCAAGGGATACAGTAAACCTGAAGTTAAGCATTGGAATCTAAATCTGGACTCACAGGAGAGGTTCAAATCATAGAAAGTGAGAGTGTCAGTCCACTTTCACTTAAGCAGCATTGTGCATTTTGAATTTAATTCCGATGCAATTTCTGTGTTTCATCGTCAATAAGAAGGTCCAAGGGATACTGTAAACCAGAAGTGAGGCATCGGAATCTAAAACTTGACTGACAGGAGAGGGTCAAATCATAGAAAGTGGGAGTGTCAGTCCTCTTGCACTTAAGTCGGCATTGTGCCTTTTGTATTAGATTCGGATGCAAACCCTGTGTTTCATCGTCAATAAGAAGGTACAAGTAATACAGTAAACGTGAAGTGAAAAATTGGAATCTAAAACTGGACTCACAGGAGAGGTTCAAATCATAGAAAGTTAGAGTGTCACTCCTCTTGTACTTAAGTCGGTATTGTGCCATTTGTATTAAATTGGGATGCAATTTCTGTGTTTCATCGTCAATAAGAAGGTCCAAGGGATACGGTAAACCTGAAGCGAAGCATCAGAATCTAAAACTGGACTCACGGGAGAGGTTCAAATCATAGAATTTTAGAGTGTCAGTCCTCTTGTACTTAAGACGGCATTGTGATTTTTGAATTTCATTCCGATGCAATTTCTGTGTTTCATCGTCAATAAGAAGGTCCAAGGGATACAGTAAACCTGAAGTTAAGCATCGGAATCTAAATCTGGACTCACAGGAGAGGTTGAAATCATAGAAAGTGAGAGTGTCAGTCCACTTTACTTAAGCAGCATTGTGCGTTTTGAATTTAATTCCGATCCAATTTCTGTGTTTCATCGTCAATAAGAAGGTCCATGGGATACTTTAAACCTGAAGTGAAGCATCGGAATCTAAAACTTGACTGACAGGAGAGGGTCAAATCATAGAAAGTGAGAGTGTCAGTCCCCTTGCACTTAAGTCGGCATTGTGCCTTTTGTATTAGATTCGGATGCAAACCCTTTGTTTCATCGTCAATAAGAAGGTACAAGGTATACAGTAAACCTGAAGTGAAGCATCGGAATCTGAAACTGGACTCACAGGAGAGGTTCAAATCATAGAAAGTGAGAGTCTCAGTCCTCTTGTACTTAAGTCGGCATTGTGCCATTTGTATTAAATTCGGATGCAATTCCTGTGATTCATAGTCAATAAGAAGGTCCAACGGATACAGTAAACCTGAAGTGAAACATCGGAATCTAAAACTGGACTCACAGGAGAGGTTCAAATCATAGAAAGTTAGAGTGTCACTCCTCTTGTACTTAAGTCGGCATTGTGCCATTTGTATTAAATTCGGATGCAATTTCTGTGTTTCATCGTCAATAAGAAGGTCCAAGGGATACAGTAAACCTGAAGTGAAGCATCGGAATCCAAAACTGGACTCACAGGAGAGGTTCAAATCATAGAAAGTTAGAGTGTCAGTCCTTTTGCACGTAAGTCGGCATTGTGCCTTTTGTATTAAATTCGGATGCAAATTCTGTGTTTCATCGTCAATAAGAAGGTCCAAGGGATACAGTAAACCTGAAGTGAAGCATCGGAATCTAAAACTGGACTCACATGAGAGGTTCAAAGCATAGAAAGTTAGAGTGTCAGTCCTCTTGCACTTAAGTCGGCGTGGTGCCTTTCGAATTTAATTCCGATGCAACTTCTGTGTTTCGTCGTCAATAAGAAGGTCCAAGGGATACAGTAAACCTGAAGTATAGCATCGGAATCTAAAACTGGGCTCACAGGAGAGGTTCAAATCATAGAAAGTGAGAGTAACAGACCTCTTGTACCTAAGTCGGCATTGTGCCATTTGTATTAAATTCGGATGCAATTTCTGTGATTCATAGTCAATAAGAAGGTCCAAGGGATACAGTAAACCTGAAGTGAAACATCGGAATCTAAAACTGGACTCACAGGAGAGGTTCAATCATAGAAAGTTAGAGTGTCACTCCTCTTGTACTTAAGTCGGTATTGTGCCATTTGTATTAAATTGGGATGCAATTTCTGTGTTTCATCGTCAATAAGAAGGTCCAAGGGATACGGTAAACCTGAAGCGAAGCATCAGAATCTAAAACTGGACTCACGGGAGAGGTTCAAATCATAGAATTTTAGAGTGTCAGTCCTCTTGTACTTAAGACGGCATTGTGATTTTTGAATTTCATTCCGATGCAATTTCTGTGTTTCATCGTCAATAAGAAGGTCCAAGGGATACAGTAAACCTGAAGTTAAGCATCGGAATCTAAATCTGGACTCACAGGAGAGGTTGAAATCATAGAAAGTGAGAGTGTCAGTCCACTTTACTTAAGCAGCATTGTGCGTTTTGAATTTAATTCCGATCCAATTTCTGTGTTTCATCGTCAATAAGAAGGTCCATGGGATACTTTAAACCTGAAGTGAAGCATCGGAATCTAAAACTTGACTGACAGGAGAGGGTCAAATCATAGAAAGTGAGAGTGTCAGTCCCCTTGCACTTAAGTCGGCATTGTGCCTTTTGTATTAGATTCGGATGCAAACCCTTTGTTTCATCGTCAATAAGAAGGTACAAGGTATACAGTAAACCTGAAGTGAAGCATCGGAATCTGAAACTGGACTCACAGGAGAGGTTCAAATCATAGAAAGTGAGAGTCTCAGTCCTCTTGTACTTAAGTCGGCATTGTGCCATTTGTATTAAATTCGGATGCAATTCCTGTGATTCATAGTCAATAAGAAGGTCCAACGGATACAGTAAACCTGAAGTGAAACATCGGAATCTAAAACTGGACTCACAGGAGAGGTTCAAATCATAGAAAGTTAGAGTGTCACTCCTCTTGTACTTAAGTCGGCATTGTGCCATTTGTATTAAATTCGGATGCAATTTCTGTGTTTCATCGTCAATAAGAAGGTCCAAGGGATACAGTAAACCTGAAGTGAAGCATCGGAATCCAAAACTGGACTCACAGGAGAGGTTCAAATCATAGAAAGTTAGAGTGTCAGTCCTTTTGCACGTAAGTCGGCATTGTGCCTTTTGTATTAAATTCGGATGCAAATTCTGTGTTTCATCGTCAATAAGAAGGTCCAAGGGATACAGTAAACCTGAAGTGAAGCATCGGAATCTAAAACTGGACTCACATGAGAGGTTCAAAGCATAGAAAGTTAGAGTGTCAGTCCACTTGCACTTAAGTCGGCGTGGTGCCTTTCGAATTTAATTCCGATGCAACTTCTGTGTTTCGTCGTCAATAAGAAGGTCCAAGGGATACAGTAAACCTGAAGTATAGCATCGGAATCTAAAACTGGGCTCACAGGAGAGGTTCAAATCATAGAAAGTGAGAGTAACAGACCTCTTGTACCTAAGTCGGCATTGTGCCATTTGTATTAAATTCGGATGCAATTTCTGTGATTCATAGTCAATAAGAAGGTCCAAGGGATACAGTAAACCTGAAGTGAAACATCGGAATCTAAAACTGGACTCACAGGAGAGGTTCAATCATAGAAAGTTAGAGTGTCACTCCTCTTGTACTTAAGTCGGTATTGTGCCATTTGTATTAAATACGGATGCAATTTCTGTGGTGTTTCGTCAATAAGAAGGTCCAAGGGATACAGTTAACCTGAAGTGAAGCATCCGAATCTAAAACTGACCTCACAGGAGACGTTCGAATCATAGAGAGTAAGAGTGACAGTCCTCTTGTACTTAAGTCGGCATTGTGCCATTTGTATTAAATTCGGATGCAATTTCTGTGTTTCATCGTCAATAAGAAGGTCCAAGGGATACAGTAAACCTGAAGTGAAGCATCGGAATCCAAAACTGGACTCACAGGAGAGGTTCAAATCATAGAAAGTTAGAGTGTCAGTCCTTTTGCACGTAAGTCGGCATTGTGCCTTTTGTATTAAATTCGGATGCAAATTCTGTGTTTCATCGTCAATAAGAAGGTCCAAGGGATACAGTAAACCTGAAGTGAAGCATCGGAATCTAAAACTGGACTCACAGGAGAGGTTCAAAACATAGAAAGTTAGAGTGTCAGTCCTCTTGCACTTAAATCGGCGTGGTGCCTTTTGAATTTAATTCCGATGCAATTTCTGTGTTTCATCGTCAATAAGAAGGTCCAAGGGATACAGTAAACCTGAAGTATGGCATCGGAATCTAAAACTGGGCTCACAGGAGAGGTTCAAATCATAGAAAGTGAGAGTGTCAGTCCTCTTGTACTTTAGTCGCCATTGTGCCGTTTGTATTAAATCGGGATGCAATTTCTGTGTTTCATCGTCAATAAGAAGGTCCAAGGGATACAGTAAACCTGAAGTATGGCATCGGAATCTAAAACTAAACTCACAGGAGAGGTTCAAATCAT
Organism: Schistocerca americana; assembly: GCF_021461395.2. NCBI lineage: Eukaryota > Metazoa > Arthropoda > Insecta > Orthoptera > Acrididae > Schistocerca > Schistocerca americana. The sequence continues at coordinate 34,452,678 of NC_060128.1, forward strand.
AGAAAGTTAGAGTGTCAGTCCTCTTGTACTTAAGTCGGTATTGTGCCATTTGTATTAAATTGGGATGCAATTTCTGTGTTTCATCGTCAATAAGAAGGTCCAAGGGATACGGTAAACCTGAAGCGAAGCATCAGAATCTAAAACTGGACTCACGGGAGAGGTTCAAATCATAGAATTTTAGAGTGTCAGTCCTCTTGTACTTAAGACGGCATTGTGATTTTTGAATTTCATTCCGATGCAATTTCTGTGTTTCATCGTCAATAAGAAGGTCCAAGGGATACAGTAAACCTGAAGTTAAGCATCGGAATCTAAATCTGGACTCACAGGAGAGGTTGAAATCATAGAAAGTGAGAGTGTCAGTCCACTTTACTTAAGCAGCATTGTGCGTTTTGAATTTAATTCCGATCCAATTTCTGTGTTTCATCGTCAATAAGAAGGTCCATGGGATACTTTAAACCTGAAGTGAAGCATCGGAATCTAAAACTTGACTGACAGGAGAGGGTCAAATCATAGAAAGTGAGAGTGTCAGTCCCCTTGCACTTAAGTCGGCATTGTGCCTTTTGTATTAGATTCGGATGCAAACCCTTTGTTTCATCGTCAATAAGAAGGTACAAGGTATACAGTAAACCTGAAGTGAAGCATCGGAATCTGAAACTGGACTCACAGGAGAGGTTCAAATCATAGAAAGTGAGAGTCTCAGTCCTCTTGTACTTAAGTCGGCATTGTGCCATTTGTATTAAATTCGGATGCAATTCCTGTGATTCATAGTCAATAAGAAGGTCCAACGGATACAGTAAACCTGAAGTGAAACATCGGAATCTAAAACTGGACTCACAGGAGAGGTTCAAATCATAGAAAGTTAGAGTGTCACTCCTCTTGTACTTAAGTCGGCATTGTGCCATTTGTATTAAATTCGGATGCAATTTCTGTGTTTCATCGTCAATAAGAAGGTCCAAGGGATACAGTAAACCTGAAGTGAAGCATCGGAATCCAAAACTGGACTCACAGGAGAGGTTCAAATCATAGAAAGTTAGAGTGTCAGTCCTTTTGCACGTAAGTCGGCATTGTGCCTTTTGTATTAAATTCGGATGCAAATTCTGTGTTTCATCGTCAATAAGAAGGTCCAAGGGATACAGTAAACCTGAAGTGAAGCATCGGAATCTAAAACTGGACTCACATGAGAGGTTCAAAGCATAGAAAGTTAGAGTGTCAGTCCTCTTGCACTTAAGTCGGCGTGGTGCCTTTCGAATTTAATTCCGATGCAACTTCTGTGTTTCGTCGTCAATAAGAAGGTCCAAGGGATACAGTAAACCTGAAGTATAGCATCGGAATCTAAAACTGGGCTCACAGGAGAGGTTCAAATCATAGAAAGTGAGAGTAACAGACCTCTTGTACCTAAGTCGGCATTGTGCCATTTGTATTAAATTCGGATGCAATTTCTGTGATTCATAGTCAATAAGAAGGTCCAAGGGATACAGTAAACCTGAAGTGAAACATCGGAATCTAAAACTGGACTCACAGGAGAGGTTCAATCATAGAAAGTTAGAGTGTCACTCCTCTTGTACTTAAGTCGGTATTGTGCCATTTGTATTAAATTGGGATGCAATTTCTGTGTTTCATCGTCAATAAGAAGGTCCAAGGGATACGGTAAACCTGAAGCGAAGCATCAGAATCTAAAACTGGACTCACGGGAGAGGTTCAAATCATAGAATTTTAGAGTGTCAGTCCTCTTGTACTTAAGACGGCATTGTGATTTTTGAATTTCATTCCGATGCAATTTCTGTGTTTCATCGTCAATAAGAAGGTCCAAGGGATACAGTAAACCTGAAGTTAAGCATCGGAATCTAAATCTGGACTCACAGGAGAGGTTGAAATCATAGAAAGTGAGAGTGTCAGTCCACTTTACTTAAGCAGCATTGTGCGTTTTGAATTTAATTCCGATCCAATTTCTGTGTTTCATCGTCAATAAGAAGGTCCATGGGATACTTTAAACCTGAAGTGAAGCATCGGAATCTAAAACTTGACTGACAGGAGAGGGTCAAATCATAGAAAGTGAGAGTGTCAGTCCCCTTGCACTTAAGTCGGCATTGTGCCTTTTGTATTAGATTCGGATGCAAACCCTTTGTTTCATCGTCAATAAGAAGGTACAAGGTATACAGTAAACCTGAAGTGAAGCATCGGAATCTGAAACTGGACTCACAGGAGAGGTTCAAATCATAGAAAGTGAGAGTCTCAGTCCTCTTGTACTTAAGTCGGCATTGTGCCATTTGTATTAAATTCGGATGCAATTCCTGTGATTCATAGTCAATAAGAAGGTCCAACGGATACAGTAAACCTGAAGTGAAACATCGGAATCTAAAACTGGACTCACAGGAGAGGTTCAAATCATAGAAAGTTAGAGTGTCACTCCTCTTGTACTTAAGTCGGCATTGTGCCATTTGTATTAAATTCGGATGCAATTTCTGTGTTTCATCGTCAATAAGAAGGTCCAAGGGATACAGTAAACCTGAAGTGAAGCATCGGAATCCAAAACTGGACTCACAGGAGAGGTTCAAATCATAGAAAGTTAGAGTGTCAGTCCTTTTGCACGTAAGTCGGCATTGTGCCTTTTGTATTAAATTCGGATGCAAATTCTGTGTTTCATCGTCAATAAGAAGGTCCAAGGGATACAGTAAACCTGAAGTGAAGCATCGGAATCTAAAACTGGACTCACATGAGAGGTTCAAAGCATAGAAAGTTAGAGTGTCAGTCCACTTGCACTTAAGTCGGCGTGGTGCCTTTCGAATTTAATTCCGATGCAACTTCTGTGTTTCGTCGTCAATAAGAAGGTCCAAGGGATACAGTAAACCTGAAGTATAGCATCGGAATCTAAAACTGGGCTCACAGGAGAGGTTCAAATCATAGAAAGTGAGAGTAACAGACCTCTTGTACCTAAGTCGGCATTGTGCCATTTGTATTAAATTCGGATGCAATTTCTGTGATTCATAGTCAATAAGAAGGTCCAAGGGATACAGTAAACCTGAAGTGAAACATCGGAATCTAAAACTGGACTCACAGGAGAGGTTCAATCATAGAAAGTTAGAGTGTCACTCCTCTTGTACTTAAGTCGGTATTGTGCCATTTGTATTAAATACGGATGCAATTTCTGTGGTGTTTCGTCAATAAGAAGGTCCAAGGGATACAGTTAACCTGAAGTGAAGCATCCGAATCTAAAACTGACCTCACAGGAGACGTTCGAATCATAGAGAGTAAGAGTGACAGTCCTCTTGTACTTAAGTCGGCATTGTGCCATTTGTATTAAATTCGGATGCAATTTCTGTGTTTCATCGTCAATAAGAAGGTCCAAGGGATACAGTAAACCTGAAGTGAAGCATCGGAATCCAAAACTGGACTCACAGGAGAGGTTCAAATCATAGAAAGTTAGAGTGTCAGTCCTTTTGCACGTAAGTCGGCATTGTGCCTTTTGTATTAAATTCGGATGCAAATTCTGTGTTTCATCGTCAATAAGAAGGTCCAAGGGATACAGTAAACCTGAAGTGAAGCATCGGAATCTAAAACTGGACTCACAGGAGAGGTTCAAAACATAGAAAGTTAGAGTGTCAGTCCTCTTGCACTTAAATCGGCGTGGTGCCTTTTGAATTTAATTCCGATGCAATTTCTGTGTTTCATCGTCAATAAGAAGGTCCAAGGGATACAGTAAACCTGAAGTATGGCATCGGAATCTAAAACTGGGCTCACAGGAGAGGTTCAAATCATAGAAAGTGAGAGTGTCAGTCCTCTTGTACTTTAGTCGCCATTGTGCCGTTTGTATTAAATCGGGATGCAATTTCTGTGTTTCATCGTCAATAAGAAGGTCCAAGGGATACAGTAAACCTGAAGTATGGCATCGGAATCTAAAACTAAACTCACAGGAGAGGTTCAAATCATAGAAAGTTAGAGTGTCAGTCCTCTTGTACTTAAGTCGGAATTGTGTCTTTTGTATTAAATTCTGATGCAAACTCTGTGTTTCATCGTCGATAAGAAGGTCCAAGGGATACAGTAAACCTGAAATGAAGCATCGGAATCCAAAACTGGAATCACAGGAGAGGTTCAAATTATAAAAAGCTTGAGTGTCAGTCCTCTTGTACTTAAGTCGGCATTGTGCATTTTGTATTAAATTCGGATGCAAACTCTGTGTTTCATCGTCAATAAGAAGGTCCAAGGGATACAGTAATTCTGAAGTGAAGCATCGGAATCTGAAACTGGACTCACAGGAGAGGTTCAAATCATAGAAAGTGAGAGTCTCAGTCCTCTTGTACTTAAGTCGCCATTGTGCCTTTTGTATTAAATTCGGATGGAATTTCTGTGTTTGATCGTCAACAAGAACGTCCGAGGGATACAGTAAACCTGAAGTATAGGATCGGAATCTAAAACAGGAGAGGTTCGAATCGTAGAAAGTGAGAGTGTCAGACCTCTTGTACTTAAGTCGGCATTGTGCCATTTGTATTAAATTCGGATGCAATTCCTGTGATTCATAGTCAATAAGAAGGTCCAAGGGATACAGTTACCCTGAAGTGAAACATCGGAATCTAAAACTGGACTCACAGGAGAGGTTCAAATCATAGAAAGTTAGAGTGTCACTCCTCTTGTACTTAAGTCGGTATTGTGCCATTTGTATTAAATACGGATGCAATTTCTGTGTTTTTTCGTCAATAAGAAGGTCCAAGGGATACAGTTAACCTGAAGTGAAGCATCCGAATCTAAAACTGACCTCACAGGAGAGGTTCGAATCATAGAGAGTAAGAGTGACAGTCCTCTTGTACTTAAGTCGGCATTGTGCCATTTGTATTAAATTCGGATGCAATTTCTGTGTTTCATCGTCAATAAGAAGGTCCAAGGGATACAGTAAACCTGAAGTATAGCATCGGAATCTAAAACTAAACTCATAGGAGAGGTTCAAATCATTGAAAGTTAGTGTGTCAGTCCTCTTGTACTTAAGTCGGAATTGTGTCTTTTGTATTAAATTCGGATGCAAACTCTGTGTTTCATCGTCAATAAGAAGGTCCAAGGGATACAGTAAACCAGAAATGAAGCATCGGAACCTAAAACTGGAATCACAGGAGAGGTTCAAATCATAAAAAGTTTGAGTGTCAGTCCTCTTGTACTTAAGTCGGCATTGTGCCTTTTGTATTAAATTCGGATGCAAACTCTGTGTTTCATCGTCAATAAGAAGGTCCAAGGGATACAGTAATTCTGAAGTGAAGCATCAGAATCTGAAACTGGACTCACAGGAGAGGTTCAAATCATAGAAAGTGAGAGTCTCAGTCCTCTTGTACTTAAGTCGCCATTGTGCCTTTTGTATTAAATTCGGATGGAATTTCTGTGTTTGATCGTGAACAAGAACGTCCGAGGGATACAGTAAACCTGAAGTATAGGATCGGAATCTAAAACAGGAGAGGTTCGAATCGTAGAAAGTGAGAGTGTCAGACCTCTTGTACTTAAGTCGGCATTGTGCCATTTGTATTAAATGCGGATGCAATTCCTGTGATTCATAGTCAATAAGAAGGTCCAAGGGATACAGTAAACCTGAAGTGAAACATCGGAATCTAAAACTGGACTCACAGGAGAGGTTCAAATCATAGAAAGTTAGAGTGTCACTCCTCTTGTACTTAAGTCGGTATTGTGCCATTTGTATTAAATACGGATGCAATTTCTATGTTTTTTCGTCAATAAGAAGGTCCAAGGGATACAGTTAACCTGAAGTGAAGCATCCGAATCTAAAACTGACCTCACAGGAGAGGTTCGAATCATAGAGAGTAAGAGTGACAGTCCTCTTGTACTTAAGTCGGCATTGTGCCATTTGTATTAAATTCGGATGCAATTTCTGTGTTTCATCGTCAATAAGAAGGTCCAAGGGATACAGTAAACCTGAAGTATAGCATCGGAATCTAAAACTAAACTCATAGGAGAGGTTCTATTCATTGAAAGTTAGTGTGTCAGTCCTCTTGTACTTAAGTCGGAATTGTGTCTTTTGTATTAAATTCGGATGCAAACTCTGTGTTTCATCGTCAATAAGAAGGTCCAAGGGATACAGTAAACCAGAAATGAAGCATCGGAATCTAAAACTGGAATCACAGGAGAGGTTCAAATCATAAATAGTTTGAGTGTCAGTCCTCTTGTACTTAAGTCGGCATTGTGCCTTTTGTATTAAATTCGGATGCAAACTCTGTGTTTCATCGTCAATAAGAATGTCCAAGGGATACAGTAAACCTGATGTGAAGCATCGGAATCGAAAGCTGGACCCACAGGAGAGGTTCAAATCATAGAAAGTTTGAGTGTCAGTCCTATTGTACTTAAGTCGGCATTGTGCCTTTTGAATTTAATTCCGATGCAATTTCAGTGTTTCATCGTCAATAAGCAGGTTCAAGGGATACAGCAAACCTGAAGTGAAGCATCGGAATCTGAAACTAGACTCGCAGGAGATGTTCAAATCATAGAAAGTGTGAGTGTCGGTCCTCTTGTACTTAAGTCGGCATTGGGCCATTTGTATTTAATTCGGATGCAATTTCTGTGTTTCATCGTCAATAAGAAGGTCCAAGGGATACAGTAAACCAGAAGTGAAGCATCGGAATCTAAAACTGGACTCACAGGAGAGGTTCAAATCATAGAAAGTGAGAGTGTCAGTCCTCTTGTACTTAAGTCGGCATTGTGCCATTTGTATTAAATTCGGATGCAATTTCTGTGTTTCATCTTCAATAAGAAAATCCAAGGGATGCAGTAAACCTGAAATGAAGCATCGGAATCTAAAACTGGACTCACAGGAGAGGTTCAAATCATAGAAAGTTTGAGTGTCAGTCCTCTTGTACTTAAGTCGGCATTGTGCTTTTTGAATTTAATTCCGATGCAACGTCTGTGTTTCATCGTCAATAAGAAGGTGCAAGGTATACAGTAAACCTGAAGTGAAGCACCGGAATCTAAAACAGGGCTCACAGGAGAGGTTCAAATCATAGAAAGTGAGAGTGTCAGTCCTCTTGTACTTAAATCGGAATTGTGTCTTTTGTATTAAATTCGGATGCGAACTCTGTGTTTCATCGTCGATAAGAAGGTCCAAGGGATACAGTAAACCTGAAATGAAGCATCGGAATCTAAAACTGGAATCACAGGAGAGGTTCAAATCATAAAAAGTTTGAGTGTCAGTCCTCTTGTACTTAAGTCGGCATTGTGCATTTTGTATTAAATTCGGATGCAAACTCTGTGTTTCATCGTCAATAAAAAGGTCCAAGGGATACAGTGAACCTGATGTGAAGCATCGGAATCGAAAACTCGACCCACAGAAGAGGTTCAAATCATAGAAAGTTTGAGTGTCAGTCCTCTTGTACTTAAGTCGGCATTGTGCCTCTCGAATTTCATTCCGATGCAATTTCTGTGTTTCATCGTCAATAAGAAGGTCCAAGGGATATAGTAAATCTGAAGTGAAGCATCGGAATCTGAAAGTGGACTCACAGGAGAGGTTCAAATCATAGAAAGTGAGAGTCTCAGTCCTCTTGTACTTAAGTCGCAATTGTGCCTTTTGTATTAAATTCGGATGCAATTTCTGTGTTTCATCGTCAACAAGAACATCCAAGGGATACAGTAAACCTGAAGTATAGGATCGGAATCTAAAACTGTACTCACAGGAGAGGTTCAAATCATAGAAAGTGAGAGTGTCAGACCTCTTGTACTTAAGTCGGCATTGTGCCATTTGTATTAAATTCGGATGCAATTCCTGTGATTCATAGTCAATAAGAAGGTCCAAGGGATACAGTAAACCTGAAGTGAAACATCGGAATCTAAAACTGGACTCACAGGAGAGGTTCAAATCATAGAAAGTTAGAGTGTCACTCCTCTTGGACTTAAGTCGGTATTGTGCCATTTGTATTAAATACGGATGCAATTTCTGTGTTTTTTCGTCAACAAGAAGGTCCAAGGGATACAGTTAACCTGAAGTGAAGCATCCGAATCTAAAACTGACCTCACAGGAGAGGTTCGAATCATAGAGAGTAAGAGTGACAGTCCTCTTGTACTTAAGTCGGCATTGTGCCATTTGCAATTAAATTCGGAAGCAATTTCTGTGTTTCATCGTCAATAAGAAGGTCCAAGGGATACAGTAAACCTGAAGTGATGCATCCGAATCCAAAACTGGACTCACAGGAGAGGTTCAAATCATAGAAAGTTAGAGTGTCAGTCCTATTGCACGTAAGTCGGCATTGTGCCATTTGTATTAAATTCGGATGCAAATTCTGTGTTTCATCGTCAATAAGAAGGTCCAAGGGATACAGTAAACCTGAAGTGAAGCATCGGAATCTAAAACTGGACTCACAGGAGAGGTTCAAAACATAGAAAGTTAGAGTGTCAGTCCTCTTGCACTTAAGTCGGCGTGGTGCCTTTTGAATTTAATTCCGATGCAACTTCTGTGTTTCATTGTCAATAAGAAGGTGCAAGGTATACAGTAAACCTGAAGTGAAGCACCGGAATCTAAAACTGGGCTCACAGGAGAGGTTCAAATCATAGAAAGTGAGAGTGTCAGTCCTCTTGTACTTTAGTCGCCATTGTGCCGTTTGTATTAAATTCGAATGCAATTTCTGTGTTTTATCGTCAATAAGAAGGTCGAAGGGATACAGTAAACCTGAAGTATAGCATCGGAATCCAAAACTAAACTCATAGGAGAGGTTAAATCATAGAAAGTTCGAGTGTCAGTCCTCTTGTACTTAAGTCGGAATTGTGTCTTTTGTATTAAATTCGGATGCAAACTCTGTGTTTCATCGTCAATAAGAAGTTCCAAGGGATACAGTAAACCTGATGTGAAGCATCGGAATCGAAAACTGGACCCACAGGAGAGGTTCAAATCATAGAAAGTTTCAGTGTCAGTCCTCTTGTACTTAAGTCGGCATTGTGCCTTTTGTATTAAATTCGGATGCAAACTCTGTGTTTCATCGTCAATAAGAAGGTCCAAGGGATACAGTAAACCTGATGTGAAGCATCGGAATCGAAAACTGGACCCACAGGAGAGGTTCAAATCATAGAAAGTTTCAGTGTCAGTCCTCTTGTACTTAAGTCGGCATTGTGCCTTTTGAATATAATTCCGATGCAATTTCTGTGTTTCATCGTCAATAAGCAGGTTCAAGGGATACAGCAAACCTAAAGTGAAGCATCGGAATCTAAAACTGGAATCACAGGAGATGTTCAAATCATAGAAAGTGACAGTGTCGGTCCTCTTGTACTTAAGTCGGCATTGGGCCATTTGTATTAAATTCGGATGCAATTTCTGTGTTTCATCGTCAATAACAAAATCCAAGGGATACAGTAAACCTGAAGTGAAGCATCGGAATCTAAAACTAGACACACAGGAGAGGTTCAAATCATAGAAAGTTAGAGTGTCAGTCCTCTTGCACGTAAGTCGGAATTGTGCCTTTTGTATTAAATTCGGATGCAAACTCTGTGTTTCATCGTGAATAAGAAGGTCCAAGGGATACAGTAAACCTGAAGTGAAGCATCGGAATCTAAAACTGGACTCACAGGAGAGGTTCAAATCATAGAAAGTTTGAGTGCCAGTCCTCTTGTACTTAAGTCGGCATTGTGCCTTTTGAATTTAATTCCGATGCAACTTCTGTATATCATCGTCAATTAGATGGTCCAAGGGATACAGTAAACCTTAAGCGAAGCATCGGAATCTAAAACTGGACTCACAGGAGAGGTTCAAATCATAGAGAGTGAGAGTGTCAGGCCTCTTTTACTTAAGTCGGCATTGTGCCTTTTGAATTTAATTCAGTTGCAATTTCTGTGTTTCATCGTCAATAAGAAGGTCCAAGGGATACAGTAAACCTGAAGTGAAGCATCGGAATCTGAAACTGGACTCACAGGAGAGGTTCAAATCATAGAAAGTGAGAGTCTCAGTCCTCTTGTACTTATGTCGCCATTGTTCCTTTTGTATTAAATTCGGATGCAATTTCTGTGTTTCATCGTCAACAAGAACGTAAAAGGGATACAGTAAACCTGAAGTATAGCATCGGAATCTAAAACTGGACTCACAGGAGAGGTCCAAATCATAGAAAGTGAGAGTGTCAGACCTCTTGTACCTAAGTCGGCATTGTGCCATTTGTATTAAATTCGGATGCAATTCCTGTGATTCATAGTCAATAAGAAGGTCCAAGGGATACAGTAAACCTGATGTGAAGCATCGGAATCGAAAGCTGGACCCACAGGAGAGGTTCAAATCATAGAAAGTTTGAGTGTCAGTCCTCTTGTACTTAAGTCGGCATTGTGCCTTTTGAATTTAATTCCGATGCATTTTCAGTGTTTCATCGTCAATAAGCAGGTTCAAGGGATACAGCAAACCTGAAGTGAAGCATCGGAATCTGAAACTAGACTCGCAGGAGATGTTCAAATCATAGAAAGTGAGAGTGTCGGTCCTCTTGTACTTAAGTCGGCATTGGGCCATTTGTATTTAATTCGGATGCAATTTCTGTGTTTCATCGTCAATAAGAAGGTCCAAGGGATACAGTAAACCTGAAGTGAAGCATCGGAATCTAAAACTGGACTCACAGGAGAGGTTCAAATCATAGAAAGTGAGAGTGTCAGTCCTCTTGTACTTAAGTCGGCATTGTGCCATTTGTATTAAATTCGGATGCAATTTCTGTGTTTCATCTTCAATAAGAAAATCCAAGGGATACAGTAAACCTGAAGTGAAGCATCGGAATCTAAAACTGGACTCACAGGAGAGGTTCAAATCATAGAAAGTTTGAGTGTCAGTCCTCTTGTACTTAAGTCGGCATTGTGCTTTTTGAATTTAATTCCGATGCAATTTCTGTGTATCATCGTCAATAAGATGGTCCAAGGGATACAGTAAACCTTAAGCGAAGCATCGGAATCTAAAACTGGACCCACAGGAGAGGTTCAAATCATAGAGAGTGTCAGTCCTCTTTTACTTAAGTCGGCATTGTGCCTTTTGAATTTAATTCAGTTGCAATTTCTGTGTTTCATCGTCAATAAGAAAATCCAAGGGATACAGTAAACCTGAAATGAAGCATCGGAATCTAAAACTGGAATCACAGGAGAGGTTCAAATCATAAAAAGTTTGAGTGTCAGTCCTCTTGTACTTAAGTCGGCATTGTGCATTTTGTATTAAATTCGGATGCAAACTCTGTGTTTCATCGTCAATAAAAAGGTCCAAGGGATACAGTGAACCTGATGTGAAGCATCGGAATCAAAAACTCGACCAACAGGAGAGGTTCAAATCATAGAAAGTTTGAGTGTCAGTCCTCTTGTACTTAAGTCGGCATTGTGCCTTTTGAATTTCATTCCGATGCAATTTCTGTGTTTCATCGTCAATAAGAAGGTCCAAGGGATACAGTAAATCTGAAGTGAAGCATCGGAATCTGAAACTGGACTCACAGGAGAGGTTCAAATCATAGAAAGTGAGAGTCTCAGTCCTCTTGTACTTAAGTCGCAATTGTGCCTTTTGTATTAAATTCGGATGCAATTTCTGTGTTTCATCGTCAACAAGAACGTCCAAGGGATACAGTAAACCTGAAGTATAGGATCGGAATCTAAAACTGTACTCACAGGAGAGGTTCAAATCATAGAAAGTGAGAGTGTCAGACCGCTTGTACTTAAGTCGGCATTGTGCCATTTGTATTAAATTCGGATGCAATTCCTGTGATTCATAGTCAATAAGAAGGTCCAAGGGATACAGTAAATCTGAAGTGCAACATCGGAATCTAAAACTGGACTCACAGGAGAGGTTCAAATGATAGAAAGTTAGAGTGTCACTCCTCTTGTACTTAAGTCGGTATTGTGCCATTTGTATTAAATACGGATGCAATTTCTGTGTTTTTTCGTCAACAAGAAGGTGCAAGGGATACAGTTAACCTGAAGTGAAGCATCCGAATCTAAAACTGACCTCACAGGAGAGGTTCGAATCATAGGGAGTAAGAGTGACAGTCCTCTTGTACTTAAGTCGGCATTGTGCCATTTGTATTAAATTCGGAAGCAATTTCTGTGTTTCATCGTCAATAAGAAGGTCCAAAGGATACAGTAAACCTGAAGTGATGCATCCGAATCCAAAACTGGACTCACAGGAGAGGTTCAAATCATAGAAAGTTAGAGTGTCAGTCCTATTGCACGTAAGTCGGCATTGTGCCATTTGTATTAAATTCGGATGCAAATTCTGTGTTTCATCGTCAATAAGAAGGTGCAAGGTATACAGTAAACCTGAAGTGAAGCACCGGAAACTAAAACTGGGCTCACAGGAGAGGTTCAAATCATAGAAAGTGAGAGTGTCAGTCCTCTTGTACTTTAGTCGCCATTGTGCCGTTTGTATTAAATTCGGATGCAATTTCTGTGTTTTATCGTCAATAAGAAGGTCGAAGGGATACAGTAAACCTGAAGTATAGCATCGGAATCTAAAACTAAACTCATAGGAGAGGTTCAAATCATAGAAAGTTCGAGTGTCAGTCCTCTTGTACTTAAGTCGGAATTGTGTCTTTTGTATTAAATTCGGATGCAAACTCTGTGTTTCATCGTCAATAAGAAGGTCCAAGGGATACAGTAAACCAGAAATGAAGCATCGAAATCTAAAACTGGAATCACAGGAGAGGTTCAAATCATAAAAAGTTTGAGTGTCAGTCCTCTTGTACTTAAGTCGGCATTGTGCCTTTTGTATTAAATTCGGATGCAAACTCTGTGTTTCATCGTCAATAAGAAGGTCCAAGGGATACAGTAAACCTGATGTGAAGCATCGGAATCGAAAACTGGACCCACAGGAGAGGTTCAAATCATAGAAAGTTTCAGTGTCAGTCCTCTTGTACTTAAGTCGGCATTGTGCCTTTTGAATTTAATTCCGACGCAATTTCTGTATATCATCGTCAATAAGATGGTCCAAGGGATACAGTAAACCTTAAGCGAAGCATCGGAATCTAAAACTGGACTCACAGGAGAGGTTCAAATCATAGAGAGTGAGAGTGTCAGTCCTCTTTTACTTAAGTCGGCATTGTGCCTTTTGAATTTAATTCAGTTGCAATTTCTGTGTTTCACCGTCAATAAGAAGGTCCAAGGGATACAGTAAACCTGAAGTGAAGCATCGGAATCTGAAACTGGACTCACAGGAGAGGTTCAAATCATAGAAAGTGAGAGTCTCAGTCCTCTTGTACTTATGTCGCCATTGTTCCTTTTGTATTAAATTCGGATGCAATTTCTGTGTTTCATCGTCAACAAGAACGTAAAAGGGATACAGTAAACCTGAAGTATAGCATCGGAATCTAAAACTGGACTCACAGGAGAGGTTCAAATCATAGAAAGAGAGAGTGTCAGACCTCTTGTACTTAAGTCGGCATTGTGCCATTTGTATTAAATTCGGATGCAATTCCTGTGATTCATAGTCAATAAGTAGGTCCAAGGGATACAGTAAACCTGAAGTGAAACATCGGAATCTAAAACTGGACTGACAGGAGAGGTTCAAATCATAGAAAGTTAGAGTGTCACTCCTCTTGTACTTAAGTCGGTATTGTGCCATTTGTATTAAATACGGATGCAATTTCTGTGTTTTTTCGTCAATAAGAAGGTCCAAGGGATACAGTTAACCTGAAGTGAAGCATCCGAATCTAAAACTGACCTCACAGGAGAGGTTCGAATCATAGAGAGTAAGAGTGACAGTCCTCTTGTACTTAAGTCGGCATTGTGCCATTTGTATTAAATTCGGATGCAATTTCTGTGTTTCATCGTCAATAAGAAGGTCCAAGGGATACAGAAAACCAGAAGTGAAGCATCGGAATCCAAAACTGGACTCACAGGAGAGGTTCAAATCATAGACAGTTAGGGTGTCAGTCCTTTTGCACGTAAGTCGGCATTGGGCCTTTTGTATTAAATTCGGATGCAAATTCTGTGTTTCATCGTCAATAAGAAGGTCCAAGTGATACAGTAAACCTGAAGTGAAGCATCGGAATCTAAAACTGGACTCACAGGAGAGGTTCAAAACATAGAAAGTTAGAGTGTCAGTCCTCTTGCACTTAAGTCGGCGTGGTGCCTTTTGAATTTAATTCCGATGCAACTTCTGTGTTTCATCGTCAATAAGAAGGTGCAAGGTATACAGTAAACCTGAAGTGAAGCACCGGAATCTAAAACTGGGCTCACAGGAGAGGTTCAAATCATAGAAAGTGAGAGTGTCAGTCCTCTTGTACTTTAGTCGCCATTGTGCCGTTTGTATTAAATTTGGATGCAATTTCTGTGTTTCATCGTCAATAAGAAGGTCCAAGGGATACAGTAAACCTGAAGTATAGCATCGGAATCTAAAACTAAACTCACAGGAGAGGTTCAAATCATAGAAATTTAGAGTGTCAGTCCTCTTGTACTTAAGTCGGCATTGTGCCTTTTGTCTTACATTCGGATGCAAACTCTGTGTTTCATCGTCAATAAGATGGTCCAAGGGATACAGTAAACCTGATGTGAAGCATCGGAATCGAAAACTGGACCACAGGAGAGGTTCAAATCATAGAAAGTTTGAGTGTCAGTCCTCTTGTACTTAAGTCGGCATTGTGCCTTTTGAATTTAATTCCGATGCAATTTCTGTGTTTCATCGTCAATAAAAAGGTTCAAGGGATACAGCAAACCTGAAGTGAAGCATCGGAATCTAAAACTGGACTCGCAGGAGATGTTCAAATCATAGAAAGTGAGAGTGTCGGTCCTCTTGTACTTAAGTCGGCATTGTGCCATTTGTATTAAATTCGGATGAAATTTCTGTGTTTCATCGTCAATAAGAGGGTCCAAGGGATACAGTAAACCTGAAGTGAAGCATCGGAATCTAAAACTGGACTCAAAGGAGAGGTTCAAATCATAGGAAGTGAGAGTGTCAGTCCTCTTTTACTTAAGTCGGCATTGTGCCATTTGTATTAAATTCGGATGCAATTTCTGTGTTTCATCTTCAATAAGAAAGTCCAAGGGATACAGTAAACCTGAAGTCAAGCATCGGAATCTAAAACTAGACTCACAGGAGAGGTTCAATTCATAGAAAGTTAGAGTGTCAGTCCTCTTGCACGTAAGTCGGCATTGTGCCTTTTGTATTAAATTCGGATGCAAACTCTGTGTTTCATCGTGAATAAGAAGGTCCAAGGGATACAGTAAACCTGAAGTGAAGCATCGGAATCTAAAACTGGACTCACAGGAGAGGTTCAAATCATAGAAAGTTTGAGTGTCAGTCCTCTTGTACTTAAGTCGGCATTGTGCCTTTTGAATTTAATTCCGATGCAATTTCTGTGTATCATCGTCAATAAGATGGTTCAAGGGATACAGTAAACCTTAAGCGAAGCATCGGAATCTAAAACTGGACTCACAGGAGAGGTTCAAATCATAGAGAGTGAGAGTGTCAGTCCTCTTTTACTTAAGTCGGCATTGTGCATTTTGAATTTAATTCAGTTGCAATTTCTGTGTTTCATCGTCAATAACAATGTCCAAGGGATACAGTAAACCTGAAGTGAAGCATCGGAATCTGAAACTGGACTCACAGGAGAGGTTTAAATCATAGAAAGTGAGAGTCTCAGTCCTCTTGTACGTAAGTCGCCATTGTGCCTTTTGTATTAAATTCGGATGCAATTTCTGTGTTTCATCGTCAACAAGAACGTCCAAGGGATACAGTTAACCTGAAGTATAGCATCGGAATCTAATACTGGACTCACAGGGGAGGTTCAAATCATAGAAAGTGAGAGTGTCAGACCTCTTGTACTTAAGTCGGCATTGTGCCATTTGTATTAAATTCGGATGCAATTCCTCTGATTCTTAGTCAATAAGAAAGTCCAAGAGATACAGTAAACCTGAAGTGAAACATCGGAATCTAAAACTGGACTCACAGGAGAGGTTCAAATCATAGAAAGTTAGAGTGTCACTCCTCTTGTACTTAAGTCGGTATTGTGCCATTTGTATTAAATTCGGATGCAATTTCTGTGTTTTTTCGTCAATAAGAAGGTCCAAGGGATACAGTTAACCTAAAGTGAAGCATCCGAATCTAAAACTGACCTCACAGGAGAGGTTCGAATCATAGAGAATAAGAGTGACAGTCCTCTTGTACTTAAGTCGGCATTGTGCCATTTGTATTAAATTCGGATGTAATTTCTGTGTTTCATCGTCAATAAGAAGGTCCAAGGGATACAGTAAACCTTAAGTGAAACATCGGAATCCAAAACTGGACTCACAGGAGAGGTTCTAATCATAGAAATTTAGAGTGTCAGTCCTTTTGCACGTAAGTCGGCATTGTGCCTTTTGTATTGAATTCGAATGCAATCTCTGTGTTTCATCGTCAATAAGAAGGTCCAAGGGATACAGTAAACCTGAAGTGAAGCATCGGAATCTAAAACTGGACTCACAGGAGAGGTTCAAAACATAGAAAGTTAGAGTGTCAGTCCTCTTGCACTTAAGTCGGCCTGGTGCCTTTTGAATCAAATTCCGATGCATCTTCTGTGTTTCATCGTCAATAAGAAGGTGCAAGGTATACAGTAAACCTGAAGTGAAGCACCGGAATCTAAAATTGGGCTCACAGGAGAGGTTCAAATCATAGAAAGTGAGAGTGTCAGTCCTCTTGTACTTAAGTCGGCATTGTGCCATTTGTATTAAATTCGGATGCAATTCCTGTGATTCAAAGTCAATAAGAACTTCCAAGGGATACAGTAAACCTGAATCGAAACATTCGAATCTAAAACTGGACTCACAGGAGCGGTTCAAATCATAGAAAGTGAGAGTGTCACTCCTCTTTTACTTAAGTCGGTATTGTGCCTTTTGTATTAACTTCGGATGCAATTTCTTTGTTTCATCGTCAATAAGGGGGCCAAGGGATACAGCAAACCTGAAGTGAAGCATCGGAATCAAAAACTGGACTCATACGAGAGGTTCAAATCATAGAAATTTAGAGTGTCAGTCCTCTTTTTTTTATGTCGGCATTGTGTCATTTGTATTAAATTCGGATGCAATTTCTGTGTTTCATCGTCAATAAGAAGGTCCAAGGTATACAGTATACCTGAAGTGAAGCATCGGAATCTAAAACTGGACTCACAGGAGAGGTTCAAATCATAGAAAGTTAGAGTGTCAGTAATCTTTTACTTAAGTCATCATTGTGCCTTTTGTATTGAATTCCGGTGCAATTTCTATGTTTCATCGTCAATAAGAAGGTGCAAGGTATGCAGTAAACCTGAAGTGAAGCATCGGAATCTAAAACCGGACTCACAGGAGAGGTTCAAATCATAGAAAGTGAGAGTGTCAGTCCTCTTGTACTTTAGTCGGCATTGTGCCATTTGTATTAAATTCGGATGCAATTTCTGTGTTTCATCGTCAATAAGAAGGTCCAACGGATACAGTAAACCTGAAGTGAAGCATCGGAATCTAAAAATGGACTCACAGGAGAGGTTCAAATAATAGAAAGTGAGAGTGTCGGTCCTCTTGTACTTAAGTCGGCATTGTGCCATTTGTATTAAATTCGGATGCACTTTCTGTGTTTCATCTTCAATAAGAAGGTCCAAGGGGTACAGTAAACCTGAAGTGAAGCTTCGGAATCTAAAACTGGACTTACACGAGAGGTTCCAATCATAGAAAGTGAGAGTGTCAGTCCTCTTGTACTTAAGTCGGCATTGTGCCATTTGTATTAAATTCAGATACACTTTCTGTGTTTCATCTTCAATAAGAAGGTGCAAGGGGTACAGTAAACCTGAAGTGAAGCATCGGAATCTAAAACTGGACTCACACGAGAGGTTCAAATCATAGATAGAATGACACTCCTCTTGTACTTAAGTCGGTATTGAGCCTTTTGTATTACATTCGGATGCTATCTCTGTGTTTCCTCGTCAATAAGAAGGTCCAAGGGATACAGTAAACCTGAAGTGAAGCATCGGAATCTTAAACTGGACTCACAGGAGAGGTTCATATCATAGAAAGTTTGAGTATCAGTCCTCTTGTACTTAAGTCGGCATTGTGACTTTTGTATTAAAATCGGATGCAATTTCTGTGATCCTTCGTCAATAAGAAGGTCCAAGGGATACAGTAAACCTGAAGTGAAGCATCAGAATCTAAAACTCGACTCACAGGAGAGTTTCAAATCATAGATAGAGTGACACTCCTCTTGTACTTAAGTCGGTATTGTGCCTTTTGTATTAAATTTGGATGCAATTTCTGTTTTTCATCGTCAGTTAGAAGGTCCAAGGGATACAGTAAACCTAAAGAGAAGCATCAGAATCTAAAACTGGACTCACAGGAGAGGTTCAAAACATAGAAAGTTAGCGTGTCGGTCCTCTTTTACTTAAGTCAGCGTTTTGCCTTTTCTATTAAATTCCGATGCAATTTCTATGTTTCAACGTCAATAAGAAGGTGCAAAGTATACTGTAAACCTGAAGTGAAGCATCAGAATCAAAAACCGGACTCACAGGAGAGGTTCAAATCATAGAAAGTGAGAGTGTCAGTCCTCTTGTACTTAAGTCGGCATTGTGCCATTTGTATTAAATTCGGATGCAATTCCTGTGATTCAAAGTCAATAAGAACTTCCAAGGGATACAGTAAACCTGAATCGAAACATTCGAATCTAAAACTGGACTCACAGGAGCGGTTCAAATCATGGAAAGTTAGAGTGTCACTCCTCTTGTACTTAAGTCGGTATTGTGCCTTTTGTATTAAATTCGGATGCAATTTCTTTGTTTCATCGTCAATAAGAGGGTCCAAGGGATACAGTAAACCTGAAGTGAAGCATCGGAATCTAAAACTGGACTCACACGAGAGGTTCAAATCATAGATATTTAGAGTGTCAGTCCATTTTTACTTATGTCGGCATTGTGTCATTTGTATTAAATTCGGATGCAATTTCTATGTTTCATCGTCAATAAGAAGGTCCAAGGGATACAGTAAACATGAAGTGAAGCATCCGAATCTAAAACTGGACTCACAGGTGAGGTTCAAATCATAGAAAGTTAGAGTGTCAGTCCTCTTGTACTTAAGTCGGCATTGTGCATTTTGAACTTAATTCCGATGCAATCTCTGTGTTTCATCGTCAATAAGAAGGTGCAAGGTATACAGTAAACCTGATGTGAAGCATCGGTATCTAAAACTGGTCACACAGGAGAGGTTCAAATCATAGAAAATGACAGTGTCAGTCCTCTTGTACTTAAGTCGGCATTGTGGCATTTGTATTAAATTAGGATGAAATTTCTGTGATTCATCGTCAATAAGAAGGTCCATGGGATACAGTAAACCTGAAGTGATGCATCGGAATCTAAAACTGGACTCACAGGAGAGGTTCAATTCTTAGAAAGTGAGAGTGTCAGTACTCTTGTACTTTAGTCGCCATTGTGATTTTTGTATTACATTCGGATGCAATTTCTGTGTTTCATCGTCAATAAGAAGATCCAAGGGATACAGTATACCTGAAGTGATGAATCGGAATCTTAAACTGGACTCACAGGAGAGGTTCAAATCGTAGAAAGTTTGAGTGTCAGTCCTCTTGTACTTAAGTAGGCATTGTACCTTTTGTATTAAAATTCGGATGCAAACTCTGTGTTTCATCGTCAATAAGCAGGTCCAAGGGATACAGTAAACCTGAAGTGAAGCATCGGAATCTAAAACTGGACTCACAGAAGAGGTTCACATCATAGAAAGTGAGAGTGTCAGTCCACTTGTACTTAAGTCGGCATTGTGTCTTTTGAATTTATTTCCGATGCAATTTCTGTGTTTCATCGTCAATAAGAAGGTGCAAGGTATACAGTAAACCAGAAGTGAAACATCGGAATCTAAAACTGGACTCACAGGAGAGGTTCAAATCATAGAAAATGAGAGTGTCAGTCCACTTCTACTTAGGTCGGCATTGTGCCTTTTGAATTTCATTCCGATGCATTTTCTGTGTTTCATCGCCAATAAGAAGGTGCAAGGTATGCAGTAAACCTGAAGTGAAGCATCGTAATCTGAAACTGGACTCACAGGAGAGGTTCACATCATAGAAAGTTAGAGTGTTAGTCCTCTTTTATTTAAGTCGGAATTGTGGCTTTTGCATTAAATTCCGATGCAATTTCTATGTTTCATCGTCAATAAGAAGGTGCAAGGTATACAGTAAACCTGAAGTGAAGCATCGGAATCTAAAACCGGACTCACAGGGGAGGTTCAAATCATAGAAAGTGAGAGTGTCAGTCCTCTTGTACTTTAGTCGGCATTGTGCCATTTGTATTAAATTCGGATGCAATTTCTGTGTTTCATCGTCAATAAGAAGATCCAAGGGATACAGTAAACCTGAAGTGATGCATCGGAATCTAAAAATGGACTCACAGGAGAGGTTCAAATAATAGAAAGTGAGAGTGTCAGTCCTCTTGTACTTAAGTCGGCATTGTGCCATTTGTATTAAATTCAGATACACTTTCTGTGTTTCATCTTCAATAAGAAGGTGCAAGGGGTACAGTAAACCTGAAGTGAAGCATCGGAATCTAAAACTGGACTCACACGAGAGGTTCAAATCATAGATAGAGTGACACTCCTCTTGTACTTAAGTCGGTATTGAGCCTTTTGTATTACATTCGGATGCTATCTCTGTGTTTCCTCGTCAATAAGAAGGTCCAAGGGATACAGTAAACCTGAAGTGAAGCATCGGAATCTTAAACTGGACTCACAGGAGAGGTTCATATCATAGAAAGTTTGAGTATCAGTCCTCTTGTACTTAAGTCGGCATTGTGACTTTTGTATTAAAATCGGATGCAATTTCTGTGATCCTTCGTCAATAAGAAGGTCCAAGGGATACAGTAAACCTGAAGTGAAGCATCAGAATCTAAAACTCGACTCACAGGAGAGTTTCAAATCATAGATAGAGTGACACTCCTCTTGTACTTAAGTCGGTATTGTGCCTTTTGTATTAAATTTGGATGCAATTTCTGTTTTTCATCGTCAGTTAGAAGGTCCAAGGGATACAGTAAACCTAAAGAGAAGCATCAGAATCTAAAACTGGACTCACAGGAGAGGTTCAAAACATAGAAAGTTAGCGTGTCGGTCCTCTTTTACTTAAGTCAGCGTTTTGCCTTTTCTATTGAATTCCGATGCAATTTCTATGTTTCAACGTCAATAAGAAGGTGCAAAGTATACTGTAAACCTGAAGTGAAGCATCAGAATCAAAAACCGGACTCACAGGAGAGGTTCAAATCATAGAAAGTGAGAGTGTCAGTCCTCTTGTACTTAAGTAGGCATTGTACCTTTTGTATTAAAATTCGGATGCAAACTCTGTGTTTCATAGCCAATAAGAAGGTCCAAGGAATACAGTAAACCTGAAGTGAAACATCGGAATCTAAAACGGGACTCAAAGTGGAGGTTCAAATCATAGAAAGTAAGAGTGTATGTCCTCTTGTACTTAAGTCGGCATTGTACATTTTGTATTAAATTTGGATGCAAACTCTGTGTTTCATCGTCAATAAAAAGGTCCAAGGTATACAGTAAACCTGAAGTGAAGCATCGGGATCTAAATCTGGACTCATAGGAGAGGTTCAAATCATAGAAAGTGAGAGTGTCAGTTCTCTTGTACTTAAGTCGGTATTGTGTATTTTGAATTTAATTCCGATGCAATTTCTGTGTTTCATCGTCAATAAGAAGGTTCAAGGTATGCAGTAAACCTGAAGTGAAGCATCGGAATCTGAAACTGGACTCACAGGAGAGGTTCACATCATAGAAATTGAGAGTGTCAGTAGTCTTGTACTTAAGTCGCCATTGTGCCTTTTGTATTAAATTCGGATGCAATTTCTGTGTTTCATAGTCAATAAGAAGGTCCAAGGGATAGAGTAAACCTGAAGTGAACCTTTGGAATCTAAAACTGGACTCACAGGAGAGGTTCAAATCATAGAAAGTTAGAGTGTCAGTCCTTTGTACTTAAGTCGGCATTGTGACTTTTGTATTAAATTTGGATGCAAACTCTGTGTTTCATCGTCAATTAGAAGGTCCAAGGGATGCAGTAAACCTGAAATGATGCTTCGGAATCTGAAACTGGACTCACAGGAGAGGTTCAAATCGTAGAAAGTTAGAGTGTCAGTCCTCTTGTACTTAAGTCGGCATTGTGCCTTTTGAATTTAATTCCGATGCAATTTCTGTGTGTCATCGTCAATAAGAAGGTGCCAGGTATACAGTAAACCTGAAGTGACGCATCGGAATCTGAAACTGTACTCACAGGAGAGGTTCAAATCATAGAAAGTGAGAGTGTCAGTCCTCTTGTACTGAAGTCGCCATTGTGCCTTTTGTATTAAATTCGGATGCAATTTCAGTGTTTCATCGTCAAGAAGAAGGTCCAAGGGATACAGTAAATCTGAAGTGAAGCATCGGAATCTAAAACTGGACTCACAGGAGAGGTTCAAATCATAGAAAGTGAGAGTGTCAGTCCTCTTTTACTTAAGTCGACATTGTGCGTTTTGAATTTAATTCCGATGCAATTTCTGTGTTTCATCTTCAATAAGAAGGTCCAAGGGATACAGTATACCTGAAGTGAAGCATCGGAATCTAAAACTGAACTCTTAGAAGAGGTTCAAATCATAGAAAGTGATAGTGTCAGTCCTCTTGTACTTAAGTCGGCATTGTGTCATTTGTATTAAATTCGGGTGCAATTTCTGTGTTTCATCGTCAATAAGAAGGTCCAAGGGATACAGTAAACCTGAAGTGAAGCATCGGAATCTGAAACTGGACTCACAGGAAAGGTTCAAATCATAGAAAGTGAGAGTGTCCGTCCTCTTGTACTTATGTCGGCATTGTGGCATTTGTATTAAATTCGGATGCAATTTCTGTGTTTCATCGTCAATAAGAAGGTCCAAGGGATACAAGAAACCTGAAGTGAAGCATCGGAATCTAAAACTGGACTCACAGGAGAGGTTCAAATCATAGAAAGTTAGAGTGTCACTCCTCTTGTACTTGAGTCGGTATTGTGCTTTTGTATTAAATTGGGTAGCAATTTCTGTGTTTCATCGTCAATAAGAATGTCCAAGGGATACAGTGAACCTGAAGTGAAGCATCGGAATCTAAAACTGGATTCACAGGAGACGTTCAAATCATAGAAAGTTAGAATGTCAGACCTCTTGTACTTAAGTCGGCATTTTGCCCTTTGTATTAAATTCGGATGCAATTTCTGTGTTTCATCGTCAATTAGAAGGAGCAAGGTATTCAGTAAACCTGAAGTGAAGCATCGGAATCGAAAACTGGACTCACAGGAGAGGTTCAAATCATAGAACATGAGAGTGTCAGTTCTCTTGTACTTAAGTCGGCATTGTGGCATTTGTATTTAATTAGGATGAAATATCTGTGTTTGATCGTCAATAAGAAGGTCCAACGGATACCGTAAACCTGAAGTGAAGCATCGGAATCTAAAACTGGACTCTCAGGAGAGGTTCAAATCATAGAAAGTGAGAGTGTCATTCCTCTTGTACTTAAGTCGGCATTGTGTCATTTGTATTAAATTCGGGTGCAATTTCTGTGTTTCATCGTCAATAAGAAGGCCAAGGGATACAGTAAACCTGAAGTGAAGCATCGGAATCTAAAACTGGACTCATAGGAAAGGTTCAAATCATAGAAAGTGAGAGTGTCCGTCCTCTTGTACTTAAGTCGGCATTGTACATTTTGTATTAAATTTGGATGCAAACTCTGTGTTTCATCGTCAATAAAAAGGTCCAAGGTATACAGTAAACCTGAAGTGAAGCATCGGGATCTAAAACTGGACTCATAGGAGAGGTTCAAATCATAGAAAGTGAGAGTGTCAGTTCTCTTGTACTTAATTCGGTATTGTGCATTTAGAATTTAATTCCGATGCAATTTCTGTGTTTCATCGTCAATAAGAAGGTGCAAGGTTTGCAGTAAACCTGAAGTGAAGCATCGGAATCTGAAACTGGACTCACAGGAGAGGTTCACATCTTAGAAATTGAGAGTGTCAGTAGTCTTGTACTTAAGTCGCCATTGTGCCTTTTGTATTAAATTCGGATGCAATTTCTGTGTTTCATAGTCAATAAGAAGGTCCAAGGGATACAGTAAACCTGAAGTGAAGCTTCGGAATCTAAAACTGGACTCACAGGAGAGGTTCAAATCATAGAAAGTTAGAGTGTCAGTCCTTTTTACTTAAGTCGGCATTGTGACTTTTGTATTAAATTTGGATGCAAACTCTGTGTTTCATCGTCAATTAGAAGGTCCAAGGGATGCAGTAAACCTGAAGTGATGCTTCGGAATCTGAAACTGGACTCACAGGAGAGGTTCAAATCTTAGAAAGTTAGAGTGTCAGTCCTCTTGTACTTAAGTCGGCATTGTGCCTTTAGTATTAAAATTCGGATACAAACTCTGTGTTTCATCGTCAATAAGCAGGTCCAAGGGATATAGTAAACCTGAAGTGAAGCATCGGAATCTAAAACTGGACTCACAGAAGAGGTTCACATCATAGAAAGTGAGAGTGTCAGTCCTCTTGTACTTAAGTCGGCATTGTGTCCTTTGAATTTATTTCCGATGCAATTTCTGTGTTTCATCGTCAATAGGAAGGTGCAAGGTATACAGTAAACCTGAAGTGAAACATCGGAATCTAAAACTGGACTCACAGGAGAGGTTCAAATCATAGAAAATGAGAGTGTCAGTCCACTTCTACTTAGGTCGGCATTGTGCCTTTTGAATTTCATTCCGATGCGTTTTCTGTGTTTCATCGTCAATAAGAAGGTGCAAAGGATACAGTAAACCTAAAGTGAAGCATCGGAATCTGAAACTGGACTCACAGGAGAGATTCAAATCATAGAAAGTTAGAGTGTCACTCCTCTTGTACTTAAGTCGGTATTGTGCCTTTTGTATTAAATTCGGATGCAATTTCTGTGTTTCATCGTCAATAAGAAGGTGCAAGGGATACAGTAAACCTTAAGTGAAGCATTGGAATCTAAAACTGGAATCGCAGGAGAGGTTCAAATCTTAGAATGTTAGAGTGTCAGTCCTCTTCTACTTAAGTCGGCATTGTGCCTTTTGTATTAAATTCGGATGCAATTTCTGTGTTTCTTCGTCAATAAGAAGGTCCCAGGGATACAGTAAACCTGAAGTGAAGCATCGGAAACTAAAACTGGACTCACAGGAGAGGTTCAAATCATAGAAAGTTAGAATGTCAGTCCTCTTGTACTTAAGTCGGCATTGTGCCTTTTGTATTAAATTCGGATGCAATTTCTGTGTTTCATCGTCAATAAGAAGGTCCAAGGGATACAGTAATCCTTAAGTGAAGCATCGGAATCTAAAACTGGACTCGCAGGAGAGGTTCAAATCATAGAATGTTAGAGTGTCAGTCCTCTTTTACTTAAGTCGGCATTGTGCCTTTTGTATTTAATTCGGCTCCAATTTCTGTGTTTCATCGTCAATAAGAAGGTGCATGGTATACTGTAAGCCTGAAGTGAAGCATCGGAATCTGTAACTGGACTCACAGGAGAGGTTCAAATCATAGAAAGTGAGAGTGTCAGTCCTCTTGTACTTAAGTCGACATTGTGCCATTTGTATTAAATTCGGATGCAATTTCTGTGTTTCATCGTCAATAAGAAGGTCCAAGGGATACTATCAACATGAAGTGAAGCATCGGAATCTAAAACTGGACTCACAGGAGAGGTTCAAATCATTGAAATTTAGAGTGTTAGTCCTCTTTTATTTAAGTCGATATTGTGGCTTTTGCATTAAATTCCGATGCAATTTCTATGTTTCATCGTCAATAAGAAGGTGCAAGGTATACAGTAAACCTGAAGTGAAGCATCGGAATTTAAAACCGGACTCACAGGAGAGGTTCAAATCATTGAAAGAGAGAGTGTCAGTCCCCTTGTACTTAAGTTGGCATTGTGCCATTTGTATTAAATTCGGATGCAATTCCTGTGTTTCATAGTCAATAAACCGGTCCAAGGAATACAGTAAACCTGAAGTGAAACATCGGAATATAAAACTGGACTCACAGGAGAGGTTCAAATCATAGAAAGTAAGAGCGTCAGTCCTCTTGTACTTAAGTCGGCATTGTACCTTTTGTATTAAATTTGGATGCAAACTCTGTGTTTCATCGTAAATAAAAAGGTCCAAGGGATACAGCAAACCTGAAGTGAAGCATCGGGATCTAAAACTGGACTCACAGGAAAGGTTCAAATCATAGAAAGTGAGAGTGTCAGTCCTCTCGTACTTAAGTCGGCATTGTGGCATTTCTATTGAATTCGGATGCAATTTCTGTGTTTCATCGTCAATAAGAATGTCCAAGGGATACAATAAACCTGAAGTGAAGCATCGGAATCTAAAGGTGGACTCACAGGAGAGGTACAAATCATAGAAGGTTAGACTGTCAGTCCTCTTTTACTTAAGTCGGCATTTGGCCTTTTGTATTAAATTCCGATGCAATTACTATGATTTATCGTCAATAAAAAGGTGCAAGGTATACAGTAAACCTGAAGTGAAGCATCGGAATCTAAAACTGGACTCACAGGAGAGGTTCAAATCATAGAAAGTGAGAGTGTCAGTCCTCTTCTACTTAGGTCGGCATTGTGCCTTTTGAATTTGATTCCGCTGCAATTTCTGTGTTTCATCGTCAATAAGAAGGTCCAAAGGATACAGTAAACCTGAAGTGAAGCATCGGAATCTAAAACTGGACTCACAGGAGAGGTTCAAATCATACAAAGTAAGAGCGTCAGTCCTCTTGTACTTAAGTCGGCATTGTGCCTTTAGTATTAAAATTCGGATACAAACTCTGTGTTTCATCGTCAATAAGCAGGTCCAAGGGATACAGTAAACCTGAAGTGAAGCATCGGAATCTAAAACTGGACTCACAGAAGAGGTTCACATCATAGAAAGTGAGAGTGTCAGTCCTCTTGTACTTAAGTCGGCATTGTGTCCTTTGAATTTATTTCCGATGCAATTTCTGTGTTTCATCGTCAATAGGAAGGTGCAAGGTATACAGTAAACCTGAAGTGAAACATCGGAATCTAAAACTGGACTCACAGGAGAGGTTCAAATCATAGAAAATGAGAGTGTCAGTCCACTTCTACTTAGGTCGGCATTGTGCCTTTTGAATTTCATTCCGATGCGTTTTCTGTGTTTCATCGTCAATAAGAAGGTGCAAAGGATACAGTAAACCTAAAGTGAAGCATCGGAATCTGAAACTGGACTCACAGGAGAGATTCAAATCATAGAAAGTTAGAGTGTCACTCCTCTTGTACTTAAGTCGGTATTGTGCCTTTTGTATTAAATTCGGATGCAATTTCTGTGTTTCATCGTCAATAAGAAGGTGCAAGGGATACAGTAAACCTTAAGTGAAGCATTGGAATCTAAAACTGGAATCGCAGGAGAGGTTCAAATCTTAGAATGTTAGAGTGTCAGTCCTCTTCTACTTAAGTCGGCATTGTGCCTTTTGTATTAAATTCGGATGCAATTTCTGTGTTTCTTCGTCAATAAGAAGGTCCCAGGGATACAGTAAACCTGAAGTGAAGCATCGGAAACTAAACTGGACTCACAGGAGAGGTTCAAATCATAGAAAGTTAGAATGTCAGTCCTCTTGTACTTAAGTCGGCAATTGTGCCTTTTGTATTAAATTCGGATGCAATTTCTGTGTTTCATCGTCAATAAGAAGGTCCAAGGGATACAGTAATCCTTAGTGAAGCATCGGAATCTAAAACTGGACTCGCAGGAGAGGTTCAAATCATAGAATGTTAGAGTGTCAGTCCTCTTTTACTTAAGTCGGCATTGTGCCTTTTGTATTAATTCGGCTCCAATTTCTGTGTTTCATCGTCAATAAGAAGGTGCATGGTATACTGTAAACTGAAGTGAAGCATCGGAATCTGTAACTGGACTCACAGGAGAGGTTCAAATCATAGAAAGTGAGAGTGTCAGTCCTCTTGTACTTAAGTCGACATTGTGCCATTTGTATTAAATTCGGATGCAATTTCTGTGTTTCATCGTCAATAAGAAGGTCCAAGGGATACTATCAACATGAAGTGAAGCATCGGATCTAAAACTGGACTCACAGGAGAGGTTCAAATCATTGAAATTTAGAGTGTTAGTCCTCTTTTATTTAAGTCGATATTGTGGCTTTTGCATTAAATTCCGATGCAATTTCTATGTTTCATCGTCAATAAGAAGGTGCAAGGTATACAGTAAACCTGAAGTGAAGCATCGGAATTTAAACCGGACTCACAGGAGAGGTTCAAATCATTGAAAGAGAGAGTGTCAGTCCCCTTGCACTTAAGTTGGCATTGTGCCATTGTATTAAATTCGGATGCAATTCTGTGTTTCATAGTCAATAAACCGGTCAAGGAATACAGTAAACCTGAAGTGAAACATCGGAATATAAAACTGGACTCACAGGAGAGGTTCAAATCATAGAAAGTAAGAGCGTCAGTCCTCTTGTACTTAAGTCGGCATTGTACCTTTTGTATTAAATTTGGATGCAAACTCTGTGTTTCATCGTAAATAAAAAGGTCCAAGGGATACAGCAAACCTGAAGTGAAGCATCGGATCTAAAACTGGACTCACAGGAAAGGTTCAAATCATAGAAAGTGAGTGTGTCAGTCCTCTCGTACTTAAGTCGGCATTGTGGCATTGCTATTGAATTCGGATGCAATTTCTGTGTTTTCATCGTCAATAAGAATGTCCAAGGGATACAATAAACCTGAAGTGAAGCATCGGAATCTAAAGGTGGACTCACAGGAGAGGTACAAATCATAGAAGGTTAGACTGTCAGTCCTCTTTTACTTAAGTCGGCATTTGGCCTTTTGTATTAAATTCCGATGCAATTACTATGATTTATCGTCAATAAAAAGGTGCAAGGTATACAGTAAACCTGAAGTGAAGCATCGGAATCTAAAACTGGACTCACAGGAGAGGTTCAAATCATAGAAAGTGAGAGTG
Source organism: Schistocerca americana (assembly GCF_021461395.2). Classification (NCBI taxonomy): domain Eukaryota; kingdom Metazoa; phylum Arthropoda; class Insecta; order Orthoptera; family Acrididae; genus Schistocerca; species Schistocerca americana. The sequence goes on from NC_060128.1 coordinate 34,481,535, forward strand.
TCAGTCCTCTTCTACTTAGGTCGGCATTGTGCCTTTTGAATTTGATTCCGCTGCAATTTCTGTGTTTCATCGTCAATAAGAAGGTCCAAAGGATACAGTAAACCTGAAGTGAAGCATCGGAATCTAAAACTGGACTCACAGGAGAGGTTCAAATCATACAAAGTAAGAGCGTCAGTCCTCTTGTACTTAAGTCGGCATTGTGACTTTTGTATTAAATTCGGATGCAAACTCTGTGTTTCATCGTCAATTAGAAGGTCCAAGGGATACAGTACACCTGAAGTGATGCTACGGAATCTGAAACTGGACTCACAGGAGAGGTTCAAATCATAGACAGTTAGAATGTCAGTCCTCTTGTACGTAAGTCGGGGTTGTGCCTTTTGTATTAAATTCCGATGCAATTTCTGTGTTTCATCGTCAATAAGAAGGTCCAAGGGATACAGTAAACCTGAAGTGAAGCATCGGAATCTAAAACTAGACTCACAGGAGAGGTTCAAATCATTGAAAGTTAGAGTGTCAGTCCTCTTGTACTTAAGTCGGCATTGTGATTTTTGAATTTAATTCGGATGCAATTTCTGTGTTTCATCGTCAGTAAGAAGGTCCCAGGGATACAGTAAACCTGGAGTGAAGCATCGGAATCTAAGACTGGACTCACAGGAGAGGTTCAAATCATAGAAAGTGAGAGTGTCAGTCCTCTTGAACTTAAGTCGGCATTGATGCATTTGTATTAAATTCGGATGAAATTTCTGTGTTTCATCGTCAATAAGAAGGTCCAAGGGATACAGTAAAACTGAAGTGAAGCATCGGAATCTAAAAGTGGACTCACAGGAGAGGTTCAAATCATAGAAAGTGAGAGTGTCACTCCTCTTGTTCTTGAGTCGGTATTGTGCCTTTTCTATTAAATTCGTATGCAATTTCTGTGTTTCATCGTCAATAAGAAGGTCCAAGGGATACAGTAAACCTTAAGTGAAGCATCGGAATTTAAAACTGGACTCGCAGTAGAGGTTCAAATCATACAATGTTAGAGTGTCAGTCCTCTTTTACTTAAGTCGGCATTGTGCCTTTTGTATTAAATTCGGATGCAATTTCTGTGTTTCATCGTCAAAAAGAATGTCCAAGGGATACAGTAAACCTGAAGTGAAGCATCGGAAACTAAAACTGGACTCACAGGAGAGGTTCAAATCATAGAAAGTTAGAATGTCAGTCCTCTTGTACTTAAGTCGGCATTGTGCCTTTTGTATTAAATTCGGATGCAATTTCTGTGTTTCATCGTCAATAAGAAGGTCCAAGGGATACAGTAATCCTTAAGTGAAGCATCGGAATCTAAAACTGGACTCGCAGGAGAGGTTCAAATCATAGAATGTTAGAGTGTCAGTCCTCTTTTACTTAAGTCGGCATTGTGCCTTTTGTATTTAATTCGGCTCCAATTTCTGTGTTTCATCGTCAATAAGAAGGTGCATGGTATACTGTAAACCTGAAGTGAAGCATCGGAATCTGTAACTGGACTCACAGGAGAGGTTCAAATCATAGAAAGTGAGAGTGTCAGTCCTCTTGTACTTAAGTCGACATTGTGCCATTTGTATTAAATTCGGATGCAATTTCTGTGTTTCATCGTCAATAAGAAGGTCCAAGGGATACTATCAACATGAAGTGAAGCATCGGAATCTAAAACTGGACTCACAGGAGAGGTTCAAATCATTGAAATTTAGAGTGTTAGTCCTCTTTTATTTAAGTCGATATTGTGGCTTTTGCATTAAATTCCGATGCAATTTCTATGTTTCATCGTCAATAAGAAGGTGCAAGGTATACAGTAAACCTGAAGTGAAGCATCGGAATTTAAAACCGGACTCACAGGAGAGGTTCAAATCATTGAAAGAGAGAGTGTCAGTCCCCTTGTACTTAAGTTGGCATTGTGCCATTTGTATTAAATTCGGATGCAATTCCTGTGTTTCATAGTCAATAAACCGGTCCAAGGAATACAGTAAACCTGAAGTGAAACATCGGAATATAAAACTGGACTCACAGGAGAGGTTCAAATCATAGAAAGTAAGAGCGTCAGTCCTCTTGTACTTAAGTCGGCATTGTACCTTTTGTATTAAATTTGGATGCAAACTCTGTGTTTCATCGTAAATAAAAAGGTCCAAGGGATACAGCAAACCTGAAGTGAAGCATCGGGATCTAAAACTGGACTCACAGGAAAGGTTCAAATCATAGAAAGTGAGAGTGTCAGTCCTCTCGTACTTAAGTCGGCATTGTGGCATTTCTATTGAATTCGGATGCAATTTCTGTGTTTCATCGTCAATAAGAATGTCCAAGGGATACAATAAACCTGAAGTGAAGCATCGGAATCTAAAGGTGGACTCACAGGAGAGGTACAAATCATAGAAGGTTAGACTGTCAGTCCTCTTTTACTTAAGTCGGCATTTGGCCTTTTGTATTAAATTCCGATGCAATTACTATGATTTATCGTCAATAAAAAGGTGCAAGGTATACAGTAAACCTGAAGTGAAGCATCGGAATCTAAAACTGGACTCACAGGAGAGGTTCAAATCATAGAAAGTGAGAGTGTCAGTCCTCTTCTACTTAGGTCGGCATTGTGCCTTTTGAATTTGATTCCGCTGCAATTTCTGTGTTTCATCGTCAATAAGAAGGTCCAAAGGATACAGTAAACCTGAAGTGAAGCATCGGAATCTAAAACTGGACTCACAGGAGAGGTTCAAATCATACAAAGTAAGAGCGTCAGTCCTCTTGTACTTAAGTCGGCATTGTGCCTTTAGTATTAAAATTCGGATACAAACTCTGTGTTTCATCGTCAATAAGCAGGTCCAAGGGATACAGTAAACCTGAAGTGAAGCATCGGAATCTAAAACTGGACTCACAGAAGAGGTTCACATCATAGAAAGTGAGAGTGTCAGTCCTCTTGTACTTAAGTCGGCATTGTGTCCTTTGAATTTATTTCCGATGCAATTTCTGTGTTTCATCGTCAATAGGAAGGTGCAAGGTATACAGTAAACCTGAAGTGAAACATCGGAATCTAAAACTGGACTCACAGGAGAGGTTCAAATCATAGAAAATGAGAGTGTCAGTCCACTTCTACTTAGGTCGGCATTGTGCCTTTTGAATTTCATTCCGATGCGTTTTCTGTGTTTCATCGTCAATAAGAAGGTGCAAAGGATACAGTAAACCTAAAGTGAAGCATCGGAATCTGAAACTGGACTCACAGGAGAGATTCAAATCATAGAAAGTTAGAGTGTCACTCCTCTTGTACTTAAGTCGGTATTGTGCCTTTTGTATTAAATTCGGATGCAATTTCTGTGTTTCATCGTCAATAAGAAGGTGCAAGGGATACAGTAAACCTTAAGTGAAGCATTGGAATCTAAAACTGGAATCGCAGGAGAGGTTCAAATCTTAGAATGTTAGAGTGTCAGTCCTCTTCTACTTAAGTCGGCATTGTGCCTTTTGTATTAAATTTGGATGCAAACTCTGTGTTTCATCGTAAATAAAAAGGTCCAAGGGATACAGCAAACCTGAAGTGAAGCATCGGGATCTAAAACTGGACTCACAGGAAAGGTTCAAATCATAGAAAGTGAGAGTGTCAGTCCTCTCGTACTTAAGTCGGCATTGTGGCATTTCTATTGAATTCGGATGCAATTTCTGTGTTTCATCGTCAATAAGAATGTCCAAGGGATACAATAAACCTGAAGTGAAGCATCGGAATCTAAAGGTGGACTCACAGGAGAGGTACAAATCATAGAAGGTTAGACTGTCAGTCCTCTTTTACTTAAGTCGGCATTTGGCCTTTTGTATTAAATTCCGATGCAATTACTGTGATTTATCGTCAATAAAAAGGTGCAAGGTATACAGTAAACCTGAAGTGAAGCATCGGAATCTAAAACTGGACTCACAGGAGAGGTTCAAATCATAGAAAGTGAGAGTGTCAGTCCTCTTCTACTTAGGTCGGCATTGTGCCTTTTGAATTTGATTCCGCTGCAATTTCTGTGTTTCATCGTCAATAAGAAGGTCCAAAGGATACAGTAAACCTGAAGTGAAGCATCGGAATCTAAAACTGGACTCACAGGAGAGGTTCAAATCATACAAAGTAAGAGCGTCAGTCCTCTTGTACTTAAGTCGGCATTGTGCCTTTAGTATTAAAATTCGGATACAAACTCTGTGTTTCATCGTCAATAAGCAGGTCCAAGGGATACAGTAAACCTGAAGTGAAGCATCGGAATCTAAAACTGGACTCACAGAAGAGGTTCACATCATAGAAAGTGAGAGTGTCAGTCCTCTTGTACTTAAGTCGGCATTGTGTCCTTTGAATTTATTTCCGATGCAATTTCTGTGTTTCATCGTCAATAGGAAGGTGCAAGGTATACAGTAAACCTGAAGTGAAACATCGGAATCTAAAACTGGACTCACAGGAGAGGTTCAAATCATAGAAAATGAGAGTGTCAGTCCACTTCTACTTAGGTCGGCATTGTGCCTTTTGAATTTCATTCCGATGCGTTTTCTGTGTTTCATCGTCAATAAGAAGGTGCAAAGGATACAGTAAACCTAAAGTGAAGCATCGGAATCTGAAACTGGACTCACAGGAGAGATTCAAATCATAGAAAGTTAGAGTGTCACTCCTCTTGTACTTAAGTCGGTATTGTGCCTTTTGTATTAAATTCGGATGCAATTTCTGTGTTTCATCGTCAATAAGAAGGTGCAAGGGATACAGTAAACCTTAAGTGAAGCATTGGAATCTAAAACTGGAATCGCAGGAGAGGTTCAAATCTTAGAATGTTAGAGTGTCAGTCCTCTTCTACTTAAGTCGGCATTGTGCCTTTTGTATTAAATTCGGATGCAATTTCTGTGTTTCTTCGTCAATAAGAAGGTCCCAGGGATACAGTAAACCTGAAGTGAAGCATCGGAAACTAAAACTGGACTCACAGGAGAGGTTCAAATCATAGAAAGTTAGAATGTCAGTCCTCTTGTACTTAAGTCGGCATTGTGCCTTTTGTATTAAATTCGGATGCAATTTCTGTGTTTCATCGTCAATAAGAAGGTCCAAGGGATACAGAAATCCTTAAGTGAAGCATCGGAATCTAAAACTGGACTCGCAGGAGAGGTTCAAATCATAGAATGTTAGAGTGTCAGTCCTCTTTTACTTAAGTCGGCATTGTGCCTTTTGTATTTAATTCGGCTCCAATTTCTGTGTTTCATCGTCAATAAGAAGGTGCATGGTATACTGTAAACCTGAAGTGAAGCATCGGAATCTGTAACTGGACTCACAGGAGAGGTTCAAATCATAGAAAGTGAGAGTGTCAGTCCTCTTGTACTTAAGTCGACATTGTGCCATTTGTATTAAATTCGGATGCAATTTCTGTGTTTCATCGTCAATAAGAAGGTCCAAGGGATACTATCAACATGAAGTGAAGCATCGGAATCTAAAACTGGACTCACAGGAGAGGTTCAAATCATTGAAATTTAGAGTGTTAGTCCTCTTTTATTTAAGTCGATATTGTGGCTTTTGCATTAAATTCCGATGCAATTTCTATGTTTCATCGTCAATAAGAAGGTGCAAGGTATACAGTAAACCTGAAGTGAAGCATCGGAATTTAAAACCGGACTCACAGGAGAGGTTCAAATCATTGAAAGAGAGAGTGTCAGTCCCCTTGCACTTAAGTTGGCATTGTGCCATTTGTATTAAATTCGGATGCAATTCCTGTGTTTCATAGTCAATAAACCGGTCCAAGGAATACAGTAAACCTGAAGTGAAACATCGGAATATAAAACTGGACTCACAGGAGAGGTTCAAATCATAGAAAGTAAGAGCGTCAGTCCTCTTGTACTTAAGTCGGCATTGTACCTTTTGTATTAAATTTGGATGCAAACTCTGTGTTTCATCGTAAATAAAAAGGTCCAAGGGATACAGCAAACCTGAAGTGAAGCATCGGGATCTAAAACTGGACTCACAGGAAAGGTTCAAATCATAGAAAGTGAGTGTGTCAGTCCTCTCGTACTTAAGTCGGCATTGTGGCATTGCTATTGAATTCGGATGCAATTTCTGTGTTTCATCGTCAATAAGAATGTCCAAGGGATACAATAAACCTGAAGTGAAGCATCGGAATCTAAAGGTGGACTCACAGGAGAGGTACAAATCATAGAAGGTTAGACTGTCAGTCCTCTTTTACTTAAGTCGGCATTTGGCCTTTTGTATTAAATTCCGATGCAATTACTATGATTTATCGTCAATAAAAAGGTGCAAGGTATACAGTAAACCTGAAGTGAAGCATCGGAATCTAAAACTGGACTCACAGGAGAGGTTCAAATCATAGAAAGTGAGAGTGTCAGTCCTCTTCTACTTAGGTCGGCATTGTGCCTTTTGAATTTGATTCCGCTGCAATTTCTGTGTTTCATCGTCAATAAGAAGGTCCAAAGGATACAGTAAACCTGAAGTGAAGCATCGGAATCTAAAACTGGACTCACAGGAGAGGTTCAAATCATACAAAGTAAGAGCGTCAGTCCTCTTGTACTTAAGTCGGCATTGTGACTTTTGTATTAAATTCGGATGCAAACTCTGTGTTTCATCGTCAATTAGAAGGTCCAAGGGATACAGTACACCTGAAGTGATGCTACGGAATCTGAAACTGGACTCACAGGAGAGGTTCAAATCATAGACAGTTAGAATGTCAGTCCTCTTGTACGTAAGTCGGGGTTGTGCCTTTTGTATTAAATTCCGATGCAATTTCTGTGTTTCATCGTCAATAAGAAGGTCCAAGGGATACAGTAAACCTGAAGTGAAGCATCGGAATCTAAAACTAGACTCACAGGAGAGGTTCAAATCATTGAAAGTTAGAGTGTCAGTCCTCTTGTACTTAAGTCGGCATTGTGATTTTTGAATTTAATTCGGATGCAATTTCTGTGTTTCATCGTCAGTAAGAAGGTCCCAGGGATACAGTAAACCTGGAGTGAAGCATCGGAATCTAAGACTGGACTCACAGGAGAGGTTCAAATCATAGAAAGTGAGAGTGTCAGTCCTCTTGAACTTAAGTCGGCATTGATGCATTTGTATTAAATTCGGATGAAATTTCTGTGTTTCATCGTCAATAAGAAGGTCCAAGGGATACAGTAAAACTGAAGTGAAGCATCGGAATCTAAAACTGGACTCACAGGAGAGGTTCAAATCATAGAAAGTGAGTGTGTCAGTCCTCTTCTACTTAGGTCGGCATTGTGCCTTTTGAATTTGATTCCGCTGCAATTTCTGTGTTTCATCGTCAATAAGAAGGTCCAAAGGATACAGTAAACCTGAAGTGAAGCATCGGAATCTAAAACTGGACTCACAGGAGAGGTTCAAATCATACAAAGTAAGAGCGTCAGTCCTCTTGTACTTAAGTCGGCATTGTGACTTTTGTATTAAATTCGGATGCAAACTCTGTGTTTCATCGTCAATTAGAAGGTCCAAGGGATACAGTACACCTGAAGTGATGCTACGGAATCTGAAACTGGACTCACAGGAGAGGTTCAAATCATAGACAGTTAGAATGTCAGTCCTCTTGTACGTAAGTCGGGGTTGTGCCTTTTGTATTAAATTCCGATGCAATTTCTGTGTTTCATCGTCAATAAGAAGGTCCAAGGGATACAGTAAACCTGAAGTGAAGCATCGGAATCTAAAACTAGACTCACAGGAGAGGTTCAAATCATTGAAAGTTAGAGTGTCAGTCCTCTTGTACTTAAGTCGGCATTGTGATTTTTGAATTTAATTCGGATGCAATTTCTGTGTTTCATCGTCAGTAAGAAGGTCCCAGGGATACAGTAAACCTGGAGTGAAGCATCGGAATCTAAGACTGGACTCACAGGAGAGGTTCAAATCATAGAAAGTGAGAGTGTCAGTCCTCTTGAACTTAAGTCGGCATTGATGCATTTGTATTAAATTCGGATGAAATTTCTGTGTTTCATCGTCAATAAGAAGGTCCAAGGGATACAGTAAAACTGAAGTGAAGCATCGGAATCTAAAACTGGACTCACAGGAGAGGTTCAAATCATAGAAAGTGAGAGTGTCACTCCTCTTGTTCTTGAGTCGGTATTGTGCCTTTTCTATTAAATTCGTATGCAATTTCTGTGTTTCATCGTCAATAAGAAGGTCCAAGGGATACAGTAAACCTTAAGTGAAGCATCGGAATTTAAAACTGGACTCGCAGTAGAGGTTCAAATCATACAATGTTAGAGTGTCAGTCCTCTTTTACTTAAGTCGGCATTGTGCCTTTTGTATTAAATTCGGATGCAATTTCTGTGTTTCATCGTCAAAAAGAATGTCCAAGGGATACAGTAAACCTGAAGTGAAGCATCGGAAACTAAAACTGGACTCACAGGAGAGGTTCAAATCATAGAAAGTGAGAGTGTCAGTCCTCTTCTACTTAGGTCGGCATTGTGCCTTTTGAATTTGATTCCGCTGCAATTTCTGTGTTTCATCGTCAATAAGAAGGTCCAAAGGATACAGTAAACCTGAAGTGAAGCATCGGAATCTAAAACTGGACTCACAGGAGAGGTTCAAATCATACAAAGTAAGAGCGTCAGTCCTCTTGTACTTAAGTCGGCATTGTGCCTTTAGTATTAAAATTCGGATACAAACTCTGTGTTTCATCGTCAATAAGCAGGTCCAAGGGATACAGTAAACCTGAAGTGAAGCATCGGAATCTAAAACTGGACTCACAGAAGAGGTTCACATCATAGAAAGTGAGAGTGTCAGTCCTCTTGTACTTAAGTCGGCATTGTGTCCTTTGAATTTATTTCCGATGCAATTTCTGTGTTTCATCGTCAATAGGAAGGTGCAAGGTATACAGTAAACCTGAAGTGAAACATCGGAATCTAAAACTGGACTCACAGGAGAGGTTCAAATCATAGAAAATGAGAGTGTCAGTCCACTTCTACTTAGGTCGGCATTGTGCCTTTTGAATTTCATTCCGATGCGTTTTCTGTGTTTCATCGTCAATAAGAAGGTGCAAAGGATACAGTAAACCTAAAGTGAAGCATCGGAATCTGAAACTGGACTCACAGGAGAGATTCAAATCATAGAAAGTTAGAGTGTCACTCCTCTTGTACTTAAGTCGGTATTGTGCCTTTTGTATTAAATTCGGATGCAATTTCTGTGTTTCATCGTCAATAAGAAGGTGCAAGGGATACAGTAAACCTTAAGTGAAGCATTGGAATCTAAAACTGGAATCGCAGGAGAGGTTCAAATCTTAGAATGTTAGAGTGTCAGTCCTCTTCTACTTAAGTCGGCATTGTGCCTTTTGTATTAAATTTGGATGCAAACTCTGTGTTTCATCGTAAATAAAAAGGTCCAAGGGATACAGCAAACCTGAAGTGAAGCATCGGGATCTAAAACTGGACTCACAGGAAAGGTTCAAATCATAGAAAGTGAGAGTGTCAGTCCTCTCGTACTTAAGTCGGCATTGTGGCATTTCTATTGAATTCGGATGCAATTTCTGTGTTTCATCGTCAATAAGAATGTCCAAGGGATACAATAAACCTGAAGTGAAGCATCGGAATCTAAAGGTGGACTCACAGGAGAGGTACAAATCATAGAAGGTTAGACTGTCAGTCCTCTTTTACTTAAGTCGGCATTTGGCCTTTTGTATTAAATTCCGATGCAATTACTATGATTTATCGTCAATAAAAAGGTGCAAGGTATACAGTAAACCTGAAGTGAAGCATCGGAATCTAAAACTGGACTCACAGGAGAGGTTCAAATCATAGAAAGTGAGAGTGTCAGTCCTCTTCTACTTAGGTCGGCATTGTGCCTTTTGAATTTGATTCCGCTGCAATTTCTGTGTTTCATCGTCAATAAGAAGGTCCAAAGGATACAGTAAACCTGAAGTGAAGCATCGGAATCTAAAACTGGACTCACAGGAGAGGTTCAAATCATACAAAGTAAGAGCGTCAGTCCTCTTGTACTTAAGTCGGCATTGTGCCTTTAGTATTAAAATTCGGATACAAACTCTGTGTTTCATCGTCAATAAGCAGGTCCAAGGGATACAGTAAACCTGAAGTGAAGCATCGGAATCTAAAACTGGACTCACAGAAGAGGTTCACATCATAGAAAGTGAGAGTGTCAGTCCTCTTGTACTTAAGTCGGCATTGTGTCCTTTGAATTTATTTCCGATGCAATTTCTGTGTTTCATCGTCAATAGGAAGGTGCAAGGTATACAGTAAACCTGAAGTGAAACATCGGAATCTAAAACTGGACTCACAGGAGAGGTTCAAATCATAGAAAATGAGAGTGTCAGTCCACTTCTACTTAGGTCGGCATTGTGCCTTTTGAATTTCATTCCGATGCGTTTTCTGTGTTTCATCGTCAATAAGAAGGTGCAAAGGATACAGTAAACCTAAAGTGAAGCATCGGAATCTGAAACTGGACTCACAGGAGAGATTCAAATCATAGAAAGTTAGAGTGTCACTCCTCTTGTACTTAAGTCGGTATTGTGCCTTTTGTATTAAATTCGGATGCAATTTCTGTGTTTCATCGTCAATAAGAAGGTGCAAGGGATACAGTAAACCTTAAGTGAAGCATTGGAATCTAAAACTGGAATCGCAGGAGAGGTTCAAATCTTAGAATGTTAGAGTGTCAGTCCTCTTCTACTTAAGTCGGCATTGTGCCTTTTGTATTAAATTCGGATGCAATTTCTGTGTTTCTTCGTCAATAAGAAGGTCCCAGGGATACAGTAAACCTGAAGTGAAGCATCGGAAACTAAAACTGGACTCACAGGAGAGGTTCAAATCATAGAAAGTTAGAATGTCAGTCCTCTTGTACTTAAGTCGGCATTGTGCCTTTTGTATTAAATTCGGATGCAATTTCTGTGTTTCATCGTCAATAAGAAGGTCCAAGGGATACAGTAATCCTTAAGTGAAGCATCGGAATCTAAAACTGGACTCGCAGGAGAGGTTCAAATCATAGAATGTTAGAGTGTCAGTCCTCTTTTACTTAAGTCGGCATTGTGCCTTTTGTATTTAATTCGGCTCCAATTTCTGTGTTTCATCGTCAATAAGAAGGTGCATGGTATACTGTAAACCTGAAGTGAAGCATCGGAATCTGTAACTGGACTCACAGGAGAGGTTCAAATCATAGAAAGTGAGAGTGTCAGTCCTCTTGTACTTAAGTCGACATTGTGCCATTTGTATTAAATTCGGATGCAATTTCTGTGTTTCATCGTCAATAAGAAGGTCCAAGGGATACTATCAACATGAAGTGAAGCATCGGAATCTAAAACTGGACTCACAGGAGAGGTTCAAATCATTGAAATTTAGAGTGTTAGTCCTCTTTTATTTAAGTCGATATTGTGGCTTTTGCATTAAATTCCGATGCAATTTCTATGTTTCATCGTCAATAAGAAGGTGCAAGGTATACAGTAAACCTGAAGTGAAGCATCGGAATTTAAAACCGGACTCACAGGAGAGGTTCAAATCATTGAAAGAGAGAGTGTCAGTCCCCTTGCACTTAAGTTGGCATTGTGCCATTTGTATTAAATTCGGATGCAATTCCTGTGTTTCATAGTCAATAAACCGGTCCAAGGAATACAGTAAACCTGAAGTGAAACATCGGAATATAAAACTGGACTCACAGGAGAGGTTCAAATCATAGAAAGTAAGAGCGTCAGTCCTCTTGTACTTAAGTCGGCATTGTACCTTTTGTATTAAATTTGGATGCAAACTCTGTGTTTCATCGTAAATAAAAAGGTCCAAGGGATACAGCAAACCTGAAGTGAAGCATCGGGATCTAAAACTGGACTCACAGGAAAGGTTCAAATCATAGAAAGTGAGTGTGTCAGTCCTCTCGTACTTAAGTCGGCATTGTGGCATTGCTATTGAATTCGGATGCAATTTCTGTGTTTCATCGTCAATAAGAATGTCCAAGGGATACAATAAACCTGAAGTGAAGCATCGGAATCTAAAGGTGGACTCACAGGAGAGGTACAAATCATAGAAGGTTAGACTGTCAGTCCTCTTTTACTTAAGTCGGCATTTGGCCTTTTGTATTAAATTCCGATGCAATTACTATGATTTATCGTCAATAAAAAGGTGCAAGGTATACAGTAAACCTGAAGTGAAGCATCGGAATCTAAAACTGGACTCACAGGAGAGGTTCAAATCATAGAAAGTGAGAGTGTCAGTCCTCTTCTACTTAGGTCGGCATTGTGCCTTTTGAATTTGATTCCGCTGCAATTTCTGTGTTTCATCGTCAATAAGAAGGTCCAAAGGATACAGTAAACCTGAAGTGAAGCATCGGAATCTAAAACTGGACTCACAGGAGAGGTTCAAATCATACAAAGTAAGAGCGTCAGTCCTCTTGTACTTAAGTCGGCATTGTGACTTTTGTATTAAATTCGGATGCAAACTCTGTGTTTCATCGTCAATTAGAAGGTCCAAGGGATACAGTACACCTGAAGTGATGCTACGGAATCTGAAACTGGACTCACAGGAGAGGTTCAAATCATAGACAGTTAGAATGTCAGTCCTCTTGTACGTAAGTCGGGGTTGTGCCTTTTGTATTAAATTCCGATGCAATTTCTGTGTTTCATCGTCAATAAGAAGGTCCAAGGGATACAGTAAACCTGAAGTGAAGCATCGGAATCTAAAACTAGACTCACAGGAGAGGTTCAAATCATTGAAAGTTAGAGTGTCAGTCCTCTTGTACTTAAGTCGGCATTGTGATTTTTGAATTTAATTCGGATGCAATTTCTGTGTTTCATCGTCAGTAAGAAGGTCCCAGGGATACAGTAAACCTGGAGTGAAGCATCGGAATCTAAGACTGGACTCACAGGAGAGGTTCAAATCATAGAAAGTGAGAGTGTCAGTCCTCTTGAACTTAAGTCGGCATTGATGCATTTGTATTAAATTCGGATGAAATTTCTGTGTTTCATCGTCAATAAGAAGGTCCAAGGGATACAGTAAAACTGAAGTGAAGCATCGGAATCTAAAACTGGACTCACAGGAGAGGTTCAAATCATAGAAAGTGAGAGTGTCACTCCTCTTGTTCTTGAGTCGGTATTGTGCCTTTTCTATTAAATTCGTATGCAATTTCTGTGTTTCATCGTCAATAAGAAGGTCCAAGGGATACAGTAAACCTTAAGTGAAGCATCGGAATTTAAAACTGGACTCGCAGTAGAGGTTCAAATCATACAATGTTAGAGTGTCAGTCCTCTTTTACTTAAGTCGGCATTGTGCCTTTTGTATTAAATTCGGATGCAATTTCTGTGTTTCATCGTCAAAAAGAATGTCCAAGGGATACAGTAAACCAGAAGTGAAGCATCGGAATCTAAAACTAATCTCACAGGAGAAGTTCAAATCATAGAAAGTTAGAGTATCATTCCTCTTGTACTTAAATCTGCCTTGTGATTTTTGAATTTAATTCCGATGCAATTTCTGTGTTTCATCGTCAATAAGAAGGTCCAAGGGATACAGTCAACCTGGAATGAAGCATTGGAATCTAAGACTGAACTCACAGGAAAGGTTCAAATCATAGAAAATGAGAGTGTCAGTCCTTTTTTACTTAAACCGGCATTGTGCGTTTTGAATTTAATTCCGATCCAAATTCTGTGTTTCATCGTCAATAAGAAGATGCAAGGGATACAGTAAACCCGAAGTGAAGCATCGGAATCAAAAACTGGACTCACAGGAAAGATTCAAATCATAGAAAGTGAGAGTGTCAGTCCTCTTGTACTTAAGTCGGCATTGTGGCATTTCTATTGAATTCCGATGCAATTTCTGTGTTTCATCGTCAATAAGAATGTCCAAGGGATACAATAAACCTGAAGTGAAGCATCGGAATCTAAAACTGGACTCACAGGAGAGGTTCATAACATAGAAAGTTAGAGTGTCAGTCCTTTTTTACTTAAGTCAGCATTGTGCCTTTTGTATTAAATTCCGATGCAATTACTATGTTTCATCGTCAATAAAAAGGTGCAAGGTATACAGTAAACCTGAAGTGTAGCATCGGAGTCTAAAACTGGCCTCACAGGAGAGGTTCAAATCATAGAAAGTGAGAGTGTCAGTCCTCTTCTACTTAGGTCGGCATTGTGCCTTTTGAATTTAATTCGGATGCAATTTCTGTGTTTCATCGTCAATAAGAAGGTCCAAAGCATACAGTAAACCTGAAGTGAAGCATCGGAATCTAAAACTAATCTCACAGGAGAAATTCAAATCATAGAAAGTTAGAGTGTCAGTCCTCTTGTACTTAAGTCGGCATTGTGATTTTTGAATTTAATTCGGATGCAATTTCTGTATTTCATCGTCAGTAAGAAGGTCCCAGGCATACAGCAAACCTGGAGTGAAGCATCGGAATCTAAGACTGGACTCACACGAGAGGTTCAAATCATAGAAAGTGAGAGTGTCACTCCTCTTGTACTTAAGTCGACATTGTGCCATTTGTATTAAATTCGGATGCAATTTCTGTGTTTCATCGTCAATAAGAAGGTCCAAGGGATACTATAAACCTGAAGTGAAGCATCGAAATCTAGAACTGGACTCACAGGAGAGGTTCAAATCATAGAAAGTTAGAGTGTTAGTCCTCTTTTATTTAAGTCGGTATTGTGGCTTTTGCATAAAATTCCCATGCAATTTCTATGTTTCATCGTCAATAAGAAGGTGCAAGGTATACAGTAAACCTGAAGTGAAGCATCGGAATTTAAAACCGGACTCACAGGAAAGGTTCAAATCATAGAGAGAGAGAGTGTCAGTCCTCTTGTAGTTAAGTCGGTATTGTGCATTTTGAATTTAATTCCGATGCAATTTCTGTGTTTCATCATCAATAAGAAAATCCAAGGGATACAGTAAACCTTAAGTAAAGCATCGGAATCTAAAACTGGACTCACAGGAGAGGTTCAAATCATAGAAAGTTAGAGTGTCAGTCCTCTTGTACTTAAGTCGGCATTGTGCCTTTTGTATTAATTTCGGATGCAAACTCTGTGTTTCATCGTCAATAAGAAGGTCCAAGGGATACAGTAAACCTGAAGTGAAGCATCGGAATCTAAAACTGGACTCACAGGAGAGGTTCAAATCATAGAAAGTAAGAATGTCAGTCCTCTTGTACTTAAGTCGACATTGAACCTTTTGTATTAAATTCGGATGCAAACACTGTGTTTCATCGTCAATAAGAAGGTCCAAGGGATACAGTCAACCTGGAATGAAGCATTGGAATCTAAGAATGGACTCACAGGAGAGGTTCAAATCATAGGAAATGAGAGTGTCAGTCCTCTTTTACTTAAATCGGCATTGTGCGTTTCGAATTTAGTTCCGATGCAAATTCTGTGTTTCATCGTCAATAAGAAGGTCCGAGGGATACAATAAACCTGAAGTGAAGCATCGGAATCAAAAACTGGACTCACAGGAAAGGTTCAAATCATAGAAAGTGAGAGTGTCAGTCCTCTTGTACTTAAGTCGGCATTGTGGCATTTCTATTAAATTCGGATGCAATTTCTGTGTTTCATCGTCAATAAGAATGTCCAAGGGATACAATAAACCTGAAGTGAAGCATCGGAATCTAAAACTGGACTCACAGGAGAGGTTCAAATCATAGAAATTTAGAGTGTCAGTCCTCTTTCACTTAAGTGGGCATTGTGCCTTTTGTATTAAATTCCGATGCAATTACTAAGTTTCATCGTCAATAAAAAGGTGCAAGGTATACAGTAAACCTGAAGTGAGGCATCGGAATCTAAAACTGGACTCACAGGAAAGGTTCAAATCATAGAAAGTGAGAGTGTCAGTCCTCTTCTACTTAGGTCGGCATTGTGCCTTTTGAATTTGATTCCGATGCAATTTCTGTGTTTCATCGTCAATAAGAAGGTCCAAAGGATACAGTAAACCTGAAGTGAAGCATCGGAATCAAAAACTGGACCCACAGGAGAGATTCAAATCATAGAAAGTTAGAGTGTCAGTCCTCTTGTACTTAAGTCGGCATTGTGATTTTTGAATTTAATTCGGATGCAATTTCTGTGTTTCATCGTCAGTAAGAAGGTCCCAGGGATACAGTAAACCTGGAGTGAAGCATCGGAATCTAAGACTGGACTCACAGGAGAGGTTCAAAACATAGAAAGTTAGAATGTCAGTCCTCTTGTACTTAAGTCGGCATTGTGGCTTTTGTATTAAATTCCGATGCAATTTCTGTGTTTCATCGTCAATAAGATGGTCCAAGGGATACAGTAAACCTGAAGTGAAGCATCGGAATCTAAAACTAGACTCACAGGAGAGGTTCAAATCATAGAAAGTTAGAGTGTCAGTCCTCTTGTACTTAAGTGGGCATTGTGATTTTTGAATTTAATTCGGATGCAATTTCTGTGTTTCATCGTCAGTAAGAAGGTCCCAGGGATACAGTAAACCTGGAGTGAAGCATCGGAATCTAATACTTGACTCACAGGAGAGGTTCAAATCATAGAAAGTGAGAGTGTCAGTCCTCTTGTACTTAAGTCGGCACTGTTGCATTTGTATTAAATTCGGATGAAATTTCTGTGTTTCATCGTCAATAAGAAGGTCCAAGGGATACAGTAAAACTGAAGTGAAGCATCGGAATCTAAAACTGGACTCACAGGAGAGGTTCAAATCATAGAAAGTGAGAGTGTCACTCCTCTTGTACATGAGTCGGTATTGTGCCTTTTGTATTACATTTGGATGCAATTTCTGTGTTTCATCGTCAATACGAGGGTCCAAGGGATACAGTAAACCTTAAGTGAAGCATCGGAATCTAAAACTGGACTCGCAGGAGAGGTTCAAGTCATAGAATGTTAGAGAGTCAGTCCTCTTTTACTTAAGTCGGCATTGTGCCATTTGTATTAAATTCGGATGCAATTTCTGTGTTTCATCGTCAATAAGAAGGTCCAAGGGATACAGTAAACCTGAAGTGAAGCATCGGAATCGAAAACTGGACTCACAGGATAGGTTCAAATCATAGAAAGTTAGAATGTCAGTCCTCTTGTACTTAAGTCGGCATTGTGGCTTTTGCATTAAATTCCGATGCAATTTCTATGTTTCATCGTCAATAAGAAGGTGCAAGGTATGCAGTAAACCTGAAGTGAAGCATCGGAATTTAAAACCGGACTCACAGGAGAGGTTGAAATCATAGAAAGAGAGAGTGTCAGTCCTCTTGTACTTAAGTTGGCATTGTGCCATTTGTATGAAATTCGGATGCAATTCCTGTGTTTCATAGTCAATAAGACGGTCCAAGGAAACAGTAAACCTGAAGTGAAACACCGGAATCTAAAACTGGACTCACAGGAGAGGTTCAAATCATAGAAAGTAAGAGCGTCAGTCCTCTTGTACTTAAGTCGGCATTGTACCTTTTGTATTAAATTTGGATGCATACTCTGTGTTTCATCGTCAATAAAAAGGTCCAAGGGATACAGCAAACCTGAAGTGAAGCATCGGGATCTAAAACTGGACTCATAGGAGAGGTTCAAATCATAGAATGTGAGAGTGTCAGTCCTCTTGTAGTTAAGTCGGTATTGAGCATTTTGAATTTAATTCCGATGCAATTTCTGTGTTTCATCGTCAATAAGAAGGTGCAAGGTATGCAGTAAACCTGAAGTGAAGCATCGTAATCTGAAACTGGACTCACAGGAGAGGTTCACATCATAGAAAGTGAGAGTGTCAGTAGTCTTGTATTTAGGTCGCCATTGTGTCTTTTGTATTAAATTCGGATGCAATTTCTGTGTTTCATCGGCAATAAGAAGGTCCAAGGGATACAGTAAACCTGAAGTGAAGCTTCGGAATCTAAAACCGGCCTCACAGGAGAGGTTCAAATCATAGAAAGTTAGAGTGTCAGTCCTTTTGTACTTAAGTCGGCATTGTGACTTTTGTATTAAATTCGGATGCTAACTCTGTGTTTCATCGTCAATTAGAAGGTCCAAGGGATACAGTAAACCTGAAGTGATGCTTCGGAATCTGAAACTGGACTCACAGGAGTGGTTCAAATCATAGAAAGTTAAAATGTCAGTCCTCTTGTACTTAAGTCGGCATTGTGCCTTTTGTATTAAATTCCGATGCAATTTCTGTGTCTCATCGTCAATAAGAAGGTCCAAGGGATACAGTAAACCTGAAGTGAAGCATCGGAATCTAAAACTAGACTCACAGGAGAGGTTCAAATCATAGAAAGTTAGAGTGTCTGTACTCTTGTACTTAAGTCGGCATTGTGATTTTTGAATTTAATTCGGATGCAATTTCTGTGTTTCATCGTCAGTAAGAAGGTCCCAGGGATACAGTAAACCTGGAGTGAAGCATCGGAATCTAAGTTTGGACTCACAGGAGAGGTTCAAATCATAGAAAGTGAGAGTGTCAGTCCTCTTGTACTTAAGTCGGCATTGTTGCATTTGTATTAAATTCGGATGAAATTTCTGTGTTTCATCGTCAATAAGAAGGTCCAAGGGATATAGTAAAACTGAAGTGAAGCATCGGAATCTAAAACTGGACTCACAGGAGAGGTTCAAATCATAGAAAGTGAGAGTGTCACTCCTCATGTACTTGAGTCGGTATTGCGCCTTTTGTATTAAATTCGTATGCAATTTCTGTGTTTCATCGTCAATAAGAAGGTCCAAGGGATACAGTAAACCTTAAGTGAAGCATCGGAATCTAAAACTGGACTCGCAGGAGAGGTTCAAATCATAGAATATTAGAGTGTCAGTCCTCTTTTACTTAAGTCGGCATTGTGCCTTTTGTATTAAATTCGGATGCAATTTCTGTGTTTCATCGTCAATAAGAAGGTCCAAGGGATACAGTAAACCTGAAGTGAAGCATCGGAATCTAAAACTGGACTCACAGGAGAGGTTCAAATCATAGAAAGTTAGAATGTCTGTCCTCTTGTACTTAAGTCGGCATTGTGCCTTTTGTATTAAATTCGGCTGCAATTTCTGTGTTTCATCGTCAATAAGAAGGTGCTAGGTATACTGTAAACCTGAAGTGAAGCATCGGAATCTAAAACTCGACTCACAGGAGAGGTTCTAATCATAGAAAGTGAGAGTGTCAGTCCTCTTGTACTTAAGTCGACATTGTGCCATTTGTATTAAATTCGGATGCAATATCTGTGTTTCATCGTCAATAAGAAGGTCCAAGGGATACTATGAACCTGAAGTGACGCATCGGAATCTAGAACTGGACTCACAGGAGAGGTTCAAATCATAGAAAGTTAGAGTGTCAGTCCTCTTTTACTTAAGTCGGCATTGTGCCTTTTGTAATAAATTTGGATGCAAACTCTGTGTTTCATCGTCAATAAAAAGGTCCAAGGGATACAGCAAACCTGAAGTGAGGAATCGGGATCTAAAACTGGACTCACATGAGAGGTTCAAATCACAGAAAGTGAGAATGTCAGTCCTCTTCTACTTAGGTCGGCATTGTGCCTTTTGAATTTGATTCTGATGCAATTTCTGTGTTTCATCGTCAATAAGAAGGTCCAAAGGATACAGTAAACCTGAAGTGAAGCATCGGAATCAAAAACTGGACTCACAGGAGAGATTCAAATCATAGAAAGTTAGAGTGTCAGTCCTCTTGTACTTAAGTTGGCATTGTGACTTTTGTATTAAATTCGGATGCAAACTCTGTGTTTCATCGTCAATTAGAAGGTCCAAGGGATACAGTAAACCTGAAGTGATGCTTCGGAATCTGAAACTGGACTCACAGAAGAGGTTCAAATCATAGAAAGTTAGAATGTCAGTCCTCTTGTACTTAAGTCGGCATTGTGGCTTTTATATTATTTCCGATGCAGATTCTGTGTTTCATCGTCAATAAGAAGGTCCAAGGGATACAGTAAACCTGAAGTGAAGCATCGGAATCTAAAACTAGACTCACAGGAGAGGTTCAAATCATAGAAAGTTAGAGTGTCAGTCCTCTTGTACTCAAGTGGGCATTGCGATTTTTGAATTTAATTCGGATGCAATTTCTGTGTTTCATCGTCAGTAAGAAGGTCCCAGGGATACAGTAAACCTGGAGTGAAGCATTGGAATCTAATACTTGACTCACAGGAGAGGTTCAAATCATAGAAAATGAGAGTGTCAGTCCTCTTGTACTTAAGTCGGCACTGTTGCATTTGTATTAAACTCAGATGAGATTTCTGTGTTTCATCGTCAATAAGAAGGTCCAAGGGATACAGTAAAACTGAATTGAAGCATCGGAATCTAAAACTGGACTCACAGGAGAGGTTCAAATCATAGAAAGTGAGGGTGTCACTCCTCTTGTACATGGGTCGGTATTGTGCCTTTTGTATTACATTTGGATGCAATTTCTGTGTTTCATCGTCAATATGAGGGTCCAAGGGATACAGTAAACCTTAAGTGAAGCATCGGAATCTAAAACTGGACTCGCAGGAGAGGTTCAAGTCATAGAATGTTAGAGTGTCAGTCCTCTTTTACTTAAGTCGGCATTGTGCCATTTGTATTAAATTCGGATGCAATTTCTGTGTTTCATCGCCAATAAGAAGGTCCAAGGGATACAGTAAACCTGAAGTGAAGCATCGGAATCTAAAACTGGACTCACAGGATAGGTTCAAATCATAGAAAGTTAGAATGTCAGTCCTCTTGTACTTAAGTCGGCATTGTGGCTTTTGCATTAAATTCCGATGCAATTTCTATGTTTCATCGTCAATAAGAAGGTGCAAGGTATACAGTAAACCTGAAGTGAGGCATCGGAATCTAAAACTGGACTCACAGGAAAGGTTCAAATCATAGAAAGTGAGAGTGTCAGTCCTCTTCTACTTAGGTCGGCATTGTGCCTTTTGAATTTGATTCCGATGCAATTTCTGTGTTTCATCGTCAATAAGAAGGTCCAAAGGATACAGTAAACCTGAAGTGAAGCATCGGAATCAAAAACTGGACCCACAGGAGAGATTCAAATCATAGAAAGTTAGAGTGTCAGTCCTCTTGTACTTAAGTCGGCATTGTGATTTTTGAATTTAATTCGGATGCAATTTCTGTGTTTCATCGTCAGTAAGAAGGTCCCAGGGATACAGTAAACCTGGAGTGAAGCATCGGAATCTAAGACTGGACTCACAGGAGAGGTTCAAAACATAGAAAGTTAGAATGTCAGTCCTCTTGTACTTAAGTCGGCATTGTGGCTTTTGTATTAAATTCCGAGGCAATTTCTGTTTTTCATCGTCAATAAGATGGTCCAAGGGATACAGTAAACCTGAAGTGAAGCATCGGAATCTAAAACTAGACTCACAGGAGAGGTTCAAATCATAGAAAGTTAGAGTGTCAGTCCTCTTGTACTTAAGTGGGCATTGTGATTTTTGAATTTAATTCGGATGCAATTTCTGTGTTTCATCGTCAGTAAGAAGGTCCCAGGGATACAGTAAACCTGGAGTGAAGCATCGGAATCTAATACTTGACTCACAGGAGAGGTTCAAATCATAGAAAGTGAGAGTGTCAGTCCTCTTGTACTTAAGTCGGCACTGTTGCATTTGTATTAAATTCGGATGAAATTTCTGTGTTTCATCGTCAATAAGAAGGTCCAAGGGATACAGTAAAACTGAAGTGAAGCATCGGAATCTAAAACTGGACTCACAGGAGCGGTTCAAATCATAGAAAGTGAGAGTGTCACTCCTCTTGTACATGAGTCGGTATTGTGCCTTTTGTATTACATTTGGATGCAATTTCTGTGTTTCATCGTCAATACGAGGGTCCAAGGGATACAGTAAACCTTAAGTGAAGCATCGGAATCTAAAACTGGACTCGCAGGAGAGGTTCAAGTCATAGAATGTTAGAGAGTCAGTCCTCTTTTACTTAAGTCGGCATTGTGCCATTTGTATAAAATTCGGATGCAATTTCTGTGTTTCATCGTCAATAAGAAGGTCCAAGGGATACAGTAAACCTGAAGTGAAGCATCGGAATCGAAAACTGGACTCACAGGATAGGTTCAAATCATAGAAAGTTAGAATGTCAGTCCTCTTGTACTTAAGTCGGCATTGTGGCTTTTGCATTAAATTCCGATGCAATTTCTATGTTTCATCGTCAATAAGAAGGTGCAAGGTATACAGTAAACCTGAAGTGAAGCATCGGAATTTAAAACCGGACTCACAGGAGAGGTTGAAATCATAGAAAGAGAGAGTGTCAGTCCTCTTGTACTTAAGTTGGCATTGTGCCATTTGTATGATATTCGGATGCAATTCCTGTGTTTCATAGTCAATAAGACGGTCCAAGGAAACAGTAACCTGAAGTGAAACACCGGAATCTAAAACTGGACTCACAGGAGAGGTTCAAATCATAGAAAGTAAGAGCGTCAGTCCTCTTGTACTTAAGTCGGCATTGTACCTTTTGTATTAAATTTGGATGCATACTCTGTGTTTCATCGTCAATAAAAAGGTCCAAGGGATACAGCAAACCTGAAGTGAAGCATCGGGATCTAAAACTGGACTCATAGGAGAGGTTCAAATCATAGAAAGTGAGAGTGTCAGTCCTCTTGTAGTTAAGTCGGTATTGAGCATTTTGAATTTAATTCCGATGCAATTTCTGTGTTTCATCGTCAATAAGAAGGTGCAAGGTATGCAGTAAACCTGAAGTGAAGCATCGTAATCTGAAACTGGACTCACAGGAGAGGTTCACATCATAGAAAGTGAGAGTGTCAGTAGTCTTGTATTTAAGTCGCCATTGTGTCTTTTGTATTAAATTCGGATGCAATTTCTGTGTTTCATCGGCAATAAGAAGGTCCAAGGGATACAGTAAACCTGAAGTGAAGCTTCGGAATCTAAAACCGGACTCACAGGAGAGGTTCAAATCATAGAAAGTTAGAGTGTCAGTCCTTTTGTACTTAAGTCGGCATTGTGACTTTTGTATTAAATTCGGATGCTAACTCTGTGTTTCATCGTCAATTAGAAGGTCCAAGGGATACAGTAAACCTGAAGTGATGCTTCGGAATCTGAAACTGGACTCACAGGAGTGGTTCAAATCATAGAAAGTTAAAATGTCAGTCCTCTTGTACTTAAGTCGGCATTGTGCCTTTTGTATTAAATTCCGATGCAATTTCTGTGTCTCATCGTCAATAAGAAGGTCCAAGGGATACAGTAAACCTGATGTGAAGCATCGGAATCTAAAACTAGACTCACAGGAGAGCTTCAAATCATAGAAAGTTAGAGTGTCAGTACTCTTGTACTTAAGTCGGCATTGTGATTTTTGTATTTAATTCGGATGCAATTTCTGTGTTTCATCGTCAGTAAGAAGGTCCCAGGGATACAGTAAACCTGGAGTGAAGCATCGGAATCTAAGTTTGGACTCACAGGAGAGGTTCAAATCATAGAAAGTGAGAGTGTCAGTCCTCTTGTACTTAAGTCGGCATTGTTGCATTTGTATTAAATTCGGATGAAATTTCTGTGTTTCATCGTCAATAAGAAGGTCCAAGGGATACAGTAAAACTGAAGTGAAGCATCGGAATCTAAAACTGGACTCACAGGAGAGGTTCAAATCATAGAAAGTGAGAGTGTCACTCCTCTTGTACTTGAGTCGGTATTGCGCCTTTTGTATTAAATTCGTATGCAATTTCTGTGTTTCATCGTCAATAAGAAGGTCCAAGGGATACAGTAAACCTTAAGTGAAGCATCGGAATCTAAAACTGGACTCGCAGGAGAGGTTCAAATCATAGAATATTAGAGTGTCAGTCCTCTTTTACTTAAGTCGGCATTGTGCCTTTTGTATTAAATTCGGATGCAATTTCTGTGTTTCATCGTCAATAAGAAGGTCCAAGGGATACAGTAAACCTGAAGTGAAGCATCGGAATCTAAAACTGGACTCACAGGAGAGGTTCAAATCATAGAAAGTTAGAATGTCTGTCCTCTTGTACTTAAGTCGGCATTGTGCCTTTTGTATTAAATTCGGCTGCAATTTCTGTGTTTCATCGTCAATAAGAAGGTGCTAGGTATACTGTAAACCTGAAGTGAAGCATCGGAATCTAAAACTCGACTCACAGGAGAGGTTCTAATCATAGAAAGTGAGAGTGTCAGTCCTCTTGTACTTAAGTCGACATTGTGCCATTTGTATTAAATTCGGATGCAATATCTGTGTTTCATCGTCAATAAGAAGGTCCAAGGGATACTATGAACCTGAAGTGAAGCATCGGAATCTAGAACTGGACTCACAGGAGAGGTTCAAATCATAGAAAGTTAGAGTGTCAGTCCTCTTTTACTTAAGTCGGCATTGTGCCTTTTGTAATAAATTTGGATGCAAACTCTGTGTTTCATCGTCAATAAAAAGGTCCAAGGGATACAGCAAACCTGAAGTGAGGAATCGGGATCTAAAACTGGACTCACATGAGAGGTTCAAATCATAGAAAGTGAGAATGTCAGTCCTCTTCTACTTAGGTCGGCATTGTGCCTTTTGAATTTGCTTCTGAAGCAATTTCTGTGTTTCATCGTCAATAAGAAGGTCCAAAGGATACAGTAAACCTGAAGTGATGCATCGGAATCAAAAACTGGACTCACAGGAGAGATTCAAATCATAGAAAGTTAGAGTGTCAGTCCTCTTGTACTTAAGTTGGCATTGTGACTTTTGTATTAAATTCGGATGCAAACTCTGTGTTTCATCGTCAATTAGAAGGTCCAAGGGATACAGTAAACCTGAAGTGATGCTTCGGAATCTGAAACTGGACTCACAGAAGAGGTTCAAATCATAGAAAGTTAGAATGTCAGTCCTCTTGTACTTAAGTCGGCATTGTGGCTTTTATATTATTTCCGATGCAGATTCTGTGTTTCATCGTCAATAAGAAGGTCCAAGGGATACAGTAAACCTGAAGTGAAGCATCGGAATCTAAAACTAGACTCACAGGAGAGGTTCAAATCATAGAAAGTTAGAGTGTCAGTCCTCTTGTACTCAAGTGGGCATTGCGATTTTTGAATTTAATTCGGATGCAATTTCTGTGTTTCATCGTCAGTAAGAAGGTCCCAGGGATACAGTAAACCTGGAGTGAAGCATCGGAATCTAATACTTGACTCACAGGAGAGGTTCAAATCATAGAAAATGAGAGTGTCAGTCCTCTTGTACTTAAGTCAGCACTGTTGCATTTGTATTAAACTCGGATGAGATTTCTGTGTTTCATCGTCAATAAGAAGGTCCAAGGGATACAGTAAAACTGAATTGAAGCATCGGAATCTAAAACTGGACTCACAGGAGAGGTTCAAATCATAGAAAGTGAGGGTGTCACTCCTCTTGTACATGGGTCGGTATTGTGCCTTTTGTATTACATTTGGATGCAATTTCTGTGTTTCATCGTCAATATGAGGGTCCAAGGGATACAGTAAACCTTAAGTGAAGCATCGGAATCTAAAACTGGACTCGCAGGAGAGGTTCAAGTCATAGAATGTTAGAGTGTCAGTCCTCTTTTACTTAAGTCGGCATTGTGCCATTTGTATTAAATTCGGATGCAATTTCTGTGTTTCATCGCCAATAAGAAGGTCCAAGGGATACAGTAAACCTGAAGTGAAGCATCGGAATCTAAAACTGGACTCACAGGATAGGTTCAAATCATAGAAAGTTAGAATGTCAGTCCTCTTGTACTTAAGTCGGCATTGTGGCTTTTGCATTAAATTCCGATGCAATTTCTATGTTTCATCGTCAATAAGAAGGTGCAAGGTATACAGTAAACCTGAAGTGAAGCATCGGAATTTAAAACCGGACTCACAGGAGAGGTTGAAATCATAGAAAGAGAGAGTGTCAGTCCTCTTGTACTTAAGTTGGCATTGTGCCATTTGTATGAAATTCGGATGCAATTCCTGTGTTTCATAGTCAATAAGACGGTCCAAGGAAACAGTAAACCTGAAGTGAAACACCGGAATCTAAAACTGGACTCACTGGAGAGGTTCAAATCATAGAAAGTAGGGGCGTCAGTCCTCTTGTACTTAAGTCGGCATTGTACCTTTTGTATTAAATTTGGATGCATACTCTGTGTTTCATCGTCAATAAAAAGGTCCAAGGGATACAGCAAACCTGAAGTGAAGCATCGGGATCTAAAACTGGACTCATAGGAGAGGTTCAAATCATAGAAAGTGAGAGTGTCAGTCCTCTTGTAGTTAAGTCGGTATTGAGCATTTTGAATTTAATTCCGATGCAATTTCTGTGTTTCATCGTCAATAAGAAGGTGCAAGGTATGCAGTAAACCTGAAGTGAAGCATCGTAATCTGAAACTGGACTCACAGGAGAGGTTCACATCATAGAAAGTGAGAGTGTCAGTAGTCTTGTATTTAAGTCGCCATTGTGCCTTTTGTATTAAATTCGGATGCAATTTCTGTGTTTCATCGGCAATAATAAGGTCCAAGGGATACAGTAAACCTGAAGTGAAGCTTTGGAATCTAAAACTGGACTCACAGGAGAGCTTCAAATCATAGAAAGTTTGAGTGTCAGTCCTTTTGTACTTAAGTCGGCATTGTGACTTTTGTATTAAATTCGGATGCTAACTCTGTGTTTCATCGGCAATAATAAGGTCCAAGGGATACAGTAAACCTGAAGTGAAGCTTCGGAATCTAAAACTGGACTCACAGGAGTGGTTCAAATCATAGAAAGTTAAAATGTCAGTCCTCTTGTACTTAAGTCGGCATTGTGCCTTTTGTATTAAATTCCGATGCAATTTCTGTGTCTCATCGTCAATAAGAAGGTCCAAGGGATACAGTAAACCTGAAGTGAAGCATCGGAATCTAAAACTAGACTCACAGGAGAGGTTCAAATCATAGAAAGTTAGAGTGTCAGTGCTCTTGTACTTAAGTCGGCATTGTGATTTTTGAATTTAATTCGGATGCAATTTCTGTGTTTCATCGTCAGTAAGAAGGTCCCAGGGATACAGTAAACCTGGAGTGAAGCATCGGAATCTAAGTTTGGACTCACAGGAGAGGTTCAAATCATAGAAAGTGAGAGTGTCAGTCCTCTTGTACTTAAGTCGGCATTGTTGCATTTGTATTAAATTCGGATGAAATTTCTGTGTTTCATCGTCAATAAGAAGGTCCAAGGGATACAGTAAAACTGAAGTGAAGCATCGGAATCTAAAACTGGACTCACAGGAGAGGTTCAAATCATAGAAAGTGAGAGTGTCACTCCTCTTGTACTTGAGTCGGTATTGCGCCTTTTGTATTAAATTCGTATGCAATTTCTGTGTTTCATCGTCAATAAGAAGGTCCAAGGGATACAGTAAACCTTAAGTGAAGCATCGGAATCTAAAACTGGACTCGCAGGAGAGGTTCAAATCATAGAATGTTAGAGTGTCAGTCCTCTTTTACTTAAGTCGGCATTGTGCCTTTTGTATTAAATTCGGATGCAATTTCTGTGTTTCATCGTCAATAAGAAGGTCCAAGGGATACAGTAAACCTGAAGTGAAGCATCGGAATCTAAAACTGGACTCACAGGAGAGGTTCAAATGATAGAAAGTTAGAATGTCTGTCCTCTTGTACTTAAGTCGGCATTGTGCCTTTTGTATTAAATTCGGCTGCAATTTCTGTGTTTCATCGTCAATAAGAAGGTGCTAGGTATACTGTAAACCTGAAGTGAAGCATCGGAATCTAAAACTCGACTCACAGGAGAGGTTCAAATCATAGAAAGTGAGAGTGTCAGTCCTCTAGTACTTAAGTCGACATTGTGCCATTTGTATTAAATTCGGATGCAATTTCTGTGTTTCATCGTCAATAAGAAGGTCCAAGGGATACTATGAACCTGAAGTGAAGCATCGGAATCTAGAACTGGACTCACAGGAGAGGTTCAAATCATAGAAAGTTAGAGTGTCAGTCCTCTTTTACTTAAGTCGGCATTGTGCCGTTTGTAATAAATTTGGATGCAAACTCTGTGTTTCATCGTCAATAAAAAGGTCCAAGGGATACAGCAAACCTGAAGTGAAGAATCGGGATCTAAAACTGGACTCACATGAGAGGTTCAAATCATAGAAAGTGAGAATGTCAGTCCTCTTCTACTTAGGTCGGCATTGTGCCCTTTGAATTTGTTTCCGATGCAATTTCTGTGTTTCATCGTCAATAAGAAGGTCCAAAGGATACAGTAAACCTGAAGTGAAGCATCGGAATCAAAAACTGGACTCACAGGTGAGATTCAAATCATAGAAAGCTAGAGTGTCAGTCCTCTTGTACTTAAGTTGGCATTGTGACTTTTGTATTAAATTCGGATGCAAACTCTGTGTTTCATCGTCAATTAGAAGGTCCAAGGGATACAGTAAACCTGAAGTGATGCTTCGGAATCTGAAACTGGACTCACAGAAGAGGTTCAAATCATAGAAAGTTAGAATGTCAGTCCTCTTGTACTTAAGTCGGCATTGTGGCTTTTATATTATTTCCGATGCAGATTCTGTGTTTCATCGTCAATAAGAAGGTCCAAGGGATACAGTAAACCTGAAGTGAAGCATCGGAATCTAAAACTAGACTCACAGGAGAGGTTCAAATCATAGAAAGTTAGAGTGTCAGTCCTCTTGTACTTAGGTCGGTATTGTGATTTTTGAACTTAATTCGGATGCAATTTCTGTGTTTCATCGTCAGTAAGAAGGTCCCAGGGATACAGTAAACCTGGAGTGAAGCATCGGAATCTAAGACTGGACTCACAGGAGAGGTTCAAATCATAGAAAGTGAGAGTGTCAGTCCTCTTGTACTTAAGTCGGCATTGTTGCATTTGTATTACATTCGGATGAAATTTCTGTGTTTCATCGTCAATAAGAAGGTCCAAGGGATACAGTAAAACTAAAGTGAAGCATCGGAATCTAAAACTGGACTCACAGGAGAGGTTCAAATCATAGAAAGTGAGAGTGTCACTCCTCTTGTACATGAGTCGGTATTGTGCCTTTTGTATTACATTCGGATGCAATTTCTGTGTTTCATTGTCAATATGAAGGTGCAAGGGATACAGTAAACCTTAAGTGAAGCATCGGAATCTAAAACTGGACTCGCAGGAGAGGTTCAAGTCATAGAATGTTAGAGTGTCAGTCCTCTTTTACTTAAGTCGGCATTGTGCCTTTTGTATTAAATTCGGATGCAATTTCTGTGTTTCATCGTCAATAAGAAGGTCCAAGGGATACAGTAAACCTGAAGTGAAGCATCGGAATCTAAAACTGGACTCACAGGAAAGGTTCAAATCATAGAAAGTTAGAATGTCAGTCCTCTTGTACTTAAGTCGGCATTGTACCTTTTGTATTAAATTCGGCTGCAATTTCTGTGTTTCATCGTCAATAAGAAGGTGCAAGGTATACTGTAAACCTGAAGTGAAACATCGGAATCTAGAACTGGACTCACAGGAGAGGTTCAAATCATAGAAAGTTAGAGTGTTACTCCTCTTTTATTTAAGTCGGCATTGTGGCTTTTGCATAAAATCCCGATGCAATTTCTATGTTTCATCGTCAATAAGAAGGTGCAAGGTATACAGTAAACCTGAAGTGAAACATCGGAATCTAAAACTGGACTCACAGGAAAGGTTCAAATCATAGAAAGTTAGAATGTCAGTCCTCTTGTACTTAAGTCGGCATTGTACCTTTTGTATTAAATTCGGCTGCAATTCCTGTGTTTCATAGTCAATAAGACGGTCCAAGGAATACAGTAAACCTGAAGTGAAACATCGGAATCTAAAACTGGACTCACAGGAGAGGTTCAAATCATAGAAAGTAAGAGCGTCAGTCCTCTTGTACTTAATTCGCCATTGCACCTTTTGTGTTAAATTTGGATGCAAACTCTGTGTTTCATCGTCAATAAAAAGGTCCAAGGGATACAGCAAACCTGAAGTGAAGCATCGGGATCTAAAACTGGACTCATAGGAGAGGTTCAAATCATAAAAAGTGAGAGTGTCAGTCCTCTTGTAGTTAAGTCGGTATTGTGCATTTTGAATTTAATTCCGATGCAATTTCTGTATTTCATCGTCAATAAGAAGGTGCAAGGTATGCAGTAAACCTGAAGTGAAGCATCGTAATCTGAAACTGGACTCACAGGAGAGGTTCACAATATAGAAAGTGAGAGTGTCAGTAGTCTTGTATTTAAGTCGCCATTGTGCCTTTTGTATTAAATTCAGATGCAATTTCTGTGTTTCATTGTCAATAAGAAGGTCCAAGGGATACAGTCAACCTGGAATGAAGCATTGGAATCTAAGACTGGACTCACAAGTGAGGTTCAAATCATAGGAAATGAGAGTGTCAGTCCTCTTTTACTTAAATCGGCATTGTGCGTTTTGAATTTAGTTCCGATGCAAATTCTGTGTTTCATCGTCAATAAGAAGGTCCGAGGGATACAGTAAACCTGAAGTGAAGCATCGGAATCAAAAACTGGACTCACAGGACAGGTTCAAATCATAGAAAGTGATGTGTGTCAGTCTTCTTGTACTTAAGTCGGCATTGTGGCATTTCCATTAAATTCGGATGCAATTTCTGTGTTTCATCGTCAATAAGAATGTCCAAGGGATACAATAAACCTGAAGTGAAGCATCGGAATCTAAAACTGGACTCACAGGAGAGGTTCAAATCATAGAAAGTGAGAGTGTCACTCCTCTTGTACATGAGTCGGTATTGTGATTTTTGAATTTAATTCGGATGCAATTTCTGTGTTTCATCGTCAGTAAGAAGGTCCCAGGGATACAGTAAACCTGGAGTGAAGCATCGGAATCTAAGACTGGACTCACAGGAGAGGTTCAAAACATAGAAAGTTAGAATGTCAGTCCTCTTGTACTTAAGTCGGCATTGTGGCTTTTGTATTATATTCCAGAGCAATTTCTGTGTTTCATCGTCAATTAGAAGGTCCAAGGGATACAGTAAACCTGAAGTGAAGCATCGGAATCTAAAACTAGACTCACAGGAGAGGTTCAAATCATAGAAAGTGAGAGTGTCACTCCTCTTGTACATGAGTCGGTATTGTGCCTTTTGTATTACATTTGGATGCAATTTCTGTGTTTCATCGTCAATATGAAGGTCCAAGGGATACAGTAAACCTTAAGTGAAGCATCGGAATCTAAAACTGGACACGCAGGAGAGGTTCAAGTCATAGAATGTTAGAGTGTCAGTCCTCTTTTACTTAAGTCGGCATTGTGCCTTTTGTATTAAATTCGGATGCAATTTCTGTGTTTCATCGTCAATAAGAAGGTCCAAGGGATACAGTAAACCTGAAGTGAAGCATCGGAATCTAAAACTGGACTCACAGGATAGGTTCATATCATAGAGAGTTAGAATGTCAGTCCTCTTGTACTTAAGTCGGCATTGTGGCTTTTGCATTAAATTCCGATGCAATTTCTATGTTTCATCGTCAATAAGAAGGTGCATGGTATACAGTAAACCTGAAGTGAAGCATCGGAATTTAAAACCGGACTCACAGGAGAGGTTGAAATCATAGAAAGAGAGAGTGTCAGTCCTCTTGTACTTAAGTCGGCATTGTACCTTTTGTATTAAATTTGGATGCATACTCTGTGTTTCA
Organism: Schistocerca americana; assembly: GCF_021461395.2. Classification (NCBI taxonomy): domain Eukaryota; kingdom Metazoa; phylum Arthropoda; class Insecta; order Orthoptera; family Acrididae; genus Schistocerca; species Schistocerca americana. The sequence continues at coordinate 34,512,895 of NC_060128.1, forward strand.
TCGTCAATAAAAAGGTCCAAGGGATACAGCAAACCTGAAGTGAAGCATCGGGATCTAAAACTGGACTCATAGGAGAGGTTCAAATCATAGAAAGTGAGAGTGTCAGTCCTCTTGTACTAAAGTCGGCATTGTGATTTTTGAATTTAATTCGGATGCAATTTCTGTGTTTCATCGTCAGTAAGAAGGTCCAAGGGATACAGTAAACCTGGAGTGAAGCATCGGAATCTGAAACTGGACTCACAGGAGAGGTTCAAATCATAGAAAGTTAGAATGTCAGTCCTCTTGTACTAAAGTCGACATTGTGCATTTTGTATTAAATTCCGATGCAATTTCTGTGTCTCATCGTCAATAAGAAGGTCCAAGGGATACAGTAAACCTGAAGTGAAGCATCGGAATCTAAAACTAGACTCACAGGAGAGGTTCAAATCATAGAAAGTTAGAGTGTCAGTGCTCTTGTACTTAAGTCGGCATTGTGATTTTTGAATTTAATTCGGATGCAATTTCTGTGTTTCATCGTCAGTAAGAAGGTCCCAGGGATACAGTAAACCTGGAGTGAAGCATCGGAATCTAAGTTTGGACTCACAGGAGAGGTTCAAATCATAGAAAGTGAGAGTGTCAGTCCTCTTGTACTTAAGTCGGCATTGTTGCATTTGTATTAAATTCGGATGAAATTTGTGTGTTTCATCGTCAATAAGAAGGTCCAAGGGATACAGTAAAACTGAAGTGCAGCATCGGAATCTAAGACTGGACTCACAGGAGAGGTTCAAATCATAGAAAGTGAGAGTGTCACTCCTCTTGTACTTTAGTCGGTATTGTGCCTTTTGAATTAAATTCGTATGCAATATCTGTGTTTCATCGTCAATAACAAGGTCCAAGGGATACAGTAAACCTTAAGTGAAGCATCGGAATCTAAAACTGGACTCACAGGAGAGGTTCAAATCATAGAAAGTGAGAATGTCAGTCCTCTTCTACTTAGGTCGGCATTGTGCCTTTTGAATTTGATTCCGATGCAATTTCTGTGTTTCATCGTCAATAAGAAGGTCCAAAGGATACAGTAAAACTGAAGTGAAGCATCGGAATCAAAAACTGGACTCACAGGAGAGATTCAAATCATAGAAAGTTAGAGTGTCAGTCCTCTTGTACTTAAGTCGGCATTGTGACTTTTGTATTAAATTCGGATGCAAACTCTGTGTTTCATCGTCAATTAGAAGGTCCAAGGGATACAGTAAACCTGAAGTGATGCTTCGGAATCTGAAACTGGACTCACAGGAGAGGTTCAAATCATAGAAAGTTAGAATGTGAGTCCTCTTGTACTTAAGTCGGCATTATGGCTTTTATATTATTTCCGATGCAAATTCTGTGTTTCATCGTCAATAAGAAGGTCCAAGGGATACAGTAAACCTGAAGTGAAGCATCGGAATCTAAAACTAGACTCACAGGAGAGGTTCAAATCATAGAAAGTTAGAGTGTCAGTCCTCTTGTACTTAAGTCGGTATTGTGATTTTTGAATTTAATTCGGATGCAATTTCTGTGTTTCATCGTCAGTAAGAAGGTCCCAGGGATACAGTAAACCTGGAGTGAAGCATCGGAATCTAAGACTGGACTCACAGGAGAGGTTCAAATCATAGAAAGTGAGAGTGTCAGTCCTCTTGTACTTAAGTCGGCATTGTTGCATTTGTATTAAATTCGGATGAAATTTCTGTGTTTCATCGTCAATAAGGAGGTCCAAGGGATACAGTAAAACTGATGTGAAGCATCGGAATCTAAAACTGGACTCACAGGAGAGGTTCAAATCATAGAAAGTGAGAGTGTCACTCCTCTTGTACATGAGTCGGTATTGTGCCTTTTGTATTACATTCGGATGCAATTTCTGTGTTTCATCGTCAATATGAAGGTCCAAGGGATACAGTAAACCTTAAGTGAAGCATCGGAATCTAAAACTGGACTCGCAGGAGAGGTTCAAGTCATAGAATGTTAGAGTGTCAGTCCTCTTTTACTTAAGTCGGCATTGTGCCTTTTGTATTAAATTCGGATGCAATTTCTGTGTTTCATCGTCAATAAGATGGTCCAAGGGATACAGTAAACCTGAAGTGAAGCATCGGAATCTAAAACTGGACTCACAGGAGAGGTTCAAATCATAGAAAGGTAGAATGTCAGTCCTCTTGTACTTAAGTCGGCATTGTACCTTTTGTATTAAATTCGGCTGCAATCCTGTGTTTCATCGTCAATAAGAAGGTGCAAGATATACTGTAAACCTGAAGTGACCATCGGAATCTAAAACTGGTCTCACAGAAGAGGTTCAAATCATAGAAAGTGATAGTGTCAGTCCTCTTGTACTTAAGTCGACATTGTGCCATTTGAATTAAAATCGGATGCAGTTTCTGTGTTTCATCGTCAATAAGAAAATCCAAGGGATACAGTAAACCTGAAGTGAAGCATCGGAATCTAGAACTGGACTCACAGGAGAGGTTCAAATCATAGAAAGTTAGAGTGTTACTCCTCTTTTATTTAAGTCGGCATTGTGGCTTTTGCATAAAATCCCGATGCAATTTCTATGTTTCATCGTCAATAAGAAGGTGCTAGGTATACATTAAACCTGAAGTTAAGCATCGGAATTTAAAACCGGACTCACAGGTGAGGTTCAAATCATAGAAAGAGAGAGTGTCAGTCCTCTTGTACTTAAGATGGCATTGTGCCATTTGTATTAAATTCGGATGCAATTCCTGTGTTTCATAGTCAATAAGACGGTCCAAGGAATACAGTAAACCTGAAGTGAAACATCGGAATCTAAAACTGGACTCACAGGAGAGGTTCAAATCATAGAAAGAGAGAGTGTCTGTCCTCTTGTACTTAAGTTGGCATTGTGCCATTTGTATTAAATTCGGATGCAATTCCTGTGTTTCATAGTCAATAAGACGGTCCAAGGAATACAGTAAACCTGAAGTGAAACATCGGAATCTAAAACTGGACTCACAGGAGAGGTTCAAATCATAGAAAGTAAGAGCGTCAGTCCTCTTGTACTTAAGTCGGCATTGTACCTTTTGTGTTAAATTTGGATGCAAACTCTGTGTTTCATCGTCAATAAAATGGTCCAAGGGATACAGCAAACCTGAAGTGAAGCATCGGGATCTAAAACTGGACTCATAGGAGAGGTTCAAATCATAAAAAGTGAGAGTGTCAGTCCTCTTGTAGTTAAGTCGGTATTGTGCATTATGAATTTAATTCCGATGCAATTTCTGTGTTTCATCGTCAATAAGAAGGTGCAAGGTATGCAGTAAACCTGAAGTGAAGCATCGTAATCTGAAACTGGACTCACAGGAGAGGTTCACAATATAGAAAGTGAGAGTGTCAGTAGTCTTGTATTTAAGTCGCCATTGTGCCTTTTGTATTAAATTCGGATGCAATTTCTGTGTTTCATCGTCAATAAGAAGGTCCAAGGGATACAGTAAACCTGAAATGAAGCTTCGGAATCTAAAACTGGACTCACAGGAGAGGTTCAAATCATAGAGAGTTAGAGTGTCAGTCCTTTTGTACTTAAGTCGGCATTGTGACTTTTGTATTAAATTCGGATGCTAACTCTGTGTTTCATCCTCAATTAGAAGGTCCAAGGGATACAGTAAACCTGAAGTGATGCATCGGAATCTGAACTGGACTCACAGGAGAGGATCAAATCATAGAAAGTGGGACTGTCAATCCTCTTGTACTTAAGTCGGCATTGTGCCATTTGTATTAAATTCGGGTGCAATTTCTGTGTTTCATCGTCAATAAGAAGGTCCAAGGGATACAGTAAACCTGAAGTGAAGCATCGGAATCTAAAACTGGACTCACAGGAGAGGTTCAAATAATAGAAAGTGAGAGTGTCAGTCCTCTTCTACTTAGGTCGGCATTGTGCCTTTTGAATTTAACTCCGATGCAATTTCTGTGTTTCATCGTCAATAAGAAGGTCCAAAGGATACAGTAAACCTGAAGTGAAGCATCGGAATCTAAAACTGAACTCACAGGAGAGATTCAAATCATAGAAAGCTAGAGTGTCACTCCTCTTGTACTTCAGTCGGTATTGTGCCTTTTGTATTATATTCGGATGTAATTTCTGTGTTTCATCATCAATAAGAAGGTCCAAGGGATACAGTAAACCTTACGTAATGCATCGGAATCTAAAAGTGGACTCACAGGAGAGGTTGAAATCGGTGAAAGTTAGAATGTCAGTCCTCTTGTACTTAAGTCGGCATTGTGCCTTTTGTGTTAATTTCGGATGCAAACTCTGTGTTTCATCGTCAATAAGAAGGTCCAAGGGTTACAGTAAACCTGAAGTGAAGCATCGGATTCTAGAACTGGACTCACAGGAGAGGTTCAAATCATAAAAGTGAGAGTGTCAGACCTCTTGTAGTTAAGTCGGTATTGTGCATTTTGAATTTAATTCCGATGCAATTTCTGTGTTTCATCGTCAATTAGAAGGTGCAAGGTATGCAGTAAACCTGAAGTGAAGCATCGTAATCTGAAACTGGACTCACAGGAGAGGTTCACATCATAGAAAGTGAGAGTGTCAGTAGTCTTGTGTTTAAGTCGCCATTGTGCCTTTTGTATTAAATTCGGATGCAATTTCTGTGTTTCATCGTCAATAAGAAGGTCCAAGTGATACAGTAAACCTGAAGTGAAGCTTCGGAATCTAAAACTGGACTCACAGGAGAGGTTCAAATCATAGAAAGTTAGAGTGTCAGTCCTTTTGTACTTAAGTCGGGATTGTGACTTTTGTATTAAATTCGGATGCTAACTCTGTGTTTCATCGTCAATTAGAAGGTCCAAGGGATACAGTAAACCTGGAATGAAGCATTGGAATCTAAGACTGGACTCACAGGAGAGGTTCAAATCATAGAAAGTTAGAGTGTCATTCCTCTTGTACTTAACTCTGCATTGTGATTTTTGAATTTAATTCCGATGCAATTTCTGTGTTTCATCGTCAATAAGAAGATCCAAGGGATACAGTAAACCTTGAATGAAGAATTGGAATCTAAGACTGGACTCACAGGAGAGGTTCAAATAATAGAAAATGAGAGTGTCAGTCCTCTTTTACTTAAGGCGGCATTGTGCCTTTTGAATTTAATTCCGATGCAAATTCTGTGTTTCATCGTCAATAAGAAGGTCCAAGGGATACAGTTAACCTGAAGTGAAGCATCGGAATCAAAAACTGGACCCACAGGAATGGTTCAAATCATAGAAAGTGAGAGTGTCAGTCTTCTTGTAACTTACCTCGGCATTGTACCTTTTGTATTAAATTCGGATGCAATTTCTGTGTTTCATCGTCAATAAGAAGGTCCAAGGGATACAGTAAACATTAAGTGATGCATCGGAATCTAAAACTGGACTCGCAGGACAGGTTCAAATCATAGATTGTCAGAGTGTCAGTCCTCTTTTACTTAAGTCGGCATTGTGCCTTTTGTATTAAATTCCGATGCAATTTCTGTGTTTCATCGTCAATAAGAAGGTCCAAGGGATACAGTAAAGCTGAAGTGAAGCATCGGAATCTAAAACTGGACACACAGGAGAGGTTGAAATGACAGAAAGTTAGAGTGTCTGTCCTCTTTTACTTAAGTCGGCATTGTGCCTTTTGTATTAAATGCCGATGCAATTTCTATGTTTCATCGTCAATAAGAATGTGCAAGGTATACAGTAAACCTGAATTGATGCATCGGAATTTAAAACCGGTCTCACAGGAGAGGTTCAAATCATAGAAAGTGAGAGTGTCAGTCCTCTTGTACCTAAGTCGGCATTGTGCCATTTGTATTAAATACGGATGCGATTTCTGTGTTTTATCGGCAATAAGAAGGTCCAAGGGATACAGTAAACCTGAAGTGAAGCATCGGAATCTAAACCTGACCTCACAGGAGAGGTTCGAATCATAGAAAGTGAGAGTGTCAGCCCTCTTGTACTTAAGTCGGCATTGTGCCATTTGTATTAAATTTGGATGCAATTTCTGTGTTTCAAAGTCAATAATAAGGTCCAAGGGATGCAGTAAACCTGAGGTGAAACATCGGAATCTAAAACTGGACTCACAGGAGAGGTACAAATCATAGAAGGTAAGAGCGTCAGTCCTCTTGTACTTAAGTCGGCATTGTACCTTTTGTGTTAAATTTGGATGCAAACTCTGTGTTCCATCGTCAATAAAAAGGTCCAAGGGATACAGCAAACCTGAAGTGAAGCATCGGGATCTAAAACTGGACTCATAGGAGAGGTTCAAATCATAAAAGTGAGAGTGTCATTCCTCTTGTACTTAACTCTGCATTGTGATTTTTGAATTTAATTCCGATGCAATTTCTGTGTTTCATCGTCAATAAGAAGGTCCAAGGGATACAGTAAACCTTGAATGAAGCATTGGAATCTAAGACTGGACTCACAGGAGAGGTTCAAATAGTAGAAAATGAGAGTGTCAGTCCTCTTTTACTTAAGTCGGCATTGTGCCTTTTGAATTTAATTCCGATGCAAATTCTGTGTTTCATCGTCAATAAAAAGGTCCAAGGGATACAGTAAACCTGAAGTGAAGCATCGGAATCAAAAACTGGACCCACAGGAAAGGTTCAAATCATAGAAAGTGAGAGTGTCAGTCGTCTTGTACTTAAGTCGGCATTGTGGCATTTGTATTAAATTCGGATGCAATTTCTGTGTTTCATCGTCAATAAGAATGTCCAAGGGATAAAATAAACCTGAAATGAAGCATCGGAAACTAAAACTGGACTCACAGGAGAGGTTCAAATCATAGAAAGTTAGAGTGTCAGTCCCCTTGTACTTAAGTCGGCATTGTGCCTTTTGTATTAAATTCTGATGCAATTACTATGTTTCATCGTCAATGAAAAGGTGCAAGGTATACAGTTAACCTGGAGTGAAGCATCGGAATCTAAAACTGGACTCACAGGAGAGGTTCAAATCATAGGAAGTGAGAGTGTCAGTCCTCTTCTACTTAGGTCGGCATTGTGCCTATTCAATTTAATTCCGATGCAATTTCTGTGTTTCATCGTCAATAAGAAGGTCCAAAGGATACAGTAAACCTGAAGTGAAGCATCGGAATCAAAAACAGGACTCACAGGAGAGATTCAAATCATAGAAAGTTAGAGTGTTACTCCTCTTGTACTTAAGTCGGTATTGTGCCTTTTGTATTAAATTCGGATGGAATTTCTGTGTTTCATCGTCAATAAGAAGGTCCAAGGGATACAGTAAACATTAAGTGAAGCATGGGAATCTAAACCTGACCTCACAGGAGAGGTTCGAATCATAGAAAGTGAGAGTGTCAGCCCTCTTGTACTTAAGTCGGCATTGTGCCATTTGTATTAAATTTGGATGCAATTTCTGTGTTTCAAAGTCAATAATAAGGTCCAAGGGATGCAGTAAACCTGATGGGAAGCATCGGAATCTAAAACTGGACTCACAGGAGAGGTTCAAATCATAGAAAGTGAGACTGTCAGTCCTCTTGTACTTAAGTCGCCATTGTGCCTTTTGTATTAAATTCGGATGCAATATCTGTGTTTCATCGTGAATAAGAAGGTCCAAGGGATACAGTAAACCTGAAGTGAAGCATCGGAATCCAAAACTGGACTCGCAGGACAGGTTCAAATCATAGAAAGTTAGAGTGTCAGTCCTCTTGTACTTAAGTCGGCATTGTGCCTTTTGTATTAAATTTGGATGCAAACTCTGTGTTTCATCGTCAATAAGAAGGTCCAAGGGATACAGTAAACCTGAAGTGAAGCATCGGAATCTAAAACCGGACTCACCAATAGGGGTTCAAAACATAGAAAGTTAGATTGTCAGTCCTCTTGTACTTAAGTCGGCATTGTGCGTTTTGAATTTTAATCCGATGCAATTTCTGTGTTTCATCGTCAATAAGAAGGTCCAAGGGATACAGTAAACCTGAAGTGAAGCATCGGAATCTAAAACTGGACTCACAGGAGAAGTTCAAATGATAGAAAGTGAAAGTGTCAGTCCTCTTGTACTTAAGACGGCATTGTGCCTTTTGAATTTAATTCCGATGCAATTTCTGTGTTTCATCATCAATAAGAAGGTGCAAGGTATACAGTAAACCTGGAGTGAAGCATCGTAATCTAAATCTGACCTCACTGGAGAGGTTCGAATCATAGAAAGTGAGAGAGTCTGACCTCTTGTACTTAAGTCGGCATTGTGCCATTTGTATTAAATTCGGATGCAATTCCTGTGTTTCATAGTCAATAAGACGGTCCAAGGAATACAGTAAACCTGAAGTGAAACATCGGAATCTAAAACTGGACTCACAGGAGAGGTTCAAATCATAGAAAGTAAGAGCGTCAGTCCTCTTGTACTTAAGTCGGCATTGTACCTTTTGTGTTAAATTTGGATGCAAACTCTGTGTTTCATCGTCAATAAAAAGGTCCAAGGGATACAGCAAACCTGAAGTGAAGCATCGGGATCTAAAACTGGACTCACAGGAGAGGTTCAAATCATAGAAAGTGAGAATGTCAGTCCTCTTCTACTTAGGTCGGCATTGTGCCTTTTGAATTTGATTCCGATGCAATTTCTATGTTTCATCGTCAATAAGAAGGTCCAAAGGATACAGTAAACCTGAAGTGAAGCATCGGAATCAAAAACTGGACTCACAGGAGAGATTCAAATCATAGAAAGTTAGAGTGTCAGTCCTCTTGTACTTAAGTCGGCATTGTGACTTTTGTATTAAATTCGGATGCAAACTCTGTGTTTCATCGTCAATTAGAAGGTCCAAGGGATACAGTAAACCTGAAGTGATGCTTCGGAATCTGAAACTGGACTCACAGGAGAGGTTCAAATCATAGAAAGTTAGAATGTCAGTCCTCTTGTACTTAAGTCGGCATTGTGGCTTTTATATTGTTTCCGATGCAAATTCTGTGTTTCATCGTCAATAAGAAGGTCCAAGGGATACAGTAAATCTGAAGTGAAGCATCGGAATATAAAACTAGACTCACAGGAGAGGTTCAAATCATAGAAAGTTAGAGTGTCAGTCCTCTTGTACTTAAGTCGGTATTGTGATTTTTTAATTTAATTCGGATGCAATTTCTGTGTTTCATCGTCAGTAAGAAGGTCCCAGGGATACAGTAAACCTGGAGTGAAGCATCGGAATCTAAGACTGGACTCACAGGAGAGGTTCAGATCATAGAAAGTGAGAGTGTCAGTCCTCTTGTACTTAAGTCGGCATTGTTGCATTTGTATTAAATTCGGATGAAATTTCTGTGTTTCATCGTCAATAAGAAGGTCCAAGGGATACAGTAAAACTGAAGTTAAGCATCGGAATCTAAAACTGGATTCACAGGAGAGGTTCAAATCATAGAAAGTGAGAGTGTCACTCCTCTAGTACATGAGTCGGTATTGTGCCTTTTGTATTACATTCGGATGCAATTTCTGTGTTTCATCGTCAATATGAAGGTCCATGGGATACAGTAAACCTTAAGTGAAGCATCGGAATCTAAAACTGGACTCGCAGGAGAGGTTCAAGTCATAGAATGTCAGAGTGTCAGTCCTGTTTTACTTAAGTCGGCATTGTGCCTTTTGTATTAAATTCGGATGCAATTTCTGTGTTTCATCGTCAATAAGAAGGTCCAAGGGATACAGTAAACCTGAAGTGAAGCATCGGAATCTAAAACTGGACTCACAGAAGAGGTTCAAATCATAGAAAGTGATGGTGTCAGTCCTCTTGTACTTAAGTCGACATTGTGCCATTTGTATTAAAATCGGATGCAATTTCTGTGTTTCATCGTCAATAAGAAGATCCAAGGGATACAGTAAACCTGAAGTGAAGCATCGGAATCTAGAACTGGACTCACAGGAGAGGTTCAAATCATAGAAAGTTAGAGTGTTACTCCTCTTTTATTTAAGTCGGCATTGTGGCTTTAGCATAAAATCCCGATGCAATTTCTATGTTTCATCGTCAATAAGAAGGTGCAAGGTATACAGTAAACCTGAAGTTAAGCATCGGAATTTAAAACCGGACAACAGGAGAGGTTCAAATCATAGGAAGAGAGAGTGTCAGTCCTCTTGTACTTAAGATGGCATTGTGCCATTTGTATTAATTTCGGATGCAATTCCTGTGTTTCATAGTCAATAAGATGGTCCAAGGAATACAGTAAATCTGAAGTGAAACATCGGAATCTAAAACTGGACTCATAGGAGAGGTTCAAATCATAAAAAGTGAGAGTGTCAGTCCTCTTGTAGTTAAGTCGGTATTGTGCATTTTGAATTTAATTCCGATGCAATTTCTGTGTTTCATCGTCAATAAGAAGGTGCAAGGTATGCAGTAAACCTGAAGTGAAGCATCGTAATCTGAAACTGGACTCACAGGAGAGGTTCACAATATAGAAAGTGAGAGTGTCAGTAGTCTTGTATTTAAGTCGCCATTGTGCCTTTTGTATTAAATTCGGATGCAATTTCTGTGTTTCATCGTCAATAAGAAGGTCCAAGGGATACAGTAAACCTGAAGTGAAGCTTCGGAATCTAAAACTGGACTCACAGGAGAGGTTCAAATCATAGAAAGAGAGAGTGTCAGTCCTCTTGTACTTAAGTTGGCATTGTGCCATTTGTATTAATTTCGGATGCAATTCCTGTGTTTCATAGTCAATAAGATGGTCCAAGGAATACAGTAAACCTGAAGTGAAACATCGGAATCTAAAACTGGACACACAGGAGAGGTTCAAATCATAGAAAGTAAGAGCATCAGTCCTCTTGTACTTAAGTCGGCATTGTACTTTTGGTGTTAAATTTGGATGCAAACTCTGTGTTTCATCGTCAATAAAAAGGTCCAAGAGATACAGCAAACCTGAAGTGAAGCATCGGGATCTAAAACTGGACTCATAGGAGAGGTTCAAATCATAAAAAGTGAGAGTGTCAGTCCTCTTGTAGTTAAGTCGGTATTGTGCATTTTGAATTTAATTCCGATGCAATTTCTGTGTTTCATCGTCAATAAGAAGGTGCAAGGTATGCAGTAAACCTGAAGTGAAGCATCGTAATCTGAAACTGGACTCACAGGAGAGGTTCACAATATAGAAAGTGAGAGTGTCAGTAGTCTTGTATTTAAGTCGCCATTGTGCCTTTTGTATTAAATTCGGATGCAATATCTGTGTTTCATCGTCAATAAGAAGGTCCAAGGGATACAGTAAACCTGAAGTGAAGCTTCGGAATCTAAAACTGGACTCACAGGAGAGGTTCAAATCATAGAAAGTTAGAGTGTCAGTCCTTTTGTACTTAAGTCGGCATTGTGCCATTTGTATTAAATACGGATGCGATTTCTGTGTTTTATCGGCAATAAGAAGGTCCAAGGGATACAGCAAACCTGAAGTGAAGCATCGGAATCTAAACCTGACCTCACAGGAGAGGTTCGAATCATAGAAAGTGAGAGTGTCAGCCCTCTTGTACTTAAGTCGGCATTGTGCCATTTGTATTAAACTTGGATGCAATTTCTGTGTTTCAAAGTCAATAATAAGGTCCAAGGGATGCAGTAAACCTGATGGGAAGTATCGGAATCTAAAACTGGACTCACAGGAGAGGTTCAAATCATAGAAAGTGAGAGTGTCAGTCCTCTTGTACTTAAGTCGCCATTGTGCCTTTTGTATTAAATTCGGATGCAATTTCTGTGTTTCATCGTGAATAAGAAGGTCCAAGGGATACAGTAAACCTGAAGTGAAGCATCGGAATCCAAAACTGGACTCACAGGACAGGTTCAAATCATAGATAGTTAGAGTGTCAGTCCTCTTGTACTTAAGTCGGCATTGTGCCTTTTGTATTAAATTCGGATGCAAACTCTGTGTTTCATCGTCAATAAGAAGGTCCAAGGGATACAGTAAACCTGAAGTGAAGCATCGGAATCTAAAACCGGACTCACAGGAGAGGTTCAAAACATAGAAAGTTAGATTGTCAGTCCTCTTGTACTTAAGTCGGCATTGTGCGTTTTGAATTTTAATCCGATGCAATTTCTGTGTTACATCGTCAATAAGAAGGTCCAAGGGATACAGTAAACCTGAAGTGAAGCATCGGAATCTAAAACTGGACTCACAGGAGAAGTTCAAATCATAGAAAGTGAGAGTGTCAGTCCTCTTGTACTTAAGACGGCATTGTGCCTTTTGAATTTAATTCCGATGCAATTTCTGTGTTTCATCATCAATAAGAAAGTGCAAGGTATACAGTAAACCTGGAGTGAAGCATCGGAATCTAAATCTGACCTCACAGGAAAGGTTCGAATCATAGAAAGTGAGAGTGTCTGACCTCTTGTACTTAAGTCGGTATTGTGCCATATGTATTAAATTCGGATGCAATTCCTGTGTTTCATAGTCTATAAGACGGTCCAAGGAATACAGTAAACCTGAAGTGAAACATCGGAATCTAAAACTGGACTCACAGGAGAGATTCAAATCATAGAAAGTAAGAGCGTCAGTCCTCTTGTACTTAAGTCGGCATTGTGACTTTTGTATTACATTCGGATGCTAACGCTGTGTATCAACGTCAATTAGAAGGTCCATGGGATACAGTAAACCTGAAGTGATGCATCGGAATCTGAAACTGGACTCACAGGAGAGGTTCAAATCATAGAAAGTGGGAGTGTCAATCCTCTTGTACTTAAGTCGGCATTTTGCCATTTGTATTAAATTCGGGACCAATTTCTGTGTTTCATCGTCAATAAGAAGGTCCAAGGGATACAGTAAACCTGAAGTGAAGCATCGGAATCTAAAAGTGGACTCACAGGAGAGGTTCAAATAATAGAAAGTGAGAGTGTCAGTCCTCTTCTACTTAGGTCGGCATTGTGCCTTTTGAATTTAACTCCGATGCAATTTCTGTGTTTCATCGTCAAAAAGGAGGTCCAAAGGATACAGTAAACCTGAAGTGAAGCATCGGAATCAAAAACTGGACTCACAGGAAAGGTTCAAATCATAGAAAGTGAGAGTGTCAGTCCTCTTGTACTTAAGTCGGCATTGTGGCATTTGTATTAAATTCGGATGCAATTTCTGTGTTTCATCATCAATAAGAATGTCCAACTGATACAATAAACCTGAAGTGAAGTATCGGAATCTAAAACTGGACTCACAGGAGAGGTTCAAATCATAGAAAGTTAGAGTGTCAGTCCTCTTGTACTTAAGTCGGCATTGTGTATTTTGTATTAAATTCCGATGCAATTACTACATTTCATCGTCAATAAAAAGGTGCTAGGTATAAAGTAAACATGAAGTGAAGCATCGGAATCTAAAACTGGACTCACAGGAGAGGTTCAACTCATAGAAAGTGAGAGTGTCAGTCCTCTTTTACTTAAGTCGGCATTGTGCCTTTTGTATTAAATTCCGATGCAATATCTGTGTTTCATCGTCAATAAGAAGGTCCAAGGGATACAGTACAGCTGAAGTGAAGCATCGGAATCTAAAACTGGACTCACAGGAGAGGTTGAAATGACAGAAAGTTAGAGTGTCAGTCCTCTTTTACTTAAGTCGGCATTGTGCTTTTTGTATTAAATTCCGATGCAATTTCTATGTTTCATCGTCAATAAGAAAGTGCAAGGTATACAGTAAACCTGAATTGAAGCATCGGAATTTAAAACCGGTCTCACAGGAGAGGTTCAAATCATAGAATGTGAGAGTGTCAGTCCTCTTGTACTTAAGTCGGCATTGTGCCATTTGTATTAAATACGGATGCGATTTCTGTGTTTTATCGTCAATAAGAAGGTCCAAGGGATACAGTAAACCCGAAGTGAAGCAACGGAATCTAAATCTGACCTCACAGGAGAGGTTCGAATCATAGAAAGTGAGAGTGTCAGCCCTCTTGTACTTAAGTCGGCATTGTGCCATTTGTATAAAATTTTGATGCAATTTCAGTGTTTCAAAGTCAATAAGAAGGTCCAAGGGATGCAGTAAACCAGAGGGGAAGCATCGGAATCCAAAACTGGACTCACAGGACAGGTTCAAATCATAGAAAGTTAGAGTGTCAGTCTTCTTGTACTTAAGTCGGCATTGTGCCTTTTGTATTAAATTCGGATGCAAACTCTGTGTTTCATCGTCAATAAGAAGGTCCAAGGGATGCAGTAAACCTGCAGTGAAGCATCGGAATCTAAAACCGGACTCACAGGAGAGGTTCAAAACATAGAATGTTAGATTGTCAGTCCTCTTGTACTTAAGTCGGCATTGTGGCATTTGAATTTAATTCCGATGCAATTTCTGTGTTTCATCGTCAATAAGAAGGTCCAAGGGATACAGTAAACCTGAAGTGAAGCATCGGAATCTAAAACTGGACTCACAGGAGAAGTTCAAATCATAGAAAGTGAGAGTGTCAGTCCTCTTGTTCTTAAGACGGCATTGTGTCTATTGAATTTAATTCCGATGCAATTTCTGTGTTTCATCATCAATAAGAAGGTGCAAGGTATACAGTAAACCTGGAGTGAAGCATCGGAATCTAAATCTGACCTCACAGGAGAGGTTCGAAACATAGAAAGTGAGAGTGTCTGTCCTCTTGTACTTAAGTCGACATTGTGCCATTTGTATTAAAATCGGATGCAATTTCTGTGTTTCATCGTCAATAAGAAGATCCAAGGGATACAGTAAACCTGAAGTGAAGCATCGGAATCTAGAACTGGACTCACAGGAGAGGTTCAAATCATAGAAAGTTAGAGTGTTACTCCTCTTTTATTTAAGTCGGCATTGTGGCTTTAGCATAAAATCCCGATGCAATTTCTATGTTTCATCGTCAATAAGAAGGTGCAAGGTATACAGTAAACCTGAAGTTAAGCATCGGAATTTAAAACCGGACTCACAGGAGAGGTTCAAATCATAGGAAGAGAGAGTGTCAGTCCTCTTGTACTTAAGATGGCATTGTGCCATTTGTATTAAATTCGGATGCAATTCCTGTCTTTCATAGTCAATAAGACGGTCCAAGGAATACAGTAAATCTGAAGTGAAACATCGGAATCTAAAACTGGACTCATAGGAGAGGTTCAAATCATAAAAAGTGAGAGTGTCAGTCCTCTTGTAGTTAAGTCGGTATTGTGCATTTTGAATTTAATTCCGATGCAATTTCTGTGTTTCATCGTCAATAAGAAGGTGCAAGGTATGCAGTAAACCTGAAGTGAAGCATCGTAATCTGAAACTGGACTCACAGGAGAGGTTCACAATATAGAAAGTGAGAGTGTCAGTAGTCTTGTATTTAAGTCGCCATTGTGCCTTTTGTATTAAATTCGGATGCAATTTCTGTGTTTCATCGTCAATAAGAAGGTCCAAGGGATACAGTAAACCTGAAGTGAAGCTTCGGAATCTAAAACTGGACTCACAGGAGAGGTTCAAATCATAGAAAGAGAGAGTGTCAGTCCTCTTGTACTTAAGTTGGCATTGTGCCATTTGTATTAATTTCGGATGCAATTCCTGTGTTTCATAGTCAATAAGATGGTCCAAGGAATACAGTAAACCTGAAGTGAAACATCGGAATCTAAAACTGGACACACAGGAGAGGTTCAAATCATAGAAAGTAAGAGCGTCAGTCCTCTTGTACTTAAGTCGGCATTGTACTTTTGGTGTTAAATTTGGATGCAAACTCTGTGTTTCATCGTCAATAAAAAGGTCCAAGAGATACAGCAAACCTGAAGTGAAGCATCGGGATCTAAAACTGGACTCATAGGAGAGGTTCAAATCATAAAAAGTGAGAGTGTCAGTCCTCTTGTAGTTAAGTCGGTATTGTGCATTTTGAATTTAATTCCGATGCAATTTCTGTGTTTCATCGTCAATAAGAAGGTGCAAGGTATGCAGTAAACCTGAAGTGAAGCATCGTAATCTGAAACTGGACTCACAGGAGAGGTTCACAATATAGAAAGTGAGAGTGTCAGTAGTCTTGTATTTAAGTCGCCATTGTGCCTTTTGTATTAAATTCGGATGCAATATCTGTGTTTCATCGTCAATAAGAAGGTCCAAGGGATACAGTAAACCTGAAGTGAAGCTTCGGAATCTAAAACTGGACTCACAGGAGAGGTTCAAATCATAGAAAGTTAGAGTGTCAGTCCTTTTGTACTTAAGTCGGCATTGTGACTTTTGTATTAAATTCGGATGCTAACTCTGTGTTTCATCGTCAATTAGAAGGTCCAAGGGATACAGTAAACCTGAAGTGATGCATCGGAATCTGAACTGGACTCACAGGAGAGGTTCAAATCATAGAAAGTGCGACTGTCAATCCTCTTGTACTTAAGTCGGCATTGTGCCTTTTGTATTAAATTCCGATGCAATTTCTATGTTTCATCGTCAATAAGAAAGTGCAAGGTATACAGTAAACCTGAATTGATGCATCGGAATTTAAAACCGGTCTCACAGGAGAGGTTCAAATCATAGAAAGTGAGAGTGTCAGACCTCTTGTACTTAAGTCGGCATTGTGCCATTTGTATTAAATACGGATGCGATTTCTGTGTTTTATCGGCAATAAGAAGGTCCAAGGGATACAGCAAACCTGAAGTGAAGCATCGGAATCTAAACCTGACCTCACAGGAGAGGTTCGAATCATAGAAAGTGAGAGTGTCAGCCCTCTTGTACTTAAGTCGGCATTGTGCCATTTGTATTAAACTTGGATGCAATTTCTGTGTTTCAAAGTCAATAATAAGGTCCAAGGGATGCAGTAAACCTGATGGGAAGTATCAGAATCTAAAACTGGACTCACAGGAGAGGTTCAAATCATAGAAAGTGAGAGTGTCAGTCCTCTTGTACTTAAGTCGCCATTGTGCCTTTTGTATTAAATTCGGATGCAATTTCTGTGTTTCATCGTGAATAAGAAGGTCCAAGGGATACAGCAAACCTGAAGTGAAGCATCGGAATCCAAAACTGGACTCACAGGACAGGTTCAAATCATAGATAGTTACAGTGTCAGTCCTCTTGTACTTAAGTCGGCATTGTGCCTTTTGTATTAAATTCGGATGCAAACTCTGTGTTTCATCGTCAATAAGAAGGTCCAAGGGATACAGTAAACCTGAAGTGAAGCATCGGAATCTAAAACCGGACTCACAGGAGAGGTTCAAAACATAGAAAGTTAGATTGTCAGTCCTCTTGTACTTAAGTCGGCATTGTGCGTTTTGAATTTTAATCCGATGCAATTTCTGTGTTACATCGTCAATAAGAAGGTCCAAGGGATACAGTAAACCTGAAGTGAAGCATCGGAATCTAAAACTGGACTCACAGGAGAAGTTCAAATCATAGAAAGTGAGAGTGTCAGTCCTCTTGTACTTAAGACGGCATTGTGCCTTTTGAATTTAATTCCGATGCAATTTCTGTGTTTCATCATCAATAAGAAAGTGCAAGGTATACAGTAAACCTGGAGTGAAGCATCGGAATCTAAATCTGACCTCACAGGAGAGGTTCGAATCATAGAAAGTGAGAGTGTCTGACCTCTTGTACTTAAGTCGGTATTGTGCCATATGTATTAAATTCGGATGCAATTCCTGTGTTTCATAGTCTATAAGACGGTCCAAGGAATACAGTAAACCTGAAGTGAAACATCGGAATCTAAAACTGGACTCACAGGAGAGATTCAAATCATAGAAAGTAAGAGCGTCAGTCCTCTTGTACTTAAGTCGGCATTGTGACTTTTGTATTACATTCGGATGCTAACGCTGTGTATCAACGTCAATTAGAAGGTCCATGGGATACAGTAAACCTGAAGTGATGCATCGGAATCTGAAACTGGACTCACAGGAGAGGTTCAAATCATAGAAAGTGGGAGTGTCAATCCTCTTGTACTTAAGTCGGCATTTTGCCATTTGTATTAAATTCGGGACCAATTTCTGTGTTTCATCGTCAATAAGAAGGTCCAAGGGATACAGTAAACCTGAAGTGAAGCATCGGAATCTAAAACTGGACTCACAGGAGAGGTTCAAATAATAGAAAGTGAGAGTGTCAGTCCTCTTCTACTTAGGTCGGCATTGTGCCTTTTGAATTTAACTCCGATGCAATTTCTGTGTTTCATCGTCAAAAAGAAGGTCCAAAGGATACAGTAAACCTGAAGTGAAGCATCGGAATCAAAAACTGGACTCACAGGAAAGGTTCAAATCATAGAAAGTGAGAGTGTCAGTCCTCTTGTGCTTAAGTCGGCATTGTGGCATTTGTATTAAATTCGGATGCAATTTCTGTGTTTCATCATCAATAAGAATGTCCAACTGATACAATAAACCTGAAGTGAAGTATCGGAATCTAAAACTGGACTCACAGGAGAGGTTCAAATCATAGAAAGTTAGAGTGTCAGTCCTCTTGTACTTAAGTCGGCATTGTGTATTTTGTATTAAATTCCGATGCAATTACTACGTTTCATCGTCAATAAAAAGGTGCTAGGTATACAGTAAACATGAAGTGAAGCATCGGAATCTAAAACTGGACTCACAGGAGAGGTTCAACTCATAGAAAGTGAGAGTGTCAGTCCTCTTTTACTTAAGTCGGCATTGTGCCTTTTGTATTAAATTCCGATGCAATATCTGTGTTTCATCGTCAATAAGAAGGTCCAAGGGATACAGTACAGCTGAAGTGAAGCATCGGAATCTAAAACTGGACTCACAGGGGAGGTTGAAATGACAGAAAGTTAGAGTGTCAGTCCTCTTTTACTTAAGTCGGCATTGTGCTTTTTGTATTAAATTCCGATGCAATTTCTATGTTTCATCGTCAATAAGAAAGTGCAAGGTATACAGTAAACCTGAATTGAAGCATCGGAATTTAAAACCGGTCTCACAGGAGAGGTTCAAATCATAGAATGTGAGAGTGTCAGTCCTCTTGTACTTAAGTCGGCATTGTGCCATTTGTATTAAATACGGATGCGATTTCTGTGTTTTATCGTCAATAAGAAGGTCCAAGGGATACAGTAAACCCGAAGTGAAGCAACGGAATCTAAATCTGACCTCACAGGAGAGGTTCGAATCATAGAAAGTTAGAGTGTCAGTCTTCTTGTACTTAAGTCGGCATTGTGCCTTTTGTATTAAATTCGGATGCAAACTCTGTGTTTCATCGTCAATAAGAAGGTCCAAGGGATGCAGTAAACCTGCAGTGAAGCATCGGAATCTAAAACCGGACTCACAGGAGAGGTTCAAAACATAGAATGTTAGATTGTCAGTCCTCTTGTACTTAAGTCGGCATTGTGGCATTTGAATTTAATTCCGATGCAATTTCTGTGTTTCATCGTCAATAAGAAGGTCCAAGGGATACAGTAAACCTGAAGTGAAGCATCGGAATCTAAAACTGGACTCACAGGAGAAGTTCAAATCATAGAAAGTGAGAGTGTCAGTCCTCTTGTTCTTAAGACGGCATTGTGTCTATTGAATTTAATTCCGATGCAATTTCTGTGTTTCATCATCAATAAGAAGGTGCAAGGTATACAGTAAACCTGGAGTGAAGCATCGGAATCTAAATCTGACCTCACAGGAGAGGTTCGAAACATAGAAAGTGAGAGTGTCTGTCCTCTTGTACTTAAGTCGGCATTGTGCCATTTGTATTAAATTCGAATGCAACTTCTGTGTTTCATCGTCAATAAGAAGCTCCAAGGGATACAGTAAACCTGAAGTGAAGCATCGGAATCTAAAAGTGGACTCACAGGAGAGGTTCAAATCATAGAAAGTTAGAATGTCAGTCCTCTTGTACTTAAGTCGGCATTGTGCCTTTTGTATTACATTCGGATGCAATTTCTGTGTTTCATCGTCAATAAGAAGGTGCAAGGAATACAGTAAACCTAAAGTGAAGCATCGGAATCTAAAACTGGACTCACAGGAGAGGTTCAAATCATAGAAAGTGAGAGTGTCAGTCCTCTTGTACTTAAGTCGGCATTGTGCCATTTGTATTAAATTCGGATGCAATATCTGTGTTTCATCGTCAGTAAGAAGGTCCAAGGGATACAGTAAACCTGAAGTGATGCATCGGAATCTAAAACTGGACTCACAGGAGAGGTTCAAATCATAGAAACTTCGAGTGTCAGTCCTCTTTTACTTAAGTCAGCATTGTGCCTTTTGAATTTAATTCCGATGCTATTTCTGTGTTTCATTGTCAATAAGAAGGTCCAAGGGATACAGTAAACCTGAAGTGAAGCATAGGAATCTAAAAGTGGACTCACACGAGGGGTTCTAATCATAGAAAGTTAGAATGTCATTCCTCTTGTACTTAAGTTGGCATTGTGCCTTTTGTATTACATTCGGATGCAATTTCTGTGTTTCATCGTCAATAAGAAGGTGCAAGGTATACAGTAAACCTGAAGTGAAGCATCGGAATCTAAAACTGGACTCACAGGAGAGGTTCAAATCATAGAAAGTGAGAGTGTCCGTCCTCTTGTACTTAAGTCGCCATTGTGCCTTTTGTATTAAATTCGGATGCAATTTCTGTGTTTCATCGTCAATAAGAAGGTCCAAGGGATACAGTAAACCTGAAGTGAAGCATCGGAATCCAAAACTGGACTCACAGGAGAGGTTTGAATCATAGAAAGTTAGAGTGTCAGTCCTCTTGTATTTAAGTCGGCATTGTGCCTTTTGTATTAAATTCAGATGCAAACTCTGTGTTTCATCGTCAATAAGAAGGTGCAAGGTATACAGTAAACCTGAAGTGAAGCATCGGAATCTGAAACTGGACTCACAGGAGAGGTTCAAATCATAGATAGTGAGAGTGTCTGTCCTCTTGTACTTAAGTCGCCATTGTGCCTTTTGTATTAAATTCGAATGCAACTTCTGTGTTTCATCGTCAATAAGAAGGTCCAAGGGATACAGTAAAACTGAAGTGAAGCATCGGAATCTAAAACTGGACTCACAAGAGGGGTTGAAATCATGGTAAGTGAGCGTGTCAGTTCTCTTCTACTTATGTCGGCATTGTGCCTTTTGAATTTAATTCCGATGCTATTTCTGTGTTTCGTTGTCAATAAGAAGGTCCAAGGGATACGGTAAACCTGAAGTGAAGCATGGGAATCTAAATCAGGACTCACAGAAGAAGTTCAAATCATAGAAAGTTAGAGGGTCAGTCATCTTGTACTTAAGTCGGCATTGTGCCCCTTGTATTAAATTCGGATGCAAACTCTGTGTTTCATCGTCAATAAGAAGGTCCAAGGGATATAGTAAACCTGAAGTGAAGCATCGGAATCTAAAACTGGACTCACAGGAGAGGTTCAAATCAAAGAAAGTTAGAGTGTCAGTCCTCTTGTACTTAAGTCGGCATTGTGCCTTTTGTATTAATTTCGGATGCAAACTCTGTGTTTCATCGTCAATAAGAAGGTCCAAGGGATTCAGTAAACCTGAAGTGAAGCATCGGAATCTAAAACTGGACTCACAGAAGAAGTTCAAATCATAGAAAGTTAGAGGGTCAGTCATCTTGTACTTAAGTCGGCATTGTGATTTTTGAATTTGATTCCGATGCAATTTCTGTGTTTCATCGTCAATAAGAAGGTCGAAGAGATACACTTAACCTGAAGTGAAGCATCGGAAGCTAAAACTGGGCTCACAGGAGAGGTTCAAATCATAGAAATTGAGAGTGTCAGTCATTTGTACTTAAGTCGGCATTGTGCCACTTGTATTCGGGTGCAATTTCTGGGTTTCATCGTCAATAACAAGGTCCAAGGGGTACAGTAAACCTGACGTGAAGCATCGGAATCAAAAACTTGACTCACAGGAGAGGTTCAAATCATAGAAAGTTAGAGTATCAGTCCTCTTGTACTTAAGTCGGCATTGTGCCTCTTGTATTAAATTCGGATGCAAACTCTGTGTTTCATCGTCAATAAGAAGGTCCAAGGGATATAGTAAACCTGAAGTGAAGCATCGGAATCTAAAACTGGACTCACAGGAAAGGTTCAAATCATAGAAAGTTAGAGCGTCAGTCCTCTTGTACTTAAGTCAGCATTGTGCCTTTTGAATTTAATTCCGATGCAGTTTCTGTGTTTCATCGTCATTAAGAAGGTCCAAGGGATACAGTAAACCTGAAGTGATGCATCGGACTCTAAAACTGGACTCACAGGAGAGGTTCAAATCATAGAAAGTTATAATGTCTGTCTTCTTGTACTTAAGTCGGCATTGTGCCTTTTGTATTAAATTCGGATGCAGTATCTGTGTTTCATCGTCAATAAGAAGGTGCACAGTATACAGTAAACCTGAAGAGAAGCATCGGAATCTAAAACTGGACTCACTGGAGAGGTTCAAATCATAGAAAGTGAGAGTGTCAGTTCTCTTGTACTTAAGTCGGCATTGTGCCATTTGTATTAAATTCGAATGAAATTTCTGTGTTTCATCGTCAATATGATGGTCCAAGGGATACAGTAAACCTGAAGTGAAGCATCGGAATCCAAAACTGGACTCACAGGAGAGGTTCAAATCATAAAAAGTTAGAGTGTCAGTCCTCTTGTATTTAAGTCCGCATTGTGCCTTTTGTATTAAATTCGGATGCAAACTCTCTGTCTTATCGTCAATAAGAAGGTGCAAGGTATACAGTAAACCTGAAGTGAAGCATCGGAATCTAAAACTGGACTCACAGGAGAGGTTCAAGGCATAGAAAGTGAGAGTGTCGATCCTCTTGTACTTAAGTCGACATTATGCCATTTGTATTAAATTTGGATGCAATTTCTGTGTTTCATCGTCAATAAAAAGGTCCAAGGGATACAGTAAAACTGAAGTGAAGCATCGGAATCTAAAACTGGACTCACAGGAGAGTTTCAAATCATAGAAAGTTAGAGTGTCAGTCCTCTTTTACTTATGTCGGCATTGTGCCTTTTGAATTTAATTCCGATGCTATTTCTGTGTTTCGTTGTCAATAAGAAGGTCCAAGGGATACGGTAAACCTGAAGTGAAGCATGGGAATCTAAATCAGGACTCACAGGAGAGGTTCTAATCATAGAAAGTTAGAATGTCAGTCCTCTTGTCCTTAAGTCGGCATTGTGCCTTTTGTATTAAATTCGGATGCAATTTCTGTGTTTCATCGTCAATCAGAAGGTGCAAGGTATACAGTAAACGTGAAGTGAAGCATCGGAATCTAAAACTGGACTCACAGGAAAGGTTCAAATCATAGAAAGTTAGAATGTCAGACCTCTTGTACGTAAGTCGGTATTGTGCCTTTTGCATTGAATTCGGATGCAATTTCTGTGTTTCATCGTCAATAACAAGGTGCAAGGTATACAGTAAACATTAGGAGAAGCATCGGAATCTAAAACTGGACTCACTGGAGAGGTTCAAATCATAGAAAGTGAGAGTGTCAGTCGTCTTGTAATTAAGTCGGCATTGTGGAATTTGTATTAAAATCGGATGCAATTTCTGTGTTTCATCATCAATAAGAAGGTCCAAGGGATACAGTAAACCTGAAGTGAAGCATCGGAATCAAAAACTGGACTCACAGGAGAGGTTCAAATCATAGAGAGGGAGAGTGTCAGTCCTCTTGTACTTTATCGCCATTGTGATTTTTGTATTAAATTCGGATCCAATTTCTGTGTTACATCGTCAATAAGAAGGTCCAAGGGATACAGTAAACCTGAAGAGAAGCATCGGAATAAAAAACTGGACTCACAGGAGAGATTGAAATCATAGAAAGTTAGAGTGTCACTCCTCTTGTACTTAAGTCGGTATTGTGCATTTTGTATTAAATTCGGATGCAATTTCTGTGTTTCATCATCAATAAGAAGGTCCAAGGGATACAGTAAACATTACGTGAAACATCGGAATCTAAAACTGGACTCGCAAAAGAGGTTCAAATCATAGAATGTCAGAGTGTCAGCCCTCTTGTACATAAGTCGGCATTGTGCCATTTGTATTAAATTCGGATGCAATTTCTGTGTTTCATCGTCAATAAGAATGTCCAAGAGATACAGTAAACCTGAGGTGAAGCATCGGAATCTAAAACTGGACTCACAGGAGAGGTTCAAATCATAGAAAGTTAGAGTGTCAGTACTCTTGTATTTAAGTCGGCATTGTGCCTCTTGTATTAAATTCGGATGCAAACTCTGTGTTTCATCGTCAATAAGAAGGTCCAAGGGATATAGTAAACCTGAAGTGAAGCATCGGAATCTAAAACTGGACTCACAGGAAAGGTTGAAATCATAGAAAGGTGGAGTGTCAGTCCTCTTGTACTTAAGTCAGCATTGTGCCTTTTGAATTTAATTCCGATGCAATTTCTGTGTTTCATCGTCAATAAGAAGGTCCAAGGGAGACAGTAAACCTGAAGTGAAGCATCGGAATCTAAAACTGGACTCACAGGAGAGGTTCAAATCATAGAAAGTGAGAGTGTCAGTCCTCTTTTACTTAAGTCGGCATTGTGCGTTTTGAATTTGATTCCGATGCAATTTCTGTGTTTCATCGTCAATCAGAAGGTCCAAGGGATACAGTAAACCAGAAGTGAAGCGTCGGAATCTAAAACTGGACTCTCAGGAGATGTTCTAATCATAGAAAGTGAGAGTGTCAGTCCTCTTGTACTTAAGTCGCCATTGTGATTTTTGTATTAAATTCGGATGCAATATCTGTGTTTCATCGTCAATAAGAAGGTCCAAGGGATACAGTAAACCTGAAGTGAAGCATCGGAATCTAAAACTGGACTCACAGGAGAGGTTCAAATCATAGAAAGTTAGAGTGTCAGTCCTCTTGTACTTAAGTCGGCATTGTACCTTTTGTATTATATTTGGATGCAATTTCTGTGATTCATTTTCAGTAAGAAGGTGCAAGGTATACAGTAAACCTGAAGTGAAGCATCGGAATCTAAATCTGACCTCACAGGAGAGGTTCGAATCATAGAGAGTGAGAGTGTCAGTCCTCTTGTACTAAAGTCGGCATTGTGCCTTTTGTATTAAATTCGGATGCAATTTCTGTGTTTCATCGTCAACCAGAAGGTGCAAGGTATACAGTAAACGTGAAGTGAAGCATCGGAATCTAAAACTGGACTCACAGGAAAGGTTCAAATCATTGAAAGTTATAATGTCAGACCTCTTGTACGTAAGTCGGTATTGTGCCTTTTGCATTGAATTCGGATGCAATTTCTGTGTTTCATCGTCAATAAGAAGGTGCAAGGTATACAGTAAACATCAGGAGAAGCATCGGAATCTAAAACTGGACTCACTGGAGAGGTTCAAATCATAGAAAGTGAGTGTGTCAGTCCTCTTGTTATTAAGTCGGCATTGTGGAATTTGTATTAAATTCGGATGCAATTTCTGTGTTTCATCATCAATAAGAAGGTCCAAGGGATACAGTAAACCTGAAGTGAAGCATCGGAATCAAAAACTGGACTCACAGGAGAGGTTCAAATCATAGAGAGGGAGAGTGTCAGTCCTCTTGTACTTTATCGCCATTGTGATTTTTGTAATTAATTCGGATCCAATTTCTGTGTTACATCGTCAATAAGAAGGTCCAATGGATACAGTAAACCTGAAGAGAAGCATCGGAATAAAAAACTCGACTCACAGGAGAGATTGAAATCATAGAAAGTTAGAGTGTCACTCCTCTTGTACTTAAGTTGGTATTGTGCGTTTTGTATTACATTCGGATGCAATTTCTGTGTTTCATCATCAATAAGAAGGTCCAAGGGATACAGTAAACATTACGTGAAACATCGGAATCTAAAACTGGACTCGCAAAAGAGGTTCAAATCATAGAATGTCAGAGTGTCAGCCCTCTTGTACTTAAGTCGGCATTGTGCCATTTGTATTAAATTCGGATGCAATTTCTGTGTTTCATCGTCAATAAGAATGTCCAAGAGATACAGTAAACCTGAGGTGAAGCATCGGAATCTAAAACTGGACTCGCAGGAGAGGTTCAAATCATAGAAAGTTAGAGTGTCAGTCCTCTTGTACTTAAGTCGGCATTGTGCCTCTTGTATTAAATTCGGATGCAAACTCTGTGTTTCATCGTCAATAAGAAGGATCAAGGGATATAGTAATCCTGAAGTGAAGCATCGGAATCTAAAACTGGACTCACAGGAAAGGTTCAAATCATAGAAAGTTGGAGTGTCAGTCCTCTTGTACTTAAGTCAGCATTGCGCCTTTTGAATTCAATTCCGATGCAATTTCTGTGTTTCATCGTCAATAAGAAGGTCCAAGGGATACAGTAAACCTGAAGTGAAGCATCGAAATCTAAAACTGGACTCACAGGAGAGGTTCAAATCATAGAAAGTGAGAGTGTCAATCCTCTTTTACTTAAGTCGGCATTGTGCGTTTTGAATTTGATTCCGATGCAATTTCTGTGTTTCATCGTCAATCAGAAAGTCCAAGGGATACAGTAAACCAGAAGTGAAGCGTCGGAATCTAAAACTGGACTCACAGGAGATGTTCAAATCATAGAAAGTGAGAGTGTCAGTCCTCTTGTACTTAAGTCGCCATTGTGATTTTTGTATTAAATTCGGATGCAATTTCTGTGTTTCATCGACAATAAGAAGGTCCAAGGGATACAGTAAACCTGAAGTGAAGCATCGGAATCTAAAACTGGACTCACAGGAGAGGTTCAAATCATAGAAAGTTAGAGTGTCAGTCCTCTTGTACTTAAGTCGGCATTGTACCTTTTGTATTATATTTGGATGCAATTTCTGTGATTCATCGTCAGTAAGAAGGTGCAAGGTGTACAGTAAACCTGAAGTGAAGCATCGGAATCTAAATCTGACCTCACAGAAGAGGTTCGAATCATAGAGAGTGAGAGTGTCAGTCCTCTTGTACTAAAGTCGGCATTGTGCCATTTGTTTTAAATTCGGATGCAATTTCTGTGTTTCATCGTCAATAAGAAGGTCCAAGGGATGAAGTAAACCTGAAGTGAAGCATCGGAATCTAAAACTGGACTCACAGGAGAGGTTCAAATCATAGAAAGTGAAAGTGTCAGTCCTCTTGTACTTAAGCCGCCATTGTGCCATTTGTATTAAATTCGGTTGCAATTTCTGTGTTTCATCGTCAATAAGAAGGTCCAAGGGATACAGTAAACCTGAAGTGAAGCATCGGAATCTAAAACTGGACTCACAGGAGAGGTTCAAATCATAGAAAGTTAGAGTGTCAGTCCTCTTGTACTTAAGTCGGCATTGTGCCCTTTGTATTTAATTCGAATGCAAACTCTGTGTTTCATCGTCAATAAGAAGGTCCAAGGGATACAGTAAACCTTAAGTGAAGCATCAGAATTAAAAACTGGACTCTTAGGAGAGGTTCAAATCATAGAAAGTTAGAATGTCAGTCCTCTTGTACTTAAGTCGGCATTGTGCCTTTTGAATTTAATTCCGATGCTTTTTCTGTTTTTCATTGTCAATAAGAAGGCCCAAGGGATACAGTAAACCTGAAGTGAAGCATCGGAATCTAAAACTGGACTCACAGGAGAGGCTCAAATCATGGAAAGTTAGAATGTCAGTCCTCTTGGACTTAAGTCTGCATTGTGCCTTTTGCATTAAATTCGGATGCAATTTCTGTGTTTCATCGTCAATAAGATGGTGCAAGGTATACAGCAAACCTGAAGTGAAGCATCGGAATCTAAAACTGGACTCACAGGAGAGGTTCAAATCGTAGAAAGTTAGAGTGTCAGTCCTCTTGTACTTAAGTCGGCATTGTGCCTTTTGAATTTAATTCCGATGCAATTTCTGTGTTTCATCGTCAATAAGAAGGTCCAAGGGATACAGTAAACCTGAAGTGAAGCATCGGAATCTAAACTGGACTCACAGGAGAGGTGCAAATCATAGAAAGTTAGAGTGTCAGTCCTCTTGTACTTAAGTCGGCATTGTACCTTTTGTATTAAATTCGGATGCAAACTCTGTGTTTCATCGTCAATAAGAAGGTCCAAGGGATACAGTAAACCTGAAGTGAAGAATCGGAATCTAAAACTGGACTCACAGGAGAGGTTCAAATCATAGAAAGTTAGAGTGTCAGTATTCTTGTACTTAAGTCGGCCTTGTGCCTTTCGTATTAGATTCGGATGTAATTTCTATGATTCATCGTCAATAAGAAGGTCGAAGGGATACACTAAACCCTAAGTGAAGCATCGGAATCTAATACTATACTCACAGGAGAGGTTCTAATCATAGAAAGTTAGAGTGTCAGTCCTCTTGTACCTAAGTCGGCATTGTGCCTTTTGAATTTAATTCCGATGCTATTTCTGTGTTTCATTGTCAATAAGAAGGTCCAAGGGATACAGTAAACCTGAAGTGAAGCATCGGAATCTAAAAGTGGACTCACAGGAGAGGTTCAAATCAAAGAAAGTTAGAATGTCAGTTCTCTTGTACTTAAGTCGGCATTGTGCCTTTTGTATTACATTCGGATGCAATTTCTGTCTTTCATCGTCAATAAGAAGGCGCAAGGTATACAGTAAACCTGAAGTGAAGCATCGGAATCTTAAACTGGACTCACAGGAGAGGTTCAAATCATAGAAAGTGAGAATGTCAGTCCTTTTGTACTTAAGTCGGCATTGTGCCATTTGTATTAAATTCGGATGCAATATCTGTGTTTCATCGTCAATAAGAAGGTCCAAGGGATACAGTAAACCTGAAGTGAAGCATCGGAATCTAAAACTGGACTCACAGGAGAGGTTCAAATCATAGAAAGTTCGAGTGTCAGTCCTCTTTTACTTAAGTCAGCATTGTGCCATTTTAATTTAATTCCGATGCTATTTCTGTGTTTCATTGTCAATAAGAAGGTCCAAGGGATACAGTAAACCTGAAGTGAAGCATAGGAATCTAAAAGTGGACTCACAGGAGGGGTTCTAATCATAGAAAGTTAGAATGTCATTCCTCTTGTACTTAAGTTGGCATTGTGCCTTTTGTATTACATTCGGATGCAATTTCTGTGTTTCATCGTCAATAAGAACGTGCAAGGTATACAGTAAACCTGAAGTGAAGCATCGGAATCTAAAACTGGACTCACAGGAGTGGTTCAAATCATAGAAAGTGAGAGTGTCAGTCCTCTTGTACTTAAGTCGCCATTGTGCCTTTTGTATTAAATTCGGATGCAATTTCTGTGTTTCATCGTCAATAAGAAGGTCCAAGCGATACAGTAAACCTGAAGTGAAGCATCGGAATCCAAAACTGGACTCACAGAAGAGGTTCAAATCAACGAAAGTTAGAGTGTCAGTCCTCTTGTATTTAAGTCGGCATTGTGCCTTTTGTATTAAATTCGGATGCAAACTCTGTGTTTCATCGTCAATAAGAAGGTGCAAGGTATACAGTAAACCTGAAGTGAAGCATCGGAATCTAAAACTGGACTCAAAGGAGAGGTTCAAATCATAGAAAGTGAGAGTGTCAGTCCTCTTGTACTTATGTCGGCATTGTGGCATTTGTATTAAATTCGGATGCAATTTCTGTGTTTCATCGTCAATAAGAAGGCGCAAGGTATACAGTAAACCTGAAGTGAAGCATCGGAATCTTAAACTGGACTCACAGGAGAGGTTCAAATCATAGAAAGTGAGAGTGTCAGTCCTTTTGTACTGAAGTCGGCATTGTGCCATTTGTATTAAATTCCGATGCAATTTCTGTGTTTCATCGTCAATAGGAAGATCCAAAGGATACAGTAAAACTGAAATGAAGCATCGGAATCTAAAACAGGACTCACAGGTGAGATTCAAATCATAAAAAGTTAGAGTGTCTCTCCTCTTGTACCTAATTCGGTATTGTGCCTTTTGTATTAAATTCGGATGCAATTTCTTTGTTTCATCGCCAATAAGAAGGTCCAAGGGATACAGTAAACCTTAAATAAATCATCGGAATCTAAAACTGGACTCACAGAAGAAGTTCAAATCATAGAAAGTTAGAGTGTCAGTCATCTTGTACTTATGTCGGCATTGTGATTTTTGAATTTAATTCCGATGCAATTTCTGTGTTTCATCGTCAATAAGAAGGTCCAAGGGATACAGTTAACCTGAAGTGAAGCATCAGAAGCTAAAACTGGGCTCACAGGAGAGTTTCAAATCATAGAAAGTGAGAGTGTCAGTCCTTTTGTACTTAAGTCGGCATTGTGCCATTTGTATTAAATTCGGGTGCAATTTCTGGGTTTCATCGTCAATAAGAAGGTCCAAGGGATACAGTAAATATTTAGTGAAGCATCGGAATCTAAAACTGGACTCGCAAAAGAGGTTCAAATCATAGAATGTCAGAGTGTCAGCCCTCTTGTACTTAAGTCGGCATTGTGCCATTTGTATTAAATTCGGATGCAATTTCTGTGTTTCATCGTCAATAAGAATGTCCAAGGGATACAGTAAACCTGAGGTGAAGCATCGGAATCTAAAACTGGACTCACAGGAGATGTTCAAATCATAGAAAGTGAAAGTGTCAGTCCTCTTGTACTTAAGCCGCCATTGTGATTTTTGTATTAAATTCGGATGCAATTTCTGTGTTTCATCGTTAATAAGAAGGTCCAAGGGATACAGTAAACCTGAAGTGAAGCATCGGAATCTTAACTGGACTCACAGGAGAGGTGCAAATCATAGAAAGTTTGAGTGTCAGTCCTCTTGTACTTAAGTCGGCATTGTGCCTTTTGAATTTAATTCCGATGCAATTTCTGTGTTTCATCGTCAATAAGAAGGTCCAAGGGATACAGTAAACCTGAAGTGAAGCATCGGAATCTAAAACTGGACTCACAGGAGATGTTCAAATCATAGAAAGTGAGAGTGTCAGTCCTCTTGTACTTAAGTCGCCATTGTGATTTTTGTATTAAATTCGGATGCAATTTCTGTGTTTCATCGTCAATTAGAAGGTCCAAGGGATACAGTAAACCTGAAGTGAAGCATCGGAATCTAAAACTGGAATCGCAGGAGAGGTTCAAATCTTAGAAAGTGAGAGTGGCAGTCCTCTTGTACTTAAGACGGCATTGTGCCTTTTGAATTTAATTCCGATGCATTTTCTGAGTTTCATCGTCAATAAGAAGGTGCAAGGTATACAGTAGATCTGAAGTGAAGCATCGGAATTTAAATCTGACCCACAGGAGAGGTTCGAATCATAGAAAGTGAGAGTGTCAGTCCTCCTGTACTTAAATCGGCATTGTGAAATTTGTATTAAATTCGGATGTAATTTCTGTGAATCGTCGTCAATAAGAAGGTCCAAGGGATACAGTAAACCTGAAGTGAAGCATCGGAATCTAAAACTGGACTCACAGGGGAGGTTCAAATCATAGAAAGTGAGAGTGTCAGTACTCTTGTACTTAAGTCGCCATTGTGCCTGTTGTATTAAATTCGGATGCAATTTCTGTTTTCATCGTCAATAAGAAGGTCCAAGGGATACAGTAAACCTGAAGTAAAGCATCGGAATCTAAAACTGGACTCACAGGAGAGGTTCAAATCATAGAAAGTGAGAGTGTCAGTCCTCTTGTACTTAAGCCGCCATTGTGATTTTTGTATTAAATTCGGATGCAATTTCTGTGTTTCATCGTCAATAAGAAGGTCCAAGGGATACAGTAAACCTGAAGTGAAGCATCGGTATCTAAACTGGACTCACAGGAGAGGTGCAAATCATAGAAAGTTAGAGTGTCAGTCCTCTTTTACTTAAGTCAGCATTGTGCCATTTTAATTTAATTCCGATGCTATTTCTGTGTTTCATTGTCAATAAGAAGGTCCAAGGGATACAGTAAACCTGAAGTGAAGCATAGGAATCTAAAAGTAGACTCACAGGAGGGGTTCTAATCATAGAAAGTTAGAATGTCATTCCTCTTGTACTTAAGTTGGCATTGTGCCTTTTGTATTACATTCGGATGCAATTTCTGTGTTTCATCGTCAATAAGAACGTGCAAGGTATACAGTAAACCTGAAGTGAAGCATCGGAATCTAAAACTGGACTCACAGGAGAGGTTCAAATCATAGAAAGTGAGAGTGTCAGTCCTCTTGTACTTAAGTCGCCATTGTGCCTTTTGTATTAAATTCGGATGCAATTTCTGTGTCTCATCGTCAATAAGAAGGTCCAAGCGATACAGTAAACCTGAAGTGAAGCATCGGAATCCAAAACTGGACTCACAGAAGAGGTTCAAATCAAAGAAAGTTAGAGTGTCAGTCCTCTTGTATTTAAGTCGGCATTGTGGCATTTGTATTAAATTCGGATGCAATTTCTGTGTTTCATCGTCAATAAGAAGGCGCAAGGTATACAGTAAACCTGAAGTGAAGCATCGGAATCTTAAACTGGACTCACAGGAGAGGTTCAAATCATAGAAAGTGAGAGTGTCAGTCCTTTTGTACTGAAGTCGGCATTGTGCCATTTGTATTAAATTCCGATGCAATTTCTGTGTTTCATCGTCATTAGGAAGATCCAAAGGATACAGTAAAACTGAAATGAAGCATCGGAATCTAAAACAGGACTCACAGGTGAGATTCAAATCATAAAAAGTTAGAGTGTCTCTCCTCTTGTACCTAATTCGGTATTGTGCCTTTTGTATTAAATTCGGATGCAATTTCTTTGTTTCATCGCCAATAAGAAGGTCCAAGGGATACAGTAAACCTTAAATAAATCATCGGAATCTAAAACTGGACTCACAGAAGAAGTTCAAATCATAGAAAGTTAGAGTGTCAGTCATCTTGTACTTATGTCGGCATTGTGCCATTTGTATTAAATTCGGGTGCAATTTCTGGGTTTCATCGTCAATAAGAAGGTCCAAGGGATACAGTAAATATTTAGTGAAGCATCGGAATCTAAAACTGGACTCGCAAAAGAGGTTCAAATCATAGAATGTCAGAGTGTCAGCCCTCTTGTACTTAAGTCGGCATTGTGCCATTTGTATTAAATTCGGATGCAATTTCTGTGTTTCATCGTCAATAAGAAAGTCCAAGGGATACAGTAAACCTGAGGTGAAGCATCGGAATCTAAAACTGGACTCACAGGAGATGTTCAAATCATAGAAAGTGAAAGTGTCAGTCCTCTTGTACTTAAGCCGCCATTGTGATTTTTGTATTAAATTCGGATGCAATTTCTGTGTTTCATCGTTAATAAGAAGGTCCAAGGGATACAGTAAACCTGAAGTGAAGCATCGGAATCTTAACTGGACTCACAGGAGAGGTGCAAATCATAGAAAGTTAGAGTGTCAGTCCTCTTGTACTAAAGTCGCCATTGTGCCTTTTGTATTAAATTCGGATGCAATTTCTGTGTTTCATCGTCAATAAGAAGGTCCAAGGGATACAGTAAACCTGAAGTGAAGCATCGGAATCCAATACTGGACTCACAGGAGAGGTTCAAATCATAGAAAGTTAGAGTGTCAGTCCTCTTGTACTTAAGTCGGCATTGTGCCTCTTGTATTAAATTCGGATGCAAACTCTGTGTTTCATCGTCAATAAGAAGGTCCAAGGGATATAGTAAACCTGAAGTGAAGCATCGGAATCAAAAACTGGACTCACAGGAAAGGTTCAAATCATAGAAAGTTAGAGTGTCAGTCCTCTTGTACTTAAGTCTGCATTGTGCCTTTTGAATTTCATTCCGATGCAATTTCTGTGTTTCATCGTCAATAAGAAGGTCCAAGGGATACAGTAAACCTGAAGTGAAGCATCGGAATCTAAAACTGGACTCACAGGAGAGGTTCAAATCATAGAAAGTGAGAGTGTCAGTCCTCTTTTACTTAAGTCGGCATTGTGCGTTTTGAATTTGATTCCGATGCAATTTCTGTGTTTCATCGTCGATCAGAAGGTCCAAGGGATACAGTGAACCAGAAATGAAGACTCGGAATCTAAAAGTGGACTCACAGGAGATGTTCAAATCATAGAAAGTGAGAGTGTCAGTCCTCTTGTACTTAAGCCGCCATTGTGATTTTTGTATTAAATTCGGATGCAATTTCTGTGTTTTATCGTCAATAAGATGGTCCAAGGGATACAGTAAACCTGAAGTGAAGCATCGGAATCTAAACTGGACTCACAGTAGAGGTGCAAATCATAGAAAGTTAGAGTGTCAGTCCTCTTGTACTTAGGTCGGCATTGTACCTTTTGTATTAAATTCGGATGCAAACTCTGTGTTTCATCGTCAATTAGAAGGTACAAGGGATACAGTAAACCTGAAGTGAAGCATGGGAATGTAAAACTGGACTCACAGGAGAGGTTCAAATCATAGAAAGTTAGAGTGTAAGTCCTCTTGTACCTAAGTCGGCATTGTGCCTTTTGAATTTAATTCCGATGCTATTTCTGTGTTTCATTGTCAATAAGAAGGTCCAAGGGATACAGTAAACCTGAAGTGAAGCATCGGAATCTAAAAGTGGACTCACAGGAGAGGCTCAAATCATAGAAAGTTAGAATGTCAGTCCTCTTGTACTTAAGTCGGCATTGTGCCTTTTGTATTACATTCGGATGCAATTTCTGTGTTTCATCGTCAATAAGAAGGCGCAAGGTATACAGTAAACCTGAAGTGAAGCATCGGAATCTTAAACTGGACTCACAGGAGAGGTTCAAATCATAGAAAGTGAGAGTGTCAGTCCTCTTGTACTTAAGTCGGCATTGTGCCATTTGTATTAAATTCGGATGCAATATCTGTGTTTCATCGTCAATAAGAAGGTCCAAGGGATACAGTAAACCTGAAGAGAAGCATCGGAATTTAAAACTGGACTCACAGGAGAGGTTCAAATCATAGAAAGTTCGAGTGTCAGTCCTCTTTTACTTAAGTCAGCATTGTAGCTTTTTAATTTAATTCCGATGCTATTTCTGTGTTTCATTGTCAATAAGAAGGTCCAAGGGATACAGTAAACCCAAAGTGAAGCATAGGAATCTAAAAGTGGACTCACAGGAGGGGTTCTAATCATAGAAAGTTAGAATGTCATTCCTCTTGTACTTAAGTTGGCATTGTGCCTTTTCTATTACATTCGGATGCAATTTCTGTGTTTCATCGTCAATAAGAAGGTGCAAGGTATACAGTGAACCTGAAGTGAAGCATCGGAATCTAAAACTGGACTCACAGGAGAGGTTCAAATCATAGTAAGTGAGAGTGTCAGTTCTCTTCTACTTAGGTCGGCATTGTGCCTTTTGAATTTAATTCCGATGCAATTTCTGTGTTTCATCGTCAATAGGAAGATCCAAAGGATACAGTAAAACTGAAGTGAAGCATCGGAATCTAAAACAGGACTCACAGGAGAGATTCAAATCATAGAAAGTTAGAGTGTCTCTCTTCTTGTACCTAATTCGGTATTGTGCCTTTTGTATTAAATTCGGATGCAATTTCTGTGTTTCATCGTCAATAAGAAGGTCCAAGGGATACAGTAAACCTTAAATAAATCATCGGAATCTAAAACGGGACTCACAGGAGAGGTTCAAATCAAAGAAAGTTAGAGTGTCAGTCCTCTTGTACATATGTCGGCATTGTGCCTTTTGTATTAATTTCGGATGCAAACTCTGTGTTTCATCGTCAATAAGAAGGTCCAAGGGATTCAGCAAACCTGAAGTGAAGCATCGGAATCTAAAACTGGACTCACAGGAGAGGTTCAAATCATAGAAAGTTAGAGTGTCAGTCCTCTTGTATTTAGGTCGGCATTGTGCCTTTTGTATTAAATTCGGATGCAAACTCTGTATCTCATCTTCAATAAGAAGGTGCAAGGTATACAGTAAACCTGAAGTGAAGCATCGGAACCCAAAACTGGACTCACAGGAGAGGTTCAAGTCATAGAAAGTGAGAGTGTCAGTCCTCTTGTACTTAAGTCGGCATTGTGCCATTTGTTTTAAATTCGGATGCAATTTCTGTGTTTCATCGTCAATAAGAAGGTACAAGGGATACAGTTAACCTGAAGTGAAGCATCAGAAGCTAAAACTGGGCTCACAGGAGAGGTTCAAATCATAGAAAGTGAGAGTGTCAGTCCTTTTGTACTTAAGTCGGCATTGTAACATTTGTATTAAATTCGGGTGCAACGTCTGGGTTTCATCGTCAATAAGAAGGTCCAAGGGGTACAGTAAACCTGAAGTGAAGCATCGGAATCAAAAACTTGACTCACAGGAAAGGTTCAAATCATAGAAAGTGAGAGTGTCAGACCTCTTGTACTTAAGTCGGCATTGTGGCATTTGTATTAAATTTGGATGCACTTTCTGTGTTTCATCGTCAATAAGAAGGTCTAAGGGATACAGTGAACCCGAAGTGAAGCATCGGAATCCAAAACTGGACTCACAGGAGAGGTTCAAATCATAGAAAGTTAGAGTGTCAGTCCTCTTGTATTTAGGTCGGCATTGTGCCTTTTGTATTAAATTCGGATGCAAACTCTGTATCTCATCTTCAATAAGAAGGTGCAAGGTATACAGTAAACCTGAAGTGAAGCATCGGAACCCAAAACTGGACTCACAGGAGAGGTTCAAGTCATAGAAAGTGAGAGTGTCAGTCCTCTTGTACTTAAGTCGGCATTGTGCCATTTGTTTTAAATTCGGATGCAATTTCTGTGTTTCATCGTCAATAAGAAGGTCCAAGGGATGCAGTAAACCTGAAGTGAAGCATCGGAATCTAAAACTGGACTCACAGGAGATGTTCAAATCATAGAAAGTGAAAGTGTCAGTCCTCTTGTACTTATGCCGCCATTGTGCCTTTTGTATTAAATTCGGTTGCAATTTCAGTGTTTCATCGTCAATAAGAAGGTCCAAGGGATACAGTAAACCTGAAGTGAAGCATCGGAATCAAAAACTGGACTCACAGGAGAGATTCAAATCATAGAAAGTGAGAGTGTCAGTCCTCTTTTACTTAAGTCGGCATTGTGCGTTTTGAATTTGATTCCGATGCAATTTCTGTGTTTCATCGTCAATCAGAAGATCCAAGGGATACAGTGAAGCAGAAGTGAAGCGTCGGAATCTAAAACTGGACTCACAGGAGATGTTCAAATCATAGAAAGTGAGAGTGTCAGTCCTCTTGTACTTAAGTCGCCATTGTGATTTTTGTATTAAATTCGGATGCAATTTCTGTGTTTCATCGTCAATAAGAAGGTCCAAGGGATACAGTAAACCTGAGGTGAAGCATCGGAATCTAAAACTGGACTCACTGGAGATGTTCAAATCATAGAAAGTGAAAGTGTCAGTCCTCTTGTACTTAAGTCGCCATTGTGCCTTTTGTGTTAAATTCGGATGCAATTTCTGTGTTTCATCGTCAATAAGAAGGTCCAAGGGATACAGTAAACCTGAAGTGAAGCATCGGAATCCAAAACTGGACTCACAGGAGAGGTTCAAATCATAGAAAGTTAGAGTGTCAGTCCTCTTGTACTTAAGTCGGCATTGTGCCTCTTGTATTAAATTCGGATGCAAACTCTGTGTTTCATCGTCAATAAGAAGGTCCAAGGGATATAGTAAACTTGAAGTGAAGCATCGGAATCTAAAACTGGACTCACAGGAAAGGTTCAAATCATAGAAAATTAGAGTGTCAGTCCTCTTGTACTTAAGTCAGCATTGTGCCTTTTGAATTTAATTCCGATGCAATTTCTGTGTTTCATCGTCAATAACAAGGTTCAAGGGATACAGTAAACCTGAAGTGAAGCATCGGAATCTAAAACTGGACTCACAGGAGTGGTTCAAATCATAGAAAGTGAGAGTGTCAGTCCTCTTTTACTTAAGTCGGCATTGTGCGTTTTGAATTTGATTCCGATGCAATTTCTGTGTTTCATCTCCTATCAGAAGGTCCAAGGGATACAGTGAACCAGAAGTGAAGCGTCGGAATCCAAAACTGGACTCACAGGAGATGTTCAAATCATAGAAAGTGAGAGTGTCAGTCCTCTTGTACTTAAGTCGCCATTGTGATTTTTGTATTAAATTCGGTTGCAATTTCTGTGTTTCATCGTCAATAAGAAGGTCCAAGGGATACAGTAAACCTGAAGTGAAGCATCGGAATCTAAATCTGACCTCACAGGAGAGGTTCGAATCATAGAGAGTGAGAGTGTCAGTCCTCCTGTACTTAAGTCGGCATTGTGCCATTTGTTTTAAATTCGGATGCAATTTCTGTGTTTCATCGTCAATAAGAAGGTCCAAGGGATGCAGTAAACCTGATGTGAAGCATCGGAATCTAAAACTGGACTCACAGGAGAGGTTCAAATCATAGAAAGTGAAAGTGTCAGTCCTCTTGTACTTAAGCCGCCATTGTGCCTTTTGTATTAAATTCGGTTGCAATTTCTGTGTTTCATCGTCAATAAGAAGGTCCAAGGGATACAGTAAACCTGAAGTGAAGCATCGGAATCTTAAACTGGAATCACAGGAGAGGTTCAAATCATAGAAAGTGAGAGTGGCAGTCCTCTTGTACTTAAGACGGCATTGTGCCCTATGAATTTAATTCCGATGCTTTTTCTGTGTTTCATTGTCAATAAGAAGGTCCAAGGGATACAGTAAACCTGAAGTGAAGCATCGGAATCGAAAACTGGACTCACAGGAGAGGTTCAAATCATAAAAAGTTAGAATGTCAGGCCGCTTGTACTTAAGTCTGCATTGTGCCTTTTGCATTAAATTCGGATGCAATTTCTGTATTTCATCGTCAATAAGAAGGTGCAAGATATACAGCAAACCTGAAGTGAAGCATCGGAATCTAAAACTGGACTCACAGGAGAGGTTCAAATCATAGAAAGTTAGAGTGTCAGTCCTCTTGTACTTAAGTCGGCATTGCGCCTTTTGAATTTAATTCCGATACAATTTCTGTGTTTCATCGTCAATAAGAAGGTCCAAGGGATACAGTAAACCTGAAGTGAAGCATCGGAATCTAAAACTGGACTCACAGGAGATGTTCAAATCATAGAAAGTGAGAGTGTCAGTCCTCTTGTACTTAAGTCGCCATTGTGATTTTTGTATTAAATTCGGATGCAATTTCTGTGTTTCATCGTCAATTAGAAGGTCCAAGGGATACAGTAAACCTGAAGTGAAGCATCGGAATCTAAAACTGGAATCACAGGAGAGGTTCAAATCATAGAAAGTGAGAGTGGCAGTCCTCTTGTACTTAAGACGGCATTGTGCCTTTTGAATTTAATTCCGATGCATTTTCTGAGTTTCATCGTCAATAAGAAGGTGCAAGGTATACAGTAGATATGAAGTGAAGCATCGGAATCTAAATCTGACCCACAGGAGAGGTTCGAATCATAGAAAGTGAGAGTGTCAGTCCTCTTGTACTTAAGTCGGCATTGTGAAATTTGTATTAAATTCGGATGCAATTTCTGTGTTTCGTCGTCTATAAGAAGGTCCAAGGGATACAGTAAACCTGAAGCTAAGCATCGGAATCTAAAACTGGACTCACAGGGGAGGTTCAAATCATACAAAGTGATAGTGTCAGTACTCTTGTACTTATGTCGCCATTGTGCCTCTTGTATTAAATTCGGATGCAATTTCTGTTATCATCGTCAATAAGAAGGTATAAGGGATACAGTAAACCTGAAGTAAAGCATCGGAATCTAAAACTGGACTCACAGGAGAGGTTCAAATCACAGAAAGTGAGAGTGTCAGTCCTCATTTACTGAAGTCGGCATTGTGCGTTTTAAGTTTAATTCCGATGCTATATCTGTGTTTCATCGTCAATAAGAAGGTCCAAGGGATACAGTAAACCTGAAGTGAAGCACCGGTATCTAGAACTTGACTCACAGGAGATGTTCAAATCATAGAAAGTGAGAGTGTCAGTCCTCTTGTACTTAAGCCGCCATTGTGATTTTTGTATTAAATTCGGATGCAATTTCTGTGTTTCATCGTCAATAAGAAGGTCCAAGGGATACAGTAAACCTGAAGTGAAGCATCGGAATCTAAACTGGACTCACAGGAGAGGTGCAAATCATAGAAAGTTAGAGTGTCAGTCCTCTTGTACTTATGTCGGCATTGTACCTTTTGTATTAAATTCGGATGCAAACTCTGTGTTTCATCGTCAATTAGAAGGTCCAAGGGATACAGTAAACCTGAAGTGAAGCATGGGAATGTAAAACTGGACTCACAGGAGAGGTTCAAGTCATAGAAAGTGAGAGTGTCAGTCCTCTTGTACTTAAGTCGGCATTGTGACATTTGTTTTAAATTCGGATGCAATTTCTGTGTTTCATCGTCAATAAGAAGGTACAAGGGATACAGTTAACCTGAAGTGAAGCATCAGAAGCTAAAACTGGGCTCACAGGAGAGGTTCAAATCATAGAAAGTGAGAGTGTCAGTCCTTTTGTACTTAAGTCGGCATTGTAACATTTGTATTAAATTCGGGTGCAACTTCTGGGTTTCATCGTCAATAAGAAGGTCCAAGGGGTACAGTAAACCTGAAGTGAAGCATCGGAATCAAAAACTTGACTCACAGGAAAGGTTCAAATCATAGAAAGTGAGAGAGTCAGACCTCTTGTACTTAAGTCGGCATTTGTATTAAATTTGGATGCAATTTCTGTGTTTCATCGTCAATAAGAAGGTCTAAGGGATACAATAAACCTGAAGTGAAGCATCGGAATCTAAAACTGGACTCACAGGAGAGTTTCAAATCATAGAAAGTTTGAGTGTCACTCCTCTTGTACTTGAGTCGGTATTGTGAATTTTGTATTAAATACGGGTGCAATTTCTGTGTGTCATCGTCAATAAGAAGGTCCAAGGGATACAGTAAACCTGAAGTGATGCATCGGACTCTAAAACTGGACTCACAGGAGAGGTTCAAATCATAGAAAGTTAGAATGTCTGTCCTCTTGTACTTAAGTCGGCATTGTGCTTTTTGTATTGAATTCGGATGCAATATCTGTGTTTCATCGTCAATAAGAAGGTGCACAGTATACAGTAAACCTGAAGAGAAGCATCGGAATCTAAAACTGGACTCACTGGAGAGGTTCAAATCATAGAAAGTGAGAGTGTCAGTCCTCTTGTACTTAAGTCGGCATTGTGGCATTTGTATTAAATTCGAATCCAATTTCTATGTTTCATCGTCAATAAGAAGGTCCAAGGGATACAGTAAACCTGAAGTGAAGCATCGGAATCCAAAACTGGACTCACAGGAGAGGTTCAAATCATAGAAAGTTAGAGTGTCAGTCCTCTTGTATTTAGGTCGGCATTGTGCCTTATGTATTAAATTCGGATGCAAACTCTGTATCTCATCGTCAATAAGAAGGTGCAAGGTATACAGTAAACCTGAAGTGAAGTATCGGAACCTAAAACTGGACTCACAGGAGAGGTTCAAGTCATAGAAAGTGAGAGTGTCAGTCCTCTTGTACTTAAGTCATACATTGTGCCATTTGTATTAAATTTGCATGCAATTTCTGTGTTTCATCGTCAATAAAAAGGTCCAAGGGATTCAGTAAACCTGAAGTGAAGCATCGGAATCTAAAACTGGACTCACAGAAGAAGTTCAAATCATAGAAAGTTAGAGTGTCAGTCATCTTGTACTTAAGTCTGCATTGTGATTTTTGAATATAATTCCGATGCAATTTCTGTGTTTCATCGTCAATAAGAAGGTACAAGGGATACAGTTAACCTGAAGTGAGGCATCAGAAGCTAAAACTGGGCTCACAGGAGAGGTTCAAATCATAGAAAGTGAGAGTGTCAGTCCTTTTGTACTTAAGTCGGCATTGTGCCATTTGTATTAAATTCGGATGCAAACTCTGTGTTTCATCGTCAATAAGAAGGTTTAAGGGATATAGTAAACATGAAGTAAAGCATCGGAATCTAAAACTGGACTCACAGGAAAGGTTCAAATCATAGAAAGTTAGAGTGTCAGTCCTCTTGTACTTAAGTCAGCATTGTGCCTTTTGAATTTCATTCCGATGCAATTTCTGTGTTTCATCGTCAATAAGAAGGTCCAAGGGATACAGTAAACCTGAAGTGAAGCATCGGAATCTAAAACTGGACTCACAGGAGAGGTTCAAATCATAGAAAGTGAGAGTGTCAGTCCTCTTTTACTTAAGTCGGCATTGTGCGTTTTGAATTTGATTCCGATGCAATTTCTGTGTTTCATCGTCAATCAGATGATCCAAGGGATACAGTGAAGCAGAAGTGAAGCGTCGGAATCTAATACTGGTCTCACAGGAGATGTTCAAATCATAGAAAGTGAGAGTGTCAGTCCTTTTGTACTTAAGTAGGCATTGTGCCATTTGTATTAAATTCGGATGCAATTTCTGTGTTTCATTGTCAATAAGAAGGTCCAAGTGATGCAGTAAACCTGAAGTGAAGCATCGGAATCTAAAACTGGACTCACAGGAGATGTTCAAATCATAGAAAGTGAAAGTGTCAGTCCTCTTGTACTTATGCCGCCATTGTGCCTTTTGTATTAAATTCGGTTGCAATTTCTGTGTTTCATCGTCAATAAGAAGGTCCAAGGGATACAGTAAACCTGAAGTGAAGCATCGGAATCAAAAACTGGACTCACAGGAGAGATTCAAATCATAGAAAGTTAGAGTGTCACTCCTCTTGTACTTAAGTCGGTATTGTGCCTTTTGTATTAAATTCGGATGCAATTTCTGTGTTTCATCATCAATAAGAAGGTCCAAGGGATACAGTAAACATTAAGTGAAGCATCGGAATCTAAAACTGGACTCGCAAAAGAGGTTCAAATCATAGAATGTCAGAGTGTCAGCCCTCTTGTACTTAAGTCGGCATTGTGCCATTTGTATTAAATTCGGATGCAATTTCTGTGTTTCATCGTCAATAAGAATGTCCAAGGGATACAGTAAACCTGAGGTGAAGCATCGGAATCTAAAACTGGACTCACTGGAGATGTTCAAATCATAGAAAGTGAAAGTGTCAGTCCTCTTGTACTTAAGTCGCCATTGTGCCTTTTGTGTTAAATTCGGATGCAAACTCTGTGTTTCATCGTCAATAAGAAGGTCCAAGAGATATAGTAAACTTGAAGTGAAGCATCGGAATCTAAAACTGGACTCACAGGAAAGGTTCAAATCATAGAAAGTTAGAGTGTCAGTCCTCTTGTACTTAAGTCAGCATTGTGCCTTTTGAATTTAATTCCGATGCAATTTCTGTGTTTCATCGTCAATAACAAGGTTCAAGGGATACAGTAAACCTGAAGTGAAGCATCGGAATCTAAAACTGGACTCACAGGAGTGGTTCAAATCATAGAAAGTGAGAGTGTCAGTCCTCTTTTACTTAAGTCGGCATTGTGCGTTTTGAATTTGATTCCGATGAAATTTCTGTGTTTCATCGTCAATCAGAAGGTCCAAGGGATACAGTGAACCTGAAGTGAAGCGTCGGAATCTAAAACTGGACTCACAGGAGATGTTCAAATCATAGAAAGTGAGAGTGTCAGTCCTCTTGTACTTAAGTCGCTATTGTGATTTTTGTATTAAATTCGGATGCAATTTCTGTGTTTCATCGTCAATAAGAAGGTCCAAGGGATACAGTAAACCTGAAGTGAAGCATCGGAATCTAAAACTGGACTCACAGGAGAGGTTCAAATCATAGAAAGTTAGAGTGTCAGTCCTCTTGTACTTAAGTCGGCATTGTACCTTTTGTATTATATTCGGATGCAATTTCTGTGTTCCATCGTCAGTAAGAAGGTGCAAGGTATACAGTTAACCTGAAGTGAAGCATCGGAATCTAAATCTGACCTCACAGGAGAGGTTCGAATCATAGAGAGTGAGAGTGTCAGTCCTCCTGTACTTAGGTCGGCATTGTGCCATTTGTTTTAAATTCGGATGCAATTTCTGTGTTTCATCGTCAATAAGAAGGTCCAAGGGATGCAGTAAACCTGAAGTGAAGCATCGGAATCTAAAACTGGACTCACAGGAGAGGTTCAAATCATAGAAAGTGAAAGTGTCAGTCCTCTTGTACTTAAGCCGCCATTGTGCCTTTTGTATTAAATTCGGTTGCAATTTCTGTGTTTCATCGTCAATAAGAAGGTCCACGGGATACAGTAAATCTGAAGTGAAGCATCGGAATCTAAAACTGGAATCACAGGAGAGGTTCAAATCATATAAAGTGAGAGTGGCAGTCCTCTTGTACTTAAGACGGCATTGTGCCTTTTGAATTTAATTCCGATGCTTTTTCTGTGTTTCATTGTCAATAAGAAGGTCCAAGGGATACAGTAAACCTGAAGTGAAGCATCGGAATCGAAAACTGGACTCACAGGAGAGGTTCAAATCAGTAAAAGTTAGAATGTCAGTCCGCTTGTACTTAAGTCTGCATTGTGCCTTTTGCATTAAATTCGGATGCAATTTCTGTATTTCATCGTCAATAACAAGGTGCAAGGTATACAGCAAACCT
The DNA here is from genome assembly GCF_021461395.2 of Schistocerca americana. Lineage (NCBI taxonomy): Eukaryota > Metazoa > Arthropoda > Insecta > Orthoptera > Acrididae > Schistocerca > Schistocerca americana. Next base: position 34,556,846 of record NC_060128.1, read on the forward strand.
GAAGTGAAGCATCGGAATCTAAAACTGGACTCACAGGAGAGGTTCAAATCATAGAAAGTTAGAGTGTCAGTCCTCTTGTACTTAAGTCGGCATTGCGCCTTTTGAATTTAATTCCGATGCAATTTCTGTGTGTCATCGTCAATAAGAAAGTCCAAGGGATACAGTAAACCTGAAGTGAAGCATCGGAATCTAAAACTGGACTCACAGGAGATGTTCAAATCATAGAAAGTGAGAGTGGCAGTCCTCTTGTACTTAAGACGGCATTGTGCCTTTTGAATTTAATTCCGATGCATTTTCTGAGTTTCATCGTCAATAAGAAGGTGCAAGGTATACAGTAGATATGAAGTGAAGCATCGGAATCTAAATCTGACCCACAGGAGAGGTTCGAATCATAGAAAGTGAGAGTGTCAGTCCTCTTGTACTTAAGTCGGCATTGTGAAATTTGTATTAAATTCGGATGCAATTTCTGTGTTTCGTCGTCTATAAGAAGGTCCAAGGGATACAGTAAACCTGAAGTGAAGCATCGGAATCTAAAACTGGACTCACACGGGAGGTTCAAATCATACAAAGTGAGAGTGTCACTACTCTTGTACTTAAGTCGCCATTGTGCCTCTTGTATTAAATTCGGATGCAATTTCTGTTATCATCGTCAATAAGAAGGTATAAGGGATACAGTAAACCTGAAGTAAAGCATCGGAATCTAAAACTGGACTCACAGGAGAGGTTCAAATCATAGAAAGTGAGAGTGTCAGTCCTCATTTACTGAAGTCGGCATTGTGCGTTTTAAGTTTAATTCCGATGCTATATCTGTGTTTCATCGTCAATAAGAAGGTCCAAGGGATACAGTAAACCTGAAGTAAAGCACCGGTATCTAGAACTGGACTCACAGGAGATGTTCAAATCATAGAAAGTGAGAGTGTCAGTCCTCTTGTACTTAAGCCGCCATTGTGATTTTTGTATTACATTCGGATGCAATTTCTGTGTTTCATCGTCAATAAGAAGGTCCAAGGGATACAGTAAACCTGAAGTGAAGCATCGGAATCTAAACTGGACTCACAGGAGAGGTGCAAATCATAGAAAGTTAGAGTGTCAGTCCTCTTGTACTTATGTCGGCATTGTACCTTTTGTATTAAATTCGGATGCAAACTCTGTGTTTCATCGTCAATTAGAAGGTCCAAGGGATACAGTAAACCTGAAGTGAAGCATGGGAATGTAAAACTGGACTCACAGGAGAGGTTCAAATCGTAGAAAGTGAGAGTATCTGTCCTCTTGTACTTAAGTCGGCTTTGTGCCTGTTGAATTTAATTCCGATGCAATTTCTGTGTTTCATCGTCAATAAGAAGCTGCAAGGTATACAGTAAATCTGAAGTGAAGCTTCGGAATCTAAAACTGGACTCACAGGAGAGGTTCAAATCGTAGAAAGTTAGAATGTCAGTCCTCTTGTACTTAAGTCGGCATTGTGCCTTTTGCATTAAATTCGGATGCAATTTCTGTGTTTCGTCGTCAATAAGAAGGTGCAAGGTATACAGCAAACCTGAAGTGAAGCATCGGAATCTAAAACTGGACTCACAGGAGAGGTTCAAATCATAGAAAGTGAGAGTGTCAGTCCTCTTTTACTTAAGTCGGCATTGTGCGTTTTGAATTTGATTCCGATGCAATTTCTATGTGTTTCATCGTCAATCAGAAGGTCCAAGGGATACAGTGAACCAGAAATGAAGACTCAGAATCTAAAACTGGACTCACAGGAGATGTTCAAATCACAGAAAGTGAGAGTGTCAGTCCTCTTGTACTTAAGCCGCCATTGTGATTTTTGTATTAAATTCGGATGCAATTTCTGTGTTTTATCGTCAATAAGATGGTCCAAGGGATACAGTAAACCTGAAGTGAAGCATCGGAATCTAAACTGGACTCACAGGAGAGGTGCAAATCATAGAAAGTTAGAGTGTCAGTCCTCTTGTACTTAAGTCGGCATTGTACCTTTTGTATTAAATTCGGATGCAAACTCTGTGTTTCATCGTCAATTTGAAGGTCCAAGGGATACAGTAAACCTGAAGTGAAGCATGGGAATGTAAAACTGGACTCACAGGAGAGGTTCAAATCATAGAAAGTTAGAGTGTCAGTCCTCTTGTACCTAAGTCGGCATTGTGCCTTTTGAATTTAATTCCGATGCTATTTCTGTGTTTCATTGTCAATAAGAAGGTCCAAGGGATACAGTAAACCTGAAGTGAAGCATCGGAATCTAAAAGTGGACTCACAGGAGAGTTTCAAATCATAGAAAGTTAGAATGTCAGTCCACTTGTACTTAAGTCGGCATTGTGCCTTTTGTATTACATTCGGATGCAATTTCTGTGTTTCATCGTCAATAAGAAGGCGCAAGGTATACAGTAAACCTGAAGTGAAGCATCGGAATCTTAAACTGGACTCACAGGAGAGGTTCAAATCATAGAAAGTGAGAGTGTCAGCCCTCTTTTACTTAAGTCAGCATTGTGGCTTTTTAATTTAATTCCGATGCTATTTCTGTGTTTCATTGTCAATTAGAAGGTCCAAGGGATACAGTAATCCTGAAGTGAAGCATAGGAATCTAAAAGTGGACTCACAGGAGTGGTTCTAATCATAGAATGTTAGAATGTCATTCCTCTTGTACTCAAGTTGGCATTGTGCCTTTTGTATTACATTCGGATGCAATTTCTGTGTTTCATCGTCAATAAGAACGTGCAAGGTATACAGTAAACCTGAAGTGAAGCATCGGAATCTAAAACTGGACTCACAGGAGAGGTTCAAATCATAGAAAGTGAGAGTGTCAGTCCTCTTGTACTTAAGTCGCCACTGTGCCTTTTGTATTAAATTCGGATGCAATTTCTGTGCTTCATCGTCAATAAGAAGGTCCAAGGGATACAGTAAACCTGAAGTGAAACATCGGAATCCAAAACTGGACTCACAGGAGAGGTTTAAATCATAGAAAGTTAGAGTGTCAGTCCTCTTGTATTTAAGTCGGCATTGTGCCTTTTGTATTAAATTCGGATGCAAACTCTGTGTTTCATCGTCAATAAGAAGGTGCAAGGTATACAGCAAACCTGAAGTGAAGCATCGGAATCTAAAACTGGACTCACAGGAGAGGTTCAAATCATAGAAAGTTAGAGTGTCAGTCCTCTTGTACTTAAGTCGGCATTGCGCCTTTTGAATTTATTTCCGATGCAATTTCTGTGTTTCATCGTCAATAAGAATGTCCAAGGAATACAGTAAACCTGAAGTGAAGCATCGGAATCTAAAACTGGACTGACAGGAGATGTTCAAATCATAGACAGTGAGAGTGTCAGTCCTCTTGTACTTAAGTCGCCATTGTGATTTTTGTATTAAATTCGGATGCAATTTCTGTGTTTCATCGTCAATTAGAAGGTCCAAGGGATACAGTAAACCTGAAGTGAAGCATCGGAATCTAAAACTGGAATCACAGGAGAGGTTCAAATCATAGAAAGTGAGAGTGGCAGTCCTCTTGTACTTAAGACGGCGTTGGGCCTTTTGAATTTAATTCCGATGCATTTTCTGAGTTTCATCGTCAATAAGAAGGTGCAAGGTATACAGTAGATATGAAGTGAAGCATCGGAATCTAAATCTGTCCCACAGGAGAGGTTCGAATCATAGAAAGTGAGAGTGTCAGTCCTCGTGTACTTAAGTCGGCATTGTGAAATTTGTATTAAATTCGGATGCAATTTCTGTGTTTCGTCGTCAATAAGAAGGTCCTAGGGATACAGTAAACCTGAAGTGAAGCATCGGAATCTAAAACTGGACTCACAGGGGAGGTTCAAATCATAGAAAGTGAGAGTGTCAGTACTCTTGTACATAAGTCGCCATTGTGCCTCTTGTATTAAATTCGGATGCAATTTCTGTTTTCATCGTCAATAAGAAGGTATAAGGGATACAGTAAACCTGAAGTAAAGCATCGGAATCTAAAACTGGACTCACAGGAGAGGTTCAAATCATAGAAAGTGAGAGTGTCAGTCCTCATTTACTGAAGTCGGCATTGTGCGTTTTCATCGTCAATAAGAATGTCCAAGGGATACAGTAAACCTGAAGTGAAGCACCGGTATCTAGAACTGGACTCACAGGAGATGTTCAAATCATAGAAAGTGAGAGTGTCAGTCCTCTTGTACTTAAGCCGCCATTGTGATTTTTGTATTAAATTCGGATGCAATTTCTGTGTTTCATCGTCAATAAGAAGGTCCAAGGGATACAGTAAATCTGAAGTGAAGCATCGGAATCTAAACTGGACTCACAGGAGAGGTGCTAATCATAGAAAGTTAGAGTGTCAGTCCTCTTGTACTTATGTCGACATTGTACCTTTAGTATTAAATTCGGATGCAAACTCTGTGTTTCATCGTCAATTAGAAGGTCCAAGGGATACAGTAAACCTGAAGTGAAGCATGGGAATGTAAAACTGGACTCACAGGAGAGGTTCAAATCATAGAAAGTGAGAGTATCTGTCCTCTTGTACTTAAGTCGGCATTGTGCCTTTTGAATTTAATTCCGATGCAATTTCTGTGTTTCATCGTCAATAAGAAGCTGCAAGGTATACAGTAAATCTGAAGTGAAGCTTCGGAATCTAAAACTGGACTCACAGGAGAGGTTCAAATCATAGAAGTTAGAGTGTCAGTCCTCTTGTACTTAAGTCGGCATTGTGCCCTGTGTATTAAATTCGAATGCAAACTCTGTGTTTCATCGTCAATAAGAAGGTCCAAGGGATACAGTAAACCTTAAGTGAAGCATCAGAATTTAAAACTGGACTCTTAGGAGAGGTTCAAATCATAGAAAGTTAGTATGTCAGTCCTCTTGTACTTAAGTCAGCATTGTGCCTTTTGAATTTAATTCCGATGCAATTTCTGTGTTTCATCGTCAATAAGAAGCTGCAAGGTATACAGTAAATCTGAAGTGAAGCTTCGGAATCTAAAACTGGACTCACAGGAGAGGTTCAAATCATAGAAAGTTAGAATGTCAGTCCTCTTGTACTTAAGTCAGCATTGTGCCTTTTGCATTAAATTCGGATGCAATTTCTGTGTTTCGTCGTCAATAAGAAGGTGCAAGGTATACAGCAAACCTGAAGTGAAGCATCGGAATCTAAAACTGGACTCACAGGAGAGGTTCAAATCATAGAAAGTGAGAGTGTCAGTCCTCTTTTACTTAAGTCGGCATTGTGCGTTTTGAATTTGATTCCGATGCAATTTCTGTGTTTCATCGTCAATCAGAAGGTCCAAGGGATACAGTGAACCAGAAATGAAGACTCAGAATCTAAAACTGGACTCACAGGAGATGTTCAAATCACAGAAAGTGAGAGTGTCAGTCCTCTTGTACTTAAGCCGCGATTGTGATTTTTGTATTAAATTCGGATGCAATTTCTGTGTTTTATCGTCAATAAGATGGTCCAAGGGATGCAGTAAACCTGAAGTGAAGCATCGGAATCTAAACTGGACTCACAGGAGAGGTGCAAATCATAGAAAGTTAGAGTGTCAGTCCTCTTGTACTTAAGTCGGCATTGTACCTTTTGTATTAAATTCGGATGCAAACTCTGTGTTTCATCGTCAATTAGAAGGTCCAAGGGATACAGTAAACCTGAAGTGAAGCATGGGAATGTAAAACTGGACTCACAGGAGAGGTTCAAATCATAGAAAGTTAGAGTGTCAGTCCTCTTGTACCTAAGTCGGCATTGTGCCTTTTGAATTTAATTCCGATGCTATTTCTGTGTTTCATTGTCAATAAGAAGGTCCAAGGGATACAGTAAACCTGAAGTGAAGCATCGGAATCTAAAAGTTGACTCACAGGAGAGTTTCAAATCATAGAAAGTTAGAATGTCAGTCCTCTTGTACTTAAGTCGGCATTGTGCCTTTTGTATTACATTCGGATGCAATTTCTGTGTTTCATCGTCAATAAGAAGGCGCAAGGTATACAGTAAACCTGAAGTGAAGCATCGGAATCTTAAACTGGACTCACAGGAGAGGTTCAAATCATAGAAAGTGAGAGTGTCAGTCCTCTTGTACTTAAGTCGGCATTGTGCCATTTGTATTAAATTCGGATGCAATATCTGTGTTTCATCGTCAATAAGAAGGTCCAAGGGATACAGTAAACCTGAAGAGAAGTATCGGAATTTAAAACTGGACTCACAGGAGAGGTTCAAATCATAGAAAGTTCGAGTGTCAGTCCTCTTTTACATAAGTCAGCATTGTGGCTTTTTAATTTAATTCCGATGCTATTTCTGTGTTTCATTGTCAATAAGAAGGTCCAAGGGATACAGTAAACCTGAAGTGAAGCATAGGAATCTAAAAGTGGACTCACAGGAGTGGTTCTAATCACAGAAAGTTAGAATGTCATTCCTCTTGTACTCAAGTTGGCATTGTGCCTTTTGTATTACATTCGGATGCAATTTCTGTGTTTCATCGTCAATAAGACGGTGCAAGGTATACAGTAAACCTGAAGTGAAGCATCGGAATCTAAAACTGGACTCACAGGAGAGGTTCAAATCATAGAAAGTGAGAGTGTCAGTCCTCTTGTACTTAAGTCGCCACTGTGCCTTTTGTATTAAATTCGGATGCAATTTCTGTGCTTCATCGTCAATAAGAAGGTCCAAGGGATACAGTAAACCTGAAGTGAAACATCGGAATCCAAAACTGGACTCACAGGAGAGGTTTAAATCATAGAAAGTTAGAGTGTCAGTCCTCTTGTATTTAAGTCGGCATTATGCCTTTTGTATTAAATTCGGATGCAAACTCTGTGTTTCATCGTCAATAAGAAGGTGCAAGGTATACAGTAAACCTGAAGTGAAGCATCGGAATCTAAAACTGGACTCACAGGAGAGGTTCGAATCATAGAAAGTGAGAGTGTCAGTCCTCTTGTACTTATGTCGGCATTGTGGCATTTGTATCAAATTCGGATGCATTTTCTGTGTTTCATCGTCAATAAGAAGGTCCAAGGGATACAGTAAACTTGAAGTGAAGCACCGGTATCTAGAACTGGACTCACAGGAGATGTTCAAATCATAGAAAGTGAGAGTGTCAGTCCTCTTGTACTTAAGCCGCCATTGTGATTTTTGTATTAAATTCGGATGCAATTTCTGTGTTTCATCGTCAATAAGAAGGTCCAAGGAATACAGTACACCTGAAGTGAAGCATCGGAATCTAAACTGGACTCACAGGAGAGGTGCTAATCATAGAAAGTTAGAGTGTCAGTCCTCTTGTACTTATGTCGACATTGTACCTTTAGTATTAAATTCGGATGCAAACTCTGTGTTTCATCGTCAATTAGAAGGTCCAAGGGATACAGTAAACCTGAAGTGAAGCATGGGAATGTAAAACTGGACTCACAGGAGAGGTTCAAATCATAGAAAGTGAGAGTATCTGTCCTCTTGTACTTAAGTCGGCATTGTGCCTTTTGAATTTAATTCCGATGCAATTTCTGTGTTTCATCGTCAATAAGAAGCTGCAAGGTATACAGTAAATCTGAAGTGAAGCTTCGGAATCTAAAACTGGACTCACAGGAGAGGTTCAAATCATAGAAAGTTAGAGTGTCAGTCCTCTTGTACTTAAGTCGGCATTGTGCCCTTTGTATTAAATTCGAATGCAAACTCTGTGTTTCATCGTCAATAAGAAGGTCCAAGGGATACAGTAAACCTTAAGTGAAGCATCAGAATTTAAAACTGGACTCTTAGGAGAGGTTCAAATCATAGAAAGTTAGTATGTCAGTCCTCTTGTACTTAAGTCAGCATTGTGCCTTTTGAATTTAATTCCGATGCAATTTCTGTGTTTCATCGTCAATAAGAAGCTGCAAGGTATACAGTAAATCTGAAGTGAAGCTTCGGAATCTAAAACTGGACTCACAGGAGAGGTTCAAATCATAGAAAGTTAGAGTGTCAGTCCTCTTGTACTTAAGTCGGCATTGTGCCCTTTGTATTAAATTCGAATGCAAACTCTGTGTTTCATCGTCAATAAGAAGGTCCAAGGGATACAGTAAACCTTAAGTGAAGCATCAGAATTTAAAACTGGACTCTTAGGAGAGGTTCAAATCATAGAAAGTTAGTATGTCAGTCCTCTTGTACTTAAGTCAGCATTGTGCCTTTTGAATTTAATTCCGATGCAATTTCTGTGTTTCATCGTCAATAAGAAGCTGCAAGGTATACAGTAAATCTGAAGTGAAGCTTCGGAATCTAAAACTGGACTCACAGGAGAGGTTCAAATCATAGAAAGTTAGAATGTCAGTCCTCTTGTACTTAAGTCGGCATTGTGCCTTTTGCATTAAATTCGGATGCAATTTCTGTGTTTCGTCGTCAATAAGAAGGTGCAAGGTATACAGCAAACCTGAAGTGAAGCATCGGAATCTATAACTGGACTCACAGGAGAGGTTCAAATCATAGAAAGTGAGAGTGTCAGTCCTCTTTTACTTAAGTCGGCATTGTGCGTTTTGAATTTGATTCCGATGCAATTTCTGTGTTTCATCGTCAATCAGAAGGTCCAAGGGATACACTGAACCAGAAATGAAGACTCAGAATCTAAAACTGGACTCACAGGAGATGTTCAAATCACAGAAAGTGAGAGTGTCAGTCCTCTTGTACTTAAGCCGCCATTGTGATTTTTGTATTAAATTCGGATGCAATTTCTGTGTTTAATCGTCAATAAGATGGTCCAAGGGATACAGTAAACCTGAAGTGAAGCATCGGAATCTAAACTGGACTCACAGGAGAGGTGCAAATCATAGAAAGTTAGAGTGTCAGTCCTCTTGTACTTAAGTCGGCATTGTACCTTTTGTATTAAATTCGGATGCAAACTCTGTGTTTCATCGTCAATTAGAAGGTCCAAGGGATACAGTAAACCTGAAGTGAAGCATGGGAATGTAAAACTGGACTCACAGGAGAGGTTCAAATCATAGAAAGTTAGAGTGTCAGTCCTCTTGTACCTAAGTCGGCATTGTGCCTTTTGAATTTAATTCCGATGCTATTTCTGTGTTTCATTGTCAATAAGAAGGTCCAAGGGATACAGTAAACCTGAAGTGAAGCATCGGAATCTAAAAGTTGACTCACAGGAGAGTTTCAAATCATAGAAAGTTAGAATGTCAGTCCTCTTGTACTTAAGTCGGCATTGTGCCTTTTGTATTACATTCGGATGCAATTTCTGTGTTTCATCGTCAATAAGAAGGCGCAAGGTATACAGTAAACCTGAAGTGAAGCATCGGAATCTTAAACTGGACTCACAGGAGAGGTTCAAATCATAGAAAGTGAGAGTGTCAGTCCTCTTGTACTTAAGTCGGCATTGTGCCATTTGTATTAAATTCGGATGCAATATCTGTGTTTCATCGTCAATAAGAAGGTCCAAGGGATACAGTAAACCTGAAGAGAAGTATCGGAATTTAAAACTGGACTCACAGGAGAGGTTCAAATCATAGAAAGTTCGAGTGTCAGTCCTCTTTTACTTAAGTCAGCATTGTGGCTTTTTAATTTAATTCCGATGCTATTTCTGTGTTTCATTGTCAACAAGAAGGTCCAAGGGAAGCAGTAAACCTGAAGTGAAGCATCGGAATCCAAAACTGGACTCACAGGAGAGGTTTAAATCATAGAAAGTTAGAGTGTCAGTCCTCTTGTATTTAAGTCGGCATTGTGCCTTTTGTATTAAATTCGGATGCAAACTCTGTGTTTCATCGTCAATAAGAAGGTGCAAGGTATACAGTAAACCTGAAGTGAAGCATCGGAATCTAAAACTGGAGTCACAGGAGAGGTTCGAATCATAGAAAGTGAGAGTGTCAGTCCTCTTGTACTTATGTCGGCATTGTGGCATTTGTATCAAATTCGGATGCATTTTCTGTGTTTCATCGTCAATAAAAAGGTCCAAGGGATACAGTAAACTTGAAGTGAAGCATCGGAATCTAAAACTGGACTCACAGGAGAGGTTCAAATCATAGTAAGTGAGAATGTCAGTTCTCTTCTACTTAGGTCGGCATTGTGCCTTTTGAATTTAATTCCGATGCAATTTCTGTGTTTCATCGTCAATAGGAAGATCCAAAGGATACAGTAAAACTGAAGTGAAGCATCGGAATCCAAAACAGGACTCACAGGAGAGATTCAAATCATAGAAAGTTAGAGTGTCTCTCCTCTTGTACCTAATTCGGTATTGTGCCTTTTGTATTAAATTCGGATGCAATTTCTGTGTTTCATCGTCAATAAGAAGGTCCAAGGGATACAGTAAACCTTAATTAAATCATCGCAATCTAAAACTGCACTCACAGGAGAGGTTCAAATCAAAGAAAGTTAGAGTGTCAGTCCTCTTGTACTTAAGTCGGCATTGTGCCATTTGTTTTAAATTCGGATGCAATTTCTGTGTTTCATCGTCAATAAGAAGGTCCAAGGGAAGCAGTAAACCTGAAGTGAAGCATCGGAATCTAAAACTGGACACACAGGAGAGGTTCAGATCATAGAAAGTGAAAGTGTCAGTCCTCTTGTACATAAGCCGCCATTGTGCCTTTTGTATTAAATTCGGTTGCAATTTCTGTGTTTCATCGTCAATAAGAAGGTCCAAGGGATACAGTAAACCTGAAGTGAAGCATCGGAATCTAAAACTGGAATCACAATAGAGGTTCAAATCATAGAAAGTGAGAGTGGCAGTCCTCTTGTACTTAAGACGGCATTGTGCCTTTTGAATTTAATTCCGATGCTTTTTCTGTGTTTCATTGTCAATAAGAAGGTCCAAGGGATACAGAAAACCTGAAGTGAAGCATCGGAATCGAAAACTGGACTCACAGGAGAGGTTCAAATCATAGAAAGTTAGATTGTCAGTCCTCTTGTACTTAAGTCTGCATTGTGCCTTTTGCATTAAATTCGGATGCAATTTCTGTGTTTCATCGTCAATAAGAAGGTGCAAGGTATACAGCAAACCTGAAGTGAAGCATCGGAATCTAAAACTGGACTCACAGGAGAGGTTCAAATCATAGAAAGTTAGAGTGTCAGTCCTCTTGTACTTAAGTCGGCATTGCGCCTTTTGAATTTAATTCCGATGCAATTTCTGTGTTTCATCGTCAATAAGAATGTCCAAGGGATACAGTAAACCTGAAGTGAAGCATCGAAATCTAAAACTGGACTCACAGGAGATGTTCAAATCATAGACAGTGAGAGTGTCAGTCCTCTTGTACTTAAGTCGCCATTGTGATTTTTGTATTAAATTCGGATGCAATTTCTGTGTTTCATCGTCAATTAGAAGGTCCAAGGGATACAGTGAACCTGAAGTGAAGCATCGGAATCTAAAACTGGAATCACAGGAGAGGTTCAAATCATAGAAAGTGAGAGTGGCAGTCCTCTTGTACTTAAGACGGCATTGTGCCTTTTGAATTTAATTCCGATGCATTTTCTGAGTTTCATCGTCAATAAGAAGGTGCAAGGTATACAGTAGATATGAAGTGAAGCATCGGAATCTAAATCTGTCCCACAGGAGAGGTTCGAATCATAGAAAGTGAGAGTGTCAGTCCTCTTGTACTTAAGTCAGCATTGTGAAATTTGTATTAAATTCGGATGCAATTTCTGTGTTTCGTCGTCAATAAGAAGGTCCTAGGGATACAGTAAACCTGAAGTGAAGCATCGGAATCTAAAACTGGACTCACAGGGGAGGTTCAAATCATAGAAAGTGAGAGTGTCAGTACTCTTGTACTTAAGTCGCCATTGTGCCACTTGTATTAAATTCGGATGCAATTTCTGTTTTCATCGTCAATAAGAAGGTATAAGGGATACAGTAAACCTGAAGTAAAGCATCGGAATCTAAAACTGGACTCACAGGAGAGGTTCAAATCATAGAAAGTGAGAGTGTCAGTCCTCATTTACTGAAGTCGGCATTGTGCGTTTTCATCGTCAATAAGAATGTCCAAGGGATACAGTAAACCTGAAGTGAAGCACCGGTATCTAGAACTGGACTCACAGGAGATGTTCAAATCATAGAAAGTGAGAGTGTCAGTCCTCTTGTACTTAAGCCGCCATTGTGATTTTTGTATTAAATTCGGATGCAATTTCTGTGTTTTATCGTCAATAAGAAGGTCCAAGGGATACAGTAAACCTGAAGTGAAGCATCGGAATCTAAACTGGACTCACAGGAGAGGTGCTAATCATAGAAAGTTAGAGTGTCAGTCCTCTTGTACTTATGTCGACATTGTACCTTTTGTATTAAATTCGGATGCAAACTCTGTGTTTCATCGTCAAATAGAAGGTCCAAGGGATACAGTAAACCTGAAGTGAAGCATGGGAATGTAAAACTGGACTCACAGGAGAGGTTCAAATCATAGAAAGTGAGAGTATCTGTCCTCTTGTACTTAAGTCGGCATTGTGCCTTTTGAATTTAATTCCGATGCAATTTCTGTGTTTCATCGTCAATAAGAAGCTGCAAGGTATACAGTAAATCTGAAGTGAAGCTTCGGAATCTAAAACTGGACTCACAGGAGAGGTTCAAATCATAGAAAGTTAGAGTGTCAGTCCTCTTGTACTTAAGTCGGCATTGTGCCCTTTGTATTAAATTCGAATGCAAACTCTGTGTTTCATCGTCAATAAGAAGGTCCAAGGGATACAGTAAACCTTAAGTGAAGCATCAGAATTTAAAACTGGACTCTTAGGAGAGGTTCAAATCATAGAAAGTTAGTATGTCAGTCCTCTTGTACTTAAGTCAGCATTGTGCCTTTTGAATTTAATTCCGATGCTTTTTCTGTGTTTCATTGTCAATAAGAAGGGCCAAGGGATACAGTAAACCTGAAGTAAAGCATCGGAATCTAAAACTGGACTCACACGAGAGGTTCAAATCATAGAAAGTTAGAATGTCAGTCCTCTTGTACTTAAGTCGGCATTGTGCCTTTTGCATTAAATTCGGATGCAATTTCTGTGTTTCGTCGTCAATAAGAAGGTGCAAGGTATACAGCAAACCTGAAGTGAAGCATCGGAATCTAAAACTGGACTCACAGGAGAGGTTCAAATCATAGAAAGTGAGAGTGTCAGTCCTCTTTTACTTAAGTCGGCATTGTGCGTTTTGAATTTGATTCCGATGCCATTTCTGTGTTTCATCGTCAATCAGAAGGTCCAAGGGATACAGTGAACCAGAAATGAAGACTCAGAATCTAAAACTGGACTCACAGGAGATGTTCAAATCACAGAAAGTGAGAGTGTCAGTCCTCTTGTACTTAAGCCGCCATTGTGATTTTTGTATTAAATTCGGATGCAATTTCTGTGTTTTATCGTCAATAAGATGGTCCAAGGGATACAGTAAACCTGAAGTGAAGCATCGGAATCTTAACTGGACTCACAGGAGAGGTGCAAATCATAGAAAGTTAGAGTGTCAGTCCTCTTGTACTTAAGTCGGCATTGTACCTTTTGTATTAAATTCGGATGCAAACTCTGTGTTTCATCGTCAATTAGAAGGTCCAAGGGATACAGTAAACCTGAAGTGAAGCATCGGAATCTTAAACTGGACTCACAGGAGAGGTTCAAATCATAGAAAGTGAGAGTGTCAGTCCTCTTGTACTTAAGTCGGCATTGTGCCATTTGTATTAAATTCGGATGCAATATCTGTGTTTCATCGTCAATAAGAAGGTCCAAGGGATACAGTAAACCTGAAGAGAAGTATCGGAATTTAAAACTGGACTCACAGGAGAGGTTTAAATCATAAAAAGTTCGAGTGTCAGTCCTATTTTACTTAAGTCAGCATTGTGGCTTTTTAATTTAATTCCGATGCTATTTCTATGTTTCATTGTCAACAAGAAGGTCCAAGGGATAAAGTAAACCTGAAGTGAAGCATAGGAATCTAAAAGTGGACTCACAGGAGGGGTTCTAATCATAGAAAGTTAGAATGTCATTCCTCTTGTACTTAAGTTGGCATTGTGCCTTTTGTATTACATTCGGATGCAATTTCTGTGTTTCATCGTCAATAAGAAGGTGCAAGGTATACAGTAAACCTGAAGTGAAGCATCGGAATCTAAAACTGGACTCACAGGAGAGGTTCAAATCATAGAAAGTGAGAGTGTCAGTCCTCTTGTACTTAAGTCGCCATTGTGCCTTTTGTATTAAATTCGGATGCAATTTCTGTGTTTCATCGTCAATAAGAAGGTGCAAGGTATACAGCAAACCTGAAGTGAAGCATCGGAATCTAAAACTGGACTCACAGGAGAGGTTCAAATCATAGAAAGTTAGAGCGTCAGTCCTCTTGTACTTAAGTCGCCATTGTGCCTTTTGTATTAAATTCGGATGCAATTTCGGTGTTTCATCGTCAATAAGAAGGTGCAAGGTATACAGCAAACCTGAAGTGAAGCATCGGAATCTAAAACTGGACTCACAGGAGAGGTTCAAATCATAGAAAGTTAGAGTGTCAGTCCTCTTGTACTTAAGTCGGCATTGCGCCTTTTGAATTTAATTCCGATGCAATTTCTGTGTTTCATCGTCAATAAGAATGTCCAAGGGATACAGTAAACCTGAAGTGAAGCATCGGAATCTAAAACTGGACTCACAGGAGATGTTCAAATCATAGAAAGTGAGAGTGTCAGTCCTCTCGTACTTAAGTCGCCATTGTGATTTTTGTATTAAATTCGGATGCAATTTCTGTGTTTCATCGTCAATTAGAAGGTCCAAGGGATACAGTAAACCTGAAGTGAAGCATCGGAATCTAAAACTGGAATCACAGGAGAGGTTCAAATCATAGAAAGTGAGAGTGGCAGTCCTCTTGTACTTAAGACGGCATTGTGCCTTTTGAATTTATTTCCGATGCATTTTCTGAGTTTCATCGTCAATAAGAAGGTGCAAGGTATACAGTAGATATGAAGTGAAGCATCGGAATCTAAATCTGACCCACAGGAGAGGTTCGAATCATAGAAAGTGAGAGTGTCAGTCCTCTTGTACTTAAGTCGGCATTGTGAAATTTGTATTAAATTCGTATGCAATTTCTGTGCTTCGTCGTCAATAAGAAGGGCCTAGGGATACAGTAAACCTGAAGTGAAGCATCGGAATCTAAAACTGGACTCACAGGGGAGGTTCAAATCATAGAAAGTGAGAGTGTCAGTACTCTTGTACTTAAGTCGCCATTGTGCCTCTTGTATTAAATTCGGATGCAATTTCTGTTTTCATCGTCAATAAGAAGGTATAAGGGATACAGTAAACCTGAAGTAAAGCGTCGGAATCTAAAACTGGACTCACAGGAGAGGTTCAAATCATAGAAAGTGAGAGTGTCAGTCCTCATTTACTGAAGTCGGCATTGTGCGTTTTCATCGTCAATAAGAAGGTCCAAGGGATACAGTAAACCTGAAGTGAAGCACCGGTATCTAGAACTGGACTCACAGGAGATGTTCAAATCATAGAAAGTGAGAGTGTCAGTCCTCTTGTACTTAAGCCGCCATTGTGATTTTTGTATTAAATTCGGATGCAATTTCTGTGTTTCATCGTCAATAAGAAGGTCCAAGGGATACAGTAAACCTGAAGTGAAGCATCGGAATCTAAACTGGACTCACAGGAGAGGTGCAAATCGTAGAAAGTTAGAGTGTCAGTCCTCTTGTACTTATGTCGGCATTGTACCTTTTGTATTAAATTCGGATGCAAACTCTGTGTTTCATCGTCAATTGGAAGGTCCAAGGGATACAGTAAACCTGAAGTGAAGCATGGGAATGTAAAACTGGACTCACAGGAGAGGTTCAAATCATAGAAAGTGAGAGTATCTGTCCTCTTGTACTTAAGTCGGCATTGTGCCTTTTGAATTTAATTCCGATGCAATTTCTGTGTTTCATCGTCAATAAGAAGCTGCAAGGTATACAGTAAATCTGAAGTGAAGCTTCGGAATCTAAAACTGGACTCACAGGAGAGGTTCAAATCATAGAAAGTTAGAGTGTCAGTCCTCTTGTACTTAAGTCGGCATTGTGCCCTTTGTATTAAATTCGAATGCAAACTCTGTGTTTCATCGTCAATAAGAAGGTCCAAGGGATACAGTAAACCTTAAGTGAAGCATCAGAATTTAAAACTGGACTCTTAGGAGAGGTTCAAATCATAGAAAGTTAGTATGTCAGTCCTCTTGTACTTAAGTCAGCATTGTGCCTTTTGAATTTAATTCCGATGCTTTTTCTGTGTTTCATTGTCAATAAGAAGGTCCAAGGGATACAGTAAACCTGAAGTAAAGCATCGGAATCTAAAACTGGACTCACAGGAGAGGTTCAAATCATAGAAAGTTAGAATGTCAGTCCTCTTGTACTTAAGTCGGCATTGTGAAATTTGTATTAAATTCGTATGCAATTTCTGTGTTTCGTCGTCAATAAGAAGGGCCTAGGGATACAGTAAACCTGAAGTGAAGCATCGGAATCTAAAACTGGACTCACAGGGGAGGTTCAAATCATAGAAAGTGAGAGTGTCAGATCTCTTGTACTTAAGTCGCCATTGTGCCTCTTGTATTAAATTCGGATGCAATTTCTGTTTTCATCGTCAATAAGAAGGTATAAGGGATACAGTAAACCTGAAGTAAAGCATCGGAATCTAAAACTGGACTCACAGGAGAGGTTCAAATCATAGAAAGTGAGAGTGTCAGTCCTCATTTACTGAAGTCGGCATTGTGCGTTTTCATCGTCAATAAGAAGGTCCAAGGGATACAGTAAACCTGAAGTGAAGCACCGGTATCTAGAACTGGACTCACAGGAGATGTTCAAATCATAGAAAGTGAGAGTGTCAGTCCTCTTGTACTTAAGCCGCCATTGTGATTTTTGTATTAAATTCGGATGCAATTTCTGTGTTTCATCGTCAATAAGAAGGTCCAAGGGATACAGTGAACCAGAAATGAAGACTCAGAATCTAAAACTGGACTCACAGGAGATGTTCAAATCACAGAAAGTGAGAGTGTCAGTCCTCTTGTACTTAAGCCGCCATTGTGATTTTTGTATTAAATTCGGATGCAATTTCTGTGTTTTATCGTCAATAAGATGGTCCAAAGGGATACAGTAAACCTGAAGTGAAGCATCGGAATCTAAACTGGACTCACAAGAGAGGTGCAAATCATAGAAAGTTAGAGTGTCAGTCCTCTTGTACTTAAGTCGGCATTGTGCCTTTTGTATTAAATTCGGATGCAAACTCTGTGTTTCATCGTCAATTAGAAGGTCCAAGGGATACAGTAAACCTGAAGTGAAGCATGGGAATGTAATACTGGACTCACAGGAGAGGTTCAAATCATAGAAAGTTAGAGTGTCAGTCCTCTTGTACCTAAGTCGGCATTGTGCCTTTTGAATTTAATTCCGATGCTATTTCTGTGTTTCATTGTCAATAAGAAGGTCCAAGGGATACAGTAAACCTGAAGTGAAGCATCGGAATCTAAAAGTGGACTCACAGGAGAGGTTCAAATCATAGAAAGTTAGAATGTCAGTCCTCTTGTACTTAAGTCGGCATTGTGCCTCTTGTATTACATTCGGATGCAATTTCTGTGTTTCATCGTCAATAAGAAGGCGCAAGGTATACAGTAAACCTGAAGTGAAGCATCGGAATCTTAAACTGGACTCACAGGAGAGGTTCAAATCATAGAAAGTGAGAGTGTCAGTCCTCTTGTACTTAAGTCGGCATTGTGCCATTTGTATTAAATTCGGATGCAAACTCTGTGTTTCATCGTCAATAAGAAGGTGCTATTTATACAGTAAACCTTAAATAAATCATCGGAATCTAAAACTGGACTCACAGGAGGGGTTCAAATCAAAGAAAGTTAGAGTGTCAGTCCTCTTGTACTTATGTCGGCATTGTGCCTTTTGTATTAATTTCGGATGCAAACTCTGTGTTTCATCGTCAATAAGGAGGTCCAAGGGATTCAGTAAACCTGAAGTGAAGCATCGGAATCTAAAACTGGACCCACAGAAGAACTTCAAATCATAGAAAGTTAGAGTGTCAGTCATCTTGTACTTAAGTCGGCATTGTGATTTTTGAATTTAATTCCGATGCAATTTCTGTGTCTCATCGTCAATAAGAAGGTACAAGGGATACAGTTAACCTGAAGTGAAGCATCAGAAGCTAAAACTGGGCTCACAGGAGAGGTTCAAATCATAGAAAGTGAGAGTGTCAGTCCTTTTGTACTTAAGTCGGCATTGTGCAATTTGTATTAAATTCGGGTGCAATTTCTGGGTTTCATCGTCAATAAGAAGGTCCAAGGGGTACAGTAAACCTGAAGTGAAGCATCGGAATCAAAAACTTGACTCACAGGAAAGGTTCAAATCATAGAAAGTGAGAGTGTCAGACCTCTTGTACTTAAGTCGGCATTGTGGCATTTGTATTAAATTTGGATGCAATTTCTGTGTTTCATCGTCAATAAGAAGGTCTAAGGGATACAATAAACCTGAAGTGAAGCATCGGAATCTAAAACTGGACTCACAGGAGAGGTTCAAATCATAGAAAGTTTGAGTGTCACTCCTCTTGTACTTGAGTCGGTATTGTGCCTTTTGTATTACATACGGGTGCAATTTCTGTGTGTCATCGTCAATAAGAAGGTCCAAGGGATACAGTAAACCTGAAGTGATGCATCGGACTCTAAAACTGGACTCACAGGAGAGGTTCAAATCATAGAAAGTTAGAATGTCTGTCCTCTTGTACTTAAGTCGGCATTGTGCTTTTTGTATTGAATTCGAATGCAATTTCTGTGTTTCATCGTCAATAAGAAGGTGCACAGTATACAGTAAACCTGAAGATAAGCATCGGAATCTAAAACTGGACTCACTGGAGAGGTTCAAATCATAGAAAGTGAGAGTGTCAGTCCTCTTGTACTTAAGTCGGCATTGTGGCATTTGTATTAAATTCGAATGCAATTTCTGTGTTTCATCGTCAATAAGAAGGTCCAAGGGATACAGTAAACCTGAAGTGAAACATCGGAATCCAAAACTGGACTCACAGGTGAGGTTTAAATCATAGAAAGTTAGAGTGTCAGTCCTCTTGTATTTAAGTCGGCATTGTGCCTTTTGTATTAAATTCGGATGCAAACTCTGTGTTTCATCGTCAATAAGAAGGTGCAAGGTATACAGTAAACCTTAAATAAATCATCGGAATCTAAAACTGGACTCACAGGAGAGGTTCAAATCAAAGAAAGTTAGAGTGTCAGTCCTCTTGTACTTAAGTCGACATTGTGCCATTTGTATTAAATTCGGATGCAATTTCTGTGTTTCATCGTCAATAAAAACATCCAAGGGATACAGTGAAACTGAAGTGAAGCATCGGAATCTAAAACTGGACTCACAGGAGAGAGTCAAATCATAGAAAGTTAGAGTGTCAGTCCTCTTTTACTTAAGTCGGCATTGTGCCTTTTGAATTTAATCCCGATGCTATTTCTGTGTTTCATTGTCAATTAGAAGGTCCAAGGGATACAGTAAACCTGAAGTGAAGCAAGGGAATCTAAATCAGGACCCACAGGAGAGGTTCTAATCATAGAAAGTTAGAATGTCAGTCCTCTTGTACTTAAGTTGGCATTGTGCCTTTTGTATTACATTCGGATGCAATTTCTGTGTTTCATCGTCAATAAGAAGGTGCAAGGTATACAGTAAACCTGAAGTGAAGCATCGGAATCTAAAACTGGACTCACAGGAGAGGTTCAAATCATAGTAAGTGAGAGTGTCAGTTCTCTTCTACTTAGGTCGGCATTGTGCCTTTTGAATTTAATTCCGATGCAATTTCTGTGTTTCATCGTCAATAGGAAGATCCAAAGGATACAGTAAAACTGAAGTGAAGCATCGGAATCTAAAACAGGACTCACAGGAGAGATTCAAATCATAGAAAGTTAGAGTGTCTCTCCTCTTGTACCTAATTCGGTATTGTGCCTTTTGTATTAAATTCGGATGCAATTTTTGTGTTTCATCGTCAATAAGAAGGTCCAAGGGATACAGTAAACCTAAAATAAATCATCGGAATCTAAAACTGGACTCACAGGAGAGGTTCAAATCAAAGAAAGTTAGAGTTTCAGTCCTCTTGTACTTATGTCGGCATTGTGCCTTTTGTATTAATTTCGGATGCAAACTCTGTGTGTCATCGTCAATAAGAAGGTCCAAGGGATACAGTAAACCTGAAGTGATGCATCGGACTCTAAAACTGGACTCACAGGAGAGGTTCAAATCATAGAAAGTTAGAATGTCTGTCCTCTTGTACTTAAGTCGGCATTGTGCTTTTTGTATTGAATTCGAATGCAATTTCTGTGTTTCATCGTCAATAACAAGGTGCACAGTATACAGTAAACCTGATGATAAGCATTGGAATCTGAAACTGGAGTCACTGGAGAGGTTCAAATCATAGAAAGTGAGAGTGTCAGTCCTCTTGTACTTAAGCCGGCATTGTGGCATTTGTATTAAATTCGAATGCAATTTCTGTGTTTCATCGTCAATAAGAAGGTCCAAGGGATACAGTAAACCTGAAGTGAAGCATCGGAATCCAAAACTGGACTCACAGGAGAGGTTCGAATCATAGAAAGTTAGAGTGTCAGTCCTCTTGTATTTAAGTCGGCATTGTGCCTTTTGTATTACATTCGGATGCAATCTCAGTATCTCTTCGTCAATAAGAAGGTGCAAGGTATACAGTAAACCTGAAGTGAAGCATCGGAATCTAAAACTGGACTCACAGGAGAGGTTCAAGTCATAGAAAGTGAGAGTGTCAGTCCTCTTGTACTTAAGTCGACATTGTGCCATTTGTATTAAATTCGGATGCAATTTCTGTGTTTCATCGTCAATAAAAAGGTCCAAAGGATACAGTAAAACTGAAGTGAAGCATTGGAATCTAAAACTGGACTCACAGGAGAGAGTCAAATCATAGAAAGTTAGAGTGTCAGTCCTCTTTTACTTAAGTCGGCATTGTGCCTTTTGAATTTAATCCCGATTCTATTTGTGTGTTTCATTGTCAATAAGAAGGTCCAAGGGATTCAGTAAACCTGAAGTGAAGCATGAGAATCTAAATCAGGACCCACAGGAGAGGTTCTAATCATAGAAAGTTAGAATGTCAGTCCTCTTGTACTTAAGTCGGTATTGTGCCTTTTGTATTAAATTCGGATGCAATTTCTGTGTTTCATCGTCAATAGGAAGGTCCAAGTTATGCAGTAAACCTTAAATAAATCATCGGAATCTAAAACTGGACTCACAGGAGAGGTTCAAATCAAAGAAAGTTAGAGTGTCAGTCCTCTTGTACTTATGTCGGCATTGTGCCTTTTGTATTAATTTCGGATGCAAACTCTGTGTTTCATCGTCAATAAGAAGGTCCAAGGGATTCAGTAAACCTGAAGTGAAGCATCGGAATCTAAAACTGGACTCACAGAAGAAGTTCAAATCATAGAAAGTTAGAATGTCAGTCATCTTGTACTTAAGTCGGCATTGTGATTTTTGAATTTAATTCCGATGCAATTTCTGTGTTTCATCGACAATAAGAAGGTACAAGGGATACAGTTAACCTGAAGTGAAGCATCAGAAGCTAAAACTGGGCTCACAGGAGAGGTTCAAATCATAGAAAGTGAGAGTGTCAGTCCTTTTGTACTTAAGTCGGCATTGTGCCATTTGTATTAAATTCGGGTGCAATTTCTGTGTTTCATCGTCAATAAGAAGGTCTAAGGGATACAATAAACCTGAAGTGAAGCATCGGAATCTAAAACTGGACTCACAGGATAGGTTCAAATCATAGAAAGTTTGAGTGTCACTCCTCTTGTACTTGAGTCGGTATTGTGCATTTTGTATTAAATACAGGTGCAATTTCTGTGTGTCATCGTCAATAAGAAGGTCCAAGGGATACAGTAAACCTGAAGTGATGCATCGGACTCTAAAACTGGACTCACAGGACAGGTTCAAATCATAGAAAGTTAGAATATCTGTCCTCTTGTACTTAAGTCGGCATTGTGCTTTTTGTATTGAATTCTAATGCAATTTCTGTGTTTCATCGTCAATAAGAAGGTGCACAGTATACAGTAAACCTGAAGAGAAGCATCGGAATCTAAAACTGGACTCACTGGAGAGGTTCAAGTCATAGAAAGTGAGAGTGTCAGTCCTCTTGTACTTAAGTCGGCATTGTGGCATTTGTATTAAATTCGAATGCAATTTCTGTGTTTCATCGTCAATAAGAAGGTCCAAGGGATACAGTAAACCTGAAGTGAAGCATCGGAATCCAAAACTGGACTCACAGGAGAGGTTCAAATCATAGAAAGTTAGAGTGTCAGTCCTCTTGTATTTAAGTCGGCATTGTGCCTTTTGTATTAAATTCGGATGCAAACTCTGTATCTCATCGTCAATAAGAAGGTGCAAGGTATACAGTAAACCTGAAGTAAAGCATCGGAAACTAAAACTGGACTCACAGGAGAGGTTCAAGTCATTGAAAGTGAGAGTGTCAGTCCTCTTAAACTTAAGTCGACATTGTGCCATTTGAGTTAAATTCGGATGCAATTTCTGTGTTTCATCGTCAATAAAAAGATCCAAGGGATACAGTGAAACTGAAGTGAAGCATCGGAATCTAAAACTGGACTCACAGGAGAGAGTCAAATCATAGAAAGTTAGAGTGTCAGTCTTATTTTACTTAAGTCGGCATTGTGCCTTTTGAATTTAATCCCGATGCTATTTCTGTGTTTCATTGTCAATAAGAAGGTCCAAGGGATACAGTAAACCTGAAGTGAAGCAAGGGAATCTAAATCAGGACCCACAGGAGAGGTTCTAATCATAGAAAGTTAGAATGTCAGTCCTCTTGTACTTAAGTTGGCATTGTGCCTTTTGTATTACATTCGGATGCAATTTCTGTGTTTCATCGTCAATAAGAAGGTGCAAGGTATACAGTAAACCTGAAGTGAAGCATCGGAATCTAAAACAGGACTCACAGGAGAGGTTCAAATCATAGAAAGTTTGAGTGTCACTCCTCTTGTACTTGAGTCGGTATTGTGCATTTTGTATTAAATACAGGTGCAATTTCTGTGTGTCATCGTCAATAAGAAGGTCCAAGGGATACAGTAAACCTGAAGTGATGCATCGGAATCTAAAACAGGACTCACAGGAGAGATTCAAATCATAGAAAGTTAGAATATCTGTCCTCTTGTACTTAAGTCGGCATTGTGCTTTTTGTATTGAATTCTAATGCAATTTCTGTGTTTCATCGTCAATAAGAAGGTGCACAGTATACAGTAAACCTGAAGAGAAGCATCGGAATCTAAAACTGGACTCACTGGAGAGGTTCAAGTCATAGAAAGTGAGAGTGTCAGTCCTCTTGTACTTAAGTCGGCATTGTGGCATTTGTATTAAATTCGAATGCAATTTCTGTGTTTCATCGTCAATAAGAAGGTCCAAGGGATACAGTAAACCTGAAGTGAAGCATCGGAATCCAAAACTGGACTCACAGGAGAGGTTCAAATCATAGAAAGTTAGAGTGTCAGTCCTCTTGTATTTAAGTCGGCATTGTGCCTTTTGTATTAAATTCGGATGCAAACTCTGTATCTCATCGTCAATAAGATGGTGCAAGGTATACAGTAAACCTGAAGTAAAGCATCGGAATCTAAAACTGGACTCACAGGAGAGGTTCAAGTCATAGAAAGTGAGAGTGTCAGTCCTCTTAAACTTAAGTCGACATTGTGCCATTTGAGTTAAATTCGGATGCAATTTCTGTGTTTCATCGTCAATAAAAAGATCCAAGGGATACAGTGAAACTGAAGTGAAGCATCGGAATCTAAAACTGGACTCACAGGAGAGAGTCAAATCATAGAAAGTTAGAGTGTCAGTCTTATTTTACTTAAGTCGGCATTGTGCCTTTTGAATTTAATCCCGATGCTATTTCTGTGTTTCATTGTCAATAAGAAGGTCCAAGGGATACATTAAACCTGAAGTGAAGCAAGGGAATCTCAATCAGGACCCACAGGAGAGGTTCTAATCATAGAAAGTTAGAATGTCAGTCCTCTTGTACTTAAGTTGGCATTGTGCCTTTTGTATTTTATATTCGGATGCAATTTCTGTGTTTCATCGTCAATAAGAAGGTGCAAGGTATACAGTAAACCTGAAGTGAAGCATCGGAATCTAAAACTGGACTCACAGGAGAGGTTCAAATCATAGTAAGTGAGAGTGTCAGTTCTCTTCTACTTAGGTCGGCATTGTGCCTTTTGAATTTAATTCCGATGCAATTTCTGTGTTTCATCGTCAATAGGAAGATCCAAAGGATACAGTAAAACTGAAGTGAAGCATCGGAATCTAAAACAGGACTCACAGGAGAGATACAAATCATAGAAAGTTAGAGTGTCTCTCCTCTTGTACCTAATTCGGTATTGTGCCTTTTGTATTAAATTCGGATGCAATTTCTGTGTTTCATCGTCAATAAGAAGGTCCAAGGGATACAGTAAACCTAAAATAAATCATCGGAATCTAAAACTGGACTCACAGGAGAGGTTCAAATCAAAGAAAGTTAGAGTTTCAGTCCTCTTGTACTTATGTCGGCATTGTGCCTTTTGTATTAATTTCGGATGCAAACTCTGTGTGTCAACATCAATAAGAAGGTCCAAGGGATACAGTAAACCTGAAGTGATGCATCGGACTCTAAAACTGGACTCACAGGAGAGGTTCAAATCATAGAAAGTTAGAATGTCTGTCCTCTTGTACTTAAGTCGGCATTGTGCTTTTTGTATTGAATTCGAATGCAATTTCTGTGTTTCATCGTCAATAAGAAGGTGCACAGTATACAGTAAACCTGATGATAAGCATTGGAATCTGAAACTGGAGTCACTGGAGAGGTTCAAATCATAGAAAGTGAGAGTGTCAGTCCTCTTGTACTTAAGCCGGCATTGTGGCATTTGTATTAAATTCGAATGCAATTTCTGTGTTTCATCGTCAATAAGAAGGTCCAAGGGATGCAGTAAACCTGAAGTGAAGCATCGGAATCCAAAACTGGACTCACAGGAGATGTTCGAATCATAGAAAGTTAGAGTGTCAGTCCTCTTGTATTTAAGTCGGCATTGTGCCTTTTGTATTACATTCGGATGCAAACTCTGTATCTCATCGTCAATAAGAAGGTGCAAGGTATACAGTAAACCTGAAGTGAAGCATCGGAACCTAAAACTGGACTCACAGGAGAGGTTCAAGTCATAGAAAGTGAGAGTGTCAGTCCTCTTGTACTTAAGTCGACATTGTGCCATTTGTATTAAATTCGGATGCAATTTCTGTGTTTCATCGTCAATAAAAAGATCCAAGGGATACAGTGAAACTGAAGTGAAGCATCGGAATCTAAAACTGGACTCACAGGAGAGAGTCAAATCATAGAAAGTTAGAGTGTCAGTCCTCTTTTACTTAAGTCGGCATTGTGCCTTTTGAATTTAATCCCGATGCTATTTGTGTGTTTCATTGTCAATAAGAAGGTCCAAGGGATACAGTAAACCTGAAGTGAAGCAAGGGAATCTAAATCAGGACCCACAGGAGAGGTTCTAATCATAGAAAGTTAGAATGTCAGTCCTCTTGTACTTAAGTTGGCATTGTGCCTTTTGTATTACATTCGGATGCAATTTCTGTGTTTCATCGTCAATAAGAAGGTGCAAGGTATACAGTAAACCTGAAGTGAAGCATCGGAATCTAAAACTGGACTCACAGGAGGGGTTCAAATCATAGTAAGTGAGAGTGTCAGTTCTCTTCTACTTAGGTCGGCATTGTGCCTTTTGAATTTAATTCCGATGCAATTTCTGTGTTTCATCGTCAATAGGAAGATCCAAAGGATACAGTAAAACTGAAGTGAAGCATCGGAATCTAAAACAGGACTCACAGGAGAGATTCAAATCATAGAAAGTTAGAGTGTCTCTCCTCTTGTACCTAATTCGGTATTGTGCCTTTTGTATTAAATTCGGATGCAATTTCTGTGTTTCATCGTCAATAAGAAGGTCCAAGGGATACAGTAGACCTTAAATAAATCATCGGAATCTAAAACTGGACTCACAGGAGAGGTTCAAATCAAAGAAAGTTAGAGTTTCAGTCCTCTTGTACTTATGTCGGCATTGTGCCTTTTGTATTAATTTCGGATGCAAACTCTGTGTGTCATCGTCAATAAGAAGGTCCAAGGGATACAGTAAACCTGAAGTGATGCATCGGACTCTAAAACTGGACTCACAGGAGAGGTTCAAATCATAGAAAGTTAGAATGTCTGTCCTCTTGTACTTAAGTCGGCATTGTGCTTTTTGTATTGAATTCGAATGCAATTTCTGTGTTTCATCGTCAATAAGAAGGTGCACAGTATACAATAAACCTGATGATAAGCATTGGAATCTGAAAATGGAGTCACTGGAGAGGTTCAAATCATAGAAAGTGAGAGTGTCAGTCCTCTTGTACTTAAGCCGGCATTGTGGCATTTGTATTAAATTCGAATGCAATTTCTGTGTTTCATCGTCAATAAGAAGGTCCAAGGGATACAGTAAACCTGAAGTGAAGCATCGGAATCCAAAACTGGACTCACAGGAGAGGTTCGAATCATAGAAAGTTAGAGTGTCAGTCCTCTTGTATTTAAGTCGGCATTGTGCCTTTTGTATTACATTCGGATGCAAACTCTGTATCTCATCGTCAATAAGAAGGTGCAAGGTATACAGTAAACCTGAAGTGAAGCATCGGAATCTAAAACTGGACTCACAGGAGAGGTTCAAGTCATAGAAAGTGAGAGTGTCAGTCCTCTTGTACTTAAGTCGACATTGTGCCATTTGTATTAAATTCGGATGCAATTTCTGTGTTTCATCGTCAATAAAAAGGTCCAAAGGATACAGTAAAACTGAAGTGAAGCATTGGAATCTAAAACTGGACTCACAGGAGAGAGTCAAATCATAGAAAGTTAGAGTGTCAGTCCTCTTTTACTTAAGTCGGCATTGTGCCTTTTGAATTTAATCCCGATGCTATTTGTGTGTTTCATTGTCAATAAGAAGGTCCAAGGGATACAGTAAACCTGAAGTGAAGCAAGGGAATCTAAATCAGGACCCACAGGAGAGGTTCTAATCATAGAAAGTTAGAATGTCAGTCCTCTTGTACTTAAGTCGGTATTGTGCCTTTTGTATTAAATTCGGATGCTATTTCTGTGTTTCATCGTCAAGAAGAAGGTCCAAGGGATACAGTAAACCTTAAATAAATCATCGGAATCTAAAACTGGACTCACAGGAGAGGTTCAAATCAAAGAAAGTTAGAGTGTCAGTCCTCTTGTACTTATGTCGGCATTGTGCCTTTTGTATTAATTTCGGATGCAAACTCTGTGTTTCATCGTCAATAAGAAGGTCCAAGGGATTCAGTAAACCTGAAGTGAAGCATCGGAATCTAAAACTGGACTCACAGAAGAAGTTCAAATCATAGAAAGTTAGAATGTCAGTCATCTTGTACTTAAGTCGGCATTGTGATTTTTGAATTTAATTCCGATTCAATTTCTGTGTTTCATCGTCAATAAGAAGGTACAAGGGATACAGTTAACCTGAAGTGAAGCATCAGAAGCTAAAACAGGGCTCACAGGAGAGGTTCAAATCATAGAAAGTGAGAGTGTCAGTCCTTTTGTACTTAAGTCGGCATTGTGCCATTTGTATTAAATTCGGGTGCAATTTCTGTGTTTCATCGTCAATAAGAAGGTCTAAGGGATACAATAAACCTGAAGTGAAGCATCGGAATCTAAAACTGGACTCACAGGAGAGGTTCAAATCATAGAAAGTTTGAGTGCCACTCCTCTTGTACTTGAGTCGGTATTGTGCCTTTTGTATTAAATACAGGTGCAATTTCTGTGTGTCATCGTCAATAAGAAGGTCCAAGGGATACAGTAAACCTGAAGTGATGCATCGGACTCTAAAACTGGACTCACAGGACAGGTTCAAATCATAGAAAGTTAGAATGTCTGTCCTCTTGTACTTAAGTCGGCATTGTGCTTTTTGTATTGAATTCTAATGCAATTTCTGTGTTTCATCGTCAATAAGAAGGTGCACAGTATACAGTAAACCTGAAGAGAAGCATCGGAATCTAAAACTGGACTCACTGGAGAGGTTCAAATCATAGAAAGTGAGAGTGTCAGTCCTCTTGTACTTAAGTCGGCATTGTGGCATTTGTATTAAATTCGAATGCAATTTCTGTGTTTCATCGCCAATAAGAATGTCCAAGGGATACAGTAAACCTGAAGTGAAGCATCGGAATCCAAAACTGGACTCACAGGAGAGGTTCAAATCATAGAAAGTTAGAGTGTCTGTCCTCTTGTATTTAAGTCGGCATTGTGCCTTTTGTATTAAATTCGGATGCAAACTCTGTATCTCATCGTCAATAAGAAGGTGCAAGGTATACAGTAAACCTGAAGTAAAGCATCGGAATCTAAAACTGGACTCACAGGAGAGGTTCAAGTCATAGAAAGTGAGAGTGTCGGTCCTCTTAAACTTAAGTCGACATTGTGCCATTTGTATTAAATTCGGATGCAATTTCTGTGTTTCATCGTCAATAAAAAGGTCCAAGGGATACAGTAAAACTGAAGTGAAGCATCGGAATCTAAAACTGGACTCACAGGAGAGAGTCAAATCATAGAATGTTAGAGTGTCAGTCCTCTTTTACTTAGGTCGGCATTGTGTCTTTTGAATTTAATTCCGATGCTACTTCTGTGTTTCATTGTCAATAAGAAGGTCCAAGGGATACAGTAAACCTGAAGTGAAGCAAGGGAATCTAAATCAGGACTCACAGGAGAGGTTCTAATGATAGAAAGTTAGAATGTCAGTCCTCTTGTACTTAAGTCTGCATTGTGCCTTTTGTATTAAATTCGGATGCAATTTCTGTGTTTCATCGTCAATAAGAAGGTGCAAGGTATACAGTAAACGTGAAGTGAAGCATCGGAATCGAATACTAGACTCACAGGAAAGTTTCAAATCATAGAAAGTTAGAATGTCAGACCTCTTGTACTTAAGTCGGCATTGTGCTTTTTGCATTGAATTCGGATGCAATTTCTGTGTTTCATCGGCAGTAAGAAGGTGCAAGGTATACAGTAGACATCAAAAGAAGCATCGGAATCTAAAACTGGACTCACTGGAGAGGTTCAAATCATAGAAAGTGAAAGTGTCAGTCCTCTTGTAATTAAGTCGGCATTGTGGAATTTGTATTAAATTCGGATGCAATTTCTGTGTTTCATCGTCAATAAGAAGGTCCAAGGGATACAGTAAACCTGAAGTAAAGCATCGGAATCAAAAACTGGACTCACAGGAGAGATTCAAATCATAGAAAGTTAGAGTGTCACTCCTCTTGTACTTAAGTCGGTATTGTGCCTTTTGTATTAAATTCGGATGCAATTTCTGTGTTTCATCATCAATAAGAAGGTCCAAAGGATACAGTAAACATTAAGTGAAGCATCGGAATCTAAAACTGGACTCGCAAAAGAGGTTCAAATCATAGAATGTCAGAGTGTCAGCCCTCTTGTACTTAAGTCGGCATTGTGCCATTTGTATTAAATTCGGATGCAATTTCTGTGTTTCATCGTCAATAAGAATGTCCAAGGGATACAGTAAACCTAAGGTGAAGCATCGGAATCTAAAACTGGACTCACAGGAGATGTTCAAACCATAGAAAGTGAAAGTGTCAGTCCTCTTGTACTTATGTCGCCATTGTGCCTTTTGTATTAAATTCGGATGCAATTTCTGTGTTTCATCGTCAATAAGAAGGTCCAAGGGATACAGTAAACCTGAAGTAAAGCATCGGAATCCAAAACTGGACTCACAGGAGAGGTTCAAATCGTAGAAAGTAAGAGTGTCAGTCCTCTTGTACTTAAGTCGGCATTGTGCCTCTTGTATTAAATTCGGATGCAAACTCTGTGCTTCATCGTCAATAAGAAGGTCCATGGGATATAGTAAACATGAATGAAGCATCGGAATCTAAAACTGGACTCACAGGAAAGGTTCAAATCATAGAAAGTTAGAGTGTCAGTCCTCTTGTACTTAAGTCAGCATTGTGCCTTTTGAATTTAATTCCGATGCAATTTCTGTGTTTCATCGTCAATAAGAAGGTCCAAGGGATACAGTAAACCTGAAGTGAAGCATCGGAATCTAAAACTGGACTCACAGGAGCGGTTCAAATCATAGAAAGTGAGAGTGTCAGTCCTCTTTTACTTAAGTCGGCATTGTGCGTTTTGAATTTGATTCCGATGCAATTTCTGTGTTTCATCGTCAATGAGAAGGTCCAAGGGATACAGTGAACCAGAAGTGAAGCGTCGGAATCTAAAACTGGACTCACAGGAGATGTTCAAATCATAGAAAGTGAGAGTGTCAGTCCTCTTGTACTTAAGTCGCCATTGTGATTTTTGTATTAAATTCGGATGCAATTTCTGTGTTTCATCGTCAATAAGAAGGTCCAAGGGATACAGTAAACCTGAAGTGAAGCATCGGAATCTAAAACTGGACTCACAGGAGATGTTCAAATCATAGAAAGTTAGAGTGTCAGTCCTCTTGTACTTAAGTCGGCATTGTGCCATTTGTTTTAAATTCGGATGCAATTTCTGTGTTTCATCGTCAATAAGAAGGTCCAAGGGATGCAGTAAACCTGAAGTGAAGCATCGGAATCTAAAACTGGACTCACAGGAGAGGTTCAAATCATAGAAAGTGAAAGTGTCAGTCCTCTTGTACTTAAGCCGCCATTGTGCCTTTTGTATTATATTCGGTTGCAATTTCTGTGTTTCATCGTCAATAAGAAGGTCCAAGGGATACAGTAAACCTGAAGTGAAGCATCGGAATCAAAAACTGGACTCACAGGAGAGATTCAAATCTTAGAAAGTTAGAGTGTCACTCCTCTTGTACTTAAGTCGGTATTGTGCCTTTTGTATTAAATTCGGATGCAATTTCTGTGTTTCATCATCAATAAGAAGGTCCAAGGGATACAGTAAACATTAAGTGAAGCATCGGAATCTAAAACTGGACTCGCAAAAGAGGTTCAAATCATAGAATGTCTCTTGTACTTAAGTCGGCATTGTGCCATTTGTATTAAATTCAGATCCAATTTCTGTGTTTCATCGTCAATAAGAATGTCCAAGGAATACAGTAAACCTAAGGTGAAGCATCGGAATCTAAAACTGGACGCACAGGAGATGTTCAAATCATACAAAGTGAAAGTGTCAGTCCTCTTGTACTTAAGTCGCCATTGTGCCTTTTGTATTAAATTCGGATGCAATTTCTGTGTTTCATCGTCAATAAGAAGGTCCAAGGGATACAGTTAACCTGAAGTGAAGCATCGGAATCCAAAACTGGACTCACAGGAGAGGTTCAAATCATAGAAAGTTAGAGTGTCAGTCCTCTTGTACTTAAGTCGGCATTGTGCCTCTTGTATTAAATTCGGATGCAAACTCTGTGTTTCATTGTCAATAAGAAGGTCCAAGGGATATAGTAAACCTGAAGTGAAGCATCGGAATCTAAAACTGGACTCACAGGAAAGGTTCAAATCATAGAAAGTTAGAGTGTCAGTCCTCTTGTACTTAAGTCAGCATTGTGCCTTTTGAATTTAATTCCGATGCAATTTCTGTGTTTCCACGTCAATAAGAAGGTCCAAGGGATACAGTAAACCTGAAGTGAAGCATCGGAATCTAAAACTGGACTCACAGGAGAGGTTCAAATCATAGAAAGTGAGAGTGTCAGTCCTCTTTTACTTAAGTCGGCATTGGGCGTTTTGAATTTGATTCCGATGCAATTTCTGTGTTTCATCGTCAATCAGAAGGTCCAAGGGATACAGTGAACCAGAAGTGAAGCGTCGGAATCTAAAACTGGACTCACTGGAGATATTCAAATCATAGAAAGTGAGAGTGTCAGTCCTCTTGTACTTAAGTCGCCATTGTGATTTTTGTATTAAATTCGGATGCAATTTCTGTGTTTCATCGTCAATAAGAAGGTCCAAGGGGGACAGTAAACCTGAAGTGAAGCATCGGAATCTAAAACTGGACTCACAGGAGAGGTTCAAATCATAGAAAGTTAGAGTGTCAGTCCTCTTGTACTTAAGTCGGCATTGTACCTTTTGTATTAAATTCGGATGCAATTTCTGTGTTTCATCGTCAGTAAGAAGGTGCAAGGTATACAGTAATCCTGAAGTGAAGCATCGGAATCTAAATCTGACCTCACAGGAGAGGTTCGAATCATAGAGAGTGAGAGTGTCAGTCCTCTTTTACTTAAGTCGGCATTGTGCCATTTGTTTTAAATTCGGATGCAATTTCTGTGTTTCATCGTCAATAAGAAGGTCCAAGGGATGCAGTAAACCTGAAGTGAAGCATCGGAATCCAAAACTGGACTCACAGGAGAGATTCAAATCATAGATAGTTAGAGTGTCACTACACTTGTACTTAAGTCGGCATTGTACCTTTTGTATTAAATTCGGATGCAATTTCTGTGTTTCATCGTCAGTAAGAAGGTGCAAGGTATACAGTAAACCTGAAGTGAAGCATCGGAATCTAAATCTGACCTCACAGGAGAGGTTCGAATCATAGTAAGTTAGAGTGTCAGTCCTCTTGTACTTAAGTCGGCATTGTGCCTCTTGCATTAAATTCGGATGCAAACTCTGTGTTTCATCGTCAATAAGAAGGTCCAAATGATATAGTAAACCTGAAGTGAAGCATCGGAATCTAAAACTGGACTCACAGGAAAGGTTCAAATCATAGAAAGTTAGAGTGTCAGTCCTCTTGTACGTAAGTCAGCATTGTGCCTTTTGAATTTAATTCCGATGCAATTTCTCTGTTTCATCGTCAATAACAAGGTTCAAGGGATACAGTAAACCTGAAGTGAAGCATCGGAATCTAAAACTGGACTCACAGGAGAGGTTCAAATCATAGAAAGTGAGAGTGTCAGTCCTCTTGTACTTAAGTCGCCATTGTGATTTTTGTATTAAATTCGGATGCAATATCTGTGTTTCATCGTCAATACGAAGGTCCAAGGGATACAGTAAACCTGAAGTGAAGCATCGGAATCTAAAACTGGACTCACAGGAGAGGTTCAAATCATAGAAAGTTAGAGTGTCAGTCCTCTTGTACTTAAGTCGGCATTGTACCTTTTGTATTATATTCGGATGCAATTTCTGTGTTTCATCGTCAGTAAGAAGGTGCAAGGTATACAGTAAACCTGAAGTGAAGCATCGGAACCTAAATCTGACCTCACAGGAGAGGTTCGAATCATAGAGAGTGAGAGTGTCAGTCCTCTTGTACTTAAGTCGGCATTGTGCCATTTGTTTTAAATTCGGATGCAATTTCTGTGTTTCATCGTCAATAAGAAGGTCCAAGGGATACAGTAAACCTGAAGTGAAGCATCGGAATGTAAAACTGGACTCACAGGAGATGTTCAAATCATAGAAAGCGAGAGTGTCAGTCCTCTTGTACTTAAGTCGCCATTGTGATTTTTGTATTAAATTCGGATGCAATTTCTGTGTTTCATCGTCAATTAGAAGGTCCAAGGGATACAGTAAACCTGAAGTGAAGCATCGGAATCTAAAACTGGAATCACAGGAGAGGTTCAAATCATAGAAAGTGAGAGTGGCAGTCCTCTTGTACTTAAGACGGCATTGTGCCTTTTGAATTTAATTCCGATGCATTTTCTGAGTTTCATCGTCAATAAGAAGGTGCAACGTATACAGTAGATATGAAGTGAAGCATCGGAATCTAAATCTGACCCACAGGAGAGGTTAGTATCAAAGAAAGTGAGAGTGACAGTCCTCTTGAACTTAAGTCGGCATTGTGAAATTTGTATTAAATTCGGATGCAATTTCTGTGTTTCGTCGTCAATAAGAAGGTCCAAGGGATACAGTAAACCTGAAGTGAAGCATCGGAATCTAAATCTGACCTCACAGGAGAGGTTCGAATCATATAGAGTGAGAGTGTCAGTCCTCTTGTACTTAAGTCGGCATTGTGCCATTTGTTTTAAATTCGGATGCAATTTCTGTGTTTCATCGTCAATAAGAAGGTCCAAGGGATGCAGTAAACCTGAAGTGAAGCATCGGAATCCAAAACCGGACTCACAGGAGAGATTCAAATCATAGAAAGTTAGAGTGTCACTCCTCTTGTACTTAAGTCGGTATTGTGCCCTTTGTATTAAATTCGGATGCAATTTCTGTGTTTCATCATCAATAAAAAGGTACAAGGGATACAGTAAACATTAAGTGAGGCATCGGAATCTAAAACTGGACTCGCAAAAGAGGTTCAAATCATAGAATGTCAGAGTGTCAGCCCTCTTGTACTTAAGTCGGCATTGTGCCATTTGTATTAAATTCGGATCCAATTTCTGTGTTTCATCGTCAATAAGAATGTCCAAGGGATACAGTAAACCTGAGGTGAAGCATCGGAATCCAAAACTGGACTCACAGGAGAGGTTCAAATCATAGAAAGTTAGAGTGTCAGTCCTCTTGTACTTAAGTCGGCATTGTGCCTCTTGCATTAAATTCGGATGCAAACTCTGTGTTTCATCGTCAATAAGAAGGTCCAAGGGATATAGTAAACCTGAAGTGAAGCATCGGAATCTAAAACTGGACTCACAGGAAAGGTTCAAATCATAGAAAGTTAGAGTGTCAGTCCTCTTGTACTTAAGTCAGCATTGTGCCTTTTGAATTTAATTCCGATGCAATTTCTGTGTTTCATCGTCAATAACAAGGTTCAAGGGATACAGTAAACCTGAAGTGAAGCATCGGAATCTAAAACTGGACTCACAGGAGAGGTTCAAATCATAGAAAGTGAGAGTGTCAGTCCTCTTTTACTTAAGTCTGCATTGTGCGTTTTGAATTTGATTCCGATGCAATTTCTGTGTTTCATCGTCAATCAGAAGGTCCAAGGGATACAGTGAACCAGAAGTGAAGCGTCGGAATCTAAAACTGGACTCACAGGAGATGTTCAAATCATCGAAAGTGAGAGTGTCAGTCCTCTTGTACTTAAGTCGCCATTTAGATTTTTGTATTAAATTCGGATGCAATTTCTGTGTTTCATCGTCAATAAGAAGGTCCAAGGGATACAGTAAACCTGAAGTGAAGCATCGGAATCTAAAACTGGACTCACAGGAGAGGTTCAAATCATAGAAAGTTAGAGTGTCAGTACTCTTGTACTTAAGTCGGCATTGTACCTTTTGTATTATATTCGGATGCAATTTCTGTGTTTCATCGTCAGTAAGAAGGTGCAAGGTATATAGTAAACCTGAAGTGAAGCATCGGAACCTAAATCTGACCTCACAGGAGAGGTTCGAATCATAGAGAGTGAGAGTGTCAGTCCGCTTGTACTTAAGTCGGCATTGTGCCATTTGTTTTAAATTCGGATGCAATTTCTGTGTTTCATCGTCAATAAGAAGGTCCAAGGGATACAGTAAACCTGAAGTGAAGCATCAGAATCTAAAACGGGACTCACAGGAGAAGTTCAAATCATAGAAAGTGAGAGTGTCAGTCCTCTTGTACTTAAGTCGCCATTGTGATTTTTGTATTATACTCGGATGCAATTTCTGTGTTTCATCGTCAATTAGAAGGTCCAAGGGATACAGTAAACCTGAAGTGAAGCATCGGAATCTAAAACTGGAATCACAGGAGAGGTTCAAATCATTTAAAGTGAGAGTGGCAGTCCTCTTGTACTTAAGACGGCATTGTGCCTTTTGAATTTAATTCCGATGCATTTTCTGAGTTTCATCGTCAATAAGAAGGTGCAAGGTATACAGTAGATATGAAGTGAAGCATCGGAATCTAAATCTGACCCACAGGAGAGGTTAGAATCAAAGAAAGTGAGAGTGTCAGTCCTCTTGTACTTAAGTCGGCATTGTGAAATTTGTATTAAATTCGGATGCAATTTCTGTGTTTCGTCGTCAATAAGAAGGTCCAAGGGATACAGTAAACCTGAAGTGAAGCATCGGAATCTAAAACTGGACTCACAGGGGAGGTTCAAATCATAGAAAGTGAGAGTGTGAG
Source organism: Schistocerca americana (assembly GCF_021461395.2). Taxonomy (NCBI): domain Eukaryota; kingdom Metazoa; phylum Arthropoda; class Insecta; order Orthoptera; family Acrididae; genus Schistocerca; species Schistocerca americana. The sequence goes on from NC_060128.1 coordinate 34,592,675, forward strand.
TACTCTTGTACTTAAGTCGCCATTGTGCCTCTTGTATTAAATTCGGATGCAATTTCTGTTTTCATCGTCAATAAGAAGGTCCAAGGGATACAGTAAACCTGAAGTAAAGCATCGGAATCTAGAACTGGACTCACAGGAGAGGTTCAAATCATAGAGAGTGAGAGTGTCAGTCCTCATTTACTGAAGTCGGCATTGTGCGTTTTAAATTTAATTCCGATGCTATATCTGTGTTTCATCGTCAATAAGAAAGTCCAAGGGATACAGTAAACCTGAAGTGAAGCACCGGTATCTAGAACTGGACTCACAGGAGATGTTCAAATCATAGAAAGTGAGAGTGTCAGTCCTCTTGTACTTAAGCCGCCATTGTGATTTTTGTATTAAATTCGGATGCAATTTCTGTGTTTCATCGTCAATAACAAGGTCCAAGGGATACAGTAAACCTGAAGTGAAGCATCGGAATCTAAACTGGACTCACAAGAGAGGTGCAAATCATAGAAAGTTAGAGTGTCAGTCCTCTTGTACTTATGTCGGCATTGTACCTTTTGTATTAAATTCGGATGCAAACTCTGTGTTTCATCGTCAATTAGAAGGTCCAAGGGATACAGTAAACCTGAAGTGAAGCATGGGAATGTAAAACTGGACTCACAGGAGAGGTTAAAATCATAGAAAGTGAGAGTATCTGTCCTCTTGTACTTAAGTCGGCATTGTGCCTTTTGAATTTAATTCCGATGCAATTTCTGTGTTTCATCGTCAATAAGAAGCTGCAAGGTATACAGTAAATCTGAAGTGAAGCTTCGGAATCTAAAACTGGACTCACAGGAGAGGTTCAAATCATAGAAAGTTAGAGTGTCAGTCCTCTTGTACTTAAGTCGGCAATGTGCCCTTTGTATTAAATTCGAATGCAAACTCTGTGTTTCATCGTCAATAAGAAGGTCCAAGGGATACAGTAAACCTTAAGTGAAGCATCAGAATTTAAAACTGGACTCTTAGGAGAGGTTCAAATCATAGAATGTTTGAATGTCAGTCCTCTTGTACTTAAGTCAGCATTGTGCCATTTGTATTAAATTCGGATGCGATTTCTGTGTTTTATCGTCAACAAGAAGGTCCAAGGGATACAGTAAACCTGAAGTTAAGCATCGGAATCTAAATCTGACCTCACAGGAGAGGTTCGAATCACAGAAAGTGAGAGTGTCAGTTCTCTTGTACTTAAGTCGGCATTGTGCCATTTGTATTAAATTCGGATGCAATTTCTGTGTTTCATCGTCAATAAGAAGGTCCAAGTGATACAGTAAACCTGAAGTGAAGCATCGGAATCTAAAACTGGACTCACAGGAGATGTTCAAATCATAAAAAGTGAGATTGTCGGTCCTCTTGTACTAAAGTCGCCATTGTGATTTTTGTATTAAATTCAGATGTAATTTCTGTGTTGCATCGTCAATAAGACGGCCCAAGGGATACAGTAAACCTGAAGTGAAGCATCGGAATCTAAAACTGGACTCACAGGAGAGGTGCAAATCATAGAAAGTTAGAGTGTCAGTCCTCTTGTACTTAAGTCGGCATTTAACCTTTTGTATTAAATTCGGATGCAAACTCTGTGTTTCATCGTCAATTAGAAGGTCCAAGGGATACAGTAAACCTGAAGTGAAGCATCGGAATGTAAAACTGGACTCACACGAGAGGTTCAAATCATAGAAAGTGAGAGTGTCAGTCCTCTTGTACTTAAGTCGGCATTGTGCCTTTTGAATTTAATTCCGATGCAATTTCTGTGTTTCATCGTCAATAAGAAGGTGCAAGGTATACAGTAAACCTGAAGTGAAGCATCGGAATCTAAAACTGGATTCGCAGGTCGAGGTTCAAATCATAGAATGTTAGAGTGTCAGTCCTCTTTTACTTAAGACGGCATTGTGCCATTTGTATTAAATTCGGATGCGATTTCTGTGTTTTATCGTCAACAAAAAGGTCCAAGGGATACAGTAAACCTGAACTGAAGCATCGGAATCTAAATCTGACCTCACAGGAGAGGTTCGAATCATAGAAAGTGAGAGTGTCAGTCCTCTTGTACTTAAGTCGGCATTGCGCCATTTGTATTAAATTCGGATGCAATTTCTGTGTGTAATCGTCAATAAGAAGGTCCAAGGGATACAGTAAACCTGAGGTGAAGCATCGGAATCTAAAACTGGACTCAGAGAAGAGGTTTATATCATATAAAGTGAGAGTGTCAGTCCTCTTGTACTTAAGTCACCATTGTGACTTTTGTATTAATTTCGGATGCAATTTCTATGTTTCATCTCAATAAGAAGGTCCAAGGGATACAGTAAACCTGGTGAAACATCGGAATCTAAAACTGGACTCACAGGAGAGGTTCAAATCTTAGAAAGTGAGAGTGTCACTCCTCTTGTTCTTAAGTCGCCATTGTGCCTTTTGTATTAAATTCGGATGCAATTTCTGTGTGTCATCGTCAATAAGAATGTCCAAGGGATACAGTAAACCTGAAGTAAAGCATCGTAATCGAAAACTGGACTCACAGGAGAGGTTCAAATCATAGAAAGTTAGAGTGTCACTCCTCTTGTACTTAAGTCGGTATTGTGCCCTTTGTATTAAATTCGGATGCAATTTCTGTGTTTCATCATCAATAAAAAGGTACAAGGGATACAGTAAACATTAAGTGAGGCATCGGAATCTAAAACTGGACTCGCAAAAGAGGTTCAAATCATAGAATGTCAGAGTGTCAGCCCTCTTGTACTTAAGTCGGCATTGTGCCATTTGTATTAAATTCGGATCCAATTTCTGTGTTTCATCGTCAATAAGAATGTCCAAGGGATACAGTAAACCTGAGGTGAAGCATCGGAATCCAAAACTGGACTCACAGGAGAGGTTCAAATCATAGAAAGTTAGAGTGTCAGTCCTCTTGTACTTAAGTCGGCATTGTGCCTCTTGCATTAAATTCGGATGCAAACTCTGTGTTTCATCGTCAATAAGAAGGTCCAAGGGATATAGTAAACCTGAAGTGAAGCATCGGAATCTAAAACTGGACTCACAGGAAAGGTTCAAATCATAGAAAGTTAGAGTGTCAGTCCTCTTGTACTTAAGTCAGCATTGTGCCTTTTGAATTTAATTCCGATGCAATTTCTGTGTTTCATCGTCAATAACAAGGTTCAAGGGATACAGTAAACCTGAAGTGAAGCATCGGAATCTAAAACTGGACTCACAGGAGAGGTTCAAATCATAGAAAGTGAGAGTGTCAGTCCTCTTTTACTTAAGTCTGCATTGTGCGTTTTGAATTTGATTCCGATGCAATTTCTGTGTTTCATCGTCAATCAGAAGGTCCAAGGGATACAGTGAACCAGAAGTGAAGCGTCGGAATCTAAAACTGGACTCACAGGAGATGTTCAAATCATCGAAAGTGAGAGTGTCAGTCCTCTTGTACTTAAGTCGCCATTTAGATTTTTGTATTAAATTCGGATGCAATTTCTGTGTTTCATCGTCAATAAGAAGGTCCAAGGGATACAGTAAACCTGAAGTGAAGCATCGGAATCTAAAACTGGACTCACAGGAGAGGTTCAAATCATAGAAAGTTAGAGTGTCAGTACTCTTGTACTTAAGTCGGCATTGTACCTTTTGTATTATATTCGGATGCAATTTCTGTGTTTCATCGTCAGTAAGAAGGTGCAAGGTATATAGTAAACCTGAAGTGAAGCATCGGAACCTAAATCTGACCTCACAGGAGAGGTTCGAATCATAGAGAGTGAGAGTGTCAGTCCTCTTGTACTTAAGTCGGCATTGTGCCATTTGTTTTAAATTCGGATGCAATTTCTGTGTTTCATCGTCAATAAGAAGGTCCAAGGGATACAGTAAACCTGAAGTGAAGCATCAGAATCTAAAACGGGACTCACAGGAGAAGTTCAAATCATAGAAAGTGAGAGTGTCAGTCCTCTTGTACTTAAGTCGCCATTGTGATTTTTGTATTATACTCGGATGCAATTTCTGTGTTTCATCGTCAATTAGAAGGTCCAAGGGATACAGTAAACCTGAAGTGAAGCATCGGAATCTAAAACTGGAATCACAGGAGAGGTTCAAATCATTTAAAGTGAGAGTGGCAGTCCTCTTGTACTTAAGACGGCATTGTGCCTTTTGAATTTAATTCCGATGCATTTTCTGAGTTTCATCGTCAATAAGAAGGTGCAAGGTATACAGTAGATATGAAGTGAAGCATCGGAATCTAAATCTGACCCACAGGAGAGGTTAGAATCAAAGAAAGTGAGAGTGTCAGTCCTCTTGTACTTAAGTCGGCATTGTGAAATTTGTATTAAATTCGGATGCAATTTCTGTGTTTCGTCGTCAATAAGAAGGTCCAAGGGATACAGTAAACCTGAAGTGAAGCATCGGAATCTAAAACTGGACTCACAGGGGAGGTTCAAATCATAGAAAGTGAGAGTGTGAGTACTCTTGTACTTAAGTCGCCATTGTGCCTCTTGTATTAAATTCGGATGCAATTTCTGTTTTCATCGTCAATAAGAAGGTCCAAGGGATACAGTAAACCTGAAGTAAAGCATCGGAATCTAGAACTGGACTCACAGGAGAGGTTCAAATCATAGAGAGTGAGAGTGTCAGTCCTCATTTACTGAAGTCGGCATTGTGCGTTTTAAATTTAATTCCGATGCTATATCTGTGTTTCATCGTCAATAAGAAGGTCCAAGGGATACAGTAAACCTGAAGTGAAGCACCGGTATCTAGAACTGGACTCACAGGAGATGTTCAAATCATAGAAAGTGAGAGTGTCAGTCCTCTTGTACTTAAGCCGCCATTGTGATTTTTGTATTAAATTCGGATGCAATTTCTGTGTTTCATCGTCAATAACAAGGTCCAAGGGATACAGTAAACCTGAAGTGAAGCATCGGAATCTAAACTGGACTCACAAGAGAGGTGCAAATCATAGAAAGTTAGAGTGTCAGTCCTCTTGTACTTATGTCGGCATTGTACCTTTTGTATTAAATTCGGATGCAAACTCTGTGTTTCATCGTCAATTAGAAGGTCCAAGGGATACAGTAAACCTGAAGTGAAGCATGGGAATGTAAAACTGGACTCACAGGAGAGGTTAAAATCATAGAAAGTGAGAGTATCTGTCCTCTTGTACTTAAGTCGGCATTGTGCCTTTTGAATTTAATTCCGATGCAATTTCTGTGTTTCATCGTCAATAAGAAGCTGCAAGGTATACAGTAAATCTGAAGTGAAGCTTCGGAATCTAAAACTGGACTCACAGGAGAGGTTCAAATCATAGAAAGTTAGAGTGTCAGTCCTCTTGTACTTAAGTCGGCAATGTGCCCTTTGTATTAAATTCGAATGCAAACTCTGTGTTTCATCGTCAATAAGAAGGTCCAAGGGATACAGTAAACCTTAAGTGAAGCATCAGAATTTAAAACTGGACTCTTAGGAGAGGTTCAAATCATAGAATGTTTGAATGTCAGTCCTCTTGTACTTAAGTCAGCATTGTGCCATTTGTATTAAATTCGGATGCGATTTCTGTGTTTTATCGTCAACAAGAAGGTCCAAGGGATACAGTAAACCTGAAGTTAAGCATCGGAATCTAAATCTGACCTCACAGGAGAGGTTCGAATCACAGAAAGTGAGAGTGTCAGTTCTCTTGTACTTAAGTCGGCATTGTGCCATTTGTATTAAATTCGGATGCAATTTCTGTGTTTCATCGTCAATAAGAAGGTCCAAGTGATACAGTAAACCTGAAGTGAAGCATCGGAATCTAAAACTGGACTCACAGGAGATGTTCAAATCATAAAAAGTGAGATTGTCGGTCCTCTTGTACTAAAGTCGCCATTGTGATTTTTGTATTAAATTCAGATGTAATTTCTGTGTTGCATCGTCAATAAGACGGCCCAAGGGATACAGTAAACCTGAAGTGAAGCATCGGAATCTAAAACTGGACTCACAGGAGAGGTGCAAATCATAGAAAGTTAGAGTGTCAGTCCTCTTGTACTTAAGTCGGCATTTAACCTTTTGTATTAAATTCGGATGCAAACTCTGTGTTTCATCGTCAATTAGAAGGTCCAAGGGATACAGTAAACCTGAAGTGAAGCATCGGAATGTAAAACTGGACTCACACGAGAGGTTCAAATCATAGAAAGTGAGAGTGTCAGTCCTCTTGTACTTAAGTCGGCATTGTGCCTTTTGAATTTAATTCCGATGCAATTTCTGTGTTTCATCGTCAATAAGAAGGTGCAAGGTATACAGTAAACCTGAAGTGAAGCATCGGAATCTAAAACTGGATTCGCAGGTCGAGGTTCAAATCATAGAATGTTAGAGTGTCAGTCCTCTTTTACTTAAGACGGCATTGTGCCATTTGTATTAAATTCGGATGCGATTTCTGTGTTTTATCGTCAACAAAAAGGTCCAAGGGATACAGTAAACCTGAACTGAAGCATCGGAATCTAAATCTGACCTCACAGGAGAGGTTCGAATCATAGAAAGTGAGAGTGTCAGTCCTCTTGTACTTAAGTCGGCATTGCGCCATTTGTATTAAATTCGGATGCAATTTCTGTGTGTAATCGTCAATAAGAAGGTCCAAGGGATACAGTAAACCTGAGGTGAAGCATCGGAATCTAAAACTGGACTCAGAGAAGAGGTTTATATCATATAAAGTGAGAGTGTCAGTCCTCTTGTACTTAAGTCACCATTGTGACTTTTGTATTAATTTCGGATGCAATTTCTATGTTTCATCTCAATAAGAAGGTCCAAGGGATACAGTAAACCTGGTGAAACATCGGAATCTAAAACTGGACTCACAGGAGAGGTTCAAATCTTAGAAAGTGAGAGTGTCACTCCTCTTGTTCTTAAGTCGCCATTGTGCCTTTTGTATTAAATTCGGATGCAATTTCTGTGTGTCATCGTCAATAAGAATGTCCAAGGGATACAGTAAACCTGAAGTAAAGCATCGTAATCGAAAACTGGACTCACAGGAGAGGTTCAAATCATAGAAAGTTAGAGTGTCAGTCCTCTTGTACTTAAGTCGGCATTGTGCCTTTTGTATTAAATTCGGATGCAAACTCTGTGTTTCATCGTCAATAAGAAGGTCCAAGGGATACAGTAAACCTGAAGTGAAGCATCGGAATCTAAAACTGAACTCACAGGGGAGGTTCAAATCATAGAAAGTTAGAGTGTCAGTCCTCTTGTACTTAAGTCGGCATTGTGCCTTTTGAATTTAATTCCGATGCTATTTCTGTGCTTCATTGTCAATAAGAAGGTCCAAGGGATACAGTAAACCTGAAGTGAAGCATCGGAATCTAAATCTGACCTCACAGGGGAGGTTCAAATCATAGAAAGTGAGAGTGTCAGTCCTCATTTACTTAAGTCGGCATTGTGCGTTTTAAATTTAATTCCGATGCAATATCTGTGTTTCATCGTCAATAAGAAGGTCCAACGGATACAGTGAACCTGAAGTGAAGCATCGGAATCTAAAACTGGACTCACAGGAGATGTTCAAATCATAGAAAGTGAGATTGTCGGTCCTCTTGTACTAAAGTCGCCATTGTGATTTTTGTATTAAATTCGGATGCAATATCTGTGTTTCATCGGCAATAAGAAGGTCCAAGGGATACAGTAAACCTGAAGTGAAGCATTGGAATGTAAAACTGGACTAACAGGAGAGGTTCAAATCAAAGAAAGTGAGAGTGTCATTCCTCTTTTACTTAAGTCGGCATTGTGCCTTTTGAATTTAATTCCGATGCAATTTCTGTGTTCATCGTTAATAAGAAGCTGCAATTTATACAGTAAATCTGAAGTGAAGCTTCGGAATCTAAAACTGGACTCACAGGAGAGGTTCAAATCATAGAAAGTGAGAGTGTTAGTCCTCTTCTACTTAGGTCGGCACTGTGGCTTTTGAATTTAATTCCGATGCAATTTCTGTGTTTCATCGTCAATTAAGAAGGTCCAAGGGATACAGTAAACCTGAAGTGAAGCATCGGATCCTAAAACTGGACTCACAGGAGAGGTTCGAATCATAGAAAGTGAGAGTGTCAGTCCTCTTGCACTTATGTCGGAATTGTGCGTTTTGTTTAAAATCGGATGCAATTTCTGTGTTTCATCGTCAATAAGAAGGTCCAAGGGATACAGTAAACCTGAAGTGATGCATCGGAATCTAAAACTGGATTCACAGGAGAGGTTCAAATCATAGAATGTTAGAGTGTCAGTCCTCTTTTACTTAAGACGGCATTGTGCCATTTGTATTAAATTCAGAAGCGATTTCTGTTTTTTATCGTCAACAAGAAGGTCCAAGGGATACAGTAAACCTGAAGTTAAGCATCGGAATCTAAATCTGACCTCACAGGAGAGGTTCGAATCACAGAAAGTGAGAGTGTCAGTTCTCTTGTACTTAAGTCGGCATTGTGCCATTTGTATTAAATTCGGATGCAATTTCTGTGTTTCATCGTCAATAAGAAGGTACAAGGGATACAGTAAACCTGAAGTGAAGCATCGGAATCTAAAACTGGACTCACAGGAGATGTTCAAATCATAGAAAGTGAGATTGTCGGTCCTCTTGTACTAAAGTCGCCATTGTGATTTTTGTATTAAATTCGGATGCAATTTCTGTGTTTCATCGTCAATAACAAGGTCCAAGGGATACAGTAAACCTGAAGTGAAGCATCGGAATCTAAACTGGACTCACAAGAGAGGTGCAAATCATAGAAAGTTAGAGTGTCAGTCCTCTTGTACTTATGTCGGCATTGTACCTTTTGTATTAAATTCGGATGCAAACTCTGTGTTTCATCGTCAATTAGAAGGTCCAAGGGATACAGTAAACCTGAAGTGAAGCATGGGAATGTAAAACTGGACTCACAGGAGAGGTTAAAATCATAGAAAGTGAGAGTATCTGTCCTCTTGTACTTAAGTCGGCATTGTGCCTTTTGAATTTAATTCCGATGCAATTTCTGTGTTTCATCGTCAATAAGAAGCTGCAAGGTATACAGTAAATCTGAAGTGAAGCTTCGGAATCTAAAACTGGACTCACAGGAGAGGTTCAAATCATAGAAAGTTAGAGTGTCAGTCCTCTTGTACTTAAGTCGGCAATGTGCCCTTTGTATTAAATTCGAATGCAAACTCTGTGTTTCATCGTCAATAAGAAGGTCCAAGGGATACAGTAAACCTTAAGTGAAGCATCAGAATTTAAAACTGGACTCTTAGGAGAGGTTCAAATCATAGAATGTTTGAATGTCAGTCCTCTTGTACTTAAGTCAGCATTGTGCCATTTGTATTAAATTCGGATGCGATTTCTGTGTTTTATCGTCAACAATAAGGTCCAAGGGATACAGTAAACCTGAAGTTAAGCATCGGAATCTAAATCTGACCTCACAGGAGAGGTTCGAATCACAGAAAGTGAGAGTGTCAGTTCTCTTGTACTTAAGTCGGCATTGTGCCATTTGTATTAAATTCGGATGCAATTTCTGTGTTTCATCGTCAATAAGAAGGTCCAAGTGATACAGTAAACCTGAAGTGAAGCATCGGAATCTAAAACTGGACTCACAGGAGATGTTCAAATCATAAAAAGTGAGATTGTCGGTCCTCTTGTACTAAAGTCGCCATTGTGATTTTTGTATTAAATTCAGATGTAATTTCTGTGTTGCATCGTCAATAAGACGGCCCAAGGGATACAGTAAACCTGAAGTGAAGCATCGGAATCTAAAACTGGACTCACAGGAGAGGTGCAAATCATAGAAAGTTAGAGTGTCAGTCCTCTTGTACTTAAGTCGGCATTTAACCTTTTGTATTAAATTCGGATGCAAACTCTGTGTTTCATCGTCAATTAGAAGGTCCAAGGGATACAGTAAACCTGAAGTGAAGCATGGGAATGTAAAACTGGACTCACAGGAGAGGTTAAAATCATAGAAAGTGAGAGTATCTGTCCTCTTGTACTTAAGTCGGCATTGTGCCTTTTGAATTTAATTCCGATGCAATTTCTGTGTTTCATCGTCAATAAGAAGCTGCAAGGTATACAGTAAATCTGAAGTGAAGCTTCGGAATCTAAAACTGGACTCACAGGAGAGGTTCAAATCATAGAAAGTTAGAGTGTCAGTCCTCTTGTACTTAAGTCGGCAATGTGCCCTTTGTATTAAATTCGAATGCAAACTCTGTGTTTCATCGTCAATAAGAAGGTCCAAGGGATACAGTAAACCTTAAGTGAAGCATCAGAATTTAAAACTGGACTCTTAGGAGAGGTTCAAATCATAGAATGTTTGAATGTCAGTCCTCTTGTACTTAAGTCAGCATTGTGCCATTTGTATTAAATTCGGATGCGATTTCTGTGTTTTATCGTCAACAAGAAGGTCCAAGGGATACAGTAAACCTGAAGTTAAGCATCGGAATCTAAATCTGACCTCACAGGAGAGGTTCGAATCACAGAAAGTGAGAGTGTCAGTTCTCTTGTACTTAAGTCGGCATTGTGCCATTTGTATTAAATTCGGATGCAATTTCTGTGTTTCATCGTCAATAAGAAGGTCCAAGTGATACAGTAAACCTGAAGTGAAGCATCGGAATCTAAAACTGGACTCACAGGAGATGTTCAAATCATAAAAAGTGAGATTGTCGGTCCTCTTGTACTAAAGTCGCCATTGTGATTTTTGTATTAAATTCAGATGTAATTTCTGTGTTGCATCGTCAATAAGACGGCCCAAGGGATACAGTAAACCTGAAGTGAAGCATCGGAATCTAAAACTGGACTCACAGGAGAGGTGCAAATCATAGAAAGTTAGAGTGTCAGTCCTCTTGTACTTAAGTCGGCATTTAACCTTTTGTATTAAATTCGGATGCAAACTCTGTGTTTCATCGTCAATTAGAAGGTCCAAGGGATACAGTAAACCTGAAGTGAAGCATCGGAATGTAAAACTGGACTCACACGAGAGGTTCAAATCATAGTAAGTGAGAGTGTCAGTCCTCTTGTACTTAAGTCGGTATTGTGCCTTTTGAATTTAATTCCGATGCAATTTCTGTGTTTCATCGTCAATAAGAAGGTGCAAGGTATACAGTAAACCTGAAGTGAAGCATCGGAATCTAAAACTGGATTCGCAGGTCGAGGTTCAAATCATAGAATGTTAGAGTGTCAGTCCTCTTTTACTTAAGACGGCATTGTGCCATTTGTATTAAATTCGGATGCGATTTCTGTGTTTTATCGTCAACAAAAAGGTCCAAGGGATACAGTAAACCTGAACTGAAGCATCGGAATCTAAATCTGACCTCACAGGAGAGGTTCGAATCATAGAAAGTGAGAGTGTCAGTCCTCTTGTACTTAAGTCGGCATTGCGCCATTTGTATTAAATTCGGATGCAATTTCTGTGTGTAATCGTCAATAAGAAGGTCCAAGGGATACAGTAAACCTGAGGTGAAGCATCGGAATCTAAAACTGGACTCAGAGAAGAGGTTTATATCATATAAAGTGAGAGTGTCAGTCCTCTTGTACTTAAGTCACCATTGTGACTTTTGTATTAATTTCGGATGCAATTTCTATGTTTCATCTCAATAAGAAGGTCCAAGGGATACAGTAAACCTGGTGAAACATCGGAATCTAAAACTGGACTCACAGGAGAGGTTCAAATCTTAGAAAGTGAGAGTGTCACTCCTCTTGTTCTTAAGTCGCCATTGTGCCTTTTGTATTAAATTCGGATGCAATTTCTGTGTGTCATCGTCAATAAGAATGTCCAAGGGATACAGTAAACCTGAAGTAAAGCATCGTAATCGAAAACTGGACTCACAGGAGAGGTTCAAATCATAGAAAGTTAGAGTGTCAGTCCTCTTGTACTTAAGTCGGCATTGTGCCTTTTGTATTAAATTCGGATGCAAACTCTGTGTTTCATCGTCAATAAGAAGGTCCAAGGGATACAGTAAACCTGAAGTGAAGCATCGGAATCTAAAACTGAACTCACAGGGGAGGTTCAAATCATAGAAAGTTAGAGTGTCAGTCCTCTTGTACTTAAGTCGGCATTGTGCCTTTTGAATTTAATTCCGATGCTATTTCTGTGCTTCATTGTCAATAAGAAGGTCCAAGGGATACAGTAAACCTGAAGTGAAGCATCGGAATCTAAATCTGACCTCACAGGGGAGGTTCAAATCATAGAAAGTGAGAGTGTCAGTCCTCATTTACTTAAGTCGGCATTGTGCGTTTTAAATTTAATTCCGATGCAATATCTGTGTTTCATCGTCAATAAGAAGGTCCAACGGATACAGTGAACCTGAAGTGAAGCATCGGAATCTAAAACTGGACTCACAGGAGATGTTCAAATCATAGAAAGTGAGATTGTCGGTCCTCTTGTACTAAAGTCGCCATTGTGATTTTTGTATTAAATTCGGATGCAATATCTGTGTTTCATCGGCAATAAGAAGGTCCAAGGGATACAGTAAACCTGAAGTGAAGCATTGGAATGTAAAACTGGACTAACAGGAGAGGTTCAAATCAAAGAAAGTGAGAGTGTCATTCCTCTTTTACTTAAGTCGGCATTGTGCCTTTTGAATTTAATTCCGATGCAATTTCTGTGTTTCATCGTTAATAAGAAGCTGCAAGGTATACAGTAAATCTGAAGTGAAGCTTCGGAATCTAAAACTGGACTCACAGGAGAGGTTCAAATCATAGAAAGTGAGAGTGTTAGTCCTCTTCTACTTAGGTCGGCACTGTGGCTTTTGAATTTAATTCCGATGCAATTTCTGTGTTTCATCGTCAATTAAGAAGGTCCAAGGGATACAGTAAACCTGAAGTGAAGCATCGGATCCTAAAACTGGACTCACAGGAGAGGTTCGAATCATAGAAAGTGAGAGTGTCAGTCCTCTTGCACTTATGTCGGAATTGTGCGTTTTGTTTAAAATCGGATGCAATTTCTGTGTTTCATCGTCAATAAGAAGGTCCAAGGGATACAGTAAACCTGAAGTGATGCATCGGAATCTAAAACTGGATTCACAGGAGAGGTTCAAATCATAGAATGTTAGAGTGTCAGTCCTCTTTTACTTAAGACGGCATTGTGCCATTTGTATTAAATTCAGAAGCGATTTCTGTTTTTTATCGTCAACAAGAAGGTCCAAGGGATACAGTAAACCTGAAGTTAAGCATCGGAATCTAAATCTGACCTCACAGGAGAGGTTCGAATCACAGAAAGTGAGAGTGTCAGTTCTCTTGTACTTAAGTCGGCATTGTGCCATTTGTATTAAATTCGGATGCAATTTCTGTGTTTCATCGTCAATAAGAAGGTACAAGGGATACAGTAAACCTGAAGTGAAGCATCGGAATCTAAAACTGGACTCACAGGAGATGTTCAAATCATAGAAAGTGAGATTGTCGGTCCTCTTGTACTAAAGTCGCCATTGTGATTTTTGAATTAAATTCAGATGTAATTTCTGTGTTTCATCGTCAATAAGAAGGTCCAAGGGATACAGTAAACCTGAAGTGAAGCATCGGAATCTAAATCTGACCTCACAGGAGAGGTTCGAATCATAGAAAGTGAAGTGTCAGTCGTCTTGTACTTAAGTCGGCATTGTGCCATTTGTATTAAATTCGGATGCAATTTATGTGTTTCATCGTCAATAAGAAAATGCAAGGTATACAGTAAACCTGAAGTGAAGCATCGGAATCTAAAACTGGATTCGCAGAAGGGGTTCAAATCATAGAATGTTAGAGTGTCAGTCCTCTTTTACTTAAGACGGCATTGTGCCATTTGTATTACATTCGGATGCGATTTCTGTGTTTTATCGTCAACAAGAAGGTCCAAGGGATACAGTAAACCTGAAGTGAAGCATCGGAATCTAAATCTGACCTCACAGGAGAGGTTCGAATCATAGAAAGTGAAGTGTCAGTCGTCTTGTACTTAAGTCGGCATTGTGCCATTTGTATTAAATTCGGATGAATTTATGTGTTTCATCGTCAATACGAAGGTCCAAGAGATAGAGTAAACCTGAGGTGAGCATCGGAATCTAAAACTGGACTCACAGGAGAGGTTCAAATCATAGAAAGTTAGAGTGTCAGTCCTCTTGTACTTAAGTCACCATTGTGACTTTTGTATTAATTTCGGATGCAATTTCTGTGTTTCATCATCAATAAGAAGGTCCAAGGGATACAGTAAACCTGAGGTGAAGCATCGGAATCTAAAACTGGACTCAGAGGAGAGGTTCAAATCATATAAAGTGAGAGTGTCAGTCCTCTTGTACTTAAATCACCATTGTGACTTTTGTATTAATTTCGGATGTTAACTCTGTGTTTGAGCGTCAATTAGAAGGTCCAAGGAATACAGTAAACCTGAAGTGAAGCATCGGAATCTAAAACTGGACTCACAGGAGATGTTCGAATCATAGAAAGTGAGAGTGTCAGTCCTCTTGTACTTAAGTCGGCATTGCGCCATTTGTATTAAATTCGGATGCAATTTCTGTGTGTAATCGTCAATAAGAAGGTCCAAGGGATACAGTAAACCTGAGGTGAAGCATCGGAATCTAAAACTGGACTCAGAGGAGAGGTTCAAATCATATAAAGTGAGAGTGTCAGTCCTCTTGTACTTAAATCACCATTGTGACTTTTGTATTAATTTCGGATGCAATTTCTGTGTTTCATCTCAACAAGAAGGTCCAAGGGATACAGTAAACCTGGTGAAACATCGGAATCTAAAACTGGACTCACAGGAGAGGTTCAAATCATAGAAAGTGAGTGTGTCACTCCTCTTGTTCTTAAGTCGCCATTTTGCCTTTTGTATTAAATTCGGATGCAATTTCTGTGTGTCATCGTCAATAAGAATGTCCAAGGGATACAGTAAATCTGAAGTAAAGCATCGTAATCGAAAACTGGACTCACAGGAGAGGTTCAAATCATAGAAAGACGGAGTGTCAGTCCTCTTGTACTTAAGTCGGCATTGTGCCTTTTGTATTAAATTCGGATGCAAACTCTGTGTTTCATCGTCAATAAGAAGGTCCAAGGGATACAGTAAACCTGAAGTGAAGCATCGGAATCTAAAACTGAACTCACAGGAGAGGTTCAAATCATAGAAAGTTAGAGTGTCAGTCCTCTTGTACTTAAGTCGGCATTGTGCGTTTTAAATTTAATTCCGATGCAATATCTGTGTTTCATCGTCAATAAGAAGGTCCAAGGGATACAGTGAACCTGAAGTGAAGCTTCGGAATCTAAAACTGGACTCACAGGAGATGTTCAAATCATAGAAAGTGAGATTGTCGGTCCTCTTGTACTAAAGTCGCCATTGTGAATTTTGTATTAAATTCGGATGCAATTTCTGTGTTTCATCGTCAATAAGAAGGTCCAAGGGATACAGTAAACCTGAAGTGAAGCATCGGAATCTAAAACTGGACTCACAGGAGAGGTGCCAATCATAGAAAGTTAGAGTGTCAGTCCTCTTGTACTTAAGTCGGCATTGTACCTTTCGTATTAAATTCGGATGCAAACTCTGTGTTTCATCGTCAATTAGAAGGTCCAAGGGATACAGTATACCTGAAGTGAAGCATCGGAATGTAAAACTGGACTCACAGGAGAGGTTCAAATCATAGAAAGTGAGAGTGTCAGTCCTCTTGTACTTAAGTCGGCATTGTGCTTTTTGAATTTAATTCCGATGCAATTTCTGTGTTTCATCGTCAATAAGAAGCTGCAAAATATACAGTAAACCTGAAGTGAAGCATCGGAATCTAAAACTGGACTCACACGAGAGGTTCAAATCATAGAAAGTGAAAGTGTTAGTCCTCTTCTACTTAGGTCGGCACTGTGCCTTTTGAATTTAGTTCCGATGCAATTTCTGTGTTTCATCGTCAATAAGAACGTCAAAGGTATATAGTAAACCTGAAGTGAAGCATCGGAATCTAGAACTGGACTCACAGGAGATGTTCAAATCACAGAAAGTGAGAGTGTCAGTCCTCTTGTACTTAAGCCACCATTGTGATTTTTGTATTAATTTCGGTTGCAATTTCTGTGTTTCATCGTCAATAAGAAGGTCCAAGGGATACAGTAAACCTGAAGTGAAGCATCGGAATCTAAAACTGGACTCACAGGAGAGGTTCAAATCATAGAAAGTTAGAGTGTCAGTCCTCTTGTACTTAAGTCGGCATGTGCCTTTTGAATTTAATTCCGATGCAATATCTGTGTTTCATCGTCAATAGGAAGGTCCAAGGGATACAGTAACCCTGAAGTGAAGCATCGGAATGTAAAACTGGACTCACAGGAGAGGTTCAAATCATAGAAAGTGAGAGTGTCAGTCCTCTTGTATTTAAGTCGGCATTGTGCCTTTTGAATTTAATTCCGATGCAATTTCTGTGTTTCATCGTCAATAAGAAGGAGCAAGGTATACAGTAAACCTGAAGTGAAGCATCGGAATCTAAAACTGGACTCACAGGATAGGTTCAAATCATAGAAAGTGAGAGTGTTAGTCGTCATCGACTTAGGACGGCACTGTGATTTTTGAATTTAATTCCGATGCAATTTCTGTGTTTCATCGTCATTAAGAACGTCCAAGGGATACAGTAAACCTGAAGTGAAGCATCGGAATCTGAAACTGGACTCACAGGAGATTTTAAAATCATAGAAAGTGAGAGTGTCAGTTATCTTGTACTTAAGTCGGCAATGTGCCCTTTGTATTAATTTCGGATGCAATTTCTGTGTTTCATCGTCAATAAGAAGGTCCAAGGGATACAGTAAACCTGAAGTGAAGCATCGGAATCGAAAACTGGACTCACAGGAGAGGTTCAAATCATAGAAAGTTAGAGTGTCAGTCCTCTAGTACTTAAGTCGGCATTGGGCCTTTTGTATTAAATTCAGGTGCAAACTCTGTGTTTCATCGTCAATAAGAAGGTCCAAGGGATACAGTAAACCTGAAGTGAAGCATCGGTATCTAAAACTGGACTCACAGGAGAGGTTCAAATCACAGAAAGTTAGAATGTCATTCCTCATGTACTTAAGTCGGCATTGTGCCTTGTGTATTGAATTCGGATGCAATTTGTGTGTTTCATCGTCAATAAGAAGGTGCAAGGTATACAGTAAACCTGAAGAGAAGCATCGGAATCTAAAACTGGACTTACAGTAGAGGTTCAAATCATAGCAAGTGAGAGTATCAGTCCTCTTGTACATAAGTCGCCCTTGTGCCTTTTGTATTAAATTCGGATGCAATTTCTGTGTTACATCGTCAATAAGAAGGTCCAAGGGATACAGTAAATCTGAAGTGAAGCATCGGAATCTGAAACTGGACTCACAGGAGATGTTCAAATCATAGAAAGTGAGAGTGTCAGTCCTCTTGTACTTAAGTCGCCATTGTGATTTTTGCATTAAATTCGGATGCAATTTCTGTGTTTCATCATCAATAAGAAGGTCCAAGGGATACAGTAAACCTGAAGTAAGGCGTCGGAATCTAAAACTGGACTCACTGGAGAGGTTCAAATCATAGAAAGTTAGAGTGTCAGTCCTCTTGTACTTAAGTCGGCATTGCACCTTTTGTATTAAATTCGGGTGCAAACTCTGTGTTTCATCGTCAATTAGAAGGTCCAGAGGGATACAGTAAACCTGAAGCGAAGCATCGGAATCTAAAACTGGACTCACAGGAGAGGTTCAAATCCTAGAAAGTGAGAGTGTCAGTCCTCTTGTACTTAAGTCGGAATTGTGCATTTTGAATTTATTTCCGATGCAATTTCCGTGTTTCATCGTCAATAAGAAGGTGCAAGGTATACAGTAAACCTGAAGTGAAGCATCGGAATCTAAATCTGACCTCACAGGAGAAGTTCGAATCATGGAAAGTGAGAGTGTCAGTGCTCTTGTACTTAAGTCGGCATTGTGCCATCTGTATTAAATTCGGATGCAATTTCTGTGTTTCATCGTCAATAAGAAGGTCCAAGGGATACAGTAAACCTGAAGTGAAGCATCGGAATCTAAAACTGGACTCACAGGAGATGTTCAAATCATAGAAAGTTAGAGTGTCAGTCCTCTTGTACTTATGTCGGCATTGTGCCTTTTGAATATAATTCCGATGCTTTTTCTGTGTTTCATTGTCAATAAGAAGGTCCAAGGGATACAGTAAACCTGAAGTGAAGCATCGGAATATAAAACTGAACTCACAGGAGAGGTTCAAATCATAGAAAGTGAGAGTGTCATGCCTCTTATACTTAAGTCGACATTGTGCCATTTGTATTAAATTCGGATGCAATTTCTGTGTTTCATCGTCAATAAGAAGGTCCCAGGGATACAGTAAACCTGAAGTGAAGCATCGGAATCTAAAACTGGACTCACAGGAGAGGTTCAAATTATAGAAAGTGAGAGTGTCAGTCCTCTTGTACCTAAGTCGCCATTGTGCCTTTTGTATTAATTTCGGATGCAATTTCTGCGTTTCATCGTCAATAAGAAGGTCCAAGGGATACAGTAAACCTGAAGTGAAGCATCGGAATCCAAAACTGGGCTCAAAGGAGACGTTCAAATCAAAGAATGTTAGAGTGTCAGTCCTCTTGTACTTAAGTCGGCATTGTGCCTTTTGTATTAAATTCGGATGCAAACTCTGTATTTCGTCGTCAGTAAGAAGGTCCAAGGGATACAGTAAACCTGAAGTGAAGCATCGGAATCTAAAACTGGACTCACAGGAGAGGTTCAAATCAGAGAAAGTGAGAGTGTCAGTCCTCTTATACTTAAGTCGGGATTGTGCCTTTTGAATTTAATTCCGATGCAATTTCTTTTTTTCATCGTCAATACGATGGTGCAAGGTATACAGTAAACCTGAAGTGAAGCGTCGGAATCTAAATCTGACCTCACAGGAGAAGTTCGAATCATGGAAAGTGAGAGTGTCAGTGCTCTTGTACTTAAGCCGCCATTGTGCCATTTGTATTAAATTCGGATGCAATTTCTGTGTTTCATCGCACATAAGATGGTCCAAGGGATACAGTAAACCTGAAGTGAAGCATCGGAATCTGAAACTGGACTCACAGGAGAGGTTCAAATCATAGAAAGTGAGAGTGTCAGTCCTCTTGTACTTAAGACGCCATTGTGCCTTTTGTATTAAATTCGGTTGCAATTTCTGTGTCTCATCGTCAATAAGAAGGTCCAAGGGATACAGTAAACCTGAAGTGAAGCATCGGAATCCAAAACTGGACTCACAGGAGAGGTTCAAATCATAGAAAGTTAGAGTGTCAGTCCTCTTGTACTTAAGTCGGCATTGTGCCTTTTGTATTACATTCGGATGCAAACTCGGTCTTTCGTCGTCAATAAGAAGGTCCGAGGGATACAGTAAACCTGAAGTGAAGCATCGGAATCTAAAACTGGACTCACAGGAGAGGGTCAAATCATAGAAAGTTAGAGTGTCAGTCCTCTTGTACTTAAGTCGGCATTGTGCCATTTGAATTTAATTCCGATGCAATTTCTGTGTTTCATCGTCAATAAAAAGGTCCAAGGGATACAGTAAACCTGAAGTGAAGCATCGGAATCTAAAACTGGACTCACAGGAGAGGTTCAAATCATAGAAAGTGAGAGTGTCAGTCCTCTTTTGCTTAAGTCGGCATTGTGCGTTTTGAATTTAATTCCGATGCAATTTCTATGTTTCATCATCAATAAAAAGGTCCAAGGGATACAGTAAACCTGAAGTGAAGCATCGGAATCTAAAACTGGACTCACAGGAGATGTTCAAATCATAGGAAGTGAGAGTGTCACTCCTCTTGTACTTAAGTCGCCATTGTGATTTTGGTATTAAATTCGGATGCAATTTCTGTTTTTCATCGTCAATAAGAAGGTCCAAGGGATACAGTAAAAATGAAGTGAAGCATCGGAATCGAAAACTGGACTCACAGGAGAGGTTCAAATCATAGAAAATTAAAGTGTCAGTCCTCTAGTACTTAAGTCGGCATTGAGGGTTTTGTATTAAATTCAGGTGCAAACTCTGTGTTTCATCGTCAATAAGAAGGTCCAAGGGATACAGTAAACCTGATGTGAAGCATCGTTATCTAAAACTGGACTCACAGGAGAGGTTCAAATCACAGAAAGTTAGAATGTCATTCCTCTTGTACTTAAGTCGGCATTGTGCCTTGTGTATTGAATTCGGATGCAATTTCTGTGTTTCATCGTCAATAAGAAGGTCCAAGGGATACAGAAAACCTGAAGTGAAGCATCGGAATCTAAAACTGGACTCACAGGAGAGGTTCAAATCATAGCAAGTGAGAGTATCAGTCCTCTTGTACATAAGTCGCCCTTGTGCCTTTTGTATTAAATTCGGATGCAATTTCTGTGTTTCATCGTCAATAAGAAGGTCCAAGGGATACAGTAAATCTGAAGTGAAGCATCGGAATCTGAAACTGGACTCACAGGAGATGTTCAAATCATAGAAAGTCAGAGTGTCAGTCCTCTTGTTCTTAAGTCGTCATTGTGATTTTTGTATTCAATTCGGATGCAATTTCTTCGTTTCATCGTCAATAAGAAGGTCCAAGGGTTTCAGTAAACCTGAAGTGAGGCATCGGAATCTAAAACTGGACTCACTGGAGAGGTTCAAATCATAGAAAGTTAGAGTGTCAGTCCTCCTGTACTTAAGTCGGCATTGTACCTTTTGTATTAATTTCGGGTGCAAACTCTGTGTTTCATCGTCAATTAGAAGGTCCAGAGGGATACAGTAAACCTGAAGCGAAGCATCGGAATCTAAAACTGGACTCACAGGAGATGTTCAAATCATAGAAAGTGAGATTGTCGGTCCTCTTGTACTAAAGTCGCCATTGTGATTTTTGTATTAAATTCGGATGCAATTTCTGTGTTTCATCGTCAATAAGAAGGTCCAAGGGATACAGTAAACCTGAAGTGAAGCATCGGAATCTAAAACTGGACTCACAGGAGAGGTGCCAATCATAGAAAGTTAGAGTGTCAGTCCTCTTGTACTTAAGTCGGCATTGTACCTTTCGTATTAAATTCGGATGCAAACTCTGTGTTTCATCGTCAATTAGAAGGTCCAAGGGATACAGTAAACCTGAAGTGAAGCATCGGAATGTAAAACTGGACTCACAGGAGAGGTTCAAATCATAGAAAGTGAGAGTGACAGTCCTCTTGTACTTAAGTCGGCATTGTGCCTTTTGAATTTAATTCCGATGCAATTTCTGTGTTTCATCGTCAATAAGAAGCTGCAAAATATACAGTAAACCTGAAGTGAAGCATCGGAATCTAAAACTGGACTCACACGAGAGGTTCAAATCATAGAAAGTGAAAGTGTTAGTCCTCTTCTACTTAGGTCGGCACTGTGCCTTTGAATTTAGTTCCGATGCAATTTCTGTGTTTCATCGTCAATAAGAACGTCAAAGGGATATAGTAAACCTGAAGTGAAGCATCGGAATCTAGAACTGGACTCACAGGAGATGTTCAAATCATAGAAAGTGAGAGTGTCAGTCCTCTTGTACTTAAGCCACCATTGTGATTTTTGTATTAATTTCGGTTGCAATTTCTGTTTTTCATCGTCAATAAGAAGGTCCAAGGGGTACAGTAAACCTGAAGTGAAGCATCGGAATCTAAAACTGGACTCACAGGAGAGGTTCAAATCATAGAAAGTTAGAGTGTCAGTCCTCTTGTACTTAAGTCGGCATGTGCCTTTTGAATTTAATTCCGATGCAATATCTGTGTTTCATCGTCAATGATAAGGTCCAAGGGATACAGTAACCCTGAAGTGAAGCATCGGAATGTAAAACTGGACTCACAGGAGAGGTTCAAATCATAGAAAGTGAGAGTGTCAGTCCTCTTGTACTTAAGTCGGCATTGTGCCTTTTGAATTTAATTCCGATGCAATTTCTGTGTTTCATCGTCAATAAGAAGGAGCAAGGTATACAGTAAACCTGAAGTGAAGCATCGGAATCTAAAACTGGACTCACAGGATAGGTTCAAATCATAGAAAGTGAGAGTGTTAGTCGTCATCGACTTAGGTCGGCACTGTGATTTTTGAATTTAATTCCGATGCAATTTCTGTGTTTCATCGTAATTAAGAACGTCCAAGGGATACAGTAAACCTGAAGTGAAGCATCGGAATCTGAAACTGGACTCACAGGAGATTTTAAAATCATAGAAAGTGAGAGTGTCAGTCCTCTTGTACTTAAGTCGGCAATGTGCCCTTTGTATTAATTTCGGATGCAATTTCTGTGTTTCATGGTCAATAAGAAGGTCCAAGGGATACAGTAAACCTGAATTGAAGCATCGGAATCGAAAACTGGACTCACAGGAGAGGTTCAAATCATAGAAAGTTAGAGTGTCAGTCCTCTAGTACTTAAGTCGGCATTGGGCCTTTTGTATTAAATTCAGGTGCAAACTCTGTGTTTCATCGTCAATAAGAAGGTCCAACGGATACAGTAAACCTGAAGTGAAGCATCGGTATCTAAAACTGGACTCACAGGAGAGGTTCAAATCACAGAAAGTTAGAATGTCATTCCTCTTGTACTTAAGTCGGCATTGTGCCTTGTGTATTGAATTCGGATGCAATTTGTGTGTTTCATCGTCAATAAGAAGGTGCAAGGTATACAGTAAACCTGAAGAGAAGCATCGGAATCTAAAACTGGACTCACAGTAGAGGTTCAAATCATAGCAAGTGAGAGTATCAGTCCTCTTGTACATAAGTCGCCCTTGTGCCTTTTGTATTAAATACGGATGCAATTTCTGTGTTACATCGTCAATAAGAAGGTCCAAGGGATACAGTAAATCTGAAGTGAAGCATCGGAATCTGAAACTGGACTCACAGGAGATGTTCAAATCATAGAAAGTGAGAGTGTCAGTCCTCTTGTACTTAAGTCGCCATTGTGATTTTTGTATGAAATTCGGATGCAATTTCTGTGTTTCATCATCAATAAGAAGGTCCAAGGGATACAGTAAACCTGAAGTAAGGCGTCGGAATCTAAAACTGGACTCACTGGAGAGGTTCAAATCATAGAAAGTTAGAGTGTCAGTCCTCTTGTACTTAAGTCGGCATTGCACCTTTTGTATTAAAATCGGGTGCAAACTCTGTGTTTCATCGTCAATTAGAAGGTCCAGAGGGATACAGTAAACCTGAAGCGAAGCATCGGAATCTAAAACTGGACTCACAGGAGAGGTTCAAATCCGAGAAAGTGAGAGTGTCAGTCCTCTTGTACTTAAGTCGGAATTGTGCATTTTGAATTTATTTCCGATGCAATTTCCGTGTTTCATCGTCAATAAGAAGGTGCAAGGTATACAGTAAACCTGAAGTGAAGCATCGGAATCTAAATCTGACCTCACAGGAGAAGTTCGAATCATGGAAAGTGAGAGTGTCAGTGCTCTTGTACTTAAGTCGGCATTGTGCCATCTGTATTAAATTCGGATGCAATTTCTGTGTTTCATCGTCAATAAGAAGGTCCAAGGGATACAGTAAACCTGAAGTGAAGCATCGGAATCTAAAACTGGACTCACAGGAGATGTTCAAATCATAGAGAGTTAGAGTGTCAGTCCTCTTGTACTTATGTCGGCATTGTGCCTTTTGAATATAATTCCGATGCTTTTTCTGTGTTTCATTGTCAATAAGAAGGTCCAAGGGATACAGTAAACCTGAAGTGAAGCATCGGAATATAAAACTGGACTCACAGGAGAGGTTCAAATCATAGAAAGAGAGAGTGTCATGCCTCTTATACTTGAGTCGACATTGTGCCATTTGTATTAAATTCGGATGCAATTTCTGTGTTTCATCGTCAATAAGAAGGTCCCAGGGATACAGTAAACCTGAAGTGAAGCATCGGAATCTAAAACTGGACTCACAGGAGAGGTTCAAATTATAGAAAGTGAGAGTGTCAGTCCTCTTGTACCTAAGTCGCCATTGTGCCTTTTGTATTAATTTCGGATGCAATTTCTGCGTTTCATCGTCAATAAGAAGGTCCAAGGGATACAGTAAACCTGAAGTGAAGCATCGGAATCCAAAACTGGGCTCAAAGGAGACGTTCAAATCAAAGAATGTTAGAGTGTCAGTCCTCTTGTACTTAAGTCGGCATTGTGCCTTTTGTATTAAATTCGGATGCAAACTCTGTATTTCGTCGTCAGTAAGAAGGTCCAAGGGATACAGTAAACCTGAAGTGAAGCATCGGAATCTAAAACTGGACTCACAGGAGAGGTTCAAATAAGAGAAAGTGAGAGTGTCAGTCCTCTTATACTTAAGTCGGGATTGTGCCTTTTGAATTTAATTCCGATGCAATTTCTTTTTTTCATCGTCAATACGATGGTGCAAGGTATACAGTAAACCTGAAGTGAAGCGTCGGAATCTAAATCTGACCTCACAGGAGAAGTTCGAATCATGGAAAGTGAGAGTGTCAGTGCTCTTGTACTTAAGCCGCCATTGTGCCATTTGTATTAAATTCGGATGCAATTTCTGTGTTTCATCGCAAATAAGATGGTCCAAGGGATACAGTAAACCTGAAGTGAAGCATCGGAATCTGAAACTGGACTACCAGGAGAGGTTCAAATCATAGAAAGTGAGAGTGTCAGTCCTCTTGTACTTAAGACGCCATTGTGCCTTTTGTATTAAATTCGGTTGCAATTTCTGTGTCTCATCGTCAATAAGAAGGTCCAAGGGATACAGTAAACCTGAAGTGAAGCATCGGAATCCAAAACTGGACTCACGGGAGAGGTTCAAATCATAGAAAGTTAGAGTGTCAGTCCTCTTGTACTTAAGTCGGCATTGTGCCTTTTGTATTACATTCGGATGCAAACTCGGTCTTTCGTCGTCAATAAGAAGGTCCGAGGGATACAGTAAACCTGAAGTGAAGCATCGGAATCTAAAACTGGACTCACAGGAGAGGGTCAAATCATAGAAAGTTAGAGTGTCAGTCCTCTTGTACTTAAGTCGGCATTGTGCCATTTGAATTTAATTCCGATGCAATTTCTGTGTTTCATCGTCAATAAAAAGGTCCAAGGGATACAGTAAACCTGAAGTGAAGCATCGGAATCTAAAACTGGACTCACAGGAGAGGTTCAAATCATAGAAAGTGAGAGTGTCAGTCCTCTTTTGCTTAAGTCGGCATTGTGCGTTTTGAATTTAATTCCGATGCAATTTCTGTGTTTCATCGTCAATAAAAAGGTCCAAGGGATACAGTAAACCTGAAGTGAAGCATCGGAATCTAAAACTGGACTCACAGGAGATGTTCAAATCATAGGAAGTGAGAGTGTCACTCCTCTTGTACTTAAGTCGCCATTGTGATTTTGGTATTAAATTCGGATGCAATTTCTGTTTTTCATCGTCAATAAGAAGGTCCAAGGGATACAGTAAAAATGAAGTGAAGCATCGGAATCGAAAACTGGACTCACAGGAGAGGTTCAAATCATAGAAAATTAAAGTGTCAGTCCTCTAGTACTTAAGTCGGCATTGAGCCTTTTGTATTAAATTCAGGTGCAAACTCTGTGTTTCATCGTCAATAAGAAGGTCCAAGGGATACAGTAAACCTGATGTGAAGCATCGTTATCTAAAACTGGACTCACAGGAGAGGTTCAAATCACAGAAAGTTAGAATGTCATTCCTCTTGTACTTAAGTCGGCATTGTGCCTTGTGTATTGAATTCGGATGCAATTTCTGTGTTTCATCGTCAATAAGAAGGTCCAAGGGATACAGAAAACCTGAAATAAGCATCGGAATCTAAAACTGGACTCACAGGAGAGGTTCAAATCATAGCAAGTGAGAGTATCAGTCCTCTTGTACATAAGTCGCCCTTGTGCCTTTTGTATTAAATTCGGATGCAATTTCTGTGTTTCATCGTCAATAAGAAGGTCCAAGGGATACAGTAAATCTGAAGTGAAGCATCGGAATCTGAAACTGGACTCACAGGAGATGTTCAAATCATAGAAAGTCAGAGTGTCAGTCCTCTTGTACTTAAGTCGTCATTGTGATTTTTGTATTCAATTCGGATGCAATTTCTTTGTTTCATCGTCAATAAGAAGGTCCAAGGGTTTCAGTAAACCTGAAGTGAGGCATCGGAATCTAAAACTGGACTCACTGGAGAGGTTCAAATCATAGAAAGTTAGAGTGTCAGTCCTCCTGTACTTAAGTCGGCATTGTACCTTTTGTATTAATTTCGGGTGCAAACTCTGTGTTTCATCGTCAATTAGAAGGTCCAGAGGGATACAGTAAACCTGAAGCGAAGCATCGGAATCTAAAACTGGACTCACAGGAGAGGTTCAAATCATAGCAAGTGAGAGTGTCAGTCCTCTTGTACTTAAGTCGGAATTGTGCCTTTTGAATTTATTTCCGATGCAATTTCTGTGTTTCATCGTCAATAAGAAGGTGCAAGGTATACAGTAAATCTGAAGTGAAGCATCGGAATCTAAATCTGACCACACAGGAGAAGTTCGAATCATGGAAAGTGGGAGTGTCAGTGCTCTTGTACTTAAGTCGGCATTGTGCCATTTGTATTAAATTCGGATGCAATTTCTGTGTTTCATCGTCAATAAGAAGGTCCAAGGGATACAGTAAACCTGAAGTGAAGCATCGGAATCTAAAACTGGACTCACAGGAGATGTTCAAATCATAGAAAGTTAGAGTGTCAGTCCTCTTGTACTTATGTCGGCATTGTGCCTTTTGAATATAATTCCGATGTTTTTTCTGTGTTTCATTGTCAATAAGAAGGTCCAAGGGATACAGTAAACCTGAAGTGAAGCATCGGAATCTAAAACTGGACTCACAGGAGAGGTTCAAATCATAGAAAGTGAGAGTGTCAGTCCTCTTGTACCTAAGTCGCCATTGTGCCTTTTGTATTAAATTCGGATGCAATTTCTGTCTTTCATCGTCAATAAGAAGGTCCAAGGGATACAGTAAACCTGAAGTGAAGCATCGGAATCCAAAACTGGACTCACAGGAGACGTACAAATCATAGAATGTTAGAGTGTCAGTCCTCTTGTACTTAAGTCGGCTTTGTGCCTTTTGTATTAAATTCGGATGCAAACTCTGTGTTTCGTCGTCAATAAGAAGGTCCAAGGATACAGTAAACCTGAAGTGAAGCATCGGAATCTAAAACTGGACTCACAGGTGAGGTTCAAATCAGAGAAAGTGAGAGTGTCAGTCCTCTTATACTTAAGTCGGATTTGTGCCTTTTGAATTTAATTCCGATGCAATTTCCATGTTTCATCGTCAATACGATGGTGCAAGGTATACAGTAAACCTGAAGTGAAGCATCGGAATCTAAATCTGACCTCACAGGAGAAGTTCGAATCATGGAAAGTGAGAGTGTCAGTGCTCTTGTACTTAAGCCGGCATTGTGCCATTTGTATTAAATTCGGATGCAATTTCTGTGTTTCATCGCAAATAAGAAGGTCCAAGGGATACAGGAAAACCTGAAGTGAAGCATCGGAATCTAAAACTGGACTCACAGGAGAGGTTCAAATCATAGAAAGTTAGAATGTCAGTCCTCTTATACTTTAGTCGGCATTGTGCATTGCGTATTAAATACGGATGCAATTTCTGTGTTTGATCGTCAACAAGAAGGTGCAAGGTATACAGTAAACCTGAAGTGAAGCATCGGAATCCAAAACTGGACTCACAGGAGAGGTTCATATCATAGAAAGTGAGAGTGTCAGTCCTCTTATACTTAAGTCGACATTGTGCTATTTGTATTAATTTGGGATGCAATTTCTGTGTTTCATCGTCAATAAGAAGGTCCAAGGGATACAGGAAACCTGAAGTGAAGCATCGGAATCTAAAACTGGACTCACAGGAGAGGTTCAAATCATAGAAAGTGAGAGTGTCAGTCCTCTTGTACTTAAGACGCTTTGTGCCTTTTGTATTAAATCCGGTTGCAATTTCTGTGTTTCATCGTCAAAAAGAAGGTCCAAGGGATACAGTAAACCTGAAGTGAAGCATCGGAATCCAAAACTAGACTCACAGGAGAGGTTCAAATCATAGAAAGTTAGAGTGTCAGTCCTCTTGTACTTAAGTCGGCATTGTGCCTTTTGTATTAAATTCGGATGCAAACTCTGTGTTTCGTCGTCAATAAGAAGGTCCGAGGGATACAGTAAACCTGAAGTGAAGCATCGGAATCTAAAACTGGACTCACAGGAGAAATTCAAATCATAGATAGTGAGAGTGTCAGTCCTCTTTTGCTTAAGTCGGCATTGTGCCTTTTGTATTAAATTCGGTTGCAATTTCTGTGTTTCATCGTCAATAAGAAGGTGCAAGGTATACAGTAAACCTGAAGTGAAGCATCGGAATCTAAAACTGGACTCACAGGAGAGGTTCAAATCATAGAAACTTAGAGTGTCAGTTCTCTTGTACTTAAATCGGCATTGTGCCTTTTGTTTTAAATTCGGATGCAAACTCTGTGTTTCATCGTCAATAAGAAGAGTCAAGGGATACAGTTAACCTGAAGTGAAGCATCGGAATCTAAAACTAGGCTCACAGTAGAGGTTCAAATCAAAGAAAGTGAGAGTGTCAGTCCCCTTGTACTTAAGTCGGCATTGTGCCGTTTGTATTAAATTCGGATGCAATTTCTGTGTTTCATCGTCAATAAGAAGGTCCAAGGTATACAGTAAACCTGAAGTGAAGCATCGGAATGTAAAACTCGACTCACAGGAGAGGTTCAAATCATAGAAAGTGAGAGTGTTAGTCCTCTTCTACTTAGGTCGGCACTGTGCCTTTTGAATTTAATTCCGATGCAATTTCTGTGTTTCATCGTCAATAAGAACGTCCAAGGGATACAGTAAACCAGAAGTGAAGCATCGGAATCTAAAACTGGACTCACAGGAGAGGTTCGAATCATAGAAAGTGAGAGTGTCAGTCCTCTTGTACTTAAGTCGGCATTGTGCCATTTGTATTAAATTCGGATGCAATTTCTGTTTTTATCGTCAATAAGAAGGTCCAAGGGATACAGTAAACCTGAAGTGAAGCATCGGAATCTAAAACTAGACTCACAGGGGAGGTTCAAATAATAGAAAGTGAGAGTATCAGTCCTCTTGTACTTAAGTCGACATTGTGCCTTTTGTATTAAATTCGGATGCAATTTCTGTTTTTATCGTCAATAAGAAGGTCCAAGGGATACAGTAAACCTGAAGTAAAGGATCGGAATCTAAAACTGGAATCACAGGAGAGGTTCAAATCATAAAAAGTTAGAGTGTCTGTCCTCTTGTACTTAAGTCGGCATTGTGCCTTTTGAATTTACTTCCGATGCTATTTCTGTGTTTCATCGTCAATAAGAAGGTCCAAGGGATACAGTAAACCTGAAGTGAAGCATCGGAATCTAAAACTGGACTCACAGGAGAAGTTCAAATCATAGAAAGTGAGATTGTCAGTCCTCTTGTACTAAAGTCGCCATTGTGATTTTTGTATTAACTTCGGATGCAATTTCTGTGTTTCATCGTCAGTAAGAAGGTCCAAGGGATACAGTAAACCTGAAGTGAAGCATCGGAATCTAAAACTAGACTCACAGGGGAGGTTCAAATAATAGAAAGTGAGAGTATCAGTCCTCTTGTACTTAAGTCGACATTGTGCCTTTTGTATTAAATTCGGATGCAATTTCTGTTTTTATCGTCAATAAGAAGGTCCAAGGGATACAGTAAACCTGAAGTAAAGGATCGGAATCTAAAACTGGAATCACAGGAGAGGTTCAAATCATAAAAAGTTAGAGTGTCTGTCCTCTTGTACTTAAGTCGGCATTGTGCCTTTTGAATTTACTTCCGATGCTATTTCTGTGTTTCATCGTCAATAAGAAGGTCCAAGGGATACAGTAAACCTGAAGTGAAGCATCGGAATCCAGTACTGGACTCACAGGAGAAATTCAAATCATAGATAGTGAGAGTGTCAGTCCTCTTGTACTTATGTCGCAATTGTGCCATTTGTATTAAATTCGGATGCAATTTCTGTGTTTCGTCGTCAATAAGAAGGTCCAAGGGATACAGTAAACCTGAAGTGAAGCAACGGAATTTAAAACTGGACTCATAGGGGAGGTTCAAATCATAGAAAGTGAGAGTGTCAGTCCTCTTGTACTTAAGTCGACATTGTGCCTTTTGTATTAAATTCGGATGCTATTTCTGTGTTTCATTGTCAATAAGAAGGTCCAAGGAATACAGTAAACCTGAGTGAAGCATCGGAACGTAAAACTGGACTCACAGGAGAGATTCAAATCATAGAAAGTGAGAGTGTTAGTCCTCTTCTACTTAGGTCGGCACTGTGCCTTTTGAATTTAATTCCGATGCAATTACTGTGTTTCATCGTCAATAAGAACGTCCAAGGGATACAGTAAACCTGAAGTGAGGCATCGGAATCTAAAACTGGACTTACAGGAGAGGTTCGAATCATAGAAAGTGAGAGTGTCAGTCCTCTTGTACTTAAGTCGGCATTGTGCCATTTGTATTAATTCGGATGCAATTTCTGTGTTTCATTGTCAATAAGAAGGTCCAAGGGATACAGTAAACCTGAGGTGAAGCATTGGAATCTAAACCTGGACTCACAGGAGTGGTTCAAATCATAGAAAGTGAGAGTGTCTGTCCTCTTGTACTTAAGTCACCATTGTGATTTTTGTATTAATTTCGGATGCAATTTCTGTGTTTCATCGTCAATAAGAAGGTCCAAGGGATACAGTAAACCTGAAGTGAAGCATCGGAATCTAAAACTGGACTCACAGGAGAGGTGCAAATCACAGAAAGTGAGAGTGTCAGTCCTCTTGTACTTAGGTCGCCATTGTGCCTTTTGTATTAAATTCAGATGCAATTACTGGGTTTCATCACCAATTAGAAGGTCCAAGGGATACAGTAAACCTGAAGTAAAGCATCGGAATCTAAAACTGGACTCACAGGAGAGGTTGAAATCATAGAAAGTTAGAGTGTCAGTCCTCTTGTACTTAAGTCGGCATTGTGCCTTTTGTATTAAATTCGGATGCACACTCTATGTTTCATCGTCAATAAGAAGGTCCAAGGGATACAGTAAACCTGAAGTGAAGCATCGGAATCTAAAACTGGACTCACAGGAGAGGTTCAAAACATAGAAAGTTAGAGTGTCAGTCCCCTTGTACTTAAGCCGGCATTGTGCCTTTTGAATTTAATTCCGATGCTATTTCTATGTTTCATTGTCAATAAGAAGGTCCAAGGGATACCGTGAACCTGAAGTGAAGCATCGGAATCTAAAACTGGACTCACAGGAGAGCTTCAAATCATAGAAAGTGAGAGTGTCAGTCCTCTTTTAAATAAGTCGGCATTGTGCATTTTAAATTTAATTCCGATGCAATATCTGTGTTTCATCGTAAATACGAAGGTCCAAGGGATACAGTAAACCTGAAGTGAAGCATCGGAATCTAAAACTGGACTCACAAGGGAGGTTCAAATCATAGAAAGTGAGAGTGTCAGTCCTCTTCTACTTAAGTCGGCATTGTGCCTTTTGTATTAAATTCGGATGCAATTTCTGTTTTCATCGTCAATAAGAAGGTCCAAGGGATACAGTTAACCTGAAGTGAAGCATCAGAATCTAAAACTGGACTCACAGGAAAGGCTCAAATCACAGAAAGTGAAAGTGTCAGTCCTCTTGTACCTAAGTCGGCATTGTGGCATTTGTATTAAATTCGGATGCAATTTCTGTGTTTCATTGTCAATAAGAAGGTCCAAGGGAATGAGTAAACCTGAAGTGAAGCATCGGAATCTAAAACTGGACTCACAGGAAAAGTTCAAATCATAGACAGTGAGAGTATCAGTGCTCTTTTACTTAAGTCGGCATTGTGCGTTTGAATTTAATTCCGATGCAATTTCTGTGTTTCATCGTCAATAAGATGGTCCAAGGGAAACAGAAACCTGAAGTGAAGCATCGGAATCTAAAACTGGACTCACAGAAGAGGTTCAAATCATAGAAAGTGAGAGTGTCAGTCCTCTTGTACTTAAGTCGGCATTGTGATATTTGTATTAAATTCGGGTGCAATTTCTGTGTTTCATTCTCAATAAGAAGGTCCAAGCGATACAGTAAACCTGAAGTGAAGCATCGGAATCAAAAACTGGACTCACAGGAGAGATTCAAATCATAGAAAGTTAGAGTGTCAGTCCTCTTGTACTTAAGTCGGCATTGTGCCTTTTGTATTAAATTCCGATGCAATTTCTATGTTTCATCGTGAATAAGAAGGTGCAAGGTATACAGTAAACCTGAAGTGAAGCATCGGAATCTAAAACCGGACTCACAGGAGAGGTTCAAATCATAGAAAGTAAAGGTGTCAGTCCTCTTGTACTTAAGTCGGCATTGTGCCATTTGTATTTAATTCGGGTGCAATTTCTGTGTGTCATCGTCAATAAGAAGGTCCAAGGGATACAGTAAACCTGAAGTGAAGCATCGGAATCTAAAACTGGACTCACAGGAAAGGTTCAAATCATAGAAAGTGAGAGTGTCAGTCCTCTTGTACTTAAGTCAGCATTGTGGCATTTGTATTAAATTCGGATGCAATTGCTGTGCTTCATTGTCAATAAGAAAGACCAAGGGATACAGTAAACCTGAAGTGAAGCATCGGAATCTGAAACTGGACTCACAGGAGAGATTTTAATCATATAAAGTGAGAGTGTCAGTCCTCTTTTACTTAAGTCGGCATTGTGCATTTTGAATTTAATTCCGATGCATTTTTTGTGTTTCATCGTCAATAAGAAGGTCCAAGGGATACAGCAAACCTGAAGTGAAGCATCGGAATCGAAAACTCGACTCGCAGGAGAGGTTCAAATCAGAGAAAGTGAGAGTGTCAGTCCTCTTGTGCTTAAGTCGGCATTGTGCCATTTGTATTAAATTCGGATGCAACTTCTGTGTTTCATCGTCAATAAGAAGGTGCAAGGTATACAGGAAACCTGAAGAGAAGCATCGGAATCTAAAACTGGACACACACGAGAGGTTCAAGTCATTGAAAGTGAGAGTGTCAGTCCTCTTGTACTTAAGCCGCCATTGTGCTTTTTGCATTAAGTTCGGATGCAATTTCTGTGTTCCATCGTCAATAAGATGGTCCAAGGGATACAGTAAACCTGAAGCGAAGCTTTGGAATCTCAAACTGGACTCACAGGAGAGGATCAAATCATAGAAAATGAAAGTGTCAGTCCTCTTTTAGTTAAGTCGGCATTGTGCCTTTTCAATTTCATTCCGATGCAATTTCTGTGATTCATCGTCAATAAGAAGGTCCAAGGGATACACTAAACCTGAAGTGAAGCATCGGAATCTAAAACTGGACTCACAGGAGAGGTTCAAATCATAGAAAGTGAGAGTGTCGGTCCTCTTGTACTTAAGTCGGCATTGTGCCATTTGTATTAAATTCGGATGCAATTTCTGTGTTTCATCGTCAATAAGAACGTCCAAGGGATACAGTAAACATGTAGTGAAGCATCGGAATCTAAAACTGGACTCACAGGAGAGATTCAAATCATAGATAGTTAGAGTGTCACTCCTCTTGTACTTAAGTCGGTATTGTGCCTCTTTTATTAAATTCAGATGCAATTTATGTGTTTCATCGTCAATAAGAAGGTCCAAGGAATACAAAAAACCTGAAGTGAAGCATCGGAATCTAAAGCTGGACTCACAGGAGTGGTTCAAATCATAGAAAGTTAGAGTGTCAGTCCTCTTTTACTTAAGTCAGCATTGTGCCTTTTGTATTAAATTCCGATGCAATTTCTATGTTTCATCGTAAATAAGAAGGTGCAAGGTATACAGTAAACCTGAAGTGAAGCATCGTAGTCCAAAACCGGACTCACAGGAGAGGTTCAAATCATAGAAAGTGAGAGTGTCAGTCCTCTTGTACTTAAGTCGGCATTGTGCCATTTGTATTAAATTCGGATGTAATTTCTGTGTTTCATCGTCAATAAGTAGGTCCAAGGGATACAGTAAACCTGAAGTGAAGCATCGGAATCTAAAACTGGTCTCACAGGAGAGGTTCAAATCATAGAAAGTGAGAGTGTCAGTCCTCTTGTACTTAAGTCGGCATTGTGCCATTTGTATTAAATTCGGATGCAATTTCTGTGTTTCATCTTCAATAAGAAGGTCCAAGGGATACAGTAAACCTGAAGTGAAGCATCGGAATCTAAAACTGGACTGACAGGAGAGGTTCCAATCATAGAAAGTGAGAGTGTCAGTCCTGTTGTACTTAAGTCGGCTTTGTGCCTTTTGTATTAAATTCGGATGCAATTTCTGTGATTCTTCGTTAATAAGAAGGTCGAAGGGATACAGTAAACCTGAAGTGAAGCATCAGAATCTAAAACTGGACTCACAGGAGGGGTTCAAATCATAGAGAGTTAGAGTGTCAGTCCTCTTGTACTTAAGTCGGCATTGTGCCTTTTGAAATTAATTCCGACGTAATTTCTGTGTTTCATCGTCAATAAGGAGGTACAAGGTATACAGTTAACCTGAAGTGAAGCATCAGAATGTAAAACTGGACTCACAGGAAAGGTTCAAATCACAGAAAGTGAAAGTGTCAGTCCTCTTGTACTTAAGTCGGCATTGTGGCATTTGTATTAAATTCGGATGCAATTTCTGTGTTTCATCGTCAATAAGAACGTCCAAGGGATACAGTAAACCTGAAGTGAAGCATCGGAATCAAAAACTGGACTCACAGGAGAGATTCAAATCATAGAAAGTTAGAGTGTCAGTCCTCTTGTACTTAAGTCAGCATTGTGCCTTTTATATTAAATTCGGATGCAAACTCTGTGTTTCATCGTCAATAAGAAGGTCGAAGGGATACAGTAAACCTGAAGTGAAGCATCGGAATCTAAAACCGGACTCACAGGAGAGGTTCAAATCATAGAAAGTTTGAGTGTCAGTCCTGTTGTACTTAAGTCGGCATTGTGCCTTTTGAATTTAATTCCGATGCAATTTCTGTGTTTCATCGTCAATAAGATGGTCCAAGGGATACAGTAAACCTGAAGCGAAGCTTCGGAATCTAAAACTGGACTCACAGGAGAGGTTCAAATCATAGAAAATGAGAGTGTCAGTCCTCTTTTACTTAAGTCGGCATTGTGCCTTTTCAATTTAATTCCGATGCAATTTCTGTGATTCATCGTCAATAAGAACGTGCAAGGGATACAGTAAACCCGAAGTGAAGCATCGGAATCTAAAACTGGACTCACAGGAGAGATTCAAATCGTAGGTAGTTAGAGTGTCACTCCTCTTGTACTTAAGTCGGTATTGTGCCTTTTTTATTAAATTCGGTTGCAATTTCTGTGTTTCATCGTCAATAAGAAGGTGCAAGGTATACAGTAAACCTGAAGTGAAGCATCGGAATCTAAAACTGGACTCACAGGAGAGGTTCAAATCATAGAAACTTAGAGTGTCAGTTCTCTTGTACTTAAATCGGCATTGTGCCTTTTGTTTTAAATTCGGATGCAAACTCTGTGTTTCATCGTCAATAAGAAGAGTCAAGGGATACAGTAAACCTGAAGTGAAGCATCGGAATCTAAAACTAGGCTCACAGTAGAGATTCAAATCGAAGAAAGTGAGAGTGTCAGTCCTCTTGTACTTAAGTCGGCATTGTGCCATTTGTATTATATTCGAATGCAATTTCTGTGTTGCATCGCCAATAAGTAGGTCCAAGGGATACAGTAAACCTGAAGTGAAGCATCGGAATCTAAAACTGGACTCACAGGAGAGGTTCAAATCATAGAAAGTGAGAGTGTCAGTCCTATTGTACTTAAGTCGGCATTGTGCCATTTGTATTAAATTCGGATGCAATTTCTGTGTCTCATTTTCAATAAGAAGGTCCAAGGGATACAGTAAACCTGAAGTGAAGCATCGGAATCTAAAACTGGACTCACAGGAGAGGTTCCGATCATAGAAAGTGAGAGTGTCAGTCCTGTTGTACTTAAGTCGGCTTTGTGCCTTTTGTATTAAATTCGGATGCAATTTCTGTGATTCTTCGTTAATAAGAAGGTTTAAGGGATACAGTAAACCTGAAGTGAAGCATCAGAATCTAAAACTGGACTCACAGGAGAGGTTCAAATCATAGAGAGTTAGAGTGTCACTCCTCTTGTACCAAGTCGGTATTGTGCCATTTGTATTAAATTCGGATGCAATTTCTATGTTTCATCGTCATTAAGAAGGTCCAAGTGATACAGTAAACCTGAGTGAAGCATCGGAATCTAAAACTGGACTTACAGGTGAGGTTCAAATCATAGAAAGTTTGAGTGTCAGTCCTCTTGTACTTATGTCGGCATTGTGCCTTTTGAAATTAACTCCGATGCAATTTCTGTGTTTCATCGTCAATAAGAAGGTGCAAAGTATACAGTAAACCTGAAGTGAAGCATCGGAATCTGAAACTGGACTCACAGGAATGGTTCAAATCATAGTAAGTGAGAGTGTCAGTCCTCTTGTACTTGAGTCGCCATTGTGCTTTTTGTATTAAATTCGGATGAAGTATCTGTGTTTCATCGTCAATAAGAAGGTCCAAGGGTTACAGTAAACCTGAAGTGAAGCATCGGAATCTAAAACTGGACTCACAGGAGAGGTTCAAATCATAGAAAATTATAATGTCAGTCCTCTTGTCCTTAAGTCGGCATTGTGCCTTTTGTATTAAATTCGGATGCATACTCTGTGTTTCATCTTCAATAATAAGGTCCAAGGGATACAGTATACTTGAAGTGAAGCATCGGTATCTAAAACTGGACTCACAGGAGAGGATCAAATCGTAGAATGTTATAGTGTCAGTCCTCTTGTACTTAAGTCGGCATTGTGAATTTTGAATTTAATTCAGATGCAATTTCTGCGTTTCATCGTCAATAAGAAGGTCCAAGGGATCCAGTAAACCTGAAGTTAAGCATCCGAATCTAAAAATGGACTCACAGGAGAGGTTCAAATCATAGAAACTTAGAGTGTCAGTCCTCTTTTACTTAAGTCGGCATTGTGCGTTTTGAATTTAATTCCGATGCAATTTCTGTGTTTCATCGACAATAAGAAGGTCCAAGGGATACAGTAAACCTGAAGTGAAGCA
The DNA here is from genome assembly GCF_021461395.2 of Schistocerca americana. Lineage (NCBI taxonomy): Eukaryota > Metazoa > Arthropoda > Insecta > Orthoptera > Acrididae > Schistocerca > Schistocerca americana. The sequence continues at coordinate 34,629,521 of NC_060128.1, forward strand.
TCGGAATCTAAAACTGGACCCACAGGAGAGGTTCAAATCATATAAAGTGAGAGTGTCAGTCCTCTTGTACTTAAGTCGGCATTGTGCCATTTGTATTAAATTCGGGTGCAATTTCTGTGTTTCATCATCAATAAGAAGGTCCAAGGGATACAGTAAACCTGAAGTGAAGCATCGGAATCAAAAACTGGACTCACAAGAGAGATTCAAATCATAGAAAGGTAGAGTGTCACTCCTCTTGTACTTGAGTCGGTATTGTGCCTTTTGTATTAAATTCGCGTGCAATTTCTGTGTTTCATTGTCAATAAGAAGGTCCATGGGATACAGTGAACCTAAAGTGAAGCATCTTAATCTAAAACTGGACTCACAGGAGAGTTCAAATCATAGAAAGTTAGAATGTCAGTCCTCTTTTACTTAAGTCGGCATTGTGCCATTTGTATTAAATTCGGATTCAATTTCTGTGTTTCATCGTCAATAAGAAGGTGCAAGGTATACAGTAAACCTGAAGTGAAGCATCGGAAACTAAAACTGGACTTACAGGAGAGGTTCAAATCATAGAAAGTGAGAGTGTCAGTACTCTTGTACTTGAGCCGGCATTGTAGCATTTGTATTAAATTCGGATGCAATTTCTGTGATTCATCGTCAATAAGAAGGTCCAAGCGATACAGTAAACCTGAACTAAAGCATCGGATCTAAAACTGGACTCACAGGAGAGGTTCAAATCAGAGGATGTGAGAGTGTCAGTCCTCTTGTACTTAAGTCGACATTGTGCCATTTGTATTAAATTCGGATGCAATTTCTGTGTTTCATCTTCAATAAGAAAGTCCAAGGGATACAGTAAACCTGAAGTGAAGCATCGGAATCTAAAACTGGACTCACAGGAGAGGTTCCAATCACAGAAAGTGAGAGTGTCAGTCCTCTTGTACTTATGTCGGCTTTGTGCTTTTTGTATTAATTTCGGATTCAATTTCTGTGATTCTTCGTTAATAAGAGGGTTTAAGGGATACAGTAAACCTGAAGTTAAGCATCAGAATCTAAAACTGGACTCACAGGAGAAGTTCAAATCATAGAGAGTTAGAGTGTCACTCCTCTTGTACCAAGTTGGCATTGTGCCGTTTGTATTAAATTCGGATGCAATTTCTGTGTTTCATCGTCAATAAGAAGGTCCAAGGGATACAGTAAACCTGAAGAGAAGCATCGGAATCTAAAACTGGACTCACAGGAGAGGTTCAAATCATAGTAAGTTAGAGTGTCAGTCCTCTTGTACTTAAGTCGGTATTGTGCCTTTTGAAATTAATTCCGATGCAATTTCTGTGTTTCATCGTCAATAAGAAGGTACAAGGTATACAGTTAACCTGAAGTGAAGCATCGGAATCTGAAACTGGACTCACGGGAAAGGTTCAAATCATAGAAAGTGAGAGTGTCAGTCCTCTTGTACTTAAGTCGCCATTGTGCCTTTTGTATTAAATTCGGATGCAGTATCTGTGTTTCGTCGTCAATAAGAAGGTCCAAGGGATACAGTAAACCTGAAGTGAAGCATCGGAATCTAAAACTGGACTCACAGGAGAGGTTCAAATCATAGAAAGTTAGAGTGTCAGTCCTCTTGTACTTAAGTCGGCATTGTGCCTTTTGTATTAAATTCGGATGCATACTCTGTGTTTCATCTTCAATAAGAAGAACCAAGGGATACAGTAAACCTGAAGTGAAGCATCGGAATCTAAAACTGGACTCACAGGCGAGGATCAAATCATAGAATGTTAGAGCGTCAGTCCTCTTGTACTTAAGTCGGCATAGTTATTTTTGAATTTAATTCAGATGCAATTTCTGTGTTTCATCGTCAATAAGAAGGTCCAAGGGATGCAGTAAACCTGAAGTTAAGCATCGGAATCTAAAACTGGACTCACAGGAGAGGTTCAAATCATAGAAAGTTAGAGTGTCAGTCCTCTTGTACTTATGTCGGCATTGTGCCATTTGTATTAAATTCGGGTGCAATTTCTGTGTTTCATCATGAATAAGAAGGTACAAGGGATACAGTAAACCTGAAGTGAAGCATCGGAATCAAAAACTGGACTCAAAGGAGAGATTCAAATCATAGAAAGTTAGAATGCAACTCCTCTTGTACTTCAGACGGTATTGTGCCTATTGTTGAAATTCGGGTGCAATTTCTGTGTTTCATCGTCAATAAGGTGGTCCAAGGGATACAGTGAACCTAAAGTGAAGCATCGGAATCTAAAACTGGACTCACAGGAGAGATTCAAATCATAGAAAGGTAGAGTGTCAGTCCTCTTGTACTTAAGTCGGCATTGTGCCATTTGTATTAAATTCGGGTGCAATTTCTGTGTTTCTCGTCAATAAGAATGTCCAAGGGATACAGTAAACCTGAAGTGAAGCATCGGAATCTAAAACTGGACTCACAGGAGAGGTTCGAATCATAGAAAGTGAGAGTGTCAGTCCTCTTGTACTTAAGTCGGCATTGTGCCATTTGTATTAAATTCGGGTGCAATTTCTGTGTTTCTCGTCAATAAGAATGTCCAAGGGATACAGTAAACCTGAAGTGAAGCATCGGAATCTAAAACTGGACTCACAGGAGAGGTTCGAATCATAGAAAGTGAGAGTGTCAGTCCTCTTTTACTTAAGTCGGCATTGTGCGTTTTGAATTTAATTCCGATGCAATTTCTGTGTTTCATCGTCAATAAGAAGGTCCAAGGGATACAGTAAACCTGAAGTGAAGCATCGGAATCTAAAACTGGACCCACAGGGGAGGTTCAAATCATATAAAGTGAGAGTGTCAGTCCTCTTGTACTTAAGTCGGCGTTGTGCCATTTGTATTAAATTCGGGTGCAATTTCTGTGTTTCATCATCAATAAGAAGGTCCAAGGGATACAGTAAACCTGAAGTGAAGCATCGGAATCAAAAACTGGACTCACAAGAGAGATTCAAATCATAGAAAGGTAGAGTGTCAGTCCTCTTGCACTTAAGTCGGCATTGTGCCATTTGTATTAAATTCGGGTGCAATTTCTGTGTTTCTCGTCAATAAGAATGTCCAAGGGATACAGTAAACCTGAAGTGAAGCATCGGAATCTAAAACTGGACTCACAGGAGAAGTTCGAATCATAGAAAGTGAGAGTGTCAGTCCTCTTTTACTTAAGTCGGCATTGTGCCTTTTGAATTTAATTCCGATGCAATTTCTGTGTTTCATCGTCAATAAGAAGGTCCATGGGATACAGTGAACCTAAAGTGAAGCATCTTAATCTAAAACTGGACTCACAGGAGAGTTCAAATCATAGAAAGTTAGAATGTCAGTCCTCTTTTACTTAAGTCGGCATTGTGCCATTTGTATTAAATTCGGATTCAATTTCTGTGTTTCATCGTCAATAAGAAGGTGCAAGGTATACAGTAAACCTGAAGTGAAGCATCGGAAACTAAAACTGGACTTACAGGAGAGGTTCAAATCATAGAAAGTGAGAGTGTCAGTCCTCTTGTACTTAAGTCGGCATTGTGCCATTTGTATCAAATTCGGGTGCAATTTCTGTGTTTCTCGTCAATAAGAAGGTCCAAGGGATACAGTAAACCTGAAGTGAAGCATCGGAATCTAAAACTGGACTCACAGGAGAGGTTCGAATCATAGAAAGTGAGAGTGTCAGTCCTCTTTTACTTAAGTCGGCATTGTGCGTTTTGAATTTAATTCCGATGCAATTTCTGTGTTTCATCGTCAATAAGAAGGTCCAAGGGATACAGTAAACCTGAAGTGAAGCATCGGAATCTAAAACTGGACCCACAGGAGAGGTTCAAATCATATAAAGTGAGAGTGTCAGTCCTCTTGTACTTAAGTCGGCATTGTGCCATTTGTATTAAATTCGGGTGCAATTTCTGTGTTTCACCATCAATAAGAAGGTCCAAGGGATGCAGTAAACCTGAAGTGAAGCATCGGAATCTAAAACTGGACTCACAGGAGAGGTTCCAATCACAGAAAGTGAGAGTGTCAGTCCTCTTGTACTTAAGTCGGCTTTGTGCCTTTTGTATTAATTTCGGATTCAATTTCTGTGATTCTTCGTTAATAAGAGGGTTTAAGGGATACAGTAAACCTGAAGTGAAGCATCAGAATCTAAAACTGGACTCACAGGAGAAGTTCAAATCATAGAGAGTTAGAGTGTCACTCCTCTTGTACCAAGTTGGTGTTGTGCCATTTGTATTAAATTCGGATGCAATTTCTGTGTTTCATCGTCAACAAGAAGGTCCAAGGGATACAGTAAACCTGAAGAGAAGCATCGGAATCTAAAACTGGACTCACAGGAGAGGTTCAAATCATAGTAAGTTTGTGTGTCAGTTTTCTTGTACTTAAATCGGCATTGTGCCATTTGAAATTAATTCCGATGCAATTTCTGTGTTTCATCGTCAATAAGAAAGTACAAGGTTTACAGTTAACCTGAAGTGAAGCATCGGAATCTGAAACTGGACTCACGGGAAAGGTTCAAATCATAGAAAGTGAGAGTGTCAGTCCTCTTGTACTTATGTCGCCATTGTCTCTTTTGTATTAAATTCGGATGCAGTATCTGTGTTTCATCGTCAATAAGAAGGTCCAAGGGATACAGTAAACCTGAAGTGAAGCATCGGAGTCTAAAACTGGACTCACAGGAGAGGTTCAAATCATAGAAAGTTAGAGTGTCAGTCCTCTTGTACTTAAGTCGGCATTTTGCCTTTTGTATTAAATTCAGATAATTTCTGTGTTTCATCATCAATAAGAAGGTACAAGGGATACAGTAAACCTGAAGTGAAGCATCGGAAACAAAAACTGGACTCACAGGAGAGATTCAATTCATATAAAGTTAGAGTGCCACTCCTCTTGTACTTGAGACGGTTTTGTGCCTTTTGTTGAAATTCGGGTGCAATTTCTGTGTTTCATCGTCAATAAGGTGGTCCAAGGGATACAGTGAACCTAAAGTGAAGCATCGGAATCTAAAACTGGACTCACAGGAGAGTTCAAATAATAGAAAGTTAGAATGTCAGTCCTCTTGTACTTAAGACGGCATTGTGCCTTTTGTATTAAATTCGGATTCAATTTCTGTGTTTCATCGTCAATAAGAAGGTGCAAGGGATACAGTAAACCTGAAGTGAAGCATCGGAAACTAAAACTGGACTCACAGGAGAGGTTCAAATCATAGGAAGTGAGGGTGTCAGGCCTCTTGTACTTAAGTCGGCATTGTGACATTTGTATTAAATTCGGATGCAATTTCAGTGTTTCATCGTCAAAAAGAAGGTCCAAGGGATACAGTAAACTTGAAGTGAAGCATCGGAAACTAAAACTGGACTCACAGGAGAGGTTTAAATCATAGAAAGTGAAAGTGTCAGTCCTCTTGTACTTATGTCGGCATTGTGCCATTTGTATTAACTTCGGGTGCAATTTCAGTGTTTTATCGTCAATAAGAAGGTCCAAGGGATACAGTAAACCTGAAGTGAAGCATCGGAATCTAAACCTGGACTCACAGGAAAGGTTCAAATCATAGAAAGTGAGAACGTCAGTCCTCTTGTACTTAAGTCGGCATTGTGGCATTTGTATTAAATTCAGATGCAATTTCTGTGTTTCATCGTCAATAAGAAGGTCCAAGGGATACAGTAAACCTGAAGTGAAGCATCGGAATCTAAAACTGGACTCGCAGGAGAGGTTCAAATCATAGAAAGTTAGAGTGTAACCATTCTTGTACTTGAGTTGGTATTGTGCCTGTTGTATTGAATTCGGGTGCAATTTCTGTGTTTCATCGTCAATACGAAGCTCCAAGGGCTACAGTAAACCTGAAGTGAAGCATCGGAATCTAAACCTGGACTCACAGGAGAGGTTTAAATCATAGAAAGTTAGAGTGTCTGTCCTCTTGTACTTTAGTCGGCATTGTGCTTTTTGTGTTAAATTCGGATGCAATTTCTGTGTTTCATCGTCAATAAGAAGGTGCAAGGTATACAGTAAACCTGAAGTGAAACATCGGAATCTAATTCTGGACTAACAGGAGAGGTTCAAATCATAGAAAATGAGAGTGTCAGTCCTCTTGTACTTAAGTCGGCATTGTGGCATTTCTATTAAATTCGGATGCAATTTCTGTGTTTCATCGTCAATAAGCAGGTCGTAGGGATACAGTAAACCTGAAGTGAAGCATCGGAATCTAAAACTGGACTCACAGGAGAGGTTCAAATCATAGAAAGTGAAAGTGTCAGTCCTCTTGTACTTAAGCCGCCATTGTGATTTTTGTATTAAATTCGGATGCAATTTCTGTGTTTCATCGTCAATCAGAAGGTCCAAGGGATACAGTAAACCTGAAGTGAAGCATCAGAATCTAAAACTGGACTCACAGTAGAGGTTCAAATCATAGAAAGTTAGAGTGTCAGTCCTCTTTTACTTAAGTCGGCATTGTGCCTTTTGTATTAAATTCCGATGCAATTTCTGTGTTTCATCGTCAATCAGAAGGTGCAAGGTATACAGTAAACCTAAAGTGAAGTACCGGAATCTGAAAGTGGACTCACAAGAGAGGTTCAAATCATAGAAGGAGAGAATGTCAGTCCTCTTGTACTTAAGTCGCCATTGTGCCTCTTGTATTATATTCGGACGCAATTTCTGTGTTTCATCGTCAATAAGAAGCTCCAAGGGATACAGTAAACCTGAAGTGAAGCATCGGAACATAAAACTGGACTCGCAGGAGAGGTTCAAATCATAGAAAGTGAGAGTGTCAGTCCTCTTGTACTTAAGTCGGCATTGTGGCATTTGTATTAAATTCGGATGAAATTTCTGTGTTTCATCGTCAATAAGCAGGTCGTAGGGATACAGTAAACCTGAAGTGAAGCATCGGAATCTGAAACTTTACTCACAGGAGAGGTTCAAATCATTGAAAGTGAGAGTGTCAGTCCTCTTGTACTTAAGTCGCCTTTGTGATTTTTGTATTAAATTCGGATGCAATTTCTGTGTTTCATCGTCAATAAGAAGGTCCAAGGGATACAGTAAACCTGAAGTGAAGCATCGGAATCTTAAACTAGACTCACAGGAGAGGTTTAAATCATAGAAAGGTAGAGTGTCTGTCCTCTTGAACTTAAGTCGGCATTGTAGCTTTTGTATTAAATTCGGTTGCAAACTCTGTGTTTCATCGACAATAAGAAGGTCCAAGGGATACAGCAAACCTGAAGTGAAACATCGGAATCTAAAACTGGACTCACAGGAGAGGTTCAAATCATAGAAAGTGAGAGTGTCAGTCCTCTTTACTTAAATCGGCATTGTGCCTTTTGAATTTAATTCCGATGCAATTTCTGTGTTTCATCGTCAATAAGAAGGTGCAAGGTATACAGTAAACCTGAAGTGAAGCATCGGAATCTAAAACTGTACTCACAGGAGAGATTCAAATCATAGAAAGTTAGAGTGTCACTCCTCTTGTACGTAAATCGGTATTGTGCCTTTTGAATTTAATTCCGATGCAATTTCTGTGTTTCAACGTCAATAAGAAGGTCCAAGGGATACAGTAAACCTGAAGTGAAGCATCGGAATCTAAAACTGTACTCACAGGAGAGATTCAAATCATAGAAAGTTAGAGTGTCACTCCTCTTGTACTTAAATCGGTATTGTGCGTTTTCTATTAAATTCGGATGCAATTTCTGTGTTTCATCGTCAATAAGAAGGTCCAAGGGATACAGTAAACCTTAACTGAAGCATCGGAATCTAAAACTTGACTTGCAGGAGAGGTTTAAATCATAGAATGTTAGAGTGTCAGTCCTCTTTTACTTAAGTCGGCATTGTGCCTTTTGTATTAAATTCGGATGCAATTTCTGTGTTTCATCGTCTATAAGAAGGTCCAAGGGATACAGTAAACCTGAAGTGAAGCATCAGAATCTAAAACTGGACTCACAGGAGAGGTTCAAATCATAGAAAGTTGGAGTGTCAGTCCTCTTTTACTTAAGTCGGCATTGTGACTTTTGTATTAAATTCCGATGCAATTTCTGTGTTTCATCGTCAATCAGAAGGAGCAAGGTATACAGTAAACCTAAAGTGAAGCACCGGAATGTGAAACTGGACTCACAGGAGAGGTTGAAATCGTAGAAAGTGAGAGTGTCGGTCCTCTTGTACTTAAGTCGCTATTGTGATTTTTGGATTAAATTCGGATGCAATTTCTGTGTTTCATCGTCAATAAGAAGGTCCAAGGGATACAGTAAACCTGGAGTGAAGCATCGGAATCGTAAACTGCACTCACAGGACAGGTTCAAAACATAGAAAGTTAGAGTGTCAGTCCTCTTGTACTTAAGTCGGCATTGTACCTTTTGCATTAAATTCGGATGCAAACACTGTGTTTCATCGTCAGTAAGAAGGTCCAAGGGATACAGCAAACCTGAAGTGAAGCATCGGAATCTAAAACTGGACTCACAGGAGAGTTCAAATCATAGAAAGTGAGAGTGTCAGTCCTCTTGTACTTAAGTCGGCATTGTGCCTTTTGAATTTAATTCTGATGCAATTTCTGTGTTTCATCGTCAATAAGAAGGTGCAAGGTATACAGTAAACCTGAAGTGAACCATCGGAATCTAAAACTGGACTCACAGGAGGGGTTCAAATAATAGAAAGTGAGAGTGTCAATCCTCTTCTACTTAGGTCGGCATTGTGCCTTTTGAATTTAATTCCGATACAATTTCTGTGTTTCATCGTCAATAAGAAGGTGCAAGGTATACAGTAAACCTAAAGTGAAGCATCGGAATCTAAAACCGGACAAACAGGAGAGGTTCAAATCATAGAAAGTGAGAGTGTCAGTCGTCTACTACTTAGGTCGGCATTGTGCATTTTGAATTTAATTCCGATGCAATTTCTGTGTTTCAACGTCAATAAGAAGGTCCAAGGGATACAGTAAACCTGAAGTGAAGCATCGGAATCTAAAACTGTACTCACAGGAGAGATTCAAATCATAGAAAGTTAGAGTGTCACTCCTCTTGTACGTAAATCGGTATTGTGCCTTTTCTATTAAATTCGGATGCAATTTCTGTGTTTCATCGTCAATAAGAAGGTCCAAGGGATACAGTAAACCTTAACTGAAGCATCGGAATCTAAAACTTGACTTGCAGGAGAGGTTTAAATCATAGAATGTTAGAGTGTCAGTCCTCTTTTACTTAAGTCGGCATTGTGCCTTTTGTATTAAATTCGGATGCAATTTCTGTGTTTCATCGTCAACAAGAAGGTCCAAGGGATACAGTAAACCTGAAGAGAAGCATCGGAATCTAAAACTGGACTCACAGGAGAGGTTCAAATCATAGTAAGTTTGTGTGTCAGTCCTCTTGTACTTAAATCGGCATTGTGCCTTTTGAAATTAATTCCGATGCAATTTCTGTGTTTCATCGTCAACAAGAAGGTCCAAGGGATACAGTAAACCTGAAGAGAAGCATCGGAATCTGAAACTGGACTCACGGGAAAGGTTCAAATCATAGAAAGTGAGAGTGTCAGTCCTCTTGTACTTAAGTCGGCATTTTGCCTTTTGTATTAAATTCGGATGCATACTCTGTGTTTCATCTTCAATAAGAAGGTCCAAGGGATACAGTAAACCTGAAGTGAAGCATCGGAATCTAAAACTGGACTCACAGGCGAGGATCAAATCATAGAATGTTAGAGCGTCAGTCCTCTTGTACGTAAGTCGGCATAGTGATTTTTGAATTTAATTCAGATGCAATTTCTGTGTTTCATCGTCAGTAAGAAGGTCCAAGGGATACAGTAAACCTGAAGTTAAGCATCGGAATCTAAAACTGGACTCACAGGAGAGGTTCAAATCATAGAAAGTTAGAGTGTCAGTCCTCTTGTACTTATGTCGGCATTGTGCCATTTGTATTAAATTCAGGTAATTTCTGTGTTTCATCATCAATAAGAAGGTACAAGGGATACAGTAAACCTGAAGAGAAGCATCGGAATCAAAAACTGGACTCACAGGCGAGATTCAATTCATATAAAGTTAGAGTGCCACTCCTCTTGTACTTGAGACGGTTTTGTGCCTTTTGTTGAAATTCGGGTGCAATTTCTGTGTTTCATCGTCAATAAGGTGGTCCAAGGGATACAGTGAACCTAAAGTGAAGCATCGGAATCTAAAACTGGACTCTCAGGAGAGTTCAAATAATAGAAAGTTAGAATGTCAGTCCTCTTGTACTTAAGACGGCATTGTGCCTTTTGTATTAAATTCGGATTCAATTTCTGTGTTTCATCGTCAATAAGAAGGTGCAAGGGATACAGTAAACCTGAAGTGAAGCATCGGAAACTAAAACTGGACTCACAGGAGAGGTTCAAATCATAGGAAGTGAGGGTGTCAGGCCTCTTGTACTTAAGTCGGCATTGTGACATTTGTATTAAATTCGGATGCAATTTCAGTGTTTCATCGTCAATAAGAAGGTCCAAGGGATACAGTAAACTTGAAGTGAAGCATCGGAAACTAAAACTGGACTCACAGGAGAGGTTTAAATCATAGAAAGTGAAAGTGTCAGTCCTCTTGTACTTATGTCGGCATTGTGCCATTTGTATTAACTTCGGGTGCAATTTCAGTGTTTTATCGTCAATAAGAAGGTCCAAGGGATACAGTAAACCTGAAGTGAAGCATCGGAATCTAAACCTGGACTCACAGGAAAGGTTCAAATCATAGAAAGTGAGAACGTCAGTCCTCTTGTACTTAAGTCGGCATTGTGGCATTTGTATTAAATTCAGATGCAATTTCTGTGTTTCATCGTCAATAAGAAGGTCCAAGGGATACAGTGAACCTGAAGTGAAGCATCGGAATCTAAAACTGGACTCGCAGGAGAGGTTCAAATCATAGAAAGTTAGAGTGTCACTCCTCTTGTACTTGAGTTGGTATTGTGACTGTTGTATTGAATTCGGGTGCAATTTCTGTGTTTCATCGTCAATACGAAGCTCCAAGGGCTACAGTAAACCTGAAGTGAAGCATCGGAATCTAAACCTGGCCTCACGGGAGAGGTTAAAATCATAGAAAGTTAGAGTGTCTGTCCTCTTGTACTTTAGTCGGCATTGTGCTTTTTGTATTAAATTCGGATGCAATTTCTGTGTTTCATCGTCAATAAGAAGGTGCAAGGTATACAGTAAACCTGAAGTGAAACATCGGAATCTAATTCTGGACTAACAGGAGAGGTTCAAATCATAGAAAATGAGAGTGTCAGTCCTCTTGTACTTAAGTCGGCATTGTGGCATTTCTATTAAATTCGGATGCAATTTCTGTGTTTCATCGTCAATAAGCAGGTCGTAGGGATACAGTAAACCTGAAGTGAAGCATCGGAATCTAAAACTGGACTCACAGGAGAGGTTCAAATCATAGAAAGTGAGAGTGTCAGTCCTCTTGTACTTAAGCCGCCATTGTGATTTTTGTATTAAATTCGGATGCAATTTCTGTGTTTCATCGTCAATCAGAAGGTCCAAGGGATACAGTAAACCTGATGTGAAGCATCGGAATCTAAATCTGTTCTCACAGGAGAGATTCAAATCATAGAAAGTTAGAGTGTCACTCCTCTTGTACTTAAATCGGTGTTGTGCCTTTTGTATTAAATTCGGATGCAATTTCTGTGTTTCATTGTCAATAAGAAGGTCCAAGGGATACAGTAAACCTTAAGTGAAGCATCGGAATCTAAAACATGACTTGCAGGAGAGGTTCAAATCATAGAATGTTAGAGTGTCAGTCCTCTTTTACTTAAGTCGGCATTGTGCCTTTTGTATTAAATTCGGATGCAATTTCTGTGTTTCATCGTCTATAAGAAGGTCCAAGGGATACAGTAAACCTGAAGTGAAGCATCAGAATCTAAAACTGGACTCACAGGAGAGGTTCAAATCATAGAAAGTTAGAGTGTCAGTCCTCTTTTACTTAAGTCGGCATTGTGCCTTTTGTATTAAATTCCGATGCAATTTCTGTGTTTCATCGTCAATCAGAAGGTGCAAGGTATACAGTAAACCTAAAGTGAAGTACCGGAATCTGAAACTGGACTCACAAGAGAGGTTCAAATCATAGAAGGAGAGAGTGTCAGTCCTCTTGTACTTAAGTCGCCATTGTGCCTCTTGTATTATATTCGGACGCAATTTCTGTGTTTCATCGTCAATAAGAAGCTCCAAGGGATACAGTAAACCTGAAGTGAAGCATCAGAACATAAAACTGGACTCGCAGGAGAGGTTCAAATCATAGAAAGTGAGAGTGTCAGTCCTCTTGTACTTAAGTCGGCATTGTGGCATTTGTATTAAATTCGGATGCAATTTCTGTGTTTCATCGTCAATAAGCAGGTCGTAGGGATACAGTAAACCTGAAGTGAAGCATCGGAATCTGAAACTTTACTCACAGGAGAGGTTCAAATCATTGAAAGTGAGAGTGTCAGTCCTCTTGTACTTAAGTGGCCTTTGTGATTTTTGTATTAAATTCGGATGCAATTTCTGTGTTTCATCGTCAATAAGAAGGTCCAAGATATACAGTAAACCTGAAGTGAAGCATCGGAATCTTAAACTAGACTCACAGGAGAGGTTTAAATCATAGAAAGGTAGAGTGTCTGTCCTCTTGAACTTAAGTCGGCAATGTAGCTTTTGTATTAAATTCGGTTGCAAACTCTGTGTTTAATCGACAATAAGAAGGTCCAAGGGATACAGCAAACCTGAAGTGAAACATCGGAATCTACAACTGGACTCACAGGAGAGGTTCAAATCATAGAAAGTGAGAGTGTCAGTCCTCTTTACTTAAACCGGCATTGTGCCTTTTGAATTTAATTCCGATGCAATTTCTGTGTTTCATCGTCAATAAGAAGGTGCAAGGTATACAGTAAACCTGAAGTGAAGCATCGGAATCTAAAACTGTACTCACAGGAGAGATTCAAATCATAGAAAGTTAGAGTGTCACTCCTCTTGTACGTAAATCGGTATTGTGCCTTTTGAATTTAATTCCGATGCAATTTCTGTGTTTCAACGTCAATAAGAAGGTCCAAGGGATACAGTAAACCTGAAGTGAAGCATCGGAATCTAAAACTGTACTCACAGGAGAGATTCAAATCATAGAAAGTTAGAGTGTCACTCCTCTTGTACGTAAATCGGTATTGTGCCTTTTCTATTAAATTCGGATGCAATTTCTGTGTTTCATCGTCAATAAGAAGGTCCAAGGGATACAGTAAACCTTAACTGAAGCATCGGAATCTAAAACTTGACTTGCAGGAGAGGTTTAAATCATAGAATGTTAGAGTGTCAGTCCTCTTTTACTTAAGTCGGCATTGTGCCTTTTGTATTAAATTCGGATGCAATTTCTGTGTTTCATCGTCAACAAGAAGGTCCAAGGGATACAGTAAACCTGAAGAGAAGCATCGGAATCTAAAACTGGACTCACAGGAGAGGTTCAAATCATAGTAAGTTTGTGTGTCAGTCCTCTTGTACTTAAATCGGCATTGTGCCTTTTGAAATTAATTCCGATGCAATTTCTGTGTTTCATCGTCAACAAGAAGGTCCAAGGGATACAGTAAACCTGAAGAGAAGCATCGGAATCTGAAACTGGACTCACGGGAAAGGTTCAAATCATAGAAAGTGAGAGTGTCAGTCCTCTTGTACTTAAGTCGGCATTTTGCCTTTTGTATTAAATTCGGATGCATACTCTGTGTTTCATCTTCAATAAGAAGGTCCAAGGGATACAGTAAACCTGAAGTGAAGCATCGGAATCTAAAACTGGACTCACAGGCGAGGATCAAATCATAGAATGTTAGAGCGTCAGTCCTCTTGTACGTAAGTCGGCATAGTGATTTTTGAATTTAATTCAGATGCAATTTCTGTGTTTCATCGTCAGTAAGAAGGTCCAAGGGATACAGTAAACCTGAAGTAAAGCATCGGAATCTAAAACTGGACTCACAGGAGAGGTTCAAATCATAGAAAGTTAGAGTGTCAGTCCTCTTGTACTTATGTCGGCATTGTGCCATTTGTATTAAATTCAGGTAATTTCTGTGTTTCATCATCAATAAGAAGGTACAAGGGATACAGTAAACCTGAAGTGAAACATCGGAATCAAAAACTGGACTCACAGGCGAGATTCAATTCATATAAAGTTAGAGTGCCACTCCTCTTGTACTTGAGACGGTTTTGTGCCTTTTGTTGAAATTCGGGTGCAATTTCTGTGTTTCATCGTCAATAAGGTGGTCCAAGGGATACAGTGAACCTAAAGTGAAGCATCGGAATCTAAAACTGGACTCACAGGAGAGTTCAAATAATAGAAAGTTAGAATGTCAGTCCTCTTGTACTTAAGACGGCATTGTGCCTTTTGTATTAAATTCGGATTCAATTTCTGTGTTTCATCGTCAATAAGAAGGTGCAAGGGATACAGTAAACCTGAAGTGAAGCATCGGAAACTAAAACTGGACTCACAGGAGAGGTTCAAATCATAGGAAGTGAGGGTGTCAGGCCTCTTGTACTTAAGTCGGCATTGTGACATTTGTATTAAATTCGGATGCAATTTCAGTGTTTCATCGTCAATAAGAAGGTCCAAGGGATACAGTAAACTTGAAGTGAAGCATCGGAAACTAAAACTGGACTCACAGGAGAGGTTTAAATCATAGAAAGTGAAAGTGTCAGTCCTCTTGTACTTATGTCGGCATTGTGCCATTTGTATTAACTTCGGGTGCAATTTCAGTGTTTTATCGTCAATAAGAAGGTCCAAGGGATACAGTAAACCTGAAGTGAAGCATCGGAATCTAAACCTGGACTCACAGGAAAGGTTCAAATCATAGAAAGTGAGAACGTCAGTCCTCTTGTACTTAAGTCGGCATTGTGGCATTTGTATTAAATTCAGATGCAATATCTGTGTTTCATCGTCAATAAGAAGGTCCAAGGGATACAGTGAACCTGAAGTGAAGCATCGGAATCTAAAACTGGACTCGCAGGAGAGGTTCAAATCATAGAAAGTTAGAGTGTCACTCCTCTTGTACTTGAGTTGGTATTGTGACTGTTGTATTGAATTCGGGTGCAATTTCTGTGTTTCATCGTCAATACGAAGCTCCAAGGGCTACAGTAAACCTGAAGTGAAGCATCGGAATCTAAACCTGGCCTCACGGGAGAGGTTAAAATCATAGAAAGTTAGAGTGTCTGTCCTCTTGTACTTTAGTCGGCATTGTGCTTTTTGTATTAAATTCGGATGCAATTTCTGTGTTTCATCGTCAATAAGAAGGTGCAAGGTATACAGTAAACCTGAAGTGAAACATCGGAATCTAATTCTGGACTAACAGGAGAGGTTCAAATCATAGAAAATGAGAGTGTCAGTCCTCTTGTACTTAAGTCGGCATTGTGGCATTTCTATTAAATTCGGATGCAATTTCTGTGTTTCATCGTCAATAAGCAGGTCGTAGGGATACAGTAAACCTGAAGTGAAGCATCGGAATCTAAAACTGGACTCACAGGAGAGGTTCAAATCATAGAAAGTGAGAGTGTCAGTCCTCTTGTACTTAAGCCGCCATTGTGATTTTTGTATTAAATTCGGATGCAATTTCTGTGTTTCATCGTCAATCAGAAGGTCCAAGGGATACAGTAAACCTGATGTGAAGCATCGGAATCTAAATCTGTTCTCACAGGAGAGATTCAAATCATAGAAAGTTAGAGTGTCACTCCTCTTGTACTTAAATCGGTGTTGTGCCTTTTGTATTAAATTCGGATGCAATTTCTGTGTTTCATTGTCAATAAGAAGGTCCAAGGGATACAGTAAACCTTAAGTGAAGCATCGGAATCTAAAACATGACTTGCAGGAGAGGTTCAAATCATAGAATGTTAGAGTGTCAGTCCTCTTTTACTTAAGTCGGCATTGTGCCTTTTGTATTAAATTCGGATGCAATTTCTGTGTTTCATCGTCTATAAGAAGGTCCAAGGGATACAGTAAACCTGAAGTGAAGCATCAGAATCTAAAACTGGACTCACAGGAGAGGTTCAAATCATAGAAAGTTAGAGTGTCAGTCCTCTTTTACTTAAGTCGGCATTGTGCCTTTTGTATTAAATTCCGATGCAATTTCTGTGTTTCATCGTCAATCAGAAGGTGCAAGGTATACAGTAAACCTAAAGTGAAGTACCGGAATCTGAAACTGGACTCACAAGAGAGGTTCAAATCATAGAAGGAGAGAGTGTCAGTCCTCTTGTACTTAAGTCGCCATTGTGCCTCTTGTATTATATTCGGACGCAATTTCTGTGTTTCATCGTCAATAAGAAGCTCCAAGGGATACAGTAAACCTGAAGTGAAGCATCAGAACATAAAACTGGACTCGCAGGAGAGGTTCAAATCATAGAAAGTGAGAGTGTCAGTCCTCTTGTACTTAAGTCGGCATTGTGGCATTTGTATTAAATTCGGATGCAATTTCTGTGTTTCATCGTCAATAAGCAGATCGTAGGGATACAGTAAACCTGAAGTGAAGCATCGGAATCTGAAACTTTACTCACAGGAGAGGTTCAAATCATTGAAAGTGAGAGTGTCAGTCCTCTTGTACTTAAGTGGCCTTTGTGATTTTTGAATTAAATTCGGATGCAATTTCTGTGTTTCATCGTCAATAAGAAGGTCCAAGATATACTGTAAACCTGAAGTGAAGCATCGGAATCTTAAACTAGACTCACAGGAGAGGTTTAAATCATAGAAAGGTAGAGTGTCTGTCCTCTTGAACTTAAGTCGGCAATGTAGCTTTTGTATTAAATTCGGTTGCAAACTCTGTGTTTAATCGACAATAAGAAGGTCCAAGGGATACAGCAAACCTGAAGTGAAACATCGGAATCTACAACTGGACTCACAGGAGAGGTTCAAATCATAGAAAGTGAGAGTGTCAGTCCTCTTTACTTAAACCGGCATTGTGCCTTTTGAATTTAATTCCGATGCAATTTCTGTGTTTCATCGTCAATAAGAAGGTGCAAGGTATACAGTAAACCTGAAGTGAAGCATCGGAATCTAAAACCGGACAAACAGGAGAGGTTCAAATCATAGAAAGTGAGAGTGTCAGTCGTCTACTACTTAGGTCGGCATTGTGCATTTTGAATTTAATTCCGATGCAATTTCTGTGTTTCAACGTCAATAAGAAGGTCCAAGGGATACAATAAACCTGAAGTGAAGCATCGGAATCTAAAACTGTACTCACAGGAGAGATTCAAATCATAGAAAGTTAGAGTGTCACTCCTCTTGTACTTAAATCGGTATTGTGCCTTTTCTATTAAATTCGGATGCAATTTCTGTGTTTCATCGTCAATAAGAAGGTCCAAGGGATACAGTAAACCTTAACTGAAACATCGGAATCTAAAACTTGACTTGCAGGAGATGTTGAAATCATAGAATGTTAGAGTGTCAGTCCTCTTTTACTTAAGTCCGCATTGTGCCTTTTGTATTAAATTCGGATGCAATTTCTGTGTTTCATCGTCTATAAGAAGGTCCAAGGGATACAGTAAACCTGAAGTGAAGCATCAGAATCTAAAACTGGACTCACAGGAGAGGTTCAAATCATAGAAAGTTGGAGTGTCAGTCCTCTTTTACTTAAGTCGGCATTGTGCCTTTTGTATTAAATTCCGATGCGATTTCTGTGTTTCATCGTCAATCAGAAGGAGCAAGGTATACAGTAAACCTAAAGTGAAGCACCGGAATGTGAAACTGGACTCACAGGAGAGGTTCAAATCGTAGAAAGTGAGAGTGTCGGTCCTCTTGTACTTAAGTCGCCATTGTGATTTTTGGATTAAATTCGGATGCAATTTCTGTGTTTCATCGTCAATAAGAAGGTCCAAGGGATACAGTAAACCTGGAGTGAAGCATCGGAATCGTAAACTGCACTCACAGGACAGGTTCAAAACATAGAAAGTTAGAGTGTCAGTCCTCTTGTACTTAAGTCGGCATTGTACCTTTTGCATTAAATTCGGATGCAAACACTGTGTTTCATCGTCAGTAAGAAGGTCCAAGGGATACAGCAAACCTGAAGTGAAGCATCGGAATCTAAAACTGGACTCACAGGAGAGTTTCAAATCATAGAAAGTGAGAGTGTCAGTCCTCTTGTACTTAAGTCGGCATTGTGCCTTTTGAATTTAATTCTGATGCAATTTCTGTGTTTCATCGTCAATAAGAAGGTGCAAGGTATACAGTAAACATGAAGTGAACCATCGGAATCTAAAACTGGACTCACAGGAGGGGTTCAAATAATAGAAAGTGAGAGTGTCAATCCTCTTCTACTTAGGTCGGCATTGTGCCTTTTGAATTTAATTCCGATGCAATTTCTGTGTTTCATCGTCAATAAGAAGGTGCAAGGTATACAGTAAACCTGAAGTGAAGCATCGGAATCTAAAACCGGACAAACAGGAGAGTTTCAAATCATAGAAAGTGAGAGTGTCAGTCGTCTACTACTTAGGTCGGCATTGTGCATTTTGAATTTAATTCCGATGCAATTTCTGTGTTTCAACGTCAATAAGAAGGTCCAAGGGATACAGTAAACCTGAAGTGAAGCATCGGAATCTAAAACTGTACTCACAGGAGAGATTCAAATCATAGAAAGTTAGAATGTCACTCCTCTTGTACTTAAATCGGTATTGTGCCTTTTCTATTAAATTCGGATGCAATTTCTGTGTTTCATCGTCAATAAGAAGGTCCAAGGGATACAGTAAACCTTAACTGAAGCATCGGAATCTAAAACTTGACTTGCAGGAGAGGTTTAAATCATAGAATGTTAGAGTGTCAGTCCTCTTTTACTTAAGTCGGCATTGTGCCTTTTGTATTAAATTCGGATGCAATTTCTGTGTTTCATCGTCTATAAGAAGGTCCAAGGGATACAGTAAACCTGAAGTGAAGCATCAGAATCTAAAACTGGACTCACAGGAGAGGTTCAAATCATAGAAAGTTGGAGTGTCAGTCCTCTTTTACTTAAGTCGGCATTGTGCCTTTTGTATTAAATTCCGATGCAATTTCTGTGTTTCATCGTCAATCAGAAGGAGCAAGGTATACAGTAAACTTAAAGTGAAGCACCGGAATGTGAAACTGGACTCACAGGAGAGGTTCAAATCGTAGAAAGTGAGAGTGTCGGTCCTCTTGTACTTAAGTCGCCATTGTGATTTTTGGATTAAATTCGGATGCAATTTCTGTGTTTCATCGTCAATAAGAAGGTCCAAGGGATACAGTAAACCTGAAGTGAAGCATCGGAATCGTAAACTGCACTCACAGGACAGGTTCAAAACATAGAAAGTTAGAGTGTCAGTCCTCTTGTACTTAAGTCGGCATTGTACCTTTTGCATTAAATTCGGATGCAAACACTGTGTTTCATCGTCAGTAAGAAGGTCCAAGGGATACAGCAAACCTGAAGTGAAGCATCGGAATCTAAAACTGGACTCACAGGAGAGTTTCAAATCATAGAAAGTGAGAGTGTCAGTCCTCTTGTACTTAAGTCGGCATTGTGCCTTTTGAATTTAATTCTGATGCAATTTCTGTGTTTCATCGTCAATAAGAAGGTGCAAGGTATACAGTAAACCTGAAGTGAACCATCGGAATCTAAAACTGGACTCACAGGAGGGGTTCAAATAATAGAAAGTGAGAGTGTCAATCCTCTTCTACTTAGGTCGGCATTGTGCCTTTTGAATTAAATTCCGATGCAATTTCTGTGTTTCATCGTCAATAAGTAGGTCCAAGGGATACAGTAAACATGAAGTGAAGCATCGGAATCTAAAACTGGACTCACAGGAGGGATTCAATCATAGAAAGTTAATGTGTCACTCCTCTTGTACATAAGTCGGTATTGTGCCTTTTGTATTAAATTCGGATGCAATTTCTGTGTTTCATCGTCAATAAGATGGTCCAAGGGATACAGTAAACCTTAAGTGAAGCATCGGAATCTAAAACTGGACTCACTGGACAGGTTCAAATCATAGAAAGTTAGAGTGTCAGACCTCTTTTACTTAGGTCGGCATTGTGCCTTTTGTATTAAATTCCGATGCAATTTCTGTGTTTCATCGTCAATCAGAAGGTGCAAGGTATACAGTAAACCTGAAGTGAAGCATCGGAGTCTGAAACTGCACTCAAAGGAGAGGTTCAAATCATAGAAAGTGAGAGTGTCAGTCCTCTTGTACTTAAGACGGCATTGTAATATTTGTATTAAATTTGGATAAAATTTCTGTGTTTCATCGTCAATCAGATGGTCAAAGGTATACAGTAAACCTGAAGTGAAGCATCGGAATCTAAAACTGGACTCACAGGAGAGGTTCAAATCATAATAAGTTAGAGTGCCACTCCACTTGTACTTAAGTCGGTATTGTGCCATTTGTATTACATTCGGATGCAATTTCTGTGTTTCATCGTCAATAAGAAAGTCCAAGGGATACAGTAAACCTAAAGTGAAGCATCGGAAACTAAAACTGGACTCACAGGAGAGGTTCAAATCATAGAAAGTTAGAATGTCAGTCCTCTTGTACTTAAGTCACCATTGTGATTTTTGTATTAAATTCGGATGCAATTTCTGTGTTTCATCGTCAGTAAGAAGGTCCAAGGGATACAGTAAACCTGTGGTGAAGCATCGGAATCTAAAACTGGACTCACAGGAGAGGTTCAAATCATAGAAAGTTAGAGTGTCAGTCCTCTTGTACTTAAGTCGGCATTGAACCTTTTGTATTAAATTCGGATGCAAACACTGTGTTTCATCGTCAATAAGAAGGTCCAAGGGATACAGTAAACCTGAAGTGAAGCTTCGGAATCTAAAACTGGACTCACAGGAGAGGTTCAAATCATAGAAAATTATAGTGTCAGTCCTCTTGTACTTAAGTCGGCATTGTGCCTTTTGAATTTAATTCCGATGCAATTTCTGTGTTTCATCGTCAATAAGAAGGTGCAAGGTATACAGTAAACCTGAAGTGCAGCATCGGAATCTAAAACTGGACTCACAGGAGAGGTTCAAATCATAGAATATGAGAGTTTCAGTCCACTTGTACTTAAGTCGCCATTTTGCCTTTTGTATTAAATTCGGATGCAATTTCTGTCTTTCATCGTCAACAAGAAGGACCAAGCGATACAGTAAACCTGAAGTGAAGCATCGGAATCTAAAACTGGACTCACAGGAGAGGTTCAAATCATAGAAAGTTAGAGTGTCACTCCGCTTTTACTTAAGACGGTATTGTGCCTTTTGTATTAAATTCGGATGCAATTTCTGTGTTTCATCGTCAATAAGAAGGTCCAAGGGATACAGTAAAACTGAAGTGAAGCATTGGAATCTAAAACTGGTCTCACATTGGAGGTTAAAATCATAGATAGTGAGAGTGTCAGTCCTCTTGTACTTAATTCGTCATTGAACCATTTGTATTAAATTCGGATGCAAACACTGTGTTTCATCGTCAATAAGAAGGTCCAAGGGATACAGTAAACCTGAAGTGAAGCTTCGGAATCTAAAACTGGACTCAAAGGAGAGGTTCAAATCATAGAAAGTGAGAGTGTCAGTCCTCTTGTACTTAAGTCGGCATTGTGCCTTTTGAATTTAATTCCGATGCAATTTCTGTGTTTCATCGTCAATAAGAATTTGCAAGGTATACAGTAAACCTGAAGTGAAGCATCAGAATCTGAAACTGGACTCACAGGAGAGGTTCAAATCATTGAAAGTGAGAGTGTCAGTCCTCTTGTACTTAAGTCGCCATTGTGCCTTTTGTACTAAATTCGGATCCAATTTCTGTGTTTCATCGTCAATAAGAAGGTCCAAGTGATACAGTAAACCTGAAGTGAAACATCGGAATCTAAAACTGGACTCACAGGAGAGGTTCAAATCATAGAAAGTTAGAGTGTCATCACTCTTGTACTTAAGTCGGCATTGTGCCTTTTGTATTAAATTCGGATGCAGACTCTGTGTTTCATCGTCAATAAGAAGGTCCAAGTGATACAGTAAACCTGAAGTGAAGCATCGGAATCTAAAACTGGTCTCACATTAGAGGTTAAAATCATAGATAGTGAGAGTGTCAGTCCTCTTGTACTTAAGTCGGTATTGTGCCATTTGTATTAAATTCGGGTGCAATTTTTGTGTTTCATCGTCAGTAAGAAGGTCCAAGGGATACAGTTAACCTGAAGTGAAGCATCGGAATCTAAAACTGGACTCACAGGAAAAGTTCAAATCATAGAAAGTGACAGTGTCAGTCCTCTTGTACTTAAGTCGGCATTGTGGCATTTGTATTTAATTCGGACGCAATTTCTGTGTTTCATCGTCAATAAGAAGGTCCAAGGGATATAGTAAACCTGAAGTGAAGCATCGGAATCTAAAACTGGACTCACGGGAGAGGTTCAAATCATAGAAAGTTAGAGCGTCAGTCCTGTTGTACTTAAGTCGGCATTGTGCCTTTTGTATTAAATTCGGATGCAATTTCTGTGTTTCATTGTCAATAAGAAGGTCCAAGGGATACAGTAAACCTGAAGTGAAGCATCGGAATCCAAAACTAGACTCGCACGAGAGGTTCAAATCATAGAAAGTTAGAGTGTCAGTCCTCTTTTACTTAAGTCGGCATTTTGCCGTTTGTATTAAATTCGGATGAAATTTCTGTGTTTCATCGTCAATAAGAAGGTCCAAGGGATACAGTAAACCTGAAGTGAAGCATCAGAATCTAAAACTGGACTCACAGGAGAGGTTCAAATCATAAAAAAGAGAGTGTGTCAGTCCTCTTGTACTTAAGTCGCCATTGTGCCTTTTGTATTAAATTCGGATGCAATTACTGTGTTTCATCGTCAATATGAAGGTCCAAGGGATACAGTAAACCTGAAGTGAAGCATCGGAATCTAAAACTAGAGTCACAGGAGAGGTTCAAATCATAGAAAATTAGAATGTCAGTCCTCTTGTACTTAAGTCGCCATTGTGAATTTTGTATTAAATTCGGATGCAATTTCTGTGTTTCATCGTAAATAAGAAGGTCCAAGGGATACAGTAAACCTGTAGTGAAGCATCGGAATCTAAAACTGGACTCACAGGAGAGGTTCAAATCATAGAAAGTTAGAGTGTCAGTCCTCTTGTACTTAAGTCGGCATTGAACCATTTGTATTAAATTCGGATGCAAACACTGTGTTTCATCGTCAATAAGAAGGTCCAAGGGATACAGTAAACCTGAAGTGAAGCTTCGGAATCTAAAACTGGGCTTACAGGAGAGGTTCAAATCATAGAAAGTGAGAGTGTCAGTCCTCTTGTACTTAAGTCGGCATTGTGCCTTTTGAATTTAATTCCGATGCAATTTCTGTGTTTCATCGTCAATAAGAATTTGCATGGTATGCAGTAAACCCGAAGTGAAGCATCGGAATCTGAAACTGGACTCACAGGAGAGGTTCAAATCATTGAAAGTGAGAGTGTCAGTCCTCTTGTACTTAAGTCGCCAGTGTGCCTTTTGTATTAAATTCGGATCCAATTTCTGTGTTTCATCGTCAATAAGAAGGTCCAAGGGATACAGTAAACCTGAAGTGAAACATCGGAATCTAAAACTGGACTCACAGGAGAGGTTCAAATCATAGAAAGTTAGAGTGTCATTACTCTTGTACTTAAGTCGGCATTGTGCCTTTTGTATTAAATTCGGATGCAAACTCTGTGTTTCATCGTCAATAAGAAGGACCAAGTGATACAGTAAACCTGAAGTGAAGCATCGGAATCTGAAACTGGTCTCACATTAGAGGTTAAAATCATAGATAGTGAGAGTGTCAGTCCTCTTGTACTTAAATCGGTATTGTGCCTTTTCTATTAAATTCGGATGCAATTTCTGTGTTTCATCGTCAATAAGAAGGTCCAAGGGATACAGTAAACCTTAACTGAAGCATCGGAATCTAAAACTTGACTTGCAGGAGAGGTTTAAATCATAGAATGTTAGAGTGTCAGTCCTCTTTTACTTAAGTCGGCATTGTGCCTTTTGAATTTAATTCTGATGCAATTTCTGTGTTTCATCGTCAATAAGAAGGTGCAAGGTATACAGTAAACCTGAAGTGAACCATCGGAATCTAAAACTGGACTCACAGGAGGGGTTCAAATAATAGAAAGTGAGAGTGTCAATCCTCTTCTACTTAGGTCGGCATTGTGCCTTTTGAATTTAATTCCGATGCAATTTCTGTGTTTCATCGTCAATCAGAAGGAGCAAGGTATACAGTAAACCTAAAGTGAAGCACCGGAATGTGAAACTGGACTCACAGGAGAGGTTCAAATCGTAGAAAGTGAGAGTGTCGGTCCTCTTGTACTTAAGTCGCCATTGTAATTTTTGGATTAAATTCGGATGCAATTTCTGTGTTTCATCGTCAATAAGAAGGTCCAAGGGATACAGTAAACCTGGAGTGAAGCATCGGAATCGTAAACTGCACTCACAGGACAGGTTCAAAACATAGAAAGTTAGAGTGTCAGTCCTCTTGTACTTAAGTCGGCATTGTACCTTTTGCATTAAATTCGGATGCAAACACTGTGTTTCATCGTCAGTAAGAAGGTCCAAGGGATACAGCAAACCTGAAGTGAAGCATCGGAATCTAAAACTGGACTCACAGGAGAGTTTCAAATCATAGAAAGTGAGAGTGTCAGTCCTCTTGTACTTAAGTCGGCATTGTGCCTTTTGAATTTAATTCTGATGCAATTTCTGTGTTTCATCGTCAATAAGAAGGTGCAAGGTATAGAGTAAACCTGAAGTGAACCATCGGAATCTAAAACTGGACTCACAGGAGGGGTTCAAATAATAGAAAGTGAGAGTGTCAATCCTCTTCTACTTAGGTCGGCATTGTGCCTTTTGAATTTAATTCCGATGCAATTTCTGTGTTTCATCGTCAATAAGAAGGTGCAAGGTATACAGTAAACCTGAAGTGAAGCATCGGAATCTAAAACCGGACAAACAGGAGAGGTTCAAATCATAGAAAGTGAGAGTGTCAGTCGTCTACTACTTAGGTCGGCATTGTGCATTTTGAATTTAATTCCGATGCAATTTCTGTGTTTCAACGTCAATAAGAAGGTCCAAGGGATACAGGAAACCTGAAGTGAAGCATCGGAATCTAAAACTGTACTCACAGGAGAGATTCAAATCATAGAAAGTTAGAGTGTCACTCCTCTTGTACTTAAATCGGTATTGTGCCTTTTCTATTAAATTCGGATGCAATTTCTGTGTTTCATCGTCAATAAGAAGGTCCAAGGGATACAGTAAACCTTAACTGAAGCATCGGAATCTAAAACTTGACTTGCAGGAGAGGTTTAAATCATAGAATGTTAGAGTGTCAGTCCTCTTTTACTTAAGTCGGCATTGTGCCTTTTGTATTAAATTCGGATGCAATTTCTGTGTTTCATCGTCTATAAGAAGGTCCAAGGGATACAGTAAACCTGAAGTGAAGCATCAGAATCTAAAACTGGACTCACAGGAGAGGTTCAAATCATAGAAAGTTGGAGTGTCAGTCCTCTTTTACTTAAGTCGGCATTGTGCCTTTTGTATTAAATTCCGATGCAATTTCTGTGTTTCATCGTCAATCAGAAGGAGCAAGGTATACAGTAAACCTAAAGTGAAGCACCGGAATGTGAAACTGGACTCACAGGAGAGGTTCAAATCGTAGAAAGTGAGAGTGTCGGTCCTCTTGTACTTAAGTCGCCATTGTGATTTTTGGATTAAATTCGGATGCAATTTCTGTGTTTCATCGTCAATAAGAAGGTCCAAGGGATACAGTAAACCTGAAGTGAAGCATCGGAATCGTAAACTGCACTCACAGGACAGGTTCAAAACATAGAAAGTTAGAGTGTCAGTCCTCTTGTACTTAAGTCGGCATTGTACCTTTTGCATTAAATTCGGATGCAAACACTGTGTTTCATCGTCAGTAAGAAGGTCCAAGGGATACAGCAAACCTGAAGTGAAGCATCGGAATCTAAAACTGGACTCACAGGAGAGTTTCAAATCATAGAAAGTGAGAGTGTCAGTCCTCTTGTACTTAAGTCGGCATTGTGCCTTTTGAATTTAATTCTGATGCAATTTCTGTGTTTCATCGTCAATAAGAAGGTGCAAGGTATACAGTAAACCTGAAGTGAACCATCGGAATCTAAAACTGGACTCACAGGAGGGGTTCAAATAATAGAAAGGGAGAGTGTCAATCCTCTTCTACTTAGGTCGGCATTGTGCCTTTTGAATTTAATTCCGATGCAATTTCTGTGTTTCATCGTCAATAAGAAGGTGCAAGGTATACAGTAAACCTGAAGTGAAGCATCGGAATCTAAAACCGGACAAACAGGAGAGGTTCAAATCATAGAAAGTGAGAGTGTCAGTCGTCTACTACTTAGGTCGGCATTGTGCATTTTGAATTTAATTCCGATGCAATTTCTGTGTTTCAACGTCAATAAGAAGGTCCAAGGGATACAGTAAACCTGAAGTGAAGCATCGGAATCTAAAACTGTACTCACAGGAGAGATTCAAATCATAGAAAGTTAGAGTGTCACTCCTCTTGTACTTAAATCGGTATTGTGCCTTTTCTATTAAATTCGGATGCAATTTCTGTGTTTCATCGTCAATAAGAAGGTCCAAGGGATACAGTAAACCTTATCTGAAGCATCGGAATCTAAAACTTGACTTGCAGGAGAGGTTTAAATCATAGAATGTTAGAGTGTCAGTCCTCTTTTACTTAAGTCGGCATTGTGCCTTTTGTATTAAATTCGGATGCAATTTCTGTGTTTCATCGTCTATAAGAAGGTCCAAGGGATACAGTAAACCTGAAGTGAAGCATCAGAATCTAAAACTGGACTCACAGGAGAGGTTCAAATCATAGAAAGTTGGAGTGTCAGTCCTCTTTTACTTAAGTCGGCATTGTGCCTTTTGTATTAAATTCCGATGCAATTTCTGTGTTTCATCGTCACTAAGAAGGTGCAAGGTATACAGTAAACCTGAAGTGAACCATCGGAATCTAAAACTGGACTCACAGGAGGGGTTCAAATAATAGAAAGTGAGAGTGTCAATCCTCTTCTACTTAGGTCGGCATTGTGCCTTTTGAATTAAATTCGGATGCAATTTCTGTGTTTCATCGTCAATAAGTAGGTCCAAGGGATACAGTAAACATGAAGTGAAGCATCGGAATCTAAAACTGGACTCACAGGAGAGATTCAATCATAGAAAGTTAAAGTGTCACTCCTCTTGTACATAAGTCGGTATTGTGCCTTTTGTACTAAATTCGGATGCAATTTGTGTGTTTCATCGTCAATAAGAAGGTCCAAGGGATACAGTAAACCTTAAGTGAAGCATCGGAATCTAAAACTGGACTCACTGGACAGGTTAAAATCATAGAAAGTTAGAGTGTCAGTCCTCTTTTACTTAGGTCGGCATTGTGCCTTTTGTATTAAATTCCGATGCAATTTCTGTGTTTCATCGTCAATCAGAAGGTGCAAGGTATACAGTAAACCTGAAGTGAAGCATCGGAGTCTAAAACTGCACCCAAAGGAGAGGTTCAAATCATAGAAAGTGAGAGTGTCAGTCCTCTTGTACTTAAGACGGCATTGTGATATTTGTATTAAATTTGGATAAAATTTCTGTGTTTCATCGTCAATCAGATGATCAAAGGTATACAGTAAACCTGAAGTGAAGCATCGGAATCTAAAACTGGACTCACAGGAGAGGTTCAAATCATAATAAGTTAGAGTGCCACTCCACTTGTACTTAAGTCGGTATTGTGCCATTTGTATTACATTCGGATGCAATTTCTGTGTTTCATCGTCAATAAGAAAGTCCAAGGGATACAGTAAACCTAAAGTGAAGCATCGGAAACTAAAACTGGACTCACAGGAGAGGTTCAAATCATAGAAAGTTAGAATGTCAGTCCTCTTGTACTTAAGTCACCATTGTGATTTTTGTATTAAATTCGGATGCAATTTCTGCATTTCATCGTCAGTAAGAAGGTCCAAGGGATACAGTAAACCTGTGGTGAAGCATCGGAATCTAAAACTGGACTCACAGGAGAGGTTCAAATCATAATAAGTTAGAGTGCCACTCCACTTGTACTTAAGTCGGTATTGTGCCATTTGTATTACATTCGGATGCAATTTCTGTGTTTCATCGTCAATAAGAAAGTCCAAGGGATACAGTAAACCTAAAGTGAAGCATCGGAAACTAAAACTGGACTCACAGGAGAGGTTCAAATCATAGAAAGTTAGAATGTCAGTCCTCTTGTACTTAAGTCACCATTGTGATTTTTGTATTAAATTCGGATGCAATTTCTGCATTTCATCGTCAGTAAGAAGGTCCAAGGGATACAGTAAACCTGTGGTGAAGCATCGGAATCTAAAACTGGACTCACAGGAGAGGTTCAAATCATAGAAAGTTAGAGTGTCAGTCCTCTTGTACTTAAGTCGGCATTGAACCTTTTGTATTAAATTCGGATGCAAACACTGTGTTTCATCGTCAATAAGAAGGTCCAAGGGATACAGTAAACCTGAAGTGAAGCTTCGGAATCTAAAACTGGACTCACAGGAGAGGTTCAAATCATAGAAAATTATAGTGTCAGTCCTCTTGTACTTAAGTCGGCATTGTGCCTTTTGAATTTAATTCCGATGCAATTTCTGTGTTTCATCGTCAATAAGAAGGTGCAAGGTATACAGTAAACCTGAAGTGAAGCATAGGAATCTGAAACTAAACTCACAGGAGAAGTTCAAATCATTGAAAGTGAGAGTGTCAGTCCGCTTGTACTTAAGTCGCCATTTGCCTTTTGTATTAAATTCGGATCCAATTTCTGTGTTTCATCGTCAATAAGAAGTTCCAAGGGATACAGTAAACCTGAAGTGAAGCATCGGAATCTAAAACTGGACTCACAGGAGGGGTTCAAATCATAGAAAGTTAGAGTGTCATTACTCTTGTACTTAAGTCGGCATTGTGCCTTTTGTATTAAATTCGGATGCAAACTCTGTGTTTCATCGTCAATAAGAAGGTCCAAGTGATACAGTAAACCTGAAGTGAAGCATTGGAATCTAAAACTGGTCTCACATTAGAGGTTAAAATCATAGATAGTGAGAGTGTCAGTCCTCTTGTACCTAATTCGTCATTGAACCATTTGTATTAAATTCGGATGCAAACACTGTGTTTCATCGTCAATAAGAAGGTCCAAGGGATACAGTAAACCTGAAGTGAAGCTTCGGAATCTAAAACTGGACTCACAGGAGAGGTTCAAATCATAGAAAGTGAGAGTGTCAGTCCTCTTGTACTTAAGTCGGCATTGTGCCTTTTGAATTTAATTCCGATGCAATTTCTGTGTTTCATCGTCAATAAGAATTTGCAAGGTATACAGTAAACCTGAAGTGAAGCATCGGAATCTGAAACTGGACTCACAGGAGAGGTTCAAATCATTGAAAGTGAGAGTGTCAGTCCTCTTGTACTTAAGTCGCCATTGTGCCTTTTGTACTAAATTCGGATCCAATTTCTGTGTTTCATCGTCAATAAGAAGGTCCAAGTGATACAGTAAACCTGAAGTGAAACATCGGAATCTAAAACTGGACTCACAGGAGAGGTTCAAATCATAGAAAGTTAGAGTGTCATTACTCTTGTACTTAAGTCGGCATTGTGCCTTTTGTATTAAATTCGGATGCAGACTCTGTGTTTCATCGTCAATAAGAAGGTCCAAGTGATACAGTAAACCTGAAGTGAAGCATCGGAATCTAAAACTGGTCTCACATTAGAGGTTAAAATCATAGATAGTGAGAGTGTCAGTCCTCTTGTACTTAAGTCGGTATTGTGCCATTTGTATTAAATTCGGGTGCAATTTCTGTGTTTCATCGTCAGTAAGAAGGTCCAAGGGATACAGTAAACCTGAAGTGAAGCATCAGAATCTAAAACTGGACACACAGGAGAGGTTCAAATCATAAAAAAGAGAGTGTGTCAGTCCTCTTGTACTTAAGTCGCCATTGTGCCTTTTGTATTAAATTCGGATGCAATTACTGTGTTTCATCGTAAATAAGAAGGTCCAAGGGATACAGTAAACCTGTAGTGAAGCATCGGAATCTAAAACTGGACTCACAGGAGAGGTTCAAATCATAGAAAGTTAGAGTGTCAGTCCTCTTGTACTTAAGTCGGCATTGAACCATTTGTATTAAATTCGGATGCAAACACTGTGTTTCATCGACAATAAGAAGGTCCAAGGGATACAGTAAACCTGAAGTGAAGCTTCGGAATCTAAAACTGGGCTTACAGGAGAGGTTCAAATCATAGAAAGTGAGAGTGTCAGTCCTCTTGTACTTAAGTCGGCATTGTGCCTTTTGAATTTAATTCCGATGCAATTTCTGTGTTTCATCGTCAATAAGAATTTGCATCGTATGCAGTAAACCTGAAGTGAAGCATCGGAATCTGAACTGGTCTCACATTAGAGGTTAAAATCATAGATAGTGAGAGTGTCAGTCCTCTTGTACTTAAGTCGGTATTGTGCCATTTGTATTAAATTCGGGTGCAATTTCTGTGTTTCATCGTCAGTAAGAAGGTCCAAGGGATACAGTAAACCTGAAGTGAAGCATCGGAATCTAAAACTGGACTCACAGGAAAGGTTCAAATCATAGAAAGTGACAGTGTCAGTCCTCTTGTACTTAAGTCGGCATTGTGGCATTTGTATTAAATTCGGATGCAATTTCTGTGTTTTATCGTCAATAAGAAGGTCCAAGGGATATAGTAAACCTGAAGTGAAGCATCGGAATCTAAAACTGGACTCACGGGAGAGGTTCAAATCATAGAAAGTTAGAGTGTCAGTCCTCTTGTACTTAAGTCGGCATTGTGCCTTTTGTATTAAATTCGGATGCAATTTCTGTGTTTCATTGTCAATAAGAAGGTCCAGGGAATACAGTAAACCTGAAGTGAAGCATCGGAATCCAAAACTAGACTCACACGAGAGGTTCAAATCATAGAAAGTTAGAGTGTTTGTCCTCTTTTACTTAAGTCGGCATTGTGCCTTTTGTATTAAATTCCGATGCAAGTTCTATGTTTTCATCGTCAATAAGATGGTGCAAGGTATACAGTAAACCTGGAGTGAAGCATCGGAAATTAAAACCGGACTCACAGGAGAGGTTCAAATCATAGAAAGAGAGAGTGTCAGTCCTCTTGTACTTAAGTCGGCATTGTGCCATTTGTATTAAATTCGGATGCAATTCCTGTGTTTCATAGTCAATAAGAAGGTCCAAGGGATACAGGAAACCTGAAGTGAAACATCGGAATCTAAAACTGGACTCACAGGAGAGATTCAAATCACTGAAAGTTAGAGTGTCACTCCTCTTGTACTTAAGTCGGTATTGTGCCTTTTGTATGAAATTCGGATGCAATTTCTGTGTTTTATCGTCAATAAGAAGGTCCAAGGTATACAGTAAACCTGAAGTGAAGCATCGGAATCTAAAACTGGACTCAAAGGAGAGGTTCAAAACATAGAAAGTTAGAGTGTCAGTCCTCTTTTACTTAAGTCGGCATTGTGCCGTTTGTATTAAATTCGGATGAAATTTCTGTGTTTCATCGTCAATAAGAAGGTGCAAGGGATACAGTAAACCTGAAGTGAAGCATCAGAATCTAAAACTGGACTCACAGGAGAGGTTCAAATCATAAAAAAGAGAGTGTGTCAGTCCTCTTGTACTTAAGTCGCCATTGTGCCTTTTGTATTAAATTCGGATGCAATTACTGTGTTTCATCGTCAATATGAAGGTTCAAGGGATACAGTAAACCTAAAGTGAAGCATCGGAATCTAAAACTAGACTCACAGGAGAGGTTCATATCATAGAAAATTAGAATGTCAGTCCTCTTGTACTGAAGTCGCCATTGTGAATTTTGTATTAAATTCGGATGCAATTTCTGTGTTTCATCGTAAATAAGAAGGTCCAAGGGATACAGTAAACCTGTAGTGAAGCATCGGAATCTAAAACTGGACTCACAGGAGAGGTTCAAATCATAGAAAGTGAGAGTGTCAGTCCTCTTGTACTTAAGTCGGCATTGAACCATTTAGTATTAAATTCGGATGCAAACACTGTGTTTAATCGTCAATAAGAAGGTCCAAGGGATACAGTAAACCTGAAGTGAAGCTTCGGAATCTAAAACTGGACTTACAGGAGAGGTTCAAATCATAGAAAGTGAGAGTGTCAGTCCTCTTGTACTTAAGTCGGCATTGTGCCTTTTGAATTTAATTCCGATGCAATTTCTGTGTTTCATCGTCAATAAGAATTTGCATGGTATACAGTAAACCTGAAGTGAAGCATCGGAATCTGAAACTGGACTCACAGGAGAGGTTCAAATCATTGAAAGTGAGAGTGTCAGTCCTCTTGTACTTAAGTCCCCATTGTGCATTTTGTATTAAATTCGGATCCAATTTCTGTGTTTCATCGTCAATAAGAAGGTCCAAGGAATACAGTAAACCTGAAGTGAAGCATCGGAATCTAAAACTGGACTCACAGGAGCGGTTCAAATCATAGAAAGTTATAGTGTCATCACTCTTGTACTTAAGTCGGCATTGTGCCTTTTGTATTAAATTCGGATGCAAACTCTGTGTTTCATCGTCAATAAGAAGGTCCAAGTGATACAGTAAACCTGAAGTGAAGCATCGGAATCTAAAACTGGTCTCACATAGAGGTTAAAATCATAGATAGTGAGAGTGTCAGTCCTCTTGTACTTAAGTCGGTATTGTGCCATTTGTATTAAATTCGGGTGCAATTTCTGTATTTCATCGTCCGTAAGAAGGTCCAAGGGATACAGTAAACCTGAAGTAAAGCATCGGAATCTAAAACTGGACTCACAGGAAAGGTTCAAATCATAGAAAGTGACAGTGTCAGTCCTCTTGTACTTAAGTCGGCATTGTGGCATTTGTATTAAATTCGGATGCAATTTCTGTGTTTCATCGTCAATAAGAAGGTCCAAGGGATATAGTAAACCTGAAGTGAAGCATCGGAATCTAAAACTGGACTCACGGGAGAGGTTCAAATCATAGAAAGTTAAAGTGTTTGTCCTCTTTTACTTAAGTCGGCATTGTGCCTTTTGTATTAAATTCCGATGCAATTTCTATGTTTCATCGTCAATAAGAAGGTGCAAGGTATACAGTAAACCTGGAGCGAAGCATCGGAAATTAAAACCGGACTCACAGGAGAGGTTCAAATCATAGAAAGAGAGAGTGACAGTCCTCTTGTACTTAAGTCGGCATTGTGCCATTTGTATTAAATTCGGATGCAATTCCTGTGTTTCATAGTCAATAAGAAGGTCCTAGGGATACAGGAAACCTGAAGTGAAACATCGGAATCTAAAACTGGACTCACAGGAGAGATTCAAATCATAGAAAGTTAGAGTGTCACTCCTCTTGTACTTAAGTCGATATTGTGCCTTTTGTATTAAATTCGGATGCAATTTCTGTGTTTTATCGTCAATAAGACGGTCCAAGGTATACAGTAAACCTGAAGTGAAGCATCGTAATCTAAAACTGGACTTGCAGGAGAGGTTCAAATCATAGAAAGTTAGAGTGTCAGTCCTCTTTTACTTAAGTCGGCATTGTGCCTTTTGTATTAAATTCGGATGAAATTTCTGTGTTTCATCGTCAATAAGAAGGTCCAAGGGATACAGTAAACCTGAAGTGAAGCATCAGAATCTAAAACTGGACTCACAGGAGAGGTTCAAATCATAGAAAGAGAGTGGGTCAGTCCTCTTGTACTTAAGTCGCCATTGCGCCTTTTGTATTAAATTCGGATGCAATTACTGTGTTTCATCGTCAATAAGAAGTTCCAAGGGATACAGTAAACCTGAAGTGACGCATCGGAATCTAAAACTATACTCACAGGAGAGGTTCAAATCATAGAAAGTTAGAATGTCAGTCCTCTTGTACTTAAGTCGCTATTGTGATTTTTGTATTAAATTCGGATGCAATTTCTGTGTTTCATCGTCAATAAGAAGGTCCAAGGGATACAGTAAACCTGTAGTGAAGCATCGGAATCTAAAACTGGACTCACAGGAGAGGTTCAAATCATAGGAAGTTAGAGTGTCAGTCCTCTTGTACTTAAGTCGGCTTTGAACCTTTTGTATTAAATTCGGATGCAAACACTGTGTTTCATCGTCAATAAGAAGGTCCAAGGGAAACAGTAAACCTGAAGTGAAGCTTCGGAATCAAAAACTGGACTCACAGGAGAGGTTCAAATCATAGAAAGTGAGAGTGTCAGTCCTCTTGTACTTAAGTCGGCATTGTGCCTTTTTAATTTAATTCCTATGCAATTTCTGTGTTTCATCGTCAATAAGAAGGTGCAAGGTATACAGTAAACCTGAAGTGAAACATCGGAATCTGAAACTGGACTCATAGGAGAGGTTCAAATCATTGAATGTGAGAGTGTCAGTCCTCTTGTACTTAAGTCGCCATTGTGCCTTTTGTATTAAATTCGGATCCAATTTCTGTGGTTCATCGTCAATAAGAAGGTCCAAGGGATACAGTAAACCTGAAGTGAAACATCGGAATCTAAAAACTGGACTCACAGGAGGGGTATAAATCATAGAAAGTTATAGTGTCATTACTCTTGTACTTAAGTCGGCATTGTGCCTTTTGTATTAAATTCGGATGCAAACTCTGTGTTTCATCGTCAATAAGAAGGTCCAAGGGATATAGTAAACCTGAAGTGAAGCATCGGAATCTTAAACTGGACCCACGGGAGAGGTCAAATCATAGAATGTTAGAGTGTCAGTCCTCTTGTACTTAAGTCGGCATTGTGCTTTTGTATTAAATTCGAATGCAATTTCTGTGTTTCATCGTCATTAAGAAGAACCAAGGGATACAGTAAACCTGAAGTGAAGCATCGGAATCTAAAACTAGACTCACAGGAGAGGTTTAAATCATAGAAAGTTAGAGTTTTTGTCCTCTTTTACTTAAGTCGGCATTGTGCCTTTTGTATTAAATTCCGATGCAATTTCTATGTTTTCATCGTCAATAAGAAGGTGCAAGGTATACAGTAAACCTGGAGTGAAGCATCGTAAATTAAAACCGGACTCACAGAAGAGGTTCAAATCATAGAAAAAGAGAGTGACAGTCCTCTTGTACTTAAGTCGGCATTGTGCCATTTGTATTAAATTCGGATGCAATTCCTGTGTTTCATAGTCAATAAGAATGTCCAAGGGATACAGGAAACCTGAAGTGAAACATCGGAATCTGAAACTGGACTCACAGAAGAGGTTCAAATCATAGAAAGAGAGTGTGTCAGTCCTCTTGTACTTAAGTCGCCATTGTGCCTTTTGTATTAAATTCGGATGCAATTACTGTGCTTCATCGTCAATAAGAAGGTCCAAGGATACAGTAAACTTGACGTGAAGCATCGGATTCTTAAACTGGACTCACAGGAGAGGTTCAAATCATAGAAAGTTAGTGTGTCAGTGCACTTGTACTTAAGTCGGCATTGTACCTTTTGTATTTAATTCGTATGTAAACTCTGTGTTTCATCGTCAGTAAGCAGGTCCAAGGGATACAGTAAACCTGAAGTGACGCATCGGAATCTAAAACTAGACTCACAGGAGAGGTTCAAATCATAGAAAGTTAGAATGTCAGTCCTCTTGTACTTAAGTCGCTATTGTGATTTTTGTATTAAATTCGGATGCAATTTCTGTGTTTCATCGTCAATAAGAAGGTCCAAGGGATACAGTAAACCTGTAGTGAAGCATCGGAATCTAAAACTGGACTCACAGGAGAGGTTCAAATCATAGGAAGTTAGAGTGTCAGTCCTCTTGTACTTAAGTCGGCTTTGAACCTTTTGTATTAAATTCGGATGCAAACACTGTGTTTCATCGTCAATAAGAAGGTCCAAGGGAAACAGTAAACCTGAAGTGAAGCTTCGGAATCAAAAACTGGACTCACAGGAGAGGTTCAAATCATAGAAAGTGAGAGTGTCAGTCCTCTTGTACTTAAGTCGGCATTGTGCCTTTTTAATTTAATTCCTATGCAATTTCTGTGTTTCATCGTCAATAAGAAGGTGCAAGGTATACAGTAAACCTGAAGTGAAACATCGGAATCTGAAACTGGACTCATAGGAGAGGTTCAAATCATTGAATGTGAGAGTGTCAGTCCTCTTGTACTTAAGTCGCCATTGTGCCTTTTGTATTAAATTCGGATCCAATTTCTGTGGTTCATCGTCAATAAGAAGGTCCAAGGGATACAGTAAACCTGAAGTGAAACATCGGAATCTAAAACTGGACTCACAGGAGGGGTATAAATCATAGAAAGTTATAGT
Source organism: Schistocerca americana (assembly GCF_021461395.2). NCBI lineage: Eukaryota > Metazoa > Arthropoda > Insecta > Orthoptera > Acrididae > Schistocerca > Schistocerca americana. The sequence goes on from NC_060128.1 coordinate 34,665,629, forward strand.
GTCATTACTCTTGTACTTAAGTCGGCATTGTGCCTTTTGTATTAAATTCGGATGCAAACTCTGTGTTTCATCGTCAATAAGAAGGTCCAAGGGATATAGTAAACCTGAAGTGAAGCATCGGAATCTTAAAACTGGACCCACGGGAGAGGTCAAATCATAGAATGTTAGAGTGTCAGTCCTCTTGTACTTAAGTCGGCATTGTGCTTTTGTATTAAATTCGAATGCAATTTCTGTGTTTCATCGTCATTAAGAAGAACCAAGGGATACAGTAAACCTGAAGTGAAGCATCGGAATCTAAAACTAGACTCACAGGAGAGGTTTAAATCATAGAAAGTTAGAGTTTTTGTCCTCTTTTACTTAAGTCGGCATTGTGCCTTTTGTATTAAATTCCGATGCAATTTCTATGTTTCATCGTCAATAAGAAGGTGCAAGGTATACAGTAAACCTGGAGTGAAGCATCGTAAATTAAAACCGGACTCACAGAAGAGGTTCAAATCATAGAAAAAAAGAGTGACAGTCCTCTTGTACTTAAGTCGGCATTGTGCCATTTGTATTAAATTCGGATGCAATTCCTGTGTTTCATAGTCAATAAGAATGTCCAAGGGATACAGGAAACCTGAAGTGAAACATCGGAATCTGAAACTGGACTCACAGAAGAGGTTCAAATCATAGAAAGAGAGTGTGTCAGTCCTCTTGTACTTAAGTCGCCATTGTGCCTTTTGTATTAAATTCGGATGCAATTACTGTGCTTCATCGTCAATAAGAAGGTCCAAGGATACAGTAAACTTGACGTGAAGCATCGGATTCTTAAACTGGACTCACAGGAGAGGTTCAAATCATAGAAAGTTAGTGTGTCAGTCCACTTGTACTTAAGTCGGCATTGTACCTTTTGTATTTAATTCGTATGTAAACTCTGTGTTTCATCGTCAGTAAGCAGGTCCAAGGGATACAGCAAACCTGAAGTGAAGCATCGGAATCTAAAACTGGACTCTCAGGAGAGGTTTAAATCATAGAAAGTGAGAGTGTCAGTCCTCTTGTACTTAAGTCGGCATTGTGCCTTTTGAATTTAATTCCGATGTAATTTCTGTGTTTCATCGTCAATAAGAAGGTGCAAGGTATACAGTAAACCTGAAGTGAAGCATCGGAATCTAAAACTGGACTCACAGGAGAGGTTCAAATAATAGAAAGTGAGAGTGTCAGTCCTCTTGTACTTAGGTCGGCATTGTGCCTTTTGAATTAAATTCCGATGCAATTTCTGTGTTTCATCGTCAATAAGTAGGTCCAAGAGATACAGTAAACATGAAGTGAAGCATCGGAATCTAAAACTGGACTCACAGGAGATATTCAAATCATAGAATGTTAAAGTGTCACTCCTCTTGTACATAAGTCGGTATTGTGCCTTTTGTATTAAATTCGGATGCAATTTCTGTGTTTCATCGTCAATAAGAAGGTCCAAGGGATACAGTAAACCTGAAGTGAAGCATCGGAATCTAAAACTGGACTCACAGGAGAGGTTCAAATCATAGAAAGTGAGAGTGTCAGTCCTCTTGTACTTAAGTCGGTATTGTGCCATTTGTATTACATTCGGACGAAATATCCGTGTTTCATCGTCAACAAGAAAGTCCAAGGGATACAGTAAACCTGAAGTGAAGCATCTGAATCTAAAACTGGACTCACAGGATAGGTTCAAATCATAGAAAGTTAGAGTGTCACTCCTCTTGTACTTAAGTCGGTATTGTGCCATTTGTATTACATTCGGATGCAATTTCTGTGTTTTATCGTCAATAAGAAAGTCCAAGGGATACAGTGAACCTGAAGTGAAGCATCGGAATCTAAAACTGGACTCACAGGATAGGTTCAAATCATAGAAAGTTAGAATCTCAGTCCTCTTGTACTTAAGTCGGCATTGTGCCTTTTGTATTAAATTCGGATGCAATTTCTGTGTTTCATCGTCAATACGAAGGTGCAAGGTATACAGTAAACCTAAAGTGAAGCATCGGAATCTAAAACTGGACTCACAGGAGAGGTTCAAATCCTAGAAAGTGAGAGTGTCAGTCCTCTTGTACTTAAGTCGGCATTGTGACATCTGTATTAAATTCGGATGCAATTTCTGTGTTTCATCATCAATAAGAAGGACCAAGGGATACAGTAAACCTGAAGTGATGCATCGGAATCTAACACTGGACTCAGAGAAGAGTTTCAAATCATAGAAAGTGAGAGTGTCAGTCCTCTTGTGCTTAAGTCGAAATTGTGATTTTTGTATTAAATTCGGATGCAATTTCTGTGTTTCATCGTCAATAAGAAGGTCCAAGGGATACAGTAAACCTGTAGTGAAGCATCGGAATCTAAAACTGGACTCTCAGGAGAGTTTCAAATCATAGAATGTTGGAGTGTCAGCCCTCTTGTACTTAAGTCGGCATTGAAACGTTTGTATTAAATTCGGATGCAAACACTGTGTTTCATCGTCAATAAGAAGGTCCAAGGGATACAGTAAACCTGAAGTGAAGCTTCGGAATCTAAAACTGGACTCACAGGAGAGGTTCAAATCATAGAAAGTGAGAGTGTCAGTCCCCTTGTAGTTAAGTCGGCATTGTGCCTTTTGAATTTAATTCAGATGCAATTTCTGTGTTTCATCGTCAATAAGAAGGTGCAAGGTATACAGTAAACCTGAAGTGAAGCATCGGAATCTGAAACTGGACTCACAGGAAAGGTTCAAATCATTGAAAGTGAGAGTGTCAGTCCTCTTGTACTTATGTCGGCATTGTGCCTTTTGTATTAAATTCCGATGCAATTCCTATGTTTCATCGTCAATAAGAAGGTGCAAGGTATACAGTAAACCTGGAGTGAAGCATCGGAATTTAAAACCGGACTCACAGGAGAGGTTCAAATCATAGAAAGAGAGAGTGTCAGTCCTCTTGTACTTAAGTCGGCATTGTCCTATTTGTATTAAATTCGGATGCAAATCCTGTGTTTCATAGTCAATAAGAAGGTCCAAGGGAAACAGTAAACCTGAAGTGAAACATCGGAATGTAAAACTGGACTCACAGGAGAGATTCAAATCATAGAAAGTTAGAGTGGCACTAATCTTGTACTTAAGTCGGTATTGTGCCTTTTGTATTAAATTCGGATGCAATTTCTGTGTTTTATCGTCAATAAGAAGGTCCAAGGTATACAGTAAACCTGAAGTGAAGCATCGGAATCTAAAACTGGACTTGCAGGAGAGGTTCAAATCATAGAAAGTTAGAAAGTCAGTCCTCTTTTACTTAAGTCGGCATTGTGCCTTTTGAATTTAATTCCGTTGCAATTTCTGTGTTTCATCGTCAACAAGAAGGAGCAAGGTATACAGTAAACCTGAAGTGAAGCATCGGAATCTGAAACTGGACTCACAGGAAAGGTTCAAATCATTGAAAGAGAGAGTGTCAGTCCTCTTGTACTTAACTCGGCATTGTGCTATTTGTATTAAATTCGGATGCAATTCCTCTGTTTCATCGTCAATTAGAAGGTCCAAGGGATACAGTAAACCTGAAGTGAAACATCGGAATCTAAAACTGGACTCACAGGAGAGATTCAAATCATAGAAAGTTAGAGTGTCGCTCCTCTTGTACTTAAGTCGCCATTGTGATTTTTGTTTTAAATTCGGATGCAATTTCTGTGTTTCATCGTTAATAAGAAGGTCCAAGGGATACAGTAAACCTGTAGTGAAGCATCGGAATCTAAAACTGGACTCACAGGAGAGGTTCAAATCATAGAAAGTTAGAGTGTCAGTCCTCTTGTACTTAAGTCGGCATTGAACCTTTTGTGTTAAATTCGGATGCAAACACTGTGTTTCATCGTCAATAAGAAGGTCCAAGGGATACAGTAAACCTGAAGTGAAGCATCGGAATCTAAAACTGGACCCACAGGAGAGATTCAAATCATAGAAAGTGAGAGTGTCAGTCCTCTTGTACTTAATTCGGCATTGTGCCTTTTGAATTTAATTCCGATGCAATTTCTGTGTTTCATCGTTAATAAGAAGGAGCAAGGTATACAGTAAACCTGAAGTGAAGCATCGGAATCTGAAACTAGACTCACATGAAAGGTTCAAATCATAGAAAGTGAGAGTGTCAGGCCTCTTGTACTTAAGTCGCCATTGTGCCTTTTGTATTAAATTCGGATCCAATTTCTGTGTTTCATCGTCAATAAGAAGGTCCAAGGGATACAGTAAACCTGAAGTGAAGCATCGGAATCTAAAACTGGACGCGCAGGAGGGGCTCAAATCATAGATAGTGAGAGTGTCAGTCCTCTTGTACTTAAGTCGGTATTGTGCCATTTGTATTAAATTCGGGTGCATTTTCTGTGTTTCATCGTCAATAAGAAGGTCCAAGGGATACAGTAAACCTGAAGTGAAGCATCAGAATCTAAAACTGGACTCACAGGAAAGGTTCAAATCATAGAAAGTGACAGTGTCAGTCCTCTTGTACTTAAGTCGGCAATGTGGCATTTGTATTAAATTCGGATGCAATTTCTGTGTTTCATCGTCAATAAGAGGATCCAATGGATATAGTAAACCTGAAGTGAAGCATCGGAATCTAAAACTGGACTCACGGGAGAGGTTCAAATCATAGAAAGTTAGAGTGTCAGTCCTCTTGTACTTAAGTTGGCATTGTGCCTTTTGTATTAAATTCGGATGCAATTTCTGTGTTTCATCGTCAATAAGAAGGTCCAAGGTATACAGTAAACCTGTAGTGAAGCATCAGAATCTAAAACTAGACTCACAGGAGAGGTTCAAATCATAGAAAGTTAGAGTGTTTGTCCTCTTTTACTTAAGTCGGCATGGTGCCTTTTGTATTAAATTCCGATGCAATTTCTATGTTTCATCGTCAATAAGAAGGTGCAAGGTATACAGTAAACCTGGAGTGAAGCATCGGAATTTAAAACCGGACTCACAGGGGAGGTTCAAATCATAGAAAGAGAGAGTGTCAGTCCTCTTGTACTTAAGTCGGCATTGTGATTTTTGTATTAAATTCGGATGCAATTTCTGTGTTTCATCGTCAATAAGAAGGTCCAAGGGATACAGTAAACCTGAAGTGATGCATCGGAATCTAACACTGGACTCACAGAAGAGCTTCAAATCATGGAAAGTGAGAGTGTCAGTCCTCTTGTACTTAAGTCGCCATTGTGATTTTTGTATTAAATTCGGATGCAATTTCTGTGTTTCATCGTCAATAAGAAGGTCCAAGGGATACAGTAAACCTGTAGTGAAGCATCGGAATCTAAAACTGGACTCACAGGAGAGTTTCAAATCATAGAATGTTGGAGTGTCAGCCCTCTTGTACTTAAGTCGGCATTGAACCTTTTGTATTAAATTCGGATGCAAACACTGTGTTTCATCGTCAATAAGAAGGTCCAAGGGATACAGTAAACCTGAAGTGAAGCTTCGGAAACTAAAACTGGACTCACAGGAGAGGTTCAAATCATAGAAAGTGAGAGTGTCAGTCCCCTTGTACTTAAGTCGGCATTGTGCGTTTTGAATTTAATTCCGATGCAATTTCTGTGTTTCATCGTCAATAAGAAGGTGCAAGGTATACAGGAAATCTGAAGTGAAGCATCGGAATCTGAAACTGGACTCACAGGAAAGGTTCAAATCATTGAAAGTGAGAGTGTCAGTCCTGTTGTACTTACGTCGGCATTGTGCCTTTTGTATTAAATTCCGATGCAATTCCAATGTTTCATCGTCAATAAGAAGGTGCAAGGTATACAGTAAACCTGGAGTGAAGCATCGGAACTTGAAACCGGACTCACAGGAGAGGTTCAAATCATAGAAAGTTAGAGTGACAGTCCTCTTGTACTTAAGTCGGCATTGTGCTGTTTGTATTAAATTCGTATGCAATTCCTGTGTTTCATAGTCAATAAGAAGGTCCAAGGGATACTGTAAACCTGAAGTGAAACATCGGAATCTAAAACTGGACTCACAGGAGAGATTCAAATCATAGAAAGTTAGAGTGTCACTCCTCTTGTACTTAAGTCGGTATTGTGCCTTTTGTATTAAGTTCGGATGCAATTTCTGTGTTTTATCGTCAATAAGAAGGTCCAAGGTATACAGTAAACCTGAAGTGAAGCATCGGAATCTAAAACTGGACTTGCAGGAGAGGTTCAAATCATAGAAAGTTAGAAAGTCAGTCCTCTTGTACTTAAGTCGACATTGTGTCTTTTGTATTAAATTCGGATCCAATATCTGTGTTTCATCGTCAATAAGAAGGTCCAAGGCATACAGTAAACGTGAAGTGAAGCATCGGAATCTATAACTGGACGCACAGGAGGGGTTCAAATCATAGATAGTGAGAGTGTCAGTCCTCTTGTTCTTAAGTCGGTATTGTGCCATTTGTATTAAATTCGGGTGCATTTTTTGTGTTTCATCGTCAATAAGAAGGTCCAAGGTATACAGTAAACCTGAAGTGAAGCATCGGAATCTAAAACTGGACTTGTAGGAGAGGTTCAAATCATAGAAAGTTAGAGTGTCAGTCCTCTTTTACTTAAGTCGGCATTGTGCTTTTTGTATTAAATTCGGATGAAATTTCTGTGTTTCATCGTCAATATGGAGGTCCAAGGGATACAGTTAACCTGAAGTGAAGCATCAGAATCTAAAACTGGACTCACAGGAGAGGTTCAAATCATAGAAAGAGAGAGTGTCAGTCCTCTTGTACTTAAGTCGTCATTGTGCCTTTTGAATTTAATTCCGATGCAATTTCTGTCTTTCATCGTCAATAAGAAGGTGCAGGGTATACAGTAAACCTGAAGTGAAGCATCGGAATCTAAAACTGGACTCACAGGAGAGGTTCAAATCATAGAAAGTTAGAGTGTCAGTTCTCTTGTACTTAAGTCGGCATTGTGCCTTTTGTATTAAATTCGGATGCAAACTCTGTGTTTCATCGTCAATAAGAAGGTCCAAGGGATACAGTAAACCTGAAGTGAAGCATCGGAATCTAAAACTGGACTCACAGGAGAGGTTCAAATCATAGAAAGTTATAGTGTCAGTCCTCTTGTACTTAAGTCGGCATTGTGATTTTTGAATTTAATTCCGATGCAATTTCTGTGTTTCATCGTCAATAAGAAGGAGCAAGGTATACAGTAAACCTGAAGTGAAGCATCGGATTCTTAAACTGGACTCACAGCAGAGGTTCAAAACATAGAAAGTTAGTGTGTCAGTCCTCTTGTACTTAAGTCGGCATTGTACCTTTTGTATTAAATTCGGATTCAAACTCTGTGTTTCATCGTCAATAAGAAGGTCCAAGGGATACAGTAAACCTGAAGTGAGGCATCGGATTCTTAAACTGGACTCACAGGAGAGGTTCAAATCATAGACAGTTAGTGTGTCAGTCCTCTTGTACTTAAGTCGGCATTGTGCCTTTTGTATTAAATTCCGATGCAATTCCTATGTTTCATCGTCAATAAGAAGGTGCAAGGTATACAGTAAACCTGGAGTGAAGCATCGGAATTTAAAACCGGACTCACAGGAGAGGTTCAAATCATAGAAAGAGAGAGTGTCAGTCCTCTTGTACTTAAGTCGGCATTGTGCTATTTGTATTAAATTCTGATGCAAATCCTGTGTTTCATAGTCAATAAGAAGGTCCAAGGGAAACAGTAAACCTGAAGTGAAACATCGGAATCTAAAACTGGACTCACAGGAGAGATTCAAATCATAGAAAGTTAGAGTGTCAGTCCTCTTGTACTTAAGTCGCCATTGTGATTTTTGTATTAAATTCGGAAGCAATTTCTGTGTTTCATCGTCAATAAGAAGGTCCAAGGGATACAGTAAACCTGTAGTGAAGCATCGGAATCTAAAACTGGACTCACAGGAGAGGTTCAAATCATAGAAAGTTAGAGTGTCAGTCCTCTTGTACTTAAGTCGGCATTAAACCTTTTGTGTTAAGTTGGATGCAAACACTGTGTTTCATCGTCAATAAGAAGGTCCAAGGGATACAGTAAACCTGAAGTGAAGCATCGGAATCTAAAACTGGACTCACAGGAGAGGTTGAAATCATAGAAAGTGAGAGTGTCAGTCTTCTTGTACTTAATTCGGCATTGTGCCTTTTGAATTTAATTCCGATGCAATTTCTGTGTTTCATCGTTAATAAGAAGGAGCAAGGTATACAGTAAACCTGAAGTGAAGCATCGGAATCTGAAACTAGACTCACATGAAAGGTTCAAATCATAGAAAGTGAGAGTGTCAGTCCTCTTGTACTTAAGTCGCCATTGTGCCTTTTGTATTAAATTCGGATCCAATTTCTGTGTTTCATCGTCAATAAGAAGGTCCAAGGGATACAGTAAACCTGAAGTGAAGCATCGGAATCTAAAACTGGACTCACGGGAGAGGTTCAAATCATAGAAACTTAGAGTGTCAGTCCTCTTGTACTTAAGTTGGCATTGTGCCTTATGTATTAAATTCGGATGCAATTTCTGTGTTTCATCGTCAATAAGAAGGTCCAAGGGATACAGTAAACCTGTAGTGAAGCATCAGAATCTAAAACTAGACTCACAGGAGAGGTTCAAATCATAGAAACTTAGAGTGTTTGTCCTCTTTTACTTAAGTCGGCATTGTGCCTTTTGTATTAAATTCCGATGCAATTTCTATGTTTCATCGTCAATAAGAAGGTGCAAGGTATACAGTAAACCTGGAGTGAAGCATCGGAATTTAAAACCGGACTCACAGGGGAGGTTCAAATCATAGAAAGAGAGAGTGTCAGTCCTCTTGTACTTAAGTCGGTATTGTGTCATTTGTATTACATTCGGATGCAATTTCTGTGTTTCATCGTCAATGAGAAAGTCCAAGGGATACAGTAAACCTGAAGTGAAGCATCGGAATCTAAAACTGGACTCACAGGATATGTTCAAATTATAGAAAGTGAGAGTGTCAGTCCTCTTGTACTTAAGTCGGCATTGTGATTTTTGTATTAAATTCGGATGCAATTTCTCTGTTTCATCGTCAATAAGAAGGTCCAAGGGATACAGTAAACCTGAAGTGATGCATCGGAATCTAACACTGGACTCACAGAACAGCTTCAAATCATAGAAAGTGAGAGTGTCAGTCCTCTTGTACTTAAGTCGCCATTGTGATTTTTGTATTAAATTCGGATGCAATTTCTGTGTTTCATCGTCAATAAGAAGGTCGAAGGGATACAGTAAACCTGTAGTGAAGCATCGGAATCTAAAACTGGACTCACAGGAGAGTTTCAAATCATAGAATGTTGGAGTGTCAGCCCTCTTGTACTTAAGTCGGCATTGAACCTTTTGTATTAAATTCGGATGCAAACACTGTGTTTCATCGTCAATAAGAAGGTCCAAGGGATACAGTAAACCTGAAGTGGAGCTTCGGAAACTAAAACTGGACTCACAGGAGAGGTTCAAATCATAGAAAGTGAGAGTGTCAGTCCCCTTCTACTTAAGTCGGTATTGTGCCATTTGTATTACATTCGGGTGCATTTTCTGTGTTTCATCGTCATTAAGAAGGTCCAAGGGATACAGTAAACCTGAAGTGAAGCATCGGATTCTTAAACTGGACTCACAGCAGAGGTTCAAAACATAGAAAGTTAGTGTGTCAGTCCTCTTGTACTTAAGTCGGCATTGTGTCTTTTGTATTAAATTCGGATCCAATATCTGTGTTTCATCGTCAATAAGAAGGTCCAAGGCATACAGTAAACGTGAAGTGAAGCATCGGAATCTATAACTGGACGCACAGGAGGGGTTCAAATCATAGATAGTGAGAGTGTCAGTCCTCTTGTACTTAAGTCGGTATTGTGCCATTTGTATTAAATTCGGGTGCATTTTCTGTGTTTCATCGTCAATAAGAAGGTCCAAGGTATACAGTAAACCTGAAGTGAAGCATCGGAATCTAAAACTGGACTCACAGGATATGTTCAAATTATAGAAAGTGAGAGTGTCAGTCCTCTTGTACTTAAGTCGGCATTGTGATTTTTGTATTAAATTCGGATGCAATTTCTGTGTTTCATCGTCAATAAGAAGGTCCAAGGGATACAGTAAACCTGAAGTGATGCATCGGAATCTAACACTGGACTCACAGAACAGCTTCAAATCATAGAAAGTGAGAGTGTCAGTCCTCTTGTACTTAAGTCGCCATTGTGATTTTTGTATTAAATTCGGATGCAATTTCTGTGTTTCATCGTCAATAAGAAGGTCGAAGGGATACAGTAAACCTGTAGTGAAGCATCGGAATCTAAAACTGGACTCACAGGAGAGTTTCAAATCATAGAATGTTGGAGTGTCAGCCCTCTTGTACTTAAGTCGGCATTGAACCTTTTGTATTAAATTCGGATGCAAACACTGTGTTTCATCGTCAATAAGAAGGTCCAAGGGATACAGTAAACCTGAAGTGGAGCTTCGGAAACTAAAACTGGACTCACAGGAGAGGTTCAAATCATAGAAAGTGAGAGTGTCAGTCCCCTTGTACTTAAGTCGGTATTGTGCCATTTGTATTAAATTCGGGTGCATTTTCTGTGTTTCATCGTCATTAAGAAGGTCCAAGGGATACAGTAAACCTGAAGTGAAGCATCGGATTCTTAAACTGGACTCACAGCAGAGGTTCAAAACATAGAAAGTTAGTGTGTCAGTCCTCTTGTACTTAAGTCGGCATTGTGTCTTTTGTATTAAATTCGGATCCAATATCTGTGTTTCATCGTCAATAAGAAGGTCCAAGGCATACAGTAAACGTGAAGTGAAGCATCGGAATCTATAACTGGACGCACAGGAGGGGTTCAAATCATAGATAGTGAGAGTGTCAGTCCTCTTGTACTTAAGTCGGTATTGTGCCATTTGTATTAAATTCGGGTGCATTTTCTGTGTTTCATCGTCAATAAGAAGGTCCAAGGTATACAGTAAACCTGAAGTGAAGCATCGGAAACTAAAACTGGACTTGTAGGAGAGGTTCAAATCATAGAAAGTTAGAGTGTCAGTCCTCTTTTACTTAAGTCGGCATTGTGCTTTTTGTATTAAATTCGGATGATATTTCTGTGTTTTATCGTCAATAAGGAGGTCCAAGGGATACAGTTAACCTGAAGTGAAGCATCAGAATCTAAAACTGGACTCACAGGAGAGGTTCAAATCATAGAAAGAGAGAGTGTCAGTCCACTTGTACTAAAGTCGCCATTGTGGCTTTTGTATTAAATTCGGATGCAATTTCTGTGTTTCATCGTCATTAAGAAGGTCCAAGGGATACAGTAAACCTGAAGTGAAGCATCGGATTCTTAAACTGGACTCACAGCAGAGGTTCAAAACATAGAAAGTTAGTGTGTCAGTCCTCTTGTACTTAAGTCGGCATTGTACCTTTTGTATTAAATTCGGATTCAAACTCTGTGTTTCATCGTCAATAATAAGGTCCAAGGGATACAGTATACCTGAAGTGAGGCATCGGATTCTTAAACTGGACTCACAGGAGAGTTTCAAATCATAGACAGTTAGTGTGTCAGTCCTCTTGTACTTAAGTCGGCATTGTGCCTTTTGAATTTAATTCCGATGCAATTACTGTCTTTCATCGTCAATAAGAAGGTGCAGGGTATACAGTAAACCTGAAGTGAAGCATCGGAATCTAAAACTGGACTCACAGGAGTGGTACAAATCATAGAAAGATAGAGTGTCAGTTCTCTTGTACTTAAGTCGGCATTGTGCATTTTGTATTAAATTTGGATGCAAACTCTGTGTTTCATCGTCAATAAGAAGGTCCAAGGGATACAGTAAACCTGAAGTGAAGCATCGGAATCTAAAACTGGACTCACAGGAGAGGTTCAAATCATAGAAAGTTATAGTGTCAGTCCTCTTGTACTTAAGTCGGCATTGTGATTTTTGAATTTAATTCCGATGCAATTTCTGTGTTTCATCGTCAACAAGAAGGAGCAAGGTATACAGTAAACCTGAAGTGAAGCATCGGAATCTGAAACTGGACTCACAGGAAAGTTTCAAATCATTGAAAGTGAGAGTGTCAGTCCTCTTGTACTTATGTTGGCATTGTGCCTTTTGTATTAAATTCCGATGCAATTCCTCTGTTTCATCGTCAATAAGAAGGTGCAAGGTATACAGTAAACCTGAAGTGAAGCATCGGAATTTAAAACCGGACTCACAGGAGAGGTTCAAATAATAGAAAGAGAGAGTGTCAGTCCTCTTGTACTTAAGTCGGCATTGTGCTATTTGTATTAAATTCGGATGCAATTCCTGTGTTTCATAGTCAATAAGAAGGTCCAAGCGATACAGTAAACCTGAAGTGAAACATCGGAATCTAAAACTGGACTCACAGGAGAGATTCAAATCATAGAAAGTTATAGTGTCAGTCCTCTTGTACTTAAGTCGGCATTGTGATTTTTGAATTTAATTCCGATGCAATTTCTGTGTTTCATCGTCAACAAGAAGGAGCAAGGTATACAGTATACCTGAAGTGAGGCATCGGATTCTTAAACTGGACTCACAGGAGAGGTTCAAATCATAGAAAGTGAGAGTGTCAGTCCTGTTGTACTTACGTCGGCATTGTGCCTTTTGTATTAAATTCCGATGCAATTCCAATGTTTCATCGTCAATAAGAAGGTGCAAGGTATACAGTAAACCTGGAGTGAAGCATCGGAACTTAAAACCGGACTCACAGGAGAGGTTCAAATCATAGAAAGTTAGAGTGTCAGTTCTCTTTTACTTAAGTCGGCATTGTGCTTTTTGTATTAAATTCGGATGAAATTTCTGTGCTTCATCGTCAATAAGGAGGTCCAAGGGATACAGTAAACCTGAAGTGAAGCATCAGAATCTAAAACTGGACTCACAGGAGAGGTTCAAATCATAGAAAGAGAGAGTGTCAGTCCTCTTGTACCTAAGTCGCCATTGTGCCTTTTGTATTAAATTCGGATGCAATTTCTGTGTTTCATCGTCATTAAGAAGGTCCAAGGGATACAGTAAACCTGAAGTGAAGCATCGGATTCTTAAACTGGACTCACAGCAGAGGTTCAAAATAAAAAGTAAGTGTGTCAGTCCTCTTGTACTTAAGTCGGCATTGTACCTTTTGTATTAAATTCGGATTCAAACTCTGTGTTTCATCGTCAATAAGAAGGTCCAAGGGATACAGTAAACCTGAAGTGAGGCATCGGATTCTGAAACTGGACTCACAGGAGAGGTTCAATTCATAGACAGTTAGTGTGTCAGTCCTCTTGTACTTAAGTCGGCATTGTGCCTTTTGAATTTAATTCCGATGCAATTTCTGTCTTTCATCGTCAATACGAAGGTGCAGGGTATACAGTAAACCTGAAGTGAAGCATCGGAATCTAAAACTGGACTCACAGGAGAGGTTCAAATCATAGAAAGTTAGAGTGTCAGTCCTCTTGTACTTAAGTCGGCATTGTGCCTTTTGTATTAAATTCGGATGCAAACTCTGTGTTTCATCGTCAATAAGAAGGTCCAAGGGATACAGTAAACCTGAAGTGAAGCATCGGAATCTAAAACTGGACTCACAGGAGAGGTTCAAATCATAGAAAGTTATAGTGTCAGTCCGCTTGTACTTAAGTCGGCATTGTGATTTTTGAATTTAATTCCGATGCAATTTCTGTGTTTCATTGTCAATAAGTAGGTCTAAGTGATACAGTAAACCTGAAGTTAAGAATCAGAATCTAAAACTGGGCTCACAGGAGTGGTTCAAATCATAGAAAGTGAGTGTATCAGTCCTCTTTTACTTAAGTCGGCATTGTGAGTTTCGAATTTAATTCCGATGCAATTTCTTTGCTTCATCGTCAATAAGAAGGTCCAAGGGATACAGGAAACCTGAAGTGAAGCATCGGAATCTAAAACTAGACTCACAGGAGAGGTTCAAATCATAGAAAGTGAGAGTATCAGTCCTCTTGTACTTAAGTCGGTATTGTGCCATTTGTATTACATTCGGATGCAATTTCTGTGTTTCATCGTCAATAAGAAAGTCCAAGGGATACAGTAAACCTGAAGTGAAGCATCGGAATCTAAAACTGGACTCAGAGGATAGGTTCAAATCATAGAAAGTTAGAGTGTCACTCCTCTTGTACTTAAGTCGGTATTGTGCCATTTGTATTACATTCGGATGCAATTTCTGTGTTTCATCGTCAATAAGAAAGTCCAAGGGATACAGTAAACCTGAAGTGAAGCATCGGAATCTAAAACTGGACTCACAGGATAGGTTCAAATCATAGAAAGTTAGAATGTCAGTCCTCTTGTACTTAAGTTGGCATTGTGCCTTTTGTATTAAATTCGGATGCAATTTCTGTGTTTCATCGTCAATAAGAAGGTGCAAGGTATACAGTAAACCTAAAGTGAAGCATCGGAATCTAAAACTGGACTCACAGGAGAGGTTCAAATCATAGAAAGTGAGAGTGTCAGTCCTCTTGTACTTAAGTCGGCATTGTGGCATTTGTATTAAATTCGGATGCAATTTGTGTGTTTCATCGTCAATAAGAAGGCCCAAGGGATACAGTAAACCTGAAGTGAAGCATCGGAATCTAAAACTGGAATAACAGGAGAGTTTCAAATCATAGAATGTTGGAGTGTCAGCCCTCTTGTACTTAAGTCGGCATTGAACCTTTTGTATTAAATTCGGATGCAAACACTGTGTTTCATCGTCAATAAGAAGGTCCAAGGGATACAGTAAACCTGAAGTGAAGCTTCGGAATCTTGAACTGGACTCACAGGAGAGGTTCAAATCATAGAAAATGAGAGTGTCAGTCCCCTTGTACTTATGTCGGCATTGTGCCTTTTGAATTTAATTCCGATGCAATTTCTGTGTTTCATCGTCAATAAGAAGGTGCAAGGTATACAGTAAACCTGAAGTGAAGCATCGGAATCTGAAACTGGACTCACAGGAAAGGTTCAAATCATTGAAAGTGAGAGTGTCAGTCCTCTAGTACTTATGTCGGCATTGTGCCTTTTGTATTAAATTCCGATGCAATTCCTATGTTTCGTCGTCAATTAGAAGGTGCAAGGTATACAGTAAACCTGGAGTGTAGCATCGGAATTTAAAACCGGACTCACAGGAGAGGTTCAAATCATAGAAAGAGAGAGTGTCAGTCCTCTTGTACTTAAGTCGGCATTGTGCTATTTGTATTAAATTCGGATGCAATTCCTGTGTTTCATAGTCAACAAGAAGGTCCAAGTGATACAGTAAACCTGAAGTGAAACATCGGAATCTAAAACTGGACTCACAGGAGAGATTCAAATCATAGAAAGTTAGAGTGTCACTCCTCTTGTACTTAAGTTGGTATTGTGCCTTTTGTATTATATTCGGATGCAATTTCTGTGTTTTATCGTCAATAAGAAGATCCAAGGTATACAGTAAACCTGAAGTGAAGCATCGGAATCTAAAACTGGACTTGCAGGAGAGGTTCAAATCATAGAAAGTTAGAAAGTCAGTCCTCTTTTACTTAAGTCGGCATTGTGGCTTTTGTATTAAATTCGGATGAAATTTCTGTGTTTCATCGCCTATAAGAAGGTCCAAGGGATACAGTAAACCTGAAGTGAAGCATCAGAATCTAATACTGGACTCACAGGGGAGGTTCAAATCATAGAAAGTTAATGTGTCAGTCCTCTTGTACTTAAGTCGGCATTGTACCTTTCGTATTAAATTCGGATGCAAACTCTGTGTTTCATCGTGAATAAGAAGGTCCAAGGGATACAGTAAACCTGAAGTGAAGCATCAGAATCTAAAACTGGACTCACAGGAGAGGTTCAAATCATAGAAAGTGAGAGTGTCAGTCCTCTTGTACTTAAGTCGCCATTGTGATTTTTGTATTAAATTCGGATGCAATTTCTGTGTTTCATCGTCAATGAGAAGGTCCAAGGGATACAGTAAACCTGAAGTGAAGCTTCGGAATCTAAAACTGGACTAACAGGAGAGGTTAAAATCATAGAAAGTGAGAGTGTCAGTCCTCTTGTACTTAAGTCGGCATTGTGGCTTTTGAATTTAATTCCGATGCAATTTCTGTGTTTCATCGTCAATAAGAAGGTGCAAAGTATACAGTAAACCTGAAGTGAAGCATCGGAATCTGAAACTAGATTCACAGGAGAGGTTCAAATCATAGAAAGTGAGTGTCAGTCCTCTTGTACTTAAGTCGCCATTGTGATTTTTGTATTAAATTCGGATGCAATTTCTGTGTTTCATCGTCAATGAGAAGGTCCAAGGGATACAGTAAACCTGAAGTGAAGCTTCGGAATCTAAAACTGGACTAACAGGAGAGGTTCAAATCATAGAAAGTGAGAGTGTCAGTCCTCTTGTACTTAAGTCGGCATTGTGGCTTTTGAATTTAATTCCGATGCAATTTCTGTGTTTCATCGTCAATAAGAAGGTGCAAAGTATACAGTAAACCTGAAGTGAAGCATCGGAATCTGAAACTAGATTCACAGGAAAGGTTCAAATCATTGAAAGTGAGAGTGTCAGTCCTCTTGTACTTAAGTCGCCATTGTGCCTTTTGTATTAAATTCGGTTGCAATTTCTGTGTTTCATCGTCATTAAGAAGGTCCAAGGGATACAGTAAACCTGCAGTGAAGCATCGGATTCTTAAACTGGACTCACAGCAGAGGTTCAAAACATAGAAAGTTAGTGTGTCAGTCCTCTTGTACTTAAGTCGGCATTGTACCTTTTGTATTAAATTCGGATTCAAACTCTGTGTTTCATCGTCAATAAGAAGGTCCAAGGGATACAGTAAACCTGAAGTGAGGCATCGGATTCTTAAACTGGACTCACAGGAGAGGTTCAAATCATAGACAGTTAGTGTGTCAGTCCTCTTGTACTTAAGTCGGCATTGTGCCTTTTGAATTTAATTCCGATGCAATTTCTGTCTTTCATCGTCAATACGAAGGTGCAGGGTATACAGTAAACCTGAAGTGAAGCATCGGAATCTAAAACTGGACTCACATTAGAGGTTCAAATCATAGAAAGTTAGAGTGTCAGTCCTCTTGTACTTAAGTCGGCATTGTGCCTTTTGTATTATATTCGGATGCAATTTCTGTGTTTCATCGTCGATAAGAAGGTCCAAGGGATACAGTAAACCTGAAGTGAAGCATCAGAATCTAAAACTAGACTCACAGGAGAGGTTCAAATCATACAAAGTTAGAGTGTTTGTCCTCTTTTACTTAAGTCGGCATTGTGCCTTTTGTATTAAATTCCGATGCAATTTCTATGTTTCATCGTCAATAAGAAGGTGCAAGGTATACAGTAAACCTGGAGCTAAGCATCGGAATGTAAAACCGGACTCACAGGGGAGCTTCAAATCATAGAAAGAGAGAGTGTCAGTCCTCTTGTACTTAAGTCGGCATTGTGCTATTTGTATTAAATTCGGATGCAATTCCTGTGTTTCATAGTCAATAAGAAGGTCCAAGGAATACAGTAAACCTGAAGTGAAACATCGGAATCTAAAACTGGACTCACAGGAGAGATTCAAATAATAGAAAGTTAGAGTGTCACTCCTCTTGACATATGTCGGTATTGTGACTTTTGTATTAAATTCGGATGCAATTTCTGTGTTTTATCGTCAATAAGAAGGTCCAAGGTATACAGTAAACCTGAAGTGAAGCATCGGAATCTAAAACTGGACTTGTAGGAGAGGTTCAAATCATAGAAAGTTAGAGTATCAGTCCTCTTTTACTTAAGTCGGCATTGTGCCTTTTGTATTAAATTCGGATGAAATTTCTGTGTTTCATCGTCAATAAGAAGGTCCAAGGGATACAGTAAACCTAAAGTGAAGCATCAGAATCTAAAACTGGACTCACAGGAGAGGTTCAAATCATAGAAAGAGAGAGTGTCAGTCCTCTTGTACTTAAGTCGCCATTGTGCCTTTTGTATTAAATTCGGATGCAATTTCTGTGTTTCATCGTCATTAAGAAGGTCCAAGGGATACAGTAAACCTGAAGTGAAGCATCGGATTCTTAAACTGGACTCACGGGAGAGGTTCAAATCATAGAAAGTTAGTGTGTCAGTCCTCTTGTACTTAAGTCGGCATTGTGATTTTTGTATTAAATTCGGAAGCAATTTCTGTGTTTCACCGTCAATAAGAAGGTCCAAGGGATACAGTAAACCTGAAGTGAGGCATCGGATTCTTAAACTGGACTCACAGGAGAGGTTCAAATCATAGAAAGTTAGTGTGTCAGTCCTCTTGTACTAAGTCGGCATTGTACCTTTTGTATCAAATTCGGATGCAAACTCTGTGTTTCATCGCCAATAAGAAGGTCCAAGGGATACAGTAAACCTGAAGTGAAGAATCGGAATCTAAAACTGGACTCACAGGAGAGGTTCAAATCATAGAAAGTTATAGTGTCAGTCCTCTTGTACTTAAGTCGGCATTGTGATTTTTGAATTTAATTCCGATGCAATTTCTGTGTTTCATTGTCAATAAGTAGGTCTAAGTGATACTGTAAACCTGAAGTTAAGCATCGGAATCTAAAACTGGGCTCACAGGAGTGGTTCAAATCATAGAAAGTGAGAGTGTCAGTCCTCTTTTGCTTAAGTCGGCATTGTGAGTTTAGAATTTAATTCCGATGCAATTTCATTGTTTCATCGTCAATAAGAAGGTCCAAGGGATACAGCAAACCTTAAGTGAAGCATCGGAATCTAAAACTGGACTCACAGGAGAGGTTCAAATCATAGAAAGTGCGAGTGTCAGTCCTCTTTTACTTAAGTCGGCATTGTGAGTTTCGAAATTAATTCGGATGCAATTTCTGTGTTTCATCGTCAATAAGAAGGTCCAAGGGATACAGTAAACCTGAAGTGAAGCATCGGAATCTGAAACTGGACTCCCAGGAGAGGTTCAAATCATAGAAAGTGAGAGTGTCAGTCCTCTTGTACTTAAGTCGGCTTTGTGCCTTTTGAATTTAATTCCGATGCAATTTCTGTGTTTCATCGTCAATAACAAGGTGCAAGGTATACAGTAAACCTGAAGTGAAGCATCGGAATCTGAAACTGGACTCACAGGAGAGGATCAAATCATTGAAAGTGAGAATGTCAGTCCTCTTGTACTTAAGTCGCCATTGTGCCTTTTGTATTAAATTCGGATCCAATTTCTGTGTCTCATCGTCAATAAGAAGGGCCAAGGGATACAGTAAACCTGAAGTGAAGCATCAGAATCTAAAACTAGACTCACAGGAGAGGTTCAAATCATAGAAAGTAAGAGTGTTTGTCCTCTTTTACTTAAGTCGGCATTGTGCCTTTTGTATTAAATTCTGATGCAATTTCTATGTTTCATCGTCAATAAGAAGGTGCAAGGTATACAGTAAACCTAGAGAGAAGCATCGGAATTTAAAACCGGACTCACAGGGGAGGTTCAAATCTTAGAAAGAGAGAGTATCAGTCCTCTTGTACTTAAGTCGGCATTGTGCTATTTGTATTAAATTCGGATGCAATTCCTGTGTTTCCTAGTCAATAAGAAGGTCCAAGGGATACAGTAAACCTGAAGTGAAACATCGGAATCTAAAACTGGACTCACAGGAGAGATTCAAATCATAGAAAGTTAGAGTGTCACTCCTCATGTACTTATGTCGGTATTGTGCCTTTTGTATTAAATTCGGATGCAATTTCTGTGTTTTATCGTCAATAAGAAGGTCCAAGGTATACAGTAAACCTGAAGTGAAGCATCGGAATCTAAAACTGGACTTGTAGGAGAGGTTCAAATCATAGAAAGTTAGAGTGTCAGTCCTCTTTTACTTAAGTCGGCATTGTGACTTTTGTATTAAATTCGGATGAAATTTCTGTGTTTCATCGTCAATAAGAAGGTCCAAGGGATACAGTAAACCTGAAGTGAAGCAACAGAATCTAAAACTGGACTCACAGGAGAGGTTCAAATCATAGAAAGAGAGAGTGTCAGTCCTCTTGTACTTAAGTCGCCATTGTGCCTTTTGTATTAAATTCGGATGCAATTCCTGTGTTTCATCGTCATTAAGAAGGTCCAAGGGGTTCAGTAAACCTGAAGTGAAGCATCGGATTCTTAAACTGGACTCACAGGAGATGTTCAAATCATAGAAAGTTTGTGTGTCTGTCCTCTTGTACTTAAGTCGGCATTGTACCTTTTGTATTAAATTCGGATGCAAACTCTGTGTTTCATCGTCAATAAGAAGGTCCAAGGGATACAGTAAACCTGAAGTGAAGCATCAGAATCTAAAACTGGACTAACAGGAGAGTTTCAAATCATAGAAAGTGAGAGTGTCAGTCCTCTTGTACTTAAGTCGTCATTGTGATTTTTGTATTAAATTCGGAAGCAATTTCTGTGTTTCATCGTCAATAAGAAGGTCCAAGGGATACAGTAAACCTGAAGTGAGGCATCGGATTCTTAAACTGGACTCACAGGAGAGGTTAAAATCATAGAAAATTAGTGTGTCAGTCCTCTTGTACTTAAGTCGGCATTGTACCTTTTGTATTAAATTCGGATGCAAACTCTGTGCTTCATCGCCAATAAGAAGGTCCAAGGGATACAGTAAACCTAAAGTGAAGCATCGGAATCTAAGACTGGAATCACAGAAGAGGTTCAAATCATAGAAAGTGAGAGTGTCAGTCCTCTTGTACTTAAGTCGGCATTGTGCCTTTTGAATTTAATTCCGATGCAATTTCTGTCTTTCATCGTCGATAAGAAGGTGCAGGGTATACAGTAAACCTGAAGTGAAAAATCGGAATCTAAAACTGGACTCACAGGAGAGGGTCAAATCATAGAAAGTTAGAGTGTCAGTCCTCTTGTAGTTAAGTCGGCATTGTGCCTTTTGTATTAAATTCGGATGCAAACTCTGTGTTTCATCGTCAATAAGAAGGTCCAAGGGATACAGTAAACCTGAAGTGAAGCATCGGAATCTAAAACTGGACTCACAGGAGAGGTTCAAATCATAGAAAGTTATAGTGTCAGTCCTGTTGTACTTAAGTCGGCATTGTGATTTTTGAATTTAATTCCGATGCAATTTCTGTGTTTCATTGTCAATAAGTAGGTCTAAGTGATCCTGTAAACCTGAAGTTAAGCATCAGAATCTAAAACTGGGCTCACAGGAGTGGTTCAAATCATAGAAAGTGAGAGTGTCAGTCCTCTTTTGCTTAAGTCGGCATTGTGAGCTTAGAATTTAATTCCGATGCAATTTCTTTGTTTCATCGTCAATAAGAAGGTCCAAGGGATACAGCAAACCTGAAGTGAAGCATCGGAATCTAAAACTGGACTCACAGGAGAGGTTCAAATCATAGAAAGTGCGAGTGTCAGTCCTCTTTTACTTAAGTCGGCATTGTGAGTTTCGAAATTAATTCCGATGCAATATCTGTGTTTCATCGTCAATAAGAAGGTCCAAGGGATACAGTGAAGCTAAAGTGAAGCATCGGAATCTAAAACTGGACTCCCAGGAGACGTTCAAATCATAGAAAGTGAGAGTGTCAGTCCTCTTGTACTTAAGTCGGCATTGTGCCTTTTGAATTTAATTGCGATGCAATTTCTGTGTTTCATCGTCAATAACAAGGTGCAAGGTATACAGTACACCTGAAGCGAAGCATCGGAACCTGAAACTGGACTCACAGGAGAGGATCAAATCATTGAAAGTGAGAGTGTCAGTCCTCTTGCACTTAAGTCGCCATTGTGCCTTTTGTATTAAATTCGGATCCAATTTCTGTGTTTCATCGTCAATAAGAAAGTCCAAGGGATACGGTAAACCTGAAGTGAAGCATCTGATTCTTAAACTGGACTCACAATAGAGGTTCAAATCATAGAAAGTTAGTGTGTCAGTCCTCTTGTACTTAAGTCGGCATTGTACCTTTTGTATTAAATTCGGATGCAAACTCTGTGATTCATCGTCAATAAGAAGGTCCAAGTGATACAGTAAACCTGAAGTGAAGCATCAGAATCTAAAACTGGACTTGTAGGAGAGGCTCAAACCATAGAAAGTTAGAGTATCAGTCCTCTTTTACTTAAGTCGGCATTGTGCCTTTTGTATTAAATTCGGATGAAATTTCTGTGTTTCATCGTCAATAAGAAGGTCCAAGGGATACAGTAAACCTGAAGTGAAGAATCAGAATCTAAAACTGGACTCACAGGAGAGGTTCAAATCATAGAAAGAGAGAGTGTCAGTCCTCTTGTACTTAAGTCGCCATTGTGCCTTTTGTATTAAATTCGGATGCAATTTCTGTGTTTCATCGTCATTAAGAAGGTCCAAGGGATACAGTAAACCTGAAGTGAAGCATCGGATTCTTAAACTGGACTCACAGGAGAGGTTCAAATCATAGAAAGTTAGTGTGTCAGTCCTCTTGTACTTAAGTCGGCATTGTACCATTTGTATTAAATTCGGATGCAAACTCTGTGTTTCATCGCCAATAAGAAGGTCCAAGGGATACAGTAAACCTAAAGTGAAGCATCGGAATCTAAAACTGGATTCACAGGAGAGGTTCAAATCATAGAAAGGGAGAGTGTCAGTCCTCTTGTACTTAAGTCGGCATTGTGCCTTTTGAATTTAATTCCGATGCTATTTCTGTCTTTCATCGTCGATAAGAAGGTGCAGGGTATACAGTAAACCTGAAGTAAAGCATCGGAATCTAAAACTGGACTCACAGGAGAGGTTCAAATCATAGAAAGTTAGAGTGTCAGTCCTCTTGTAGTTATGTCGGCATTGTGCCTTTTGCATTACATTCGGATGCAAACTCTGTGTTTCATCGTCAATAAGAAGGTCCAAGGGATACAGTAAACCTGAAGTGAAGCATCGGAATCTAAAACTGGTCTCACAGGAGAGGTTCAGATCATAGAAAGTTATAGTGTCAGTCCTCTTGTACTTAAGTCGGCATTGTGATTTTTGAATTTAATTCCGATGCAATTTCTGTGTTTCATTGTCAATAAGTAGGTCTAAGTGATACTGTAAACCTGAAGTTAAGCATCGGAATCTAAAACTGGGCTCACAGGAGTGGGTCAAATCATAGAAAGTGAGAGTGTCAGTCCTCTTTTGCTTAAGTCGGCATTGTGAGTTTAGAATTTAATTCCGATGCAATTTCATTGTTTCATCGTCAATAAGAAGGTCCAAGGGATACAGCAAACCTTAAGTGAAGCATCGCAATCTAAAACTGGACTCACAGGAGAGGTTCAAATCATAGAAAGTGCGAGTGTCAGTCCTCTAATACTTAAGTCGGCATTGTGAGATTCGAAATTAATTCCGATGCAATTTCTGTGTTTCATCGTCAATAACAAGGTGCAAGGTATACAGTAAACCTGAAGTGAAGAATCGGAATCTAAAACTGGACTCACGGGAGAGGTTCAAATCATAGAAAGTTAGAGTGTCAGTCCTCTTGTACTTAAGTCGGCATTGTGCCTTTTGTATTAAATTCGGATGCAATTACTGTGTTTCATCGTCGATAAGAAGGTCCAAGGGATACAGTAAACCTGAAGTGAAGCATCAGAATCTAAAACTGGACTCCCAGGAGAGGTTCAAATCATAGAAAGTGAGAGTGTGAGTCCTCTTGTACTTAAGTCGGCATTGTGCCATTTGAATTTAATTCCGATGCAATTTCTGTGTTTCATCGTCAATAACAAGGTGCAAGGTATACAGTAAACCTGAAGTGAAGCATCGGAATCTGAAACTGGATTCACAGGAGAGGATCAAATCATTGAAAGTGAGAGTGTCAGTCCTCTTGTACTTAAGTCGCCATTGTGCCGTTTGTATTAAATTCGGATCCAATTTCTGTGTCTCATCGTCAATAAGAAGGTCCAAGGGATACAGTAAACCTGAAGTGAAGCATCGGAATCTAAAACTGGACTCACAGGAGGGGTTCAAATCATAGAAAGTTAGAGTGTCATTACTCTTGTACTTAAGTCGGCATTGTGCCTTTTGTATTAAATTCGGATGCATTTTCTGTGTTTCATCGTCAATAAGAAGGTCCAAGGGATACAGTAAACCTGAAGTGAAGCATCGGAATCTAAAACTGGACTCACGTTAGAGGTTCAAATCATAGAAAGTTAGAGTGTCAGTCCTCTTGTACTTAAGTCGGCATTGTGCCTTTTTTATTAAATTCGGATGCAATTACTGTGTTTCATCGTCGATAAGAAGGTCCAAGGGATACAGTAAACCTGAAGTGAAGCATCAGAATCTAAAACTAGACTCACAGGAGAGGTTCAAATCATAGAAAGTTAGAGTGTTTCTCCTCTTCTACTTAAGTCGGCATTGTGCCTTTTGTATTAAATTCCGATGCAATTTCTATGTTTCATCGTCAATAAGAAGGTGCAAGGTATACAGTAAACCTGGATTGAAGCATCGGAATTTAAAACCGGACTCACAGGGGAGGTTCAAATCATAGAAAGAGAGAGTGTCAGTCCTCTTGTACTTAAGTCGGCATTGTGCTATTTGTATTAAATTCGGGTGCAATTCCTGTGTTTCCTAGTCAATAAGAAGGTCCAAGGGATACAGTAAACCTGAAGTGAAACATCGGAATCTAAAACTAGACTCACAGGAGAGATTCAAATCATTGAATGTTAGAGTGTCACTCCTCTTGTACTTATGTCGGTATTGTGCCTTTTGTATTACATTCGGATGCAATTTCTGTGTTTCATCGTCATTAAAAAGGTCCAAGGGATACAGTAAACCTGAAGTGAAGCATCGGATTCCTAAACTGGACTCACAGGAGAGGTTCAAATCATAGAAAGTTTGTGTGTCAGTCCTCTTGTACTTAAGTCGGCATTGTACCTTTTGTATTAAATTCGGATGCAAACTCTGTGTTTCATCGCCAATAAGAAGGTCCAAGGGATACAGTAAACCTAAAGTGAAGCATCGGAATCTAAAACTGGATTCACAGAAGAGGTTCAAATCATAGAAAGTGAGAGTGTCAGTCCTCTTGTACTTAAGTCGGCATTGTGCCTTTTGAATTTAATTCCGATGCAATTTCTGTCTTTCATCGTCGGTAAGAAGGTGCAGGGTATACAGTAAACCTGAAGTGCAGCATCGGAATCTAAAACTGGACTCACAGGAGAGGTTCAAATCATAGAATGTTAGAGTGTCAGTCCTCTTGTAGTTAAGTCGGCATTGTGCCTTTTGTATTAAATTCGGATGCATACTCTGTGTTTCATCGTCAATAAGAAGGTCCAAGGGATACAGTAAACCTGAAGTGAAGCATCGGAATCTAAAACTGGACTCACAGGAGAGGTTCAAATCATAGAAAGTTATAGTGTCAGTCCTCTTGTACTTAAGTCGGCATTGTGATTTTTGAATTTAATTCCGATGCAATTTCTGTGTTTCATTGTCAATAAGAAGGTCCAAGGGATACAGTGAATCTGAAGTGAAGCATCGGAATCTAAAACTGGACTCCCAGGAGAGGTTCAAATCATAGAAAGTGAGAGTGTCAGCCCTCTTGTACTTAAGTCGGCATTGTGCCTTTTGAATTTAATTCCGATGCAATTTCTGTGTTTCATCGTCAATAACAAGGTGCAAGGTATACAGTAAACCTGAAGCGAAGCATCGGAATCTGAAACTGGACTCACAGGAGAGGATCTAATCATTGAAAGTGAGAGTGTCAGTCCTCTTGTACTTAAGTCGCCATTGTGCCTTTTGTATTAAATTCGGATCCAATTTCTGTGTCTCATCGTCAATAAGAAGGTCCAAGGGATACAGTAAACCTGAAGTGAAGCATCGGAATCTAAAACTGGACTCACAGGAGGGGTTCAAATCATAGAAAGTTAGAGTGTCATTACTCTTGTACTTAAGTCGGCATTGTGCCTTTTGTATTAAATTCGGATGCAAACTCTGTGTTTCATCGTCAAAAAGAAGGTCCAAGGGATACAGTAAACCTGAAGTGGAGCATCCGAATCTAAAACTGGACTCACAGGAGAGGTTCAAATCATAGATAGTGAGAGTGTCAGTCCTCTTGTACTTAAGTCGGCATTGTGCCATTTGTATTAAATTCGGATGCAATTTCTATGTTTCATCGTCAATAAGAAGGTCCAAGGGATACGGTAAACCTGAAGTGAAGCATCGGATTCTTAATCTGGACTCACAGGAGAGGTTCAAATCATAGAAAGTTAGTGTGTCAGTCCTCTTGTACTTAAGTCGGCATTGTACCTTTTGTATTTAATTCGGATGCAAACTCTGTGTTTCATCGTCAATAAGAAGGTCCAAGTGATACAGTAAACCAGAAGTGAAGCATCAGAATCTAAAACTGGACTCACAGGAGAGGTTCAAATCATAGAAAGTGAGAGTGTCAGTCCTCTTGTACTTAAGTCGCCATTGTGCCTTTTGAATTTAATTCCGATGCAATTTCTGTGTTTCATCGTCAATAAGAAGGTCCAAGGGATATAGTAAACCTGAAGTGAAGCATCGGATTCTTCAACTGGACTCACAGGAGAGGTTCAAATCATAGAAAGTTAGTGTGTCAGTCCTCTTTTACTTAAGTCGGCATTGTGAGTTTCGATTTTAATTCCGATGCAATTTCTGTGTTTCATCGTCAATACGAAGGTCCAAGGGATACACTAGACCTGAAGTGGAGCATCGGAATCTAAAACTGGACTCACAGGAGAGGCTCAAATCATAGAAAGGGAAAGTGTCAGTCCTCTTGTACTTAAGTTGGCATTGTGCCATTTGTATTAAATTCAGGTGCAATGTTAGTGTTTCATCGTCAATAAGAAGGTCCAAGGGATACAGTAAACCTAAAGTGAAGCATCGGAATCTAAAACTGGACTCACAGGAAATGTTCACATCATAGAAAGTGGGGGTGTCAGTCCTCTTGTACTTAAGTCGGCATTGTGGCATTTGTATTAAATTTGGATGCAATTTCTGTGTTTCATCGTCAATAAGAAGGTGCAAGGTATACAGTAAACCTGAAGTGAAGCATCGGAATCTAAAACTGGACTCACAGGAGAGGTTCAAATCATAGAAAGTGAGAGTGTCAGCCCTCTTGTAATTAAGTCGGCATTGTGGCATTTGTATTAAATTCGGGTGAATTTCTGTGTTTCATCGTCAATAAGAAGGTCCAAGGGATACAGTAAACCTGAAGTGAAGCATCGGATTCTTAAGCTGGACTCACAGGACAGGTTCAAATCATAGAAAGTTAGTGTGTCAGTCCTCTTGTACTTAAGTCGGCATTGTACCTTTTGTATTAAATTCGGATGCAAACTCTGTGTTTCATCGTAAATAAGATGGTCCAAGGGATACAGTACACCTGAAGTGAAGCATCAGAATCTAAAACTGGACTCACAGGAGAGGTTCAAATCATAGAAAGTGAGAGTGTCAGTCCTCTTGTACTTAAGTCGTCATTGTGATTTTTGTATTAAATTCGGAAGGAATTTCTGTGTTTCATCGTCAATAAGAAGGTCCAAGGGATACAGTAAACCTGAAGTGAGGCATCGGATTCTTAAACTGGAGTCACAGGAGAGGTTCAAATCATAGAAAGTTATTGTGTCAGTCCTCTTGTACTTAAGTCGGCATTGTACCTTTTGTATTAAATTCGGATGCAAACTCTGTGTTTCATCGCCAATAAGAAGGTCCAAGGGATACAGTGAACCTAAAGTGAAGAATCGAATCTAAAACTGGATTCACAGGAGAGGTTCAAATCATAGAAAGTGAGAGTGTCAGTCCTCTTGTACTTAAGTCGGCATTGTGCCTTTTGAATTTAATTCCGATGCAATTTCTGTCTTTCATCGTCAATAAGAAGGTGCAGGGTATACAGTAAACCTGAAGTGAAGCATCGGAATCTAAAACTGGACTCACAGGAGAGGTTCAAATCATAGAAAGTTAGAGAGTCAGTCCTCTTGTACTTAAGTCGGCATTGTGCCTTTTGTACTATATTCGGATGCAAACTCTGCGTTTCATCGTCAGTAAGAAGGTCCAAGGGATACAGTAAACCTGAAGTGAAGCATCGGAATCTAAAACTGGACTCACAGGAGAGGTTCAAATCATAGAAAGTTATAGTGTCAGTCCTCTTGTACTTAAGTCGGCATTGTGATTTTTGAATTTAATTCCGATGCAATTTCTGTTTTTCATTGTCAATAAGTAGGTCTAAGTGATACAGTAAACCAGAAGTTAAGCATCGGAATCTAAAACTGGGCTCACAGGAGTGGTTCAAATCATAGAAAGCGAGAGTGTCAGTCCTCTTTTGCATAAGTCGGCATTGTGAGTTTCGAATTTAATTCCGATGCAATTTCTTTGTTTGATCGTCAATAAGAAGGTCCAAGGGATACAGCAAACCTGAAGTCAAGCATCGGAATCTAAAACTGGACTCACAGGAGAGGTTCAAATCATAGAAAGTGCGGGTGTCAGTCCTCTTTTACTTAAGTCGGCATTGTGAGTTTCGAATTTAATTCCGATGCAATTTCTGTGTTTCATCGTCAATAAGAAGGTCCAAGGGATGCAGTAAACCTGATGTGAAGCATCGGAATCTAAAACTGGACTCACAGGAGAGGATCAAATCATTGAAAGTGAGAGTGTCAGTCCTCTTCTAATTAAGTCGCCATTGTGCCTTTTGTATAAAATTCGGATCCAATTTCTGTGTCTCATCGTCAATACGAAGGTCCAAGGGATACAGTAAACCTGAAGTGAAGCATCGGAATCTAAAACTGGACTCACAGGAGGGGTTCAAATCATAGAAAGTTAGAGTGTCATTACTCTTGTACTTAAGTCGGCATTGTGCCTTTTGTATTAAATTCGGATGCAAACTCTGTGTTTCATCGTCAATAAGAAGGTCCAAGTGTTACAGTAAACCTGAAGTGGAGCATCGGAATCTAAAACTGGATTCACAGGAGAGGTTCAAATCATAGAAAGTGAGAGTGTCAGTCCTCTTGTACTTAAGTCGTCATTGTGATTTTTGTATTAAATTCGGAAGCAATTTCTGTGTTTCATCGTCAATAAGAAGGTCCAAGGGATACAGTAAACCTGAAGTGAGGCATCGGATTCTTAAACTGGACTCACAGGAGAGGTTCAAATCATAGAAAGTGCGAGTGTCAGTCCTCTAATACTTCAGTCGGCATTGTGAGTTTCGAAATTAATTCCGATGCAATTTCTGTGTTTCATCGTCAATAAGAGGGTCCAAGGGATACAGTAAACCTGAAGTGAAGCATCGGAATCTAAAACTGGACTCACAGGAGAGGTTCAAATCATAGAAAGTTATAGTGTCAGTCCTCTTGTACTTAAGTCGGCATTGTGATTTTTGAATTTAATTCCGATGCAATTTCTGTGTTTCATTGTCAATAAGTAGGTCTAAGTGATACTGTAAACCTGAAGTTAAGCATCGGAATCTAAAACTGGGCTCACAGGAGTGGTTCAAATCATAGAAAGTGAGAGTGTCAGTCCTCTTTTGCTTAACTCGGCATTGTGAGTTTAGAATTTAATTCCGATGCAATTTCATTGTTTCATCGTCAATAAGAAGGTCCAAGGGATACAGCAAACCTTAAGTGAAGCATCGCAATCTAAAACTGGACTCACAGGAGAGGTTCAAATCATAGAAAGTGCGAGTGTCAGTCCTCTAATACTTAAGTCGGCATTGTGAGTTTCGAAATTAATTCCGTTGCAATTTCTGTGTTTCATCGTCAATAAGAAGGTCCAAGGGATACAGTAAACCTGAAGTGAAGCATCGGAATCTGAAACTGGACTCCCAGGAGAGGTTCAAATCATAGAAAGTGAGAGTGTCAGTCCTCTTGTACCTAAGTCGGCATTGTGCCTTTTGTATTAAATTCGGATCCAATTTCTGTGTCTCATCGTCAATAAGAAGGTCCAAGGGATACAGTAAACCTGAAGTGAAGCATCGGAATGTAAAACTGGACTCACAGGAGGGGTTCAAATCATAGAAAGTTAGAGTGTCATTACTCTTGTACTTAAGTCGGCATTGTGCCTTTTGTATTAAATTCGGATGCATTTTCTGTGTTTCATCGTCAATAAGAAGGTCCAAGGGATACAGTAAACCTGAAGTGAAGCATCGGATTCTTAAACTGGACTCACAGGAGAGGTTCAAATCATAGAAAGTTAGTGTGTCAGTCCTCTTGTACTTAAGTCGGCATTGTACCTTTTGTATTAAATTCGGATGCAAACTCTGTGTTTCATCGTCAATAAGAAGGTCCAAGGGATACAGTAAACCTGAAGTGAAGCATCAGAATCTAAAACTGGACTCACAGGAGAGGTTCAAATCATAGAAAGTGAGAGTGTCAGTCCTCTTGTACTTAAGTCGTCATTGTGATTTTTGTATTAAATTCGGAAGCAATTTCTGTGTTTCATCGTCAATAAGAAGGTCCAAGGGATACAGTAAACCTGAAGTGAGGCATCGGATTCTTAAACTGGACTTACAGGAGAGGTTCAAATCATAGAAAGTTAGTGTGTCAGTCCTCTTGTACTGAGTCGGCATTGTACCTTTTGTATTAAATTCGGATGCAAACTCTGTGTTTCATCGCCAATAAGAGGGTCCAAGGTATACAGTAAACCTAAAGTGAAGCATCGGAATCTAAAACTGGATTCACAGGAGAGGTTCAAATCATAGAAAGTGAGAGTGTCAGTCCTCTTGTACTTAAGTCGGCATTGTGCCTTTTGAATTTATTTCCGATGCTATGTCTGTCTTTCATCGTCGATAAGAAGGTGCAGGGTATACAGTAAACCTGAAGTGAAGCATCGGAATCTAAAACTGGACTCACAGGAGAGGTTCAAATCATAGAAAGTTATAGTGTCAGTCCTCTTGTACTTAAGTCGGCATTGTGATTTTTGAATTTAATTCCGATGCAATTTCTGTGTTTCATTGTCAATAAGTAGGTCTAAGTGATACTGTAAACCTGAAGTTAAGCATCGGAATCTAAAACTGGGCTCACAGGAGTGGTTCAAATCATAGAAAGTGAGAGTGTCAGTCCTCCTTTGCTTAAGTCGGCATTGTGAGTTTAGAATTTAATTCCGATGCAATTTCATTGTTTCATCGTCAATAAGAAGGTCCAAGGGATACAGCAAACCTTAAGTGAAGCATCGCAATCTAAAACTGGACTCACAGGAGAGGTTCAAATCATAGAAAGTGCGAGTGTCAGTCCTCTAATACTTAAGTCGGCATTGTGAGTTTCGAAATTAATTCCGTTGCAATTTCTGTGTTTCATCGTCAATAAGAAGGTCCAAGGGATACAGTAAACCTGAAGTGAAGCATCGGAATCTGAAACTGGACTCCCAGGAGAGGTTCAAATCATAGAAAGTGAGAGTGTCAGTCCTCTTGTACCTAAGTCGGCATTGTGCCTTTTGTATTAAATTCGGATCCAATTTCTGTGTCTCATCGTCAATAAGAAGGTCCAAGGGATACAGTAAACCTGAAGTGAAGCATCGGAATCTAAAACTGGACTCACAGGAGGGGTTCAAATCATAGAAAGTTATAGTGTCATTACTCTTGTACTTAAGTCGGCATTGTGCCTTTTGTATTAAATTCGGATGCATTTTCTGTGTTTCATCGTCAATAAGAAGGTCCAAGGGATACAGTAAACCTGAAGTGAAGCATCGGATTCTTAAACTGGACTCACAGGAGAGGTTCAAATCATAGAAAGTTAGTGTGTCAGTCCTCTTGTACTTAAGTCGGCATTGTACCTTTTGTATTAAATTCGGATGCAAACTCTGTGTTTCATCGTCAATAAGAAGGTCCAAGGGATACAGTAAACCTGAAGTGAAGCATCAGAATCTAAAACTGGACTCACAGGAGAGGTTCAAATCATAGAAAGTGAGAGTGTCAGTCCTCTTGTACTTAAGTCGTCATTGTGATTTTTGTATTAAATTCGGAAGCAATTTCTGTGTTTCATCGTCAATAAGAAGGTCCAAGGGATACCGTAAACCTGAAGTGAGGCATCGGATTCTTAAACTGGACTTACAGGAGAGGTTCAAATCATAGAAAGTTAGTGTGTCAGTCCTCTTGTACTGAGTCGGCATTGTACCTTTTGTATTAAATTCGGATGCAAAATCTGTGTTTCATCGCCAATAAGAGGGTCCAAGGTATTCAGTAAACCTAAAGTGAAGCATCGGAATCTAAAACTGGATTCACAGGAGAGGTTCAAATCATAGAAAGTGAGAGTGTCAGTCCTCTTGTACTTAAGTCGGCATTGTGCCTTTTGAATTTATTTCCGATGCTATTTCTGTCTTTCATCGTCGATAAGAACGTGCAGGGTATACAGTAAACCTGAAGTGAAGCATCGGAATCTAAAACTGGACTCACAGGAGAGGTTCAAATCATAGCAAGTTAGAGTGTCAGTCCTCTTGTAGTTAAGTCGGCATTGTGCATTTTGTATTAAATTCGGATGCAAACTCTGTGTTTCATCGTCAATAAGAAGGTCCAAGGGATACAGTAAACCTGAAGTGAAGCATCGGAATCTAAAACTGGACTCACAGGAGAGGTTCAAATCATAGAAAGTTATAGTGTCAGTCCTCTTGTACTTAAGTCGGCATTGTGATTTTTGAATTTAATTCCGATGCAATTTCTGTGTTTCATTGTCAATAAGTAGGTCTAAGTGATACTGTAAACCTGAAGTTAAGCATCGGAATCTAAAACTGGGCTCACAGGAGTGGTTCAAATCATAGAAAGTGAGTGTGTCAGTCCTCTTTTGCTTAAGTCGGCATTGTGAGTTTAGAATTTAATTCCGATGCAATTTCATTGTTTCATCGTCAATAAGAAGGTCCAAGGGATACAGCAAACCTTAAGTGAAGCATCGGAATCTAAAACTGGACTCACAGGAGAGGTTCAAATCACAGAAAGTGCGAGTGTCAGTCCTCTTTTACTTAAGTCGGCATTGTGAGTTTCGAAATTAATTCCGATGCAATTTCTGTGTTTCATCGTCAATAAGATGGTCCAAGGGATACAGTAAACCTGAAGTGAAGCATCGGAATCTGAAACTGGACTCACAGGAGTGGATCAAATCATTGAAAGTGAGAGTGTCAGTCCTCTTGTACTTAAGTCGCCATTGTGCCGTTTGTATTAAATTCGGATCCAATTTCTGTGTCTGATCGTCAATAAGAAGGTCCAAGGGATACAGTAAACCTGAAGTGAAGCATCGGAATCTAAAACTGGACTCACAGGAGGGGTTCAAATCATAGAAAGTTAGAGTGTCATTACTCTTGTACTTAAGTCGGCATTGTGCCTTTTGTATTAAATTCGGATGCATTTTCTGTGTTTCATCGTCAATAAGAAGGTCCAAGGGATACAGTAAACCTGAAGTGAAGCATCGGAATCTAAAACTGGACTCACGGGAGAGGTTCAAATCATAGAAAGTTAGAGTGTCAGTCCTCTTGTACTTAAGTCGGCATTGTGCCTTTTGTATTAAATTCGGATGCAATTACTGTGTTTCATCGTGGATAAGAAGGTCCAAGGGATACAGTAAACCTGAAGTGAAGCATCAGAATCTAAAACTAGACTCACAGGAGAGGTTCAAATCATAGAAAGTTAGAGTGTTTGTCCTCTTCTACTTAAGTCGGCATTGTGCCTTTTGTATTAAATTCCGATGCAATTTCTATGTTTCATCGTCAATAAGAAGGTGCAAGGTATACAGTAAACCTGGATTGAAGCATCGGAATTTAAAACCGGACTCACAGGGGAGGTTCAAATCATAGAAAGAGAGAGTGTCAGACCTCTTGTACTTAAGTCGGCATTGTGCTATTTGTATTAAATTCGGATGCAATTCCTGTTTTTCCTAGTCAATAAGAAGGTCCAAGGGATACAGTAAACCTGAAGTGAAACATCGGTATCTAAAACTGGACTCACAGGGGAGATTCAAATCATAGAAAGTGAGAGTGTCAGTCCTCTTGTACTTAAGTCGTCATTGTGATTTTTGTATTAAATTCGGAAGCAATTTCTGTGTTTCATCGTCAATAAGAAGGTCCAAGGGATACAGTAAGCCTGAAGTGAGGCATCGGATTCTTAAACTGGACTCACAGGAGAGGTTCAAATCATAGAAAGTTAGTGTGTCAGTTCTCTTGTACTTAAGTCGGCATTGTACCTTTTGTATTAAATTCGGATGCAAACTCTGTGTTTCATCGCCAATAAGAAGGTCCAAGGGATACAGTAAACCTAAAGTGAAGCATCGGAATCTAAAACTGGATTCACAGAAGAGGTTCAAATCATAGAAAGTGAGAGTGTCAGTCCTCTTGTACTTATGTCGGCATTGTGCCTTTTGAATTTAATTCCGATGCAATTTCTGTCTTTCATCGTCGTTAAGAAGGTGCAGGGTATACAGTAAACCTGAAGTGAAGCATCGGAATCTAAAACTGGACTCACAGGAGAGGTTCAAATCATAGAAAGTTAGAGTGTCAGTCCTCTTGTAGTTAAGTCGGCATTGTGCCTTTTGTATTAAATTCGGATGCAAACTCTGTGTTTCATCGTCAATAAGAAGGTCCAAGGGATACAGTAAACCTGAAGTGAAGCATCGGAATCTAAAACTGGACTCACAGGAGAGGTTCAAATCATAGAAAGTTATAGTGTCAGTCCTCTTGTACTTAAGTCGGCATTGTGATTTTTGAATTTAATTCCGATGCAATTTCTGTGTTTCATTGTCAATAAGTAGGTCTAAGTTATACTGTAAACCTGAAGTTAAGCATCAGAATCTAAAACTGGGCTCACAGGAGTGGTTCAAATCATAGAAATTGAGAGTGTCAGTCCTCTTTTGCTTTAGTCGGCATTGTGAGCTTAGAATTTAATTCCGATGCAATTTCTTTGTTTCATCGTCAATAAGAAGGTCCAAGGGATACAGCAAACCTGAAGTGAAGCATCGGAATCTAAAACTGGACTCAAGGGAGAGGTTCAAATCATAGAAAGTGCGAGTGTCAGTCCTCTTTCACTTAAGTCGGCATTGTGAGTTTCGAAATTAATTCCGATGCAATTTCTGTGTTTCATCGTCAATAAGAAGGTCCAAGGGATACAGTGAACCTGAAGTGAAGCATCGGAATATAAAACTGGACTCCCAGGAGAGGTTCAAATCATAGAAAGTGAGAGTGTCAGCCCTCTTGTACTTAAGTCGGCATTGTGCCATTTGCATTTAATTCCGATGCAATTTCTGTGTTTCATCGTCAATAACCAGGTGCAAGGTATACAGTAAACCTGAAGCGAAGCATCGGATTCTGAAACTGGACTCACAGGAGAGGATCAAATCATTGAAAGTGAGAGTGTCAGTCCTCTTGTACTTAAGTCGCCATTGTGCCTTTTGTATTAAATTCGGATCCAATTTCTGTGTCTCATCGTCAATAAGAAGGTCCAAGGGATACAGTAAACCTGAAGTGAAGCATCGGAATCTAAAACTGGACTCACAGGGGGGTTCAAATCATAGAAAGTTAGAGTGTCATTACTCTTGTACTTAAGTCGGCATTGTGCCTTTTGTATTAAATTCGGATGCAAACTCTGCGTTTCATCGTCAAAAAGAAGGTCCAAGGGATACAGTAAACCTGAAGTGGAGCATCCGAATCTAAAACTGGACTCACAGGAGAGGTTCAAGTCATAGATAGTGAGAGTGTCAGTCCTCTTGTACTTAAGTCGGCATTGTGCCATTTGTATTAAATTCGGATGCAATTTCTGTGTTTCATCGTCAATAAGAAGGCCCAAGGGATACAGTAAACCTGAAGTGAAGCATCGGATTCTTAAACTGGACTCACAGGAGAGGTTCAAATCATAGAAAGTTAGTGTGTCAGTCCTCTTGTACTTAAGTCGGCATTGTACCTTTTGTATTAAATTCGGATGCAAACTCTGTGTTTCATCGTCAATAAGAAGGTCCAAGTGATACAGTAAACCTGAAGTGAAGCATCAGAATCTAAAACTGGACTCACAGGAGAGGTTCAAATCATAGAAAGTGAGAGTGTTAGTCCTCTTGTACTTAAGTCGCCATTGTGCCTTTTGAATTTAATTCCGATGCAATTTCTGTGTTTCATCGTCAATAAGAAGGTCTAAGTGATACAGTAAACCTGAAGTGAAGCATCGGAATCTAAAACTAGACTCACAGGAGAGGTTCAAATCATATAAAGTGAGACTGTCAGTCCTCTTTTACTTAAGTCGGCATTGTGAGTTTCGAATTTAATTCCGATGCAATTTCTGTGTTTCATCGTCAATACGAAGGTCCAAGGGATACACTAGATCTGAAGTGGAGCATCGGAATCTAAAACTGGACTCACAGGAGAGGCTCAAATCATAGAAAGGGAAAGTGTCAGTCCTCTTGTACTTAAGTTGGCATTGTGCCATTTGTATTAAATTCAGGTGCAATGTTAGTGTTTCATCGTCAATAAGGAGGTCCAAGGGATACAGTAAACCTAAAGTGAAGCATCGGAATCTAAAACTGGACTCACAGGAAATGTTCACATCATAGAAAGTGGGGGTGTCAGTCCTCTTGTACTTAAGTCGGCATTGTGGCATTTGTATAAAATTTGGATGCAATTTCTGTGTTTCACCGTCAATAAGAAGGTGCAAGGTATACAGTAAACCTGAAGTGAAGCATCGGAATCTAAAACTGGACTCACAGGAGAGGTTCAAATCATAGAAAGTGAGAGTGTCAGGCCTCTTGTCATTAAGTCGGCATTGTGGCATTTGTATTAAATTCGGGCGAATTTCTGTGTTTCATCGTCAATAAGAAGGTCCAAGGGATACAGTAAACCTGAAGTGAAGCATCGGATTCTTAAGCTGGACTCACAGGACAGGTTCAAATCATAGAAAGTTAGTGTGTCAGTCCTGTTGTACTTAAGTCGGCATTGCACCTTTTGTATTAAATTCGGATGCAAACTCTGTGTTTCATCGTAAAAAAGATGGTCCAAGGGATACAGTAAACCTGAAGTGAAGCATCAGAATCTAAAACTGGACTCACAGGAGATGTTCAAATCATAGAAAGTGAGAGTGTCAGTCCTCTTGTACTTAAGTCGTCATTGTGTTTTCTGTATTAAATTCGGAAGTAATTTCTGTGTTTCATCGTCAATAAGAAGGTCCAAGGGATACAGTAAACCTGAAGTGAGGCATCGGGTTCTTAAACTGGAGTCACAGGAGAGGTTCAAATCATAGAAAGTTAGTGTGTCAGTCCTCTTGTACTTAAGTCGGCATTGTGATTTTTGAATTTAATTCCGATGCAATTTCTGTGTTTCATTGACAATAAGTAGGTCTAAGTGATACAGTAAACCTGAAGTTAAGCATCGGAATCTAAAACTGGGCTCACAGGAGTGGTTCAAATCATAGAAAGCGAGAGTGTCAGTCCTCTTTTGCTTAAGTCGGCATTGTGAGTTTCGAATTTAATTCCGATGCAATTTCTTTGTTTCATCGTCAATAAGAAGGTTCAAGGGATACACCAAACCTGAAGTGAAGCATCGGAATCTAAAACTGGACTCACAGGAGAGGTTCAAATCATAGAAAGTGCGGGTGTCAGTCCTCTTTTACTTAAGTCGGCATTGTGAGTTTCGAATTTAATTCCGATGCAATTCTGTGTTTCATCGTCAATAAGAAGGTCCAAGGGATACAGTGAACCTGAAGTGAAGCATCGGAATATAAAACTGGACTCCCAGGAGAGGTTCAAATCATAGAAAGTGAGAGTGTCAGCCCTCTTGTACTTAAGTCGGCATTGTGCCATTTGCATTTAATTCCGATGCAATTTCTGTGTTTCATCGTCAATAACCAGGTGCAAGGTATACAGTAAACCTGAAGCGAAGCATCGGAATCTGAAACTGGACTCACAGGAGAGGATCAAATCATTGAAAGTGAGAGTGTCAGTCCTCTTGTACTTAAGTCGCCATTGTGCCTTTTGTATTAAATTCGGATCCAATTTCTGTGTCTCATCGTCAATAAGAAGGTCCAAGGGATACAGTAAACCTGAAGTGAAGCATCGGAATCTAAAACTGGACTCACAGGGGGGTTCAAATCATAGAAAGTTAGAGTGTCATTACTCTTGTACTTAAGTCGGCATTGTGCCTTTTGTATTAAATTC
The DNA here is from genome assembly GCF_021461395.2 of Schistocerca americana. NCBI lineage: Eukaryota > Metazoa > Arthropoda > Insecta > Orthoptera > Acrididae > Schistocerca > Schistocerca americana. Next base: position 34,703,452 of record NC_060128.1, read on the forward strand.
GGATGCAAACTCTGCGTTTCATCGTCAAAAAGAAGGTCCAAGGGATACAGTAAACCTGAAGTGGAGCATCCGAATCTAAAACTGGACTCACAGGAGAGGTTCAAATCATAGATACTGAGAGTGTCAGTCCTCTTGTACTTAAGTCGGCATTGTGCCATTTGTATTAAATTCGGATGCAATTTCTGTGTTTCATCGTCAATAAGAAGGTCCAAGGGATACAGTAAACCTGAAGTGAAGCATCGGATTCTTAAACTGGACTCACAGGACAGGTTCAAATCATAGAAAGTTAGTGTGTCAGTCCTCTTGTACTTAAGTCGGCATTGTACCTTTTGTATTAAATTCGGATGCAACCTCTGTGTTTCATCGTCAATAAGAAGGTCCAAGTGATACAGTAAACCTGAAGTGAAACATCCGAATCTAAAACTGGACTCACAGGAGAGGTTCAAATCATAGAAAGTGAGAGTGTCAGTCCTCTTGTACTTAAGTCGCCATTGTGCCTTTTGAATTTAATTCCGATGCAATTTCTGTGTTTCATCGTCAATAAGAAGGTCTAAGTGATACAGTAAACCTGAAGTGAAGAATCGGAATCTAAAACTAGACTCACAGGAGAGGTTCAAATCATAGAAAGTGAGAGTGTCAGTCCTCTTTTACTTAAGTCGGCATTGTGAGTTTCGAATTTAATTCCGATGCAATTTCTGTGTTTCATCGTCAATACGAAGGTCCAAGGGATACACTAGACCTGAAGTGGAGCATCGGAATCTAAAACTGGACTGACAGGAGAGGCTCAAATCATAGAAAGGGAAAGTGTCAGTCCTCTTGTACTTAAGTTGGCATTGTGCCATTTGTATATAATTCAGGTGCAATGTTAGTGTGTCATCGTCAATAAGAAGGTCCAAGGGATACAGTAAACCTAAAGTGAAGCATCGGAATATAAACTGGACTCACAGGAAATGTTCACATCATAGAAAGTGGGGGTGTCAGTCCTCTTGTACTTAAGTCGGCATTGTGGCATTTGTATCAAATTTGGATGCAATTTCTGTGTTTCATCGTCAATAAGAAGGTGCAAGGTATACAGTAAACCTGAAGTGAAGCATCGGAATCTAAAACTGGACTCACAGGAGAGGTTCAAATCATAGAAAGTGAGAGTGTCAGCCCTCTTGTAATTAAGTCGGCATTGTGGCATTTGTATTAAATTCGGGCGAATTTCTGTGTTTCATCGTCAATAAGAAGGTCCAAGGGATACAGTAAACCTGAAGTGAAGCATCGGATTCTTAAGCTGGACTCACAGGACAGGTTCAAATCATAGAAAGTTAGTGTGTCAGTCCTCTTGTACTTAAGTCGGCATTGCACCTTTTGTATTAAATTCGGATGCAAACTCTGTGTTTCTTCGTAAATAAGATGGTCCAAGGGATACAGTAAACCTGAAGTGAAGCATCAGAATCTAAAACTGGACTCACAGGAGATGTTCAATTCATAGAAAGTGAGAGTGTCAGTCCTCTTGTACTTAAGTCGTCATTGTGATTTTTGTATTAAATTCGGAAGGAATTTCTGTGTTTCATCGTCAATAAGAAGGTCCAAGGGATACAGTAAACCTGAAGTGAGGCATCGGATTCTTAAACTGGAGTCACAGGAGAGGTTCAAATCATAGAAAGTTAGTGTGTCAGTCCTCTTGTACTTAAGTCGGCATTGTGATTTTTGAATTTAATTCCGATGCAATTTCTGTGTTTCATTGTCAATAAGTAGGTCTAAGTGATACAGTAAACCTGAAGTTAAGCATCGGAATCTAAAACTGGGCTCACAGGAGAGGTTCAAATCATAGAAAGCGAGAGTGTCAGTCCTCTTTTGCTTAAGTCGGCATTGTGAGTTTCGAATTTAATTCCGATGCAATTTCTTTGTTTGATCGTCAATAAGAAGGTTCAAGGGATACAGCAAACCTGAAGTGAAGCATCGGAATCTAAAACTGGACTCACAGGAGAGGTTCAAATCATAGAAAGTGCGGGTGTCAGTCCTCTTTTACTTAAGTCGGCATTGTGAGTTTCGAATTTAATTCCGATGCAATTTCTGTGTTTCATCGTCAATAAGAAGGTCCAAGGGATGCAGTAAACCTGAAGTGTAGCATCGGAATCTAAAACTGGACTCCCAGGAGAGGTTCAAATAATAGAAAGTGAGAGTGTCAGTCCTCTTGAACTTAAGTCGGCATTGTGCCTTTTGAATTTAATTCCGATGCCATTTCTGTGTTTCATCGTCAATAACAAGGAGCAAGGTATACAGTAAACCTGAAGTGAAGCATCGGAATCTGAAACTGGACTCACAGGAGAGGATCAAATCATTGAAAGTGAGAGTGTCAGACCTCTTCTAATTAAGTCGCCATTGTGCCTTTTGTATTAAATTCGGATCCAATTTCTGTGTCTCATCGTCAATAAGAAGGTCCAAGGGATACAGTAAACCTGAAGTGAAGCATCGGAATCTAAAACTGGACTCACAGGAGGGGTTCAAATCATAGAAAGTTAGAGTGTCATTACTCTTGTACTTAAGTCGGCATTGTGCCTTTTGTATTAAATTCGGATGCAAACTCTGTGTTTCATCGTCAATAAGAAGGTCCAAGGGTTACAGTAAACCTGAGTGGAGCATCGGAATCTAAAACTGGATTCACAGGAGAGGTTCAAATCATAGAAAGTGAGAGTGTCAGTCCTCTTGTACTTAAGTCTGCATTGTGCCATTTGTATTAAATTCGGGTGCAATTTCTGTGTTTCATCGTCAATAAGAAGGTTTAAGGGATACAGGAAACCTGAAGTGAAGCATCGGATTCTTAAACTGGACTCACAGGACAGGTTCAAATCATAGAAAGTTAGTGTGTCAGTCCTCTTGTACTTAAGTCGGCATTGCACCTTTTGTATTAAATTCGGATGCAAACTCTGTGTTTCATCGTCAATAAGAAGGTCCAAGGGATACAGTAAACCTGAAGTGAAGCATCAGAATCTAAAACTGGACTCACAGGAGAGGTTCAAATCATAGAAAGTGAGAGTGTCAGTCCTCTTGTACTTAAGTCGCCATTGTGATTTTTGTATTAAATTCGGAAGCAATTTCTGTGTTTCATCGTCAATAAGAAGGTCCGGGGGATTACAGTATACCTGAAGTGAAGCATCGGATTCTTAAACTGGACTCACAGGAGAGGTTCAAATCTTAGAAAGTTAGTGTGTCAGTCCTCTTGTACTTAAGTCGGCATTGTGCCTTTTGTATTAAATTCGGATGCAATTTCTGTGTTTCATCGTCAATAAGAAGGTCCAAGGGATATAGTAAACCTGAAGTGATGCATCGGAATCTAAAACTGGACTCACAGGAGAGGTTCAAATCATAGACAGTTATAGTGTCAGTCCTCTTGTACTTAAGTCGGCATTGTGATTTTTGAATTTAATTCCGATGCAATTTCTGTGTTTCATCGTCAATAAGAAGGTCTAAGTGATACAGTAAACCTGAAGTGAAGCATCGGAATCTAAAACTAGACTCACAGGAGAGGTTCAAATCATAGAAAGTGAGAGTGTCAGTCCTCTTTTACTTAAGTCGGCATTGAGAGTTTCGAATTTAATTCCGATGCAATTTCTGTCTTTCATCGTCAATACGAAGGTCCAAGGGATACACTAGACCTGAAGCGGAGCATCGGAATGTAAAACTGGACTCACAGGAGAGGTTCAAATCATAGAAAGTGAAAGTGTCAGTCCTCTTGTACTTATGTTGGCATTGTGCCATTTGTATTAAATTCAGGTGTAATGTTAGTGTTTCATCGTCAATAACAAGGTGCAAGGTATACAGTAAACCTGAAGTGCAGCATCAGAATCTAAAACTGGACTCACAGGAGAGGTTCAAATCATAGATAGTGAGAGTGTCAGTCCTCTTGTACTTAAGTCAACATTGTGCCATTTGTATTACATTCGGGTGCAATTTCTGTATTTCATCGTCAATAAGAAGGTCCAAGGGATACAGTAAACCTGAAGTGAAGCATCGGATTCTTAAACTGGACTCACAGGAGAGGTTCAAATCATAGAAAGTTAGTGTGTCAGTCCTCTTTTTACTTAAGTCGGCATTGTACCTTTTGTATTAAATTCGGATGCAAACTCTGTGTTTCATCGTCAATAAGATGTTCCAAGGGATACAGTAAACCTGAAGTGGAGCATCCGAATCTAAAACTGGACTCACAGGAGAGGTTCAAATCGTAGATACTGAGAGTGTCAGTCCTCTTGTACTTAAGTCGGCATTGTGCCATTTGTATTAAATTCGGATGCAATTTCTGTGTTTCATCGTCAATAAGAAGGTCCAAGGGATACAGTAAACCTGAAGTGAAGCATCGGATTCTTAAACTGGACTCACAGGAGAGGTTCAAATCATAGAAAGTTAGTGTGTCAGTCCTCTTGTACTTAAGTCGGCATTGTACCTTTTGTATTAAATTCGGATGCAACCTCTGTGTTTCATCGTCAATAAGAAGGTCCAAGTGATACAGTAAACCTGAAGTGAAACATCAGAATCTAAAACTGGACTCACAGGAGAGGTTCAAATCATAGAAAGTGAGAGTGTCAGTCCTCTTGTACTTAAGTCGCCATTGTGCCTTTTGAATTTAATTCCGATGCAATTTCTGTGTTTCATCGTCAATAAGAAGGTCTAAGTGATACAGTAAACCTGAAGTGAAGAATCGGAATCTAAAACTAGACTCACAGGAGAGGTTCAAATCATAGAAAGTGAGAGTGTCAGTCCTCTTTTACTTAAGTCGGCATTGTGAGTTTCGAATTTAATTCCGATGCAATTTCTGTGTTTCATCGTCAATACGAAGGTCCAAGGGATACACTAGACCTGAAGTGGAGCATCGGAATCTAAAACTGGACTCACAGGAGAGGCTCAAATCATAGAAAGGGAAAGTGTCAGTCCTCTTGTACTTAAGTTGGCATTGTGCCATTTGTATATAATTCAGGTGCAATGTTAGTGTGTCATCGTCAATAAGAAGGTCCAAGGGATACAGTAAACCTAAAGTGAAGCATCGGAATATAAACTGGACTCACAGGAAATGTTCACATCATAGAAAGTGGGGGTGTCAGTCCTCTTGTACTTAAGTCGGCATTGTGGCATTTGTATCAAATTTGGATGCAATTTCTGTGTTTCATCGTCAATAAGAAGGTGCAAGGTATACAGTAAACCTGAAGTGAAGCATCGGAATCTGAAACTGGACTCACAGGAGAGGTTCAAATCATAGAAAGTGAGAGTGTCAGCCCTCTTGTAATTAAGTCGGCATTGTGGCATTTGTATTAAATTCGGGCGAATTTCTGTGTTTCATCGTCAATAAGAAGGTCCAAGGGATACAGTAAACCTGAAGTGAAGCATCGGATTCTTAAGCTGGACTCACAGGACAGGTTCAAATCATAGAAAGTTAGTGTGTCAGTCCTCTTGTACTTAAGTCGGCATTGCACCTTTTGTATTAAATTCGGATGCAAACTCTGTGTTTCTTCGTAAATAAGATGGTCCAAGGGATACAGTAAACCTGAAGTGAAGCATCAGAATCTAAAACTGGACTCACAGGACAGGTTCAAATCATAGAAAGTTAGTGTGTCAGTCCTCTTGTACTTAAGTCGGCATTGCACCTTTTGTATTAAATTCGGATGCAAACTCTGTGTTTCTTCGTAAATAAGATGGTCCAAGGGATACAGTAAACCTGAAGTGATGCATCAGAATCTAAAACTGGACTCACAGGAGATGTTCAAATCATAGAAAGTGAGAGTGTCAGTCCTCTTGTACTTAAGTCGTCATTGTGATTTTTGTATTAAATTCGGAAGGAATTTCTGTGTTTCATCGTCAATAAGAAGGTCCAAGGGATACAGTAAACCTGAAGTGAGGCATCGGATTCTTAAACTGGAGTCACAGGAGTGGTTCAAATCATAGAAAGTGAGAGTGTCAGTCCTCTTGAACTTAAGTCGGCATTGTGCCTTTTGAATTTAATTCCGATGCCATTTCTGTGTTTCATCGTCAATAACAAGGAGCAAGGTATACAGTAAACCTGAAGTGAAGCATCGGAATCTGAAACTGGACTCACAGGAGAGGATCAAATCATTGAAAGTGAGAGTGTCAGTCCTCTTCTAATTAAGTCGCCATTGTGCCTTTTGTATTAAATTCGGATCCAATTTCTGTGTCTCATCGTCAATAAGAAGGTCCAAGGGATACAGTAAACCTGAAGTGAAGCATCGGAATCTAAAACTGGACTCACAGGAGGGGTTCAAATCATAGAAAGTTAGAGTGTCATTACTCTTGTACTTAAGTCGGCATTGTGCCTTTTGTATTAAATTCGGATGCAAACTCTGTGTTTCATCGTCAATAAGAAGGTCCAAGGGTTACAGTAAACCTGAAGTGGAGCATCGGAATCTAAAACTGGATTCACAGGAGAGGTTCAAATCATAGAAAGTGAGAGTGTCAGTCCTCTTGTACTTAAGTCTGCATTGTGCCATTTGTATTAAATTCGGGTGCAATTTCTGTGTTTCATCGTCAATAAGAAGGTTTAAGGGATACAGTAAACCTGAAGTGAAGCATCGGATTCTTAAACTGGACTCACAGGACAGGTTCAAATCATAGAAAGTTAGTGTGTCAGTCCTCTTGTACTTAAGTCGGCATTGTACCTTTTGTATTAAATTCGGATGCAAACTCTGTGTTTCATCGTCAATAAGAAGGTCCAAGGGATACAGTAAACCTGAAGTGAAGCATCAGAATCTAAAACTGGACTCACAGGAGAGGTTCAAATCATAGAAAGTGAGAGTGTCAGTCCTCTTGTACTTAAGTCGCCATTGTGATTTTTGTATTAAATTCGGAAGCAATTTCTGTGTTTCATCGTCAATAAGAAGGTCCGGGGGATTACAGTATACCTGAAGTGAAGCATCGGATTCTTAAACTGGACTCACAGGAGAGGTTCAAATCTTAGAAAGTTAGTGTGTCAGTCCTCTTGTACTTAAGTCGGCATTGTGCCTTTTGTATTAAATTCGGATGCAATTTCTGTGTTTCATCGTCAATAAGAAGGTCCAAGGGATATAGTAAACCTGAAGTGATGCATCGGAATCTAAAACTGGACTCACAGGAGAGGTTCAAATCATAGACAGTTATAGTGTCAGTCCTCTTGTACTTAAGTCGGCATTGTGATTTTTGAATTTAATTCCGATGCAATTTCTGTGTTTCATCGTCAATAAGAAGGTCTAAGTGATACAGTAAACCTGAAGTGAAGCATCGGAATCTAAAACTAGACTCACAGGAGAGGTTTAAATCATAGAAAGTGAGAGTGTCAGTCCTCTTATACTTAAGTCGGCATTGAGAGTTTCGAATTTAATTCCGATGCAATTTCTGTCTTTCATCGTCAATACGCAGGTCCAAGGGATACACTAGACCTGAAGCGGAGCATCGGAATGTAAAACTGGACTCACAGGAGAGGTTCAAATCATAGAAAGTGAGAGTGTCAGTCCTCTTGTACTTAAGTCGGCATTGTGCCTTTTGAATTTAATTCCGATGCAATTTCTGTCTTTCATCGTCAATAAGAAGGTGCAGGGTATACAGTAAACCTGAAGTGAAGCATCGGAATCTAAAACTGGACTCATAGGAGAGGTTCAAATCATAGAAAGTGCGAGTGTCAGTCCTCTTTTACTTAAGTCGGCATTGTGAGTTTCGAATTCAATACCGATGCAATTTCTGTGTTTCATCGTCAATAAGAAGGTCCAATGGATACAGTAAACCTGAAGTGAAGCATCGGAATCTAAAACTGGACTCCCAGGAGAGGTTCAAATAATAGAAAGTGAGAGTGTCAGTCCTCTTGTACTTAAGTCGGCATTGTGCCTTTTGAATTTAATTCCGATGCAATTTCTGTGTTTCATCGTCAATAACAAGGTGCAAGGTATACAGTAAACCTGAAGTGAAGCATCGGAATCTAAAACTGGACTCACAGGAGGGGTTCAAATCATAGAAAGTTAGAGTGTCATTACTCTTGTACTTAAGTCGGCATTGTGCCTTTTGTATTAAATTCGGATGCAAACTCTGTGTTTCATCGTCAATAAGAAGGTCCAAGGGATACAGTAAACCTGAAGTGCAGCATCAGAATCTAAAACTGGACTCACAGGAGAGGTTCAAATCATAGATAGTGAGAGTGTCAGTCCTCTTGTACTTAAGTCATCATTGTGCCATTTGTATTACATTCGGGTGCAATTTCTGTATTTCATCGTCAATAAGAAGGTCCAAGGGATACAGTAAACCTGAAGTGAAGCATCGGATTCTTAAACTGGACTCACAGGAGAGGTTCAAATCATAGAAAATTAGTGTGTCAGTCCTCTTTTTACTTAAGTCGGCATTGTACCTTTTGTATTAAATTCGGATGCAAACTCTGTGTTTCATCGTCAATAAGATGTTCCAAGGGATACAGTAAACCTGAAGTGAAGCATCAGAATCTAAAACTGGACTCACTGGAGAGGTTCAAATCATAGAAAGTGAGAGTGTCAGTCCTCTTGTACTTAAGTCGCCATTGTGATTTTTGTATTAAATTCGGAAGCAATTTCTGTGTTTCATCGTCAATAAGAAGGTCCAAGGGATACAGTATACCTGAAGTGAAGCATCGGATTCTTAAACTGGACTCACAGGAGGGGTTCAAATCATAGAAAGTTAGTGTGTCAGTCCTCTTGTACTTAAGTCGGCATTGTACCTTTTGTATTAAATTCGGATGCAAACTCTGTGTTTCATCGTTAATAAGAAGGTCCAAGTGATAGAGTAAACCTGAAGTGAAGCATCGGAATCTAAAACTGGACTCACAGGAGAGGTTCAAATCATAGAAAGTGAGAGTGTCAGTCCTCTTGTACTTAAGTCGGCATAGTGCCTTTTGAATTTAATTCCGATGCAATTTCTGTGTTTCATCGTCACTAAGAAGGTGCAGGGTATACAGTAAACCTCAAGTGAAGCATCGAAATCTAAAACTGGACACACAGGAGAGGTTCAAATCATAGAAAGTGAGAGTGTCAGTCCTCTTTTACTTAAGTCGGCATTGTGCCATTTGTATTAAATTCGGATGCAATTTCTGTGTTTCATCGTCAATAAGAAGGTCCAAGGGATACAGTAAACCTGAAGTGAAGCATCGGAATCTAAAACTGGACTCACAGGAGACGTTCAAATCTTATAAAGTTAGAGTGTCACTCCTCTTGTACTTGAGTCGGTATTGTGCCTTTTGTATTAAATTCGGGTGCAATTTCTGTGTTTCATCTTCAATAAGAAGGTCCAAGGGATACAGTAAACCTGAAGTGAAGCATCGGAATCTAAAACTGGACTCACAGGAGAGGTTCAAATCATAGTAAGTGAGAGTGTCAGCCCTCTTGTAATTAAGTCGGCATTGTGGCATTTGTATTAAATTCGGGTGAATTTCTGTGTTTCATCGTCAATAAGAAGGTCCAAGGGATACAGTAAACCTGAAGTGAAGCATCGGATTCTTAAGCTGGACTCACAGGACAGGTTCAAATCATAGAAAGGTAGTGTGTCAGTCCTCCTGTACTTAAGTCGGCATTGTACCTTTTGTATTAAATTCGGATGCAAACTCTGTGTTTCATCGTAAATAAGATGGTCCAAGGCATTCAGTAAACCTGAAGTGAAGCATCAGAATCTAAAACTGGACTCACAGGAGATGTTCAAATCATAGAAAGTGAGAGTGTCAGTCCTCTTGTACTTAAGTCGTCATTGTGATTTTTGTATTAAATTCGGATGGAATTTCTGTGTTTCATCGTCTATAAGAAGGTCCAAGGGATACAGTAAACCTGAAGTGAGGCATCGGATTCTTAAACTGGAGTCACAGGAGAGGTTCAAATCATAGAAAGTTAGTGTGTCAGTCCTCTTGTACTTAAGTCGGCATTGTGATTTTTGAATTTAATTCCGATGCAATTTCTGTGTTTCATTGTCAATAAGTAGGTCTAAGTGATACAGTAAACCTGAAGTTAAGCATCGGAATCTAAAACTGGGCTCACAGGAGTGGTTCAAATCATAGAAAGCGAGAGTGTCAGTCCTCTTTTGCTTAAGTCGGCATTGTGAGTTTCGAATTTAATTCCGATGCAATTTCTTTGTTTGATCGTCAATAAGAAGGTCCAAGGGATACAGCAAACCTGAAGTGAAGCATCGGAATCTAAAACTGGACTCACAGGAGAGGTTCAAATAATAGAAAGTGAGAGTGTCAGTCCTCTTGAACTTAAGTCGGCATTGTGCCTTTTGAATTCAATTCCGATGCAATTTCTGTGTTTCATCGTCAATAACAAGGAGCAAGGTATACAGTAAACCTGAAGTGAAGCATCGGAATCTGAAACTGGACTCACAGGAGAGGATCAAATCATTGAAAGTGAGAGTGTCAGTCCTCTTCTAATTAAGTCGCCATTGTGCCTTTTGTATTAAATTCGGATCCAATTTCTGTGTCTCATCGTCAATAAGAAGGTCCAAGGGATACAGTAAACCTGAAGTGAAGCATCGGAATCTAAAACTGGACTCACAGGAGGGGTTCAAATCATAGAAAGTTAGAGTGTCAGTCCTCTTGTACTTAAGTCTGCATTGTGCCATTTGTATTAAATTCAGGTGCAATTTCTGTGTTTCATCGTCAATAAGAAGGTTTAAGGGATACAGTAAACCTGAAGTAAAGCATCGGATTCTTAAACTGGACTCACAGGACAGGTTCAAATCATAGAAAGTTAGTGTGTCAGTCCTCTTGTACTTAAGTCGGCATTGTACCTTTTGTATTAAATTCGGATGCAAACTCTGTGTTTCATCGTCAATAAGAAGGTCCAAGGGATACAGTAAACCTGAAGTGAAGCATCAGAATCTAAAACTGGACTCACAGGAGAGGTTCAAATCATAGAAAGTGAGAGTGTCAGTCCTCTTGTACTTAAGTCGCCATTGTGATTTTTGTATTAAATTCGGAAGCAATTTCTGTGTTTCATCGTCAATAAGAAGGTCCGGGGGATTACAGTATACCTGAAGTGAAGCATCGGATTCTTAAACTGGACTCACAGGAGAGGTTCAAATCATAGAAAGTTAGTGTGTCAGTCCTCTTGTACTTAAGTCGGCATTGTGCCTTTTGTATTAAATTCGGATGCAAACTCTGTGTTTCATCGTCAATAAGAAGGTCCAAGGGATATAGTAAACTTGAAGTGATGCATCGGAATCTAAAACTGGACTCACAGGAGAGGTTCAAATCATAGAAAGTGAGAGTGTCAGTCCTCTTTTACTTAAGTCGGCATTGTGAGTTTCGAATTTAATTCCGATGCAATTTCTGTCTTTCATCGTCAATACGAAGGTCCAAGGGATACACTAGACCTGAAGCGGAGCATCGGAATCTAAAACTGGACTCACAGGAGAGGTTCAAATCATAGAAAGTGAAAGTGTCAGTCCTCTTGTACTTAAGTCGTCATTGTGATTTTTGTATTAAATTCGGAAGCAATTTCTGTGTTTCATCGTCAATAAGAAGGTCCAAGGGATACAGTGAACCTGAAGTGAGGCATCGGATTCTTAAACTGGAGTCACAGGAGAGGTTCAAATCATAGAAAGTTAGTGTGTCAGTCCTTTTGTACTTAAGTCGGCATTGTACCTTTTGTATTAAATTCGGATGCAAACTCTGTGTTTCATCGCCAATAAGAAGGTCCAAGGGATACAGTAAACCTAAAGTGAAGCATCGGAATCTAAAACTGGATTCACAGGAGAGGTTCAAATCATAGAAAGTGAGAGTGTCAGTCCTCTTGTACTTAAGTCGGCATTGTGCCTTTTGAATTTAATTCCGATGCAATTTCTGTCTTTCATCGTCAATAAGAAGGTGCAGGGTATACAGTAAACCTGAAGTGAAGCATCGGAATCTAAAACTGGACTCACAGGAGAGGTTCAAATCATAGAAAGTTAGAGTGTCAGTCCTCTTGTACTTAAGTCGGCATTGTGCCTTTTGCATTAAATTCGGATGCAAACTCTGTGTCTCATTGTCAGTAAGAAGGTCCAAGGGATACAGTAAACCTGAAGTGAAGCATCGGAATCTAAAACTGGACTCACAGGAGAGGTTCAAATCATAGAAAGTTATAGTGTCAGTCCTCTTGTACTTAAGTCGGCATTGTGAGTTTTGAATTTAATTCCGATGCAATTTCTGTGTTTCATTGTCAATAAGTAGGTCAAAGTGATACAGTAAACCTGAAGTTAAGCATCGGAATCTAAAGCTGGGCTCACAGGAGTGGTTCAAATCATAGAAAGCGAGAGTGTCAGTCCTCTTTTGCTTAAGTCGGCATTGTGAGTTTCGAATTTAATTCCGATGCAATTTCTTTGTTTCATCGTCAATAAGAAGGTCCAAGGGATACAGCAAACCTGAAGTGAAGCATCGGAATGTAAAACTGGACTCACAGGAGAGGTTCAAATCATAGAAAGTGCGAGTGTCACTCCTCTTTTACTTAAGTCGGCATTGTGAGTTTCGAATTTAATTCCGATGCAATTTCTGTGTTTCATCGTCAATAAGAAGGTCCAAGGGATACAGTAAACCTGAAGTGAAGCATCGGAATCTAAAACTGGACTCCCAGGAGAGGTTCTAATAATAGAAAGTGAGAGTGTCAGTCCTCTTGTACTTAAGTCGGCATTGTGCCTTTTGAATTTAATTCCGATGCAATTTCTGTGTTTCATCGTCAATAACAAGGTGCAAGGTATACAGTAAACCTGAAGTGAAGCATCGGAATCGGAAACTGGACTCACAGGAGAGGATCAAATCATTGAAAGTGAGAGTGTCAGTCCTCTTGTACTTAAGTCGCCATTGTGCCTTTTGTATTAAATTCGGATCCAATTTCTGTGTCTCATCGTCAATAAGAGGGTCCAAGGGATACAGTAAACCTGAAGTGAAGCATCGGAATCTAAAACTGGACTCACAGGAGGGAATCAAATCATAGAAAGTTAGAGTGTCATTACTCTTGTACTTAAGTCGGCATTGTGCCTTTTGTATTAAATTCGGATGCAAACTCTGTGTTTCATCGTCGATAAGAAAGTCCAAGGGATACAGTAAACCTGAAGTGCAGCATCGGAATCTAAAACTGGACTCACAGGAGAGGTTCAAATCATAGATAGTGAGAGTGTCAGTCCTCTTGTACTTAAGTCAGCATTGTGCCATTTGTATTAAATTCGGGTGCAATTTCTGTGTTTCATCGTCAATAAGAAGGTCCAAGGGATACAGTAACCCTGAAGTGAAGCATCGGATTTTTAAACTGGACTCACAGGAGAGGTTCAAATCATAGAAAGTTAGTGTGTCAGTCCTCTTTTTACTTAAGTCGGCATTGTACCTTTTGTATTAAATTCGGATGCAAACTCTGTGTTTCATCGTCAATAAGAAGGTCCAAGGGATACAGTAAACCTGAAGTGAAGCATCAGAATCTAAAACTGGACTCACTGGAGACGTTCAAATCATAGAAAGTGAGAGTGTCAGTCCTCATGTACTTAAGTCGCCATTGTGATTTTTGCATTAAATTCGGAAGCAATATCTGTGTTTCATCGTCAATAAGAAGGTCCATGGGATACAGGATACCTGAAGTGAAGCATCGGATTCTTAAACTGGACTCACAGGAGAGGTTCAAATCATAGAAAGTTAGTGTGTCAGTCCTCTTGTAATTAAGTCGGCATTGTACCTTTTGTATTAAATTCGGATGCAAACTCTGTGTTTCATCGTTAATAAGAAGGTCCAAGGGATACAGTAAACCTGAAGTGAAGCATCGGAATCTAAAACTGGGCTCACATGAGACGTTCAAATCATAGAAATTGAGAGTGTCAGTCCTCTTGTACTTAAGTCGGCATTGTGCCTTTTGAATTTAATTCCGATGCAATTTCTGTGTTTCATCGTCAATAAGAAGGTGCAGGGTATACAGTAAACCTGAAGTGAAGCATCGAAATCTAAAACTGGACACACAGGAGAGGTTCAAATCATAGAAAGTTAGAGTGTCAATCCTCTTGTACTTAAGTCGGCATTGTGCCTTTTGTATTAAATTCGGATGCAAACTCTGTGTTTCATCGTCAATAAGAAGGTCCAAGGGATACAGTAAACCTGAAGTGATGCATCGGAATCTAAAACTGGACTCACAGGAGAGGTTCAAATCATAGAAAGTTATAGTGTCAGTCCTCTTGTACTTAAGTCGGCATTGTGATTTCTGAATTTAGTTCCGATGCAATTTCTGTGTTCCATCGTCAATAAAAAGGTCTATGTGATACAGTAAACCTGAAGTGAAGCATCGGAATCTAAAACTAGACTCACAGGAGAGGTTCAAATCATAGAAAGTGAGAGTGTCAGTCCTCTTTTACTTAAGTCGGCATTGTGAGTTTCGAATTTAATCCCGATGCAATCTCTGTGTTTCATCGTCAATACGAAGGTCCAAGGGATACAGTAGACCTGAAGTGGAGCATCGAAATCTAAAACTGGACTCACAGGAGAGGTTCAAATCATAGAAAGTGAAAGTGTCAGTCCTCTTGTACTTAAGTCGGCATTGTGCCATTTGTATTAAATTCAGGTGCAATGTTAGTGTTTCATCGTCAATAAGAAGGTCCAAGGGATACAGTAAATCTGAAGTGAAGCATCGGAATCTAAAACTGGACTCAGAGGAGAGGTTCAAATCATAGAAAGTGAGAGTTTCAGTCCTCTTGTAATTAAGTCGACATTGTGGCATTTGTATTAAATTCATGTGAATTTCTGTGTTTCATCGTCAATAAGAAGGTCCAAGGGATACAGTAATCCTTAAGTGAAGCATCGGAATCTAGAACTGGACTCACTGGAGAGGTTCAAATCATAGAAAGTTATAGTGTCAGTCCTCTTTTACTTAGGTCGGCATTGTGCATTTTGTATTAAATTCCGATGCAATTTCTGTGTTTCATCGTCAATCAGAAGTGCAAGGTATACAGTAAAACTGAAGTGAAGCATCGGAATCTAAAACTGGACTCACAGGAGAGGTTCAAATCATAGAAAGTTAGAATGTCAGTCCTCTTGTACTTAAGTCGGCATTGTGCTTTTTGTATTAAATTCGGTTGCAATTTCTGTGTTTCATCGTCAGTAAGAAGGTGCAAGGTATACAGTAAACCTAAAGTGAAGCATCGGAATCTAAAACTGGACTCACAGGAGAGGTTCAAATCATAGAAAGTGAGAGTGTCAGTCCTCTTGTACTTAAGTCGGCATTGTGGCATTTGTATTAAATTCGGATGCAATATCTGTGTTTCAACGTCAATAAGAAGGTCCAAGGGATACAGTAACCTGAAGTGAAGATTGGAATCTAACACTGGACTCACAGGAGAGTTTCAAATCATAGAAAGTGAGAGTGTCAGTCCTCTTGTACTTAAGTCACCGTTGTGATTTTTGTATTGAATTCGGATGCAACGTCTGTGTTTCATCGTCAATAAGAAGGTCCAAGGGATACAGTAAACCTGAAGTGAAGCATCGGAATCTAAAACTGGACTCACAGGAGAGGTTCAAATCATAGAAAATTAGAGTGTCAGTCATCTTGTACTTAAGTCGGCATTGTGCCTTTTGAATTTAATTCCGATGCAATATCTGTGTTTCATCGTCAATAAGAAGTTGCAAGGTATACAGTAAAGCTGAAGTGAAGCATCGGAATCTAAAACTGGACTCCCAGGAGAGGTTCAAATAATAGAAAGTGAGAGTGTCAGTCCTCTTGTACTTAAGTCGGCATTGTGCCTTTTGAATTTAATTCCGATGCTATTTCTGTGTTTCATCGTCAATAACAAGTTGCAAGGTATACAGTAAACCTGAAGTGAATCATCGGAATCTGAAACTGGACTCACAGGAGAGGATCAAATCATTGAAAGTGAGAGTGTCAGTCCCCTTGTACTTAAGTCGCCATTGTGCCTTTTGTATTAAATTCGGATCCAATTTCTGTGTCTCATCGTCAATAAGAAGGTCCAAGGGATACAGTAAACCTGAAGTGAAGCATCGGAATCTAAAACTGGACTCACAGGAGGGGTTCAAATCATAGTAAGTTAGAGTGTCATTACTCTTGTACTTAAGTCGGCATTGTGCCCTTTGTATTAAATTCGGATGCAAACTCTGTGTTTCATAGTCAATAAGAAGGTCCAAGGGATACAGTAAACCTGAAGTGGAGCATCGGAATCTAAAACTGGACTCACAGGAGAGGTTCAAATCATAGATAGTGAGAGTGTCAGTCCTCTCGTACTTAAGTCAGCATTGTGCCATTTGTATTAAATTCGGGTGCAATTTCTGTGTTTCATCGTCAATAAGAAGGTCCAAGGGATACAGTAAACCTGAAGTGAAGCATCGGATTCATAAACTGGACTCACAGGAGAGGTTCAAATCATAGAAAGTTAGTGTGTCAGTCCTCTTGTACTTAAGTCGGCATTGTACCTTTTTGTATTAAATTCGAATGCAAACTCTGTGTTTCATCGTCAATAAGAAGGTCCAAGGGATACAGTAAACCTGAAGTGAAGCATCAGAATCTAAAACTGGATTTACAGGAGAGGTACAAATCATAGAAAGTGAGAGTGTCAGTCCTCTTGTACTTAAGTCGCCATTGTGATTTTTGTATTAAATTCGGAAGCAATTTCTGTGTTTCATCGCCAATAAGAAGGTCCAAGAGATACAGTATACCTGAAGTGAAGCATCGGATTCTTAAACTGGACTCACAGGAGAGGTTCAAATCATAGAAAGTTAGTGTGTCAGTCCTCTTGTACTTAAGTCGGCATTGTACCTTTTGTATTAAATTCGGATGCAAACTCTGTGTTTCATCGTTAATAGGAAGGTCCAAGGGATACAGTAAACCTGAAGTGAAGCATCGGAATCTAAAACTGGACTCACAGAAGAGGCTGAAATCATTGAAAGTGAGAGTGTCAGTCCTCTTCTACTTAAGTCGGCATTGTGCCTTTTGAATTTAATTCCGATGCAATTTCTGTGTTTCATCATCAATAAGAAGGTGCAGGGTATACAGTAAACCTAAAGTGAAGCATCGGAATCTAAAACTGGACACACAGGAGAGGTTCAAATCATAGAAAGTTAGAGTGTCAGTCCTCTTGTACTTAAGTCGGCATTGTGCCATTTGTATTAAATTCGGATGCAAACTCTGTGTTTCATCGTCAATAAGGAGGTCCAAAGGATACAGTAAAACTGAAGTGATGCATTGGAATCTAAAACTGGACACACAGGAGAGGTTCAATTCATAGAAAGTTATAGTGTCAGTCCTCTTGTACTTAAGTCGGCATTGTGATTTTTGAATTTAGTTCCGATGCAATTTCTGTGTTTCATCGTCAATAAGAAGGTCTAAGTGATACAGTAAACCTGAAGTGAAGCATCGGAATCTAAAACTAGACTCACAGGAGAGGTTCAAGTCATAGAAAGTGAAAGTGTCAGTCCTCTTGTACTTAAGTCGGCATTGTGCCATTTGTATTAAATTCAGGTGCAATGTTAGTGTTTCATCGTCAATACGAAGGTCCAAGGGATACAGTAAACCTTAAGTGAAGCATCGGAATCTAAAACTGGACTCACTGGAGAGGTTCAAATCATAGAAAGTTATAGTGTCAGTCCTCTTTTACTTAGGTCGGCATTGTGCATTTTGTATTAAATTCCGATGCAATTTCTGTGTTTCATCGTCAATCAGAAGGTGCAAGGTATACAGTAAAACTTAAGTGAAGCACCGGAATCTAAAACTGGAATCACAGGAGAGGCTCAAATCATAGAAAGTTAGAATGTCAGTCCTCTTGTACTTAAGTCGGCATTGTGCCTTTTGAATTTAATTCCGATGCTATTTCTGTGTTTCATCGTCAATAACAAGTTGCAAGGTATACAGTAAACCTGAAGTGAATCATCGGAATCTGAAACTGGACTCACAGGAGAGGATCAAATCATTGAAAGTGAGAGTGTCAGTCCTCTTGTACTTAAGTCGCCATTGTGCCTTTTGTATTAAATTCGGATCCAATTTCTGTGTCTCATTGTCAATAAGAAGGTCAAAGGGATACAGTAAACCTGAAGTGAAGCATCGGAATCTAAAACTGGACTCACAGGAGGGGTTCAAATCATAGAAAGTTAGAGTGTCATTACTCTTGTACTTAAGTCGGCATTGTGCCCTTTGTATTAAATTCGGATGCAAACTCTGTGTTTCATAGTCAATAAGAAGGTCCAAGGGATACAGTAAACCTGAAGTGAATCATCGGAATCTGAAACTGGACTCACAGGAGAGGATCAAATCATTGAAAGTGAGAGTGTCAGTCCTCTTGTACTTAAGTCGCCATTGTGCCTTTTGTATTAAATTCGGATCCAATTTCTGTGTCTCATCGTCAATAAGAAGGTCCAAGGGATACAGTAAACCTGAAGTGAAGCATCGGAATCTAAAACTGGACTCACTGGAGGGGTTCAAATCATAGAAAGTTAGAGTGTCATTACTCTTGTACGTAAGTCGGCACTGTGCCCTTTGTATTAAATTCGGATGCAAACTCTGTGTTTCGTAGTCAATAAGAAGGTCCAAGGGATACAGTAAACCTGAAGTGGAGCATCGGAATCTAAAACTGGACTCACAGGAGAGGTTCAAATCATAGATAGTGAGAGTGTCAGTCCTCTTGTACTTAAGTCAGCATTGTGCCATTTGTATTAAATTCGGGTGCAATTTCTGTGTTTCATCGTCAATCAGAAGGTGCAAGGTATACAGTAAAACTGAAGTGAAGCACCGGAATCTAAAACTGGACTCACAGGAGAGGCTCAAATCATAGAAAGTTAGAATGTCAGTCCTCTTGTACTTAAGTCGGCATTGTGCCTTTTGTATTAAATTCGGATGCAATTTCTGTGTTTAATCGTCAATAAGAAGGTGCAAGGTATACAGTAAACCTAAAGTGAAGCATCGGAATCTAAAACTGGACTCACAGGAGAGGTTCAAATCATAGAAAGTTAGAGTGTCAGTCCTCTTGTACTTAAGTCGGCATTGTGGCATTTGTATTAAATTCGGATGCAATTTCTGTGTTTCATCGTCAATAAGAAGGTCCAAGGGATACAGTAACCTGAAGTGAAGCATCGGAATCTAACACTGGACTCACAGGAGAGTTTCAAATCATAGAAAGTGAGAGTGTCAGTCCTCTTGTACTTAAGTCGCCGTTGTGATTTTTGTATTGAATTCGGATGCAACTTCTGTGTTTCATCGTCAATAAGAAGGTCCAAGGGATACAGTAAACCTGAAGTGAAGCATCGGAATCTAAAACTGGACTCACAGGAGAGGTTCAAATCATAGAAAATTAGAGTGTCAGTCCTCTTGTACTTAAGTCATCATTGTGCCTTTTGAATTTAATTCCGATGCAATATCTGTGTTTCATCGTCAATAAGAAGTTGCAAGGTATACAGTAAAGCTGAAGTGAAGCTTTGGAATCTAAAACTGGACTCACAGGAGAGGTTCAATGCATAGAAAGTGAGAGAGTCAGTCCACTTGTACTTAAGTCGGCATTGTGCCATTTGTATTAAATTCGGGTGCAATTTCTGTGTTTCATCGTCAATAAGAATGTCCAAGGGATACAGTAAACCAGAAGTGAAGCATCGGAATTTAAAACTGGACTCACAGGAAAAGTTCAATCATAGAAAGTGACAGTGTCAGTCCTCTTGTACTTAAGTCGGCATTGTGCCATTTGTATTAAATTCGGATGCAATTCCTGAGTCTCATAGTCAATAAGAAGGTCCAAGGGATAAGTAAACCTGAAGTGAAACATCGGAATCTAAAACTGGGCACACAGGAGTGCTTCAAATCATAGAAAGTTAGAGTGTCGCACCTCTTGTACTTAAGTCGGTATTGTGCCTTTTGTATTAAATTCGGACGCAATGTATGTGTTTTATCGTCAATAAGATGGTCCAAGGGATACAGTAAACCTGAAGTGAAGCATCGGAATCTAAAAACGGACTCACAGGAGAGGTTCAAATCTTAGAAAGTTAGACGGTCAGTCCTTTTGTACTTAAGTTGGCATTGTACCTTTTGTAATAAATTCGTATGCAAACTCTGTGTTTCATCGTCAATAAAAATGTCCAAGGGATACAGTAAACCTGAAGTGAAGCATCGGAATCTAAAACTGGTGTCACAGGAGAGGTTCAAATCATAGAAAGTTAGAGTGTCAGTCCTCTTGTACTTAAGTCGGCATTGCGCCTTTTGAATTTAATTCCGATGCATTTTCTGTGTTTCATCGTCAATAAGAAGGTGCGAGGTATACAGTAAACCTGAAGTGACGCATCGGAATCTGAAACTGGTCTCACAGGAGAGGTTCAAATCATAGAAAGTGAGAGTGTCAGTCCTCTTGTACTTAAGTCGGTATTGCGCCTTTTGTATTAAATTCGGATGCAATTTCTGTCTTTCATCGTCAATAAGAAGGTCCAAGGGATACAGTAAACCTTAAGTGAAGCATCGGAATCTAAAACTGGACTCACTGGAGAGGTTCAAATCATAGAAAGTTAGAGTGTCGGTACTCTTTTACTTAGGTCGGCATTGTGCCTTTTGTATTAAATTCCGATGCAATTTCTGTGTTTCATCGTCAATCAGAAGGTGCAAGGTATACAGTAAACCTGAAGTGAAGCATCAGAATCTAAAACTGGACTCACAGGAGCGGTTCAAATCATAGAGAGTGAGAGTGTCAGTCCTCTTGTACTTAAGTCGGCATTGTGCCATTTGTATTAAATTCGGATAAAATTTCTGTGTTTCATCGTCAATAATTTGGTCAAAGGTATACAGTAAACCTGAAGTGAAGCATCGGAATCTAAAACTGGACTCACTGGAGAGGTTCAAATCATAGAAAGTTAGGGTGTCACTCCTCTTGTACTTAAGTCGGTATTACGCCATTTGTATTACATTCGGATGCAATTTCTGTGTTTCATCGTCAATAAGAAAATCCAAGGGATACAGTAAACCTGAAGTGAAGCATCGGAATCTAAAACTGGACTCACAGGAGAGGTTCAAATCGTTGAAAGTGAGAGTGTCAGTCCTTTTGTACTTAAGTCGCCATTGTGCCTTTTGGATTAAATTCGGATCCAATTTCTGTGTTTCATCGTCAATAAGAAGGTCCCAGGGATACAGTGAACGTGAAGTGAAGCATCGGAATCTAAAACTGGAGTCACAGGAGAGGTTCAATGCATAGAAAGTGAGAGAGTCAGTCCTCTTGTACTTAAGTCGGCATTGTGCCATTTGTATTAAATTCGGGTGCAATTTCTTTGTTTCATCGTCAATAAGAAGGTCCAAGGGATACAGTAAACCAGAAGTGAAGCATCGGAATCTAAAACTGGACTCACAGGAAAAGTTCAATCATAGAAAGTGACAGTGTCAGTCCTCTTGTACTTATGTCGGCATTGTGCCTTTTGAATTAAATTCGGATGCAATATCTGTGTTTCATCGTCAATAAGAAGGTGCAAGGTGTACAGTAAACCTAAACTGAAGCATCGGAATCTGAAACTGGACTCAAAGGAGAGGTTCAAATCACAGCAAGTTAGAGTGTTTGTCCTCTTTTACTTAAGTCGGCATTGTGCCTTTTGTATTAAATTCCGATGCAATTTCTATGTTTCATCGTCAATAAGAAGGTGCAACGTATACAGTAAACCTGAAGTGAAACATCGGAATCTAAAACTGGACTCACAGAAGAGGTTCAAATCATAGAAAATGAGAGTGTCAGTCCACTTCTACTTAGGTCGGCATTGTGCCTTTTGAATTTAATTCCGATGCATTTTCTGTGTTTCATCGTCAAA
Source organism: Schistocerca americana (assembly GCF_021461395.2). Classification (NCBI taxonomy): domain Eukaryota; kingdom Metazoa; phylum Arthropoda; class Insecta; order Orthoptera; family Acrididae; genus Schistocerca; species Schistocerca americana. The sequence goes on from NC_060128.1 coordinate 34,725,191, forward strand.
CAGAAGGTGCAAAGGATACAGTAAACCTGATGTGAAGCATCGGAATCTGAAACTGGACTCACAGGAGAGATTCAAATCATAGAAAGTTAGAGTGCACTCCACTTGTACTTAAGTCGGTATTGTGCCTTTTGTATTAAATTCGGATGCAATTTCTGTGTTTCATCGTCAATAAGAAGATCCCAGGGATATAGTAAACCTGAAGTGAAGTATCGGAAACTAAAACTGGCCTCACAGGAGAGGTTCAAATCATAGAAAGTTAGAATGTCAGTCCTCTTGTACTTAAGTCGGCATTGTGCCTTTTGTATTAAATTCGGATGCAATTTCTGTGTTTCATCGTCAATAAGAAGGTGCAAGGTATACTGGAAACTTGAAGTGAAGCATCAGAATCTAAAACTGGACTCATAGGAGAGGTTCAAATCATAGAAAGTGAGAGTGTGTGTCCTCGTCTACTTAGTCGGCATTGTGCCATTTGAATTTAATTCCGATGCAATTTCTGTGTTTCATCGTCAAGAAGACGGTCCAAGGGATACAGTAAACCTGAAGTGAAGCATCGGAATCTAAAACTGGACTCACAGGAGAGGTTCAAATCATGGAAAGTGAGAGTGTCAGTACTCTTGTATTTTAGTCGCCATTGTGATTTTTGTATTAAATTCGTATGCAATTTCTGTGTTTCATCGTCAATAAGAAGGACCAAGGGATACAGTAATCCTGAAGTGAAACATCGGAATCTAAACTGGCCTCACAGGAGAGGTTCAAATCATTGAAAGTCCGAGTGTCACTCCTCTTGTACTTAAGTCGGCATTGTGGCATTTGTACTTAATTAGGATGAAATATCTGTGTTTCATCGTCAATAAGAAGGTCCAAGGGATACAGTAAACCTGAAGTGAAGCATCGGAATCTAAAACTGGACTCACAGGAGAGGTTCAAATCATGGAAAGTGAGAGTGTCAGTACTCTTGTATTTTAGTCGCCGTTGTGATTTTTGTATTAAATTCGTATGCAATTTCTGTGTTTCATCGTCAATAAGAAGGACCAAGGGATACAGTAATCCTGAAGTGAAACATCGGAATCTAAACTGGCCTCACAGGAGAGGTTCAAATCATAGAAAGTTAGTGTGTCACTCCTCTTGTACTTAAGTCGGTATTGTGCCTTTTGTATTAAATTCGGATGCAATTTCTGTGTTTTATCGTCAATAAGAAGGTCCAAGGGATACAGTAAACCTGAAGTGAAGCATCGGAATCTAAAACCGGACTCACAGGAGAGGTTCAAATCATAGAAAGTTAGAGTGTCAGTCCTCTTGTACTTAAGTCGGCATTGTACCGTTTGTATTGAATTCGGATGCAAACTCTGTGTTTCATCGTCAGTAAAAAGGTCCAAGGGATACAGTAAACCGGAAGTGAAGCATCGGAATCTATAACTGGTCTCACAGGAGAGGTTCAAATCATAGAAAGTGAGAGTGTCAGTCCTCTTGTACTTAAGTCGTCATTGTGCCTTTTGAATTTAATTCCGATGCGATTTCTGTGTTTCATCGTCAATAAGAGGGTGCAAGGTATACAGTAAACCTGAAGTGACGCATCGGAATCTGAAACTGGACTCACAGGAGAGATTCAAATCATAGAAAGTTAGAGTGCACTCCACTTGTACTTAAGTCGGTATTGTGCCTTTTGTATTAAATTCGGATGCAATTTCTGTGTTTCATCGTCAATAAGAAGGTCCAAGGGATACAGTAAACCTTAAGTGAAGCATTGGAATCTAAAACTGGACTCGCAGGAGAGGTTCAAATCATAGAATGTTAGAGTGTCAGTCCTCTTTTACTTAAGTCGGCATTGTGCCTTTTGTATTAAATTCCAGTGCAATTTTTGTGTTTCATCGTCAATAAGAAGATCCCAGGGATATAGTAAACCTGAAGTGAAGTATCGGAAACTAAAACTGGCCTCACAGGAGAGGTTCAAATCATAGAAAGTTAGAATGTCAGTCCTCTTGTACTTATGTCGGCATTGTGCCTTTTGTATTAAATTCGGATGCAATTTCTGTGTTTCATCGTCAATAAGAAGGTGCAAGGTATACTGTAAACTTGAAGTGAAGCATCAGAATCTAAAACTGGACTCATAGGAGAGGTTCAAATCATAGAAAGTGAGAGTGTGTGTCCTCGTCTACTTAGTCGGCATTGTGCCATTTGAATTTAATTCCGATGCAATTTCTGTGTTTCATCGTCAAGAAGACGGTCCAAGGGATACAGTAAACCTGAAGTGAAGCATTGGAGTCTAAAACTTGACTCACAGGAGAGATTCAAATCATTGAAAGTCCGAGTGTCACTCCTCTTGTACATAAGTCGGCATTGTGGCATTTGTACTTAATTAGGATGAAATATCTGTGTTTCATCGTCAATAAGAAGGTCCAAGGGATACAGTAAACCTGAAGTGAAGCATCGGAATCTAAAACTGGACTCACAGGAGAGGTTCAAATCATAGAAAGTGAGAGTGTCAGTACTCTTGTATTTTACTCGCCATTGTGATTTTTGTATTAAATTCGTATGCAATTTCTGTGTTTCATCGTCAATAAGAAGGACCAAGGGATACAGTAATCCTGAAGTGAAACATCGGAATCTAAACTGGCCTCACAGGAGAGGTTCAAATCATAGAAAGTTAGTGTGTCACTCCTCTTGTACTTAAGTCGGTATTGTGCCTTTTGTATTAAATTCGGATGCAATTTCTGTGTTTTATCGTCAATAAGAAGGTCCAAGGGATACAGTAAACCTGAAGTGAAGCATCGGAATCTAAAACCGGACTCACAGGAGAGGTTCAAATCATAGAAAGTTAGAGTGTCAGTCCTCTTGTACTTAAGTCGGCATTTTACCGTTTGTATTGAATTCGGATGCAAACTCTGTGTTTCATCGTCAGTAAAAAGGTCCAACTGATACAGTAAACCTGAAGTGAAGCATCTGAATCTATAACTGGTCTCACAGGAGAGGTTCAAATCATAGAAAGTGAGAGTGTCAGTCCTCTTGTACTTAAGTCGTCATTGTGCCTTTTGAATTTAATTCCGATGCGATTTCTGTGTTTCATCGTCAATAAGAGGGTGCAAGGTATACAGTAAACCTGAAGTGACGCATCGGAATCTGAAACTGGACTCACAGGAGAGGTTCAAATCATAGAAAGTGAGGGTGTCAGTCCTCTTGTACTTAAGTCGCCATTGTGCGTTTTGAATTTAATTCCGATACAATTTCTGTGTTTCATCTTCAATAAGAAGTTCCTAGGGATACAGTAAACCTGAAGTGAAGCTTCGGAATCTAAAACTGGACTCTTAGGAGAGGTTCAAATCATAGAAAGTGAGAGTGTCAGTCCTCTTGTACTTAAGTCGGCATTGTGCCTTTTGTATTAAATTCGGATGCAATTTCTGTGTCTCATCGTCAATAAGAAGGAGAATGGTATTCAGTCAACTGAAGTGAAGCATCGGAATCTAAAACTGGTCTCACAGGAGAGGTTCAAATCATAGAAAATGAGAGTGTCAGTCCTCTTGTACTTAAGTCGGGATTGTGGCATTTGTATTTAATTAGGATTAAATTTCTGTGATTCATCGTCAATAAGAAGGTCCAAGGGGTACAGTAAACCTTAAGTGAAGCATCGGAATCTAAAACTGGACTCGCAGGAGAGGTTCAAAACATAGAATGTTAGAGTGTCAGTCCTCTTTTACTTAAGTCGGCATTGTGCCTTTTGTATTAAATTCGGAAGCAATTTCTGTGTTTCATCGTCAATAAGAAGGTCCAAGGGATACAGTAAACCTGAAGTGAAGCATCGGAAACTAAAACTGGACTCACAGGAGAGGTTCAAATCAAAGACAGTTAGAATGTCACTCCTCTTGTACTTAAGTCGGCATTGTGCCTTTTGTATTAAATTCGGATGCAATTTCTGCGTTTCATCGTCAATAAGAAGGTGCAAGGTATACAGTAAAACTGAAGTGAAGCATCGGAATTTAAAACCGGACTCACAGGAGAGGTTCAAATCATAGAAAGAGGGAGTGTCAGTCCTCTTGTACTTAAGTTGGCATTGTGCCATTTGTATTAAATTCGGATGCAATTCCTGTGTTTCATAGTCAATAAGATGGTCCAAGGAATACAGTAAACCTGATGTGAAACATCGGAATCCAAAACTGGACTCACAGGTGAGGTTCAAATCATAGAAAGTAAGAGTGTATGTCCTCTTGTACTTAAGTCGGCATTGTACCTTTTGTATTAAATTTGGATGCAAACTCTGTGTTACATCGTCAATAAAAAGGTCCAAGGGATACAGTAAACCTGAAGTGAAGCATCGCAATCTAAAACTGGACTCACATGAGAGGTTCAAATCATAGAAAGTTACAGTGTTAGTCCTCTTTTATTTAAGTCGGCATTGTGGCTTTTGCATTAAATTCCGATGCAATTTCTATGTTTCATCGTCAATAAGAAGGTGCAAGGTATACAGTAAACCTGAAGTGAAGCATCGGAATTTAAAACCGGACTCACAGGAGAGGTTCAAATCATAGAAAGAGAGAGTGCCAGTCCTCTTGTACTTAAGTTGGCATTGTGCCATTTGTATTAAATTCGGATGCAATTCCTGTGTTTCATAGTCAAGAAGATGGTCCAAGGAATACAGTAAACCTGAAGTGAAACATCGGAATCTAAAACTGGACTCACAGGAGAGGTTCAAACATAGAAAGTAAGAGTGTATGTCCTTTTGTACTTAAGTCGGCATTGTACCTTTTTTAATAAATTTGGATGCAAACTCTGTGTTTCATCGTCAATAAAAAGGTCCAAGGTATACAGTAAACCTGAGTGAAGCATCGGGATCTAAAAGTGGACTCATAGGAGAGGTTCAAATCACAGAAAGTGAGAGTGTCAGTCCTCTTGTACTTAAGTCGGTATTGTGCATTTTGAATTTAATTCCGATGCAATTTATGTGTTTCATCGTCAATAAGATGGTGCAAGGTATGCAGTAAACCTGAAGTGAAGCATCGGAATCTGAAACTGGACTCACAGGAGAGGTTCACATCATAGAAATTGAGAGTGTCAGTCCTCTTGTACTTAAGTCGGCATTGTGTCTTTTGAATTTATTTCCGATGCAATTTCTGTGTTTCATCGTCAATAAGAAGGTGCAAGGCATACAGTAAACCTGAAGTGAAACATCGGAATCTAAAACTGGACTAACAGGAGAGGTTCAAATCATAGAAAATGAGAGTGTCAGTCCACTTCTACTAAGGTCGGCATTGTGATTTTTGAATTTAATTCCGATGCATTTTCTGCGTTTCATCGTCAAAAAGAAGGTGCAAAGGATACAGTAAACCTTAAGTGGAGCATCGGAATCTAAGACTGGACTCGCAGGAGTAGTTAAAATCATAGAATGTTAGAGTGTCAGTCCTCTTTTACTTGAGACGGCATTGTGCCTTTTGTATTAAATTCGGATGCAATTTCTGTGTTTCATCGTTAATAAGAAGGTCCAAGGGATACAGTAAACCTGAAGTGAAGCATCGGAAATTAAAACTGGACTCACAGGAGAGGTTCAAATCACAGAAAGTTAGAATGACAGTCCTCTTGTACTTAAGTCGGCATTGTGCCTTTTGTATTAAATTCGGATGCAATTTCTGTGTTTCATCGTCAATAAGAAGGTGCAAGGTATACTGTAAACCTGAAGTGAAGCATCGGAATCTAAAACTGGACTCACAGGAGAGGTTCAAATCATAGAAAGTGAGAGTGTCAGTCCTCTTGTACTTAAGTCGACATTGTGCCATTTGTATTAAATTCGGATGCAATTTCTGTGTTTCATCGTCAATAAGTAGGTCCAAGGTATACAGTAAACCTGAACTGAAGCATCGGAATCTAAAACTGGACTCACATGATTGGTTCAAATCATAGAATGTTAGAATGTCAGTCCTCTTGTACTTAAGTCGGCATTGTGCCTTTTGTATTAAATTCGGATGCAATTTCTGTGTTCCATCGTCAATAAGAAGGTGCAAGATATACTGTAAACCTGAAGTGAAGCATCAGAATCTAAAACTGGACTCACAGGAGAGGTTCAAATCATAGAAAGTGAGAGTGTCAGTCCTCTTGTACTTAAGTCGACATTGTGCCATTTGTATTAAATTCGGATGCAATTTCTGTGTTTCATCGTCAATAAGTAGGTCCAAGGTATACAGTAAACCTGAACTGAAGCATCGGAATCTAAAACTGGACTCACATGATTGGTTCAAATCATAGAATGTTAGAATGTCAGTCCTCTTGTACTTAAGTCGGCATTGTGCCTTTTGTATTAAATTCGGATGCAATTTCTGTGTTTCATCGTCAATAAGAAGGTGCAAGATATACTGTAAACCTGAAGTGAAGCATCAGAATCTAAAACTGGACTCACAGGAGAGGTTCAAATCATAGAAAGTGAGAGTGTCAGTCATCTTCTACTTAGGTCGGCATTGTGCCTTTTGAATTTAATTCCGATGCAATGTCGGTGTTTCATCGTCAATAAGAAGGTCCAAGGGATACAGTAAACCTGAAGTGAAGCATCGGAGTCTAAAACTGGACTCACAGGTGAGATTCAAATCATTGAAAATTAGAGTGTCACTCCCCTGGTGCTTGAGTCGGTATTGTGCCTTTTGTATTAAATTCGGATGCAATTTCTGTGTTTCATCGTCAATAAGAAAGTCCAAGGGATACAGTAAACCTTAAGTGAAGCATCGGAATCTAAAACTGCACTCGCAGGAGAGGTTCAAATCATAGAATGTTAGAGTGACAGTCCTCTTTTACTTAAGTCGGCATTGTGCCTTTTGTATTAAATTCGGATGCAATTTCTCTGTTACATCGTCAATAAGAAGGTCCAAGGGATACAGTAAACCTGAAGTGAAGCATCGGAAACTAAAACTGGACTCACAGGAGAGGTTCAAATCATAGAAAGTTAGAATGTCAGTCCTCTTGTACTTAAGTCGGCATTGTGCCTTTTGTATTAAATTCGGATGCAATTTCTGTGTTTCATCGTCAATAAGAAGGTGCAAGGTATACTGTAAACCTGAAGTGAAGCATCGGAATCTAAAACTGGACTCACAGGAGAGGTTCAAATCATAGAATGTTAGAGTGTCAGTCCTCTTTTAGTTTAGTCGGCATTGTGCCTTTTGTATTAAATTCGGATGCAATTTCTGTGTTTCATCGTCAATAAGAAGGTCCAAGGGATACGGTAAACCTGAAGTGAAGCATCGGAAACTAAAACTGGACTCACAGGAGAGGTTCAAATCATAGAAAGTTAGAATGTCAGTCCTCTTTTACTTAAGTCGGCATTGTGCCTTTTGTATTACATTCGGATGCAATTTCTGTGTTTCATCGTCAATTAGAAGGTGCAAGGAACACTGTACACCTGAAGTGAAGCATCGGAATCTAAAACTGGACTCACAGGAGAGGTTCAAATCATAGAAAGTGAGAGTGTCAATCCTCCTGTACTTAAGTCGACATTGTGCCATTTGTATTAAATTCGGATGCAATTTCTGTGTTTGATCGTCAATAAGTAGGTCCAAGGGATACAGTAAACCTGAAGTGAAGCATCGGAATCTAAAACTGGACTCACATGAGAGGTTCAAATCATAGAATGTTAGAGTGTCAGTCCTCTTGTACTTAAGTCGGCATTGTGCCTTTTGTATTAAATTCGGATGCAATTTCTGTGTTTCATCGTCAATAAGAAGGTCCCAGAGATACAGTAAACCTGAAGTGAAGCATCGGAAACTAAAACTGGACTCACAGGAGAGGTTCAAATCATAGAAAGTTAGAATGTCAGTCCTCTTGTACTTAAGTCGGCATGTGCCTTTTGTATTAAATTCGGATGCAATTTCTGTGTTTCATCGTCAATAAGAAGATGCAAGGTATACTGTAAACCTGAAGTGAAGCATCAGAATCTAAAACTGGACTCACAGGAGAGGTTCAAATCATAGAAAGTGAGAGTGTCAGTCCTCTTCTACTTAGGTCGGCATTGTGCCTTTTGAATTTAATTCCGATGCAATTTCTGTGTTTCATCGTCAATAAAAAGGTCCAAGGGATACAGTAAACCTCAAGTGAAGCATCGGAGTCTAAAACTGGACTCACAGGAGAGATTCAAATCATTGAAAATTAGAGTGTCACTCCACTGGTACTTGAGTCGGTATTGTGCCTTTTGTATTAAATTCGGATGCAATTTCTGTGTTTCATCGTCAATAAGAAGGTCCAAGGGATACAGTAAACCCTAAGTGAAGCATCGGAATCTAAAACTGGACTCGCGGGAGAGGTTCAAATCATAGAATGTTAGAGTGTCAGTCCTCTTTTACTTAAGTCGGCATTGAGCCTTTTGTATTAAATTCGGATGCAATTTCTGTGTTTCATCGTCAATAAGAAGGTCCAAGGGATACAGTAAACCTGAAGTGAAGCATCGGAAACTAAAACTGGACTCACAGGAGAGGTTCAAATCATAGAAAGTTAGAATGTCAGTCCTCTTGTACTTAAGTCTGCATTGTGCCTTTTGTATTAAATTCGGATGCAATTTCTGTGTTTCATCGTCAATAAGAAGGTGCAAGGTAAACTGTAAACCTGAAGTGAAGCATCATAATCTAAAACTGGACTCACAGGAGAGGTTCAAATCATAGAAAGTGAGAGTGTCAGTCATTTTCTAATTAGGTCGGCATTGTGCCTTTGGAATTTAATTCCGATGCAATTTCTGTGTTTCATCGTCAATAAGAAGGTCCAAGGGATACAGTAAACCTGAAGTGAAGCATCGGAGTCTAAAACTGTACTCACAGGAGAGATTCAAATCGTTGAAAATTAGAGTGTCAGTCCTCTTTTACTTAAGTCGGCATTGTGCCTTTTGTATTAAATTCGGATGCAATTTCTGTCTTTCACCGTCAATTAGAAGGTCCAAGGGATACAGTAAACCTGAAGTGAAGCATCGGAATCTAAAACTGGACTCACATGAGAGTCTCTAGTCATAGAAAATTAGAGTGTTAGTCCTCTTTTATTTAAGTCGGTATTGTGGCTTTTGCATTAAATTCCGATGCAATTTCTATGTTTCGTCGTCAATAAGAAGGTGCAAGGTATACAGTAAACCTGAAGTGAAGCATCGGAATTTAAAACCGGACTCACAGGAGAGGTTCAAATCATAGAAAGAAAGAGAGAGTGTCAGTCCTCTTGTACTTAAGTTGGCAAATAATCCATTTGTAAACCGAGCGGGGTGGCGCAGTGGTTAGACACTGGACTCGCATTCGGGAGGACGACGGTTCAATCCCGCGTCCGGCCATCCTGATTTAGGTTTTCCGTGATTTCCCTAAATCACTCCAGGCAAATGCCGGGATGGTTCCTCTGAAAGGGCACGGCCGACTTCCTTCCCAATCCTTCCCTAATCCGATGAGACCGATGACCACGCTGTCTGGTCTCCTTCCCCAAACCAACCAACCAATCCATTTGTATTAAATTCGGATGCAATTCCTGTGTTTCATAGTCAATAAGATGGTCCAAGGAATACAATAAACCTGAAGTGAAACATCGGAATCTAAAACTGGACTCACAGGAGAGGTTCAAATCATAGAAAGTAAGAGTGTATGTCCTCTTTTACTTAAGTCGGCATTGTACCTTTTGTATTAAATTTGGATGCAAACTCTGTGTATCATCGTCAATAAAAAGGTCCAAGGGATACAGTAAACCTGAAGTGATGCATCGGGATCTAAAACTGGATTCATAGGAGAGGTTCAAATCACAGAAAGTGAGAGTGTCAGTCCTCTTGTACTTAAGACGGTATTGTGCATTTTGAATTTAATTCCGATGCAATTTCTGTGTTTCATCGTCAATAACATGGTGCAAGTTATGCAGTGAACCTGAAGTGAAGCATCGGATTCTGAAACTGGACTCACAGGAGAGGTTCACATCATAGAAATTGAGAGTGTCAGTAGACTTGTACTTAAGTCGCCATTGTGCCTTTTGTATTAAATTCGGATGCAATTTCTGTGTTTCATCGTCAATAAGAAGGTCCAAGGGATACAGTAAACCTGAAGTGAAGCTTCGGAATCTAAAACTGGACTCACAGGAAAAGTTCAAATCACAGAAAGTTAGAGTGTCAGTCCTTTTGTACTTAAGTCGGCATTGTGATTTTTGAATTTAATTCGGATGCAATTTCTGTGTTTCATCGTCAATAAGAAGGTCCAAGGGATACAATAAACCTGAAGTGAAGCATCGGAATCTAAAGCTGGACTCACAGGAGAGGTTCAAACCATAGAATGTTAGAGTGTCACTCCTGTTGTACTTGAGTCGGTATTGTGCTTTTGTATTAAATTGGGGAGCAATTTCTGCGTTTAATCGTCAATAAGAATGTCCAAGGGATACAGTAAACCTGAAGTGAAGCATCGGAATCTAAAATTGGATTCACATGAGAGGTTCAAATCATAGAAAGTTAGAATGTCAGTCCTCTTGTACTTAAGTCGGCATTGTGCCTTTTGTATTAAATTCGGATGCAATTTCTGTCTTTCACCGTCAATTAGAAGGTCCAAGGGATACAGTAAACCTGAAGTGAAGCATCGGAATCTAAAACTGGACTCACATGAGAGTCTCAAGTCATAGAAAATTAGAGTGTTAGTCCTCTTTTATTTAAGTCGGTATTGTGGCTTTTGCATTAAATTCCGATGCAATTTCTATGTTTCGTCGTCAATAAGAAGGTGCAAGGTATACAGTAAACCTGAAGTGAAGCATCGGAATTTAAAACCGGACTCACAGGAGAGGTTCAAATCATAGAAAGAAAGAGAGAGTGTCAGTCCTCTTGTACTTAAGTTGGCAAATAATCCATTTGTAAACCGAGCGGGGTGGCGCAGTGGTTAGACACTGGACTCGCATTCGGGAGGACGACGGTTCAATCCCGCGTCCGGCCATCCTGATTTAGGTTTTCCGTGATTTCCCTAAATCACTCCAGGCAAATGCCGGGATGGTTCCTCTGAAAGGGCACGGCCGACTTCCTTCCTAATCCTTCCCTAATCCGATGAGACCGATGACCACGCTGTCTGGTCTCCTTCCCCAAACCAACCAACCAATCCATTTGTATTAAATTCGGATGCAATTCCTGTGTTTCATAGTCAATAAGATGGTCCAAGGAATACAATAAACCTGAAGTGAAACATCGGAATCTAAAACTGGACTCACAGGAGAGGTTCAAATCATAGAAAGTAAGAGTGTATGTCCTCTTTTACTTAAGTCGGCATTGTACCTTTTGTATTAAATTTGGATGCAAACTCTGTGTATCATCGTCAATAAAAAGGTCCAAGGGATACAGTAAACCTGAAGTGATGCATCGGGATCTAAAACTGGATTCATAGGAGAGGTTCAAATCACAGAAAGTGAGAGTGTCAGTCCTCTTGTACTTAAGACGGTATTGTGCATTTTGAATTTAATTCCGATGCAATTTCTGTGTTTCATCGTCAATAACATGGTGCAAGGTATGCAGTGAACCTGAAGTGAAGCATCGGATTCTGAAACTGGACTCACAGGAGAGGTTCACATCATAGAAATTGAGAGTGTCAGTAGACTTGTACTTAAGTCGCCATTGTGCCTTTTGTATTAAATTCGGATGCAATTTCTGTGTTTCATCGTCAATAAGAAGGTCCAAGGGATACAGTAAACCTGAAGTGAAGCTTCGGAATCTAAAACTGGACTCACAGGAAAAGTTCAAATCACAGAAAGTTAGAGTGTCAGTCCTTTTGTACTTAAGTCGGCATTGTGATTTTTGAATTTAATTCGGATGCAATTTCTGTGTTTCATCGTCAATAAGAAGGTCCAAGGGATACAATAAACCTGAAGTGAAGCATCGGAATCTAAAGCTGGACTCACAGGAGAGGTTCAAACCATAGAATGTTAGAGTGTCACTCCTGTTGTACTTGAGTCGGTATTGTGCTTTTGTATTAAATTGGGGAGCAATTTCTGCGTTTAATCGTCAATAAGAATGTCCAAGGGATACAGTAAACCTGAAGTGAAGCATCGGAATCTAAAATTGGATTCACATGAGAGGTTCAAATCATAGAAAGTTAGAATGTCAGTCCTCTTGTACTTAAGTCGGCATTGTGCCTTTTGTATTAAATTCGGATGCAATTTCTGTGTCTCATCGTCAATAAGAAGGAGCACGGTATACAGTAAACCTGAAGTGAAGCATCGGAATCTAAAACTGGTCTCACAGGAGAGGTTCAAATCATAGAAAGTTAGAGTGTCAGTCCTCTTGTACTTACGTCGCCCTTGTACCTTTCGTATTAAATTCGGATGCAAACTCTGTGTTTCATCGTCAATAAGCAGGTCCAAGGGATACAGTAAACCTGAAGTGAAGCATCGGAATCTAGAACTGGACTCACAGGAGAGGTTCACATCATAGAAAGTGAGAGTGTCAGTCCTCTTGTACTTAAGTCGGCATTGTGTCTTTTGAATTTATTTCCGATGCAATTTCTGTGTTTTATCGTCAATAAGAAGGTGCAAGGTATAGAGTAAACCTGAAGTGAAGCATCGGAATCTAAAACTGGACTCACAGGAGAGGTTCAAATCATAGAAAATGAGAGTGTCAGTCCACTTCTACTTAGGTCGGCATTGTGCCTTTTGAATTTAATTCCGATGCATTTTCTGTGTTTCATCGTCAAAAAGAAGGTGCAAAGGCTGCAGTAAACCTTAAGTGAAGCATCGGAATCTAAGACTGGACTCGCAGAAGAAGTTCAAATCATAGAATGTTAGAGTGTCAGTCCTCTTTTACTTGAGTCGGCATTGTGCCTTTTGTATTAAATTGGGATGCAATTTCTGTTTTTCATTGTCAATAAGAAGGTCCAAGGGATACAGTAAACCTGAAGTGCAGTATCGGAAACTAAAACTGGACTCACAGGAGACGTTCGAATCACAGAAAGTTAGAATGTCAGTCCTCTTGTACTTAAGTCGGCATTGTGATTTTTGTATTAAATTCGGATGCAATTTCTGTGATTCATCGTCAATAAGGAGGTGCAAGGTATACTGTAAACCTGAAGTGAAGCATCGGAATCTAAAACTGGACTCACAGGAGAGGTTCAAATCATAGAAAGTGAGGGTGTCAGTCCTCTTGTACTTAAGTCGACATTGTGCCATTTGTATTAAATTCGGATGCAATTTCTGTGTTTCATCGTCAATAAGAAGGTCCAAGGGATACAGTAAACCTGAAGTGAAGCATCGGAATCTAAAACTGGACTCACATGGGAGGTTCAAATCATAGAATGTTAGAGTGTCAGTCCTCTTTTACTTAAGTCGGCATTGTGACTTTTGCATTAAATTCGGATGCAATTTCTGTGTTTCATCGTCAATAAGAAGGTCCCAGGGATACAGTAAACCTGAAGTGAAGCATCGGAATCTAAAATTGGATTCACATGAGAGGTTGAAATCATAGAAAGTTAGAATGTCAGTCCTCTTGTACTTAAGTCGGCATTGTGACTTTTGTATTAAATTCGGATGCAAACTCTGTGTTTCATCGTCAATAAGCAGGTCCAAGGGATACAGTAAACCTGAAGTGAAGCATCGGAATCTAAAACTGGACTCACAGGAGAGGTTCACATCATAGAAAGTGAGAGTGTCAGTCCTCTTGTACTTAAGTCGGCATTGTGTCTTTTGAATTTATTTCCGATGCAATTTCTGTGTTTTATCGTCAATAAGAAGGTGCAAGGTATACGGTAAACCTGAAGTGAAGCATCGGAATCTAAAACTGGACTCACAGGAGAGGTTCAAATCATAGAAAATGAGTGTGTCAGTCCACTTCTACTTAGGTCGGTATTGTGCCTTTTGATTATAATTCCGATGCATTTTCTGCGTTTCATCGTCAAAAAGAAGGTGCAAAGGATACAGTAAACCTTAAGTGAAGCATCGGAATCTAAGACTGGACTCGCAGGAGAAGTTCAAATCATAGAATGTTAGAGTGTCAGTCCTCTTTTACTTGAGTCTGCATTGTGCCTTTTGTATTAAATTCTGATGCAATTTCTGTTTTTCATCGTCAATAAGAAGGTCCAAGGGATACAGTAAACCTGAAGTGAAGTATCGGAAACTAAAACTGGACTCACAGGAGAGGTTCAAATCACAGAAATTTGGAATGTCAGTCCTCTTGTACTTAAGTCGGCATTGTGATTTTTGTATTTATTTCCGATGCAATTTCTGTGTTTTATCGTCAATAAGATGGTGCAAGGTATACTGTAAACCTGAAGTGAAGCATCGGAATCTAAAACTGGACTCACAGGAGAGGTTCAAATCATAGAAAGTGAGAGTGTCAGTCCTCTTGTACTTAAGTCGACATTGTGCCATTTGTATTAAATTCGGATGCAATTTCTGTGTTTCATCGTCAATAAGAAGGTCCAAGGGATACAGTAAACCTGAAGTGAAGCATCGGAATCTAAAACTGGACTCACATGGGAGGTTCAAATCATAGAATGTTAGAGTGTCAGTCCTCTTTTACTTAAGTCGGCATTGTGCCTTTTGCATTAAATTCGGATGCAATTTCTGTGTTTCATCGTCAATAAGAAGGTCCCAGGGATACAGTAAACCTGAAGTGAAGCATCGGAAACTAAAACTGGTCTCACAGGAGAGGTTCAAATCATAGAAAGTTAGAATGTCAGTCCTCTTGTACTTAAGTCGGCATTGTGCTTTTTGTATTAAATTCGGATGCAATTTCTGTGTTTCATCGTCAATAAGAAGGTGCAAGGTATACTCTAAACCTGAAGTGAAGCATCAGAATCTAAAACTGGACTCACAGGAGAGGTTCAAATCATAGAAAGTGAGAGTGTCAGTCCTCTTCTACTTAGGTCGGCATTGTGCCTTTTGAATTTAATTCCGATGCAATTTCTGTGTTTTTGATCGTCAATAAGGAGGTCCAAGGGATACAGTAAACCTGAAGTGAAGCATCGGAATCTAAAACTGGACTCACAGGAGAGGTTCAAATCATAGAATGTTAGTGTGTCAGTCCTCTTTTACTTAAGTCGGCATTGTGCCTTTTGTATTAAATTCGGATGCAAGTTCTGTGTTTCATCGTCAATAAGCAGGTCCAAGGGATACAGTAAACCTGAAGTGAAGCATCGGAATCTAAAACTGGACTCACAGGAGAGGTTCACATCATAGAAAGTGAGAGTGTCAGTCCTCTTGTACTTAAGTCGGCATTGTGTCTTTTGAATTTATTTCCGATGCAATTTCTGTGTTTCATCGTCAATAAGAAGGTGCAAGGTATACAGTAAACCTCAAGTGAAACATCGGAATCTAAAACTGGACTCACAGGAGAGGTTCAAATCATAGAAAATGAGAGTGTCAGTCCCTTCTACTTAGGTCGGCATTGTGCCTTTTGAATTTAATTCCGATGCATTTTCTGCGTTTCATCGTCAAAAAGAAGGTGCAAAGGATACAGTAAACCTTAAGTGAAGCATCGGAATCTATGACTGGACTCGCAGGAGTAGTTCAAATCATAGAATGTTAGAGTGTCAGTCCTCTTTTACTTGAGTCGGCATTGTGCCTTTTGTATTAAATTCGGCTGCAATTTTTGTGTTTCATCGTCAATAAGAAGGTCCAAGGGATACAGAAAACCTGAAGTGAAGCATCGGAAACTAAAAGTGGACTCACAGGAGAGTTTCAAATCACAAAAAGTTAGAATGTCAGTCCTCTTGTACTTAAGTCGACATTGTGCCATTTGTATTAAATTCGGATGCAATTTCTGTGTTTCATCGTCAATAAGTAGGTCCAAGGGATACAGTAAACCTGAAGTGAAGCATCGGAATCTAAAACTGGACTCACATGAGAGGTTCAAATCATAGAATGTTAGAGTGTCAGTCCTCTTTTACTTAAGTCGGCATTGTGCCTTTGGAATTTAATTCCGATGCAATTTCTGTGTTTCATCGTCAATAAGAAGGTGCAAGCGATACAGTAAAAATGAAGTGAAGCATCGGAGTCTAAAACTGGACTCACAGGAGAGATTCAAATCGTTGAAAATTAGAGTGTCACTCCTCTGGTACTTGAGTCGGTATTGTGCCTTTTGTATTAAATTCGGATGCAATTTCTGTGTTTCATCGTCAATAAGAAGGTCCAAGGTATACAGTAAACATTAAGTGAAGCATCGGAATCTAAAACTGGACTCGCAGGAGAGGTTCAAATCATAAAATTTTAGAGTGTCAGTCCTCTTTTACTTAAGTCGGCATTGTGCCTTTTGTATTAAATTCGGATACAATTACTGTGTTTCATCGTCAATTTGAAGGTCCAAGGGATACAGTAAACCTGAAGTGAAGCATCGGAAACTAAAACTGGACTCACAGGAGAGGTTCAAATCATAGAAAGTTAGAATTTCAGTCCTCTTGTACTTAAGTCGGCATTGTGCCTTTTGTATTAAATTCGGATGCAATTTCTGTGTTTCATCGTCAATAAGAAGGAGCAAGGTATACTGTAAACCTGAAGTGAAGCATCGGAATCTAAAACTGGACTCACAGGAGAGGTTCAAATCGTAAAATGTTAGAGTGTCAGTCCTCTTTTACTTAAGTCGGCATTGTGCCTTTTGTATTAAATTCGGATGCAATTTCTGTGTTTCATCGTCAATAAGAAGGTCCGAGGGATACAGTAAACCTGAAGTGAAGCATCGGAAACTAAAACTGGACTCACAGGAGAGGTTCAAATCATAGAAAGTTAGAATGTCAGTCCTCTTGTACTTAAGTCGGCATTGTGCCTTTTGTATTACATTCGGATGCAATTTCTGTGTTTCATCGTCAATAAGAAGGTGCAAGGTATACTGTAAACCTGAAGTGAAGCATCGGAATCTAAAACTGGACTCACAGGAGAGGTTCAAATCATAGAAAGTGAGAGTGTCAGTCCTCTTGTACTTAAGTCGACATTGTGCCATTTGTATTAAATTCGGATGCAATTTCTGTGTTTCATCGTCAATAAGTAGGTCCAAGGGATACAGTAAACCTGAAGTGAAACATCGGAATCTAAAACTGGACTCACATGACAGGTTCAAATCATAGAATGTTAGAGTGTCAGTCCTCTTTTACTTAAGTCGGCATTGTGCCTTTTGTTTTAAATTCGGATACAATTTCTGTGTTTCATCGTCAATAAGAATGACCCAGGGATACAGTAAACCTGAAGTGAAGCATCGGAAACTAAAACTGGACTCACAGGAGAGGTTCAAATCATAGAAAGTTAGAATGTCAGTCCTCTTGTACTTAAGTCGGCATTGTGCCTTTTGTATTAAATACGGATGCAATTTCTGTGTTTCATCGTCAATAAGAATGTGCAAGGTATACTGTAAACCTGAAGTGAAGCATCGGAATCTGAAACTGGACTCACAGGAGAGGTTCACATCATAGAAATTGAGAGTGTCAGTAGACTTGTACTTAAGTCGCCAATGTGCCTTTTGTATTAAATTCGGATGCAATTTCTGTGTTTCATCGTCAATAAGAAGGTCCAAGGGATACAGTAAACCTGAAGTGAAGCTTCGGAATCTAAAACTGGACTCACAGGAAAGGTTCAAATCATAGAAAGTTAGAGGGTCAGTCCTTTTGTACTTAAGTCGGCATTGTGATTTTTGAATTTAATTCGGATGCAATTTCAGTGTTTCATCGTCAATAGGAAGGTCCAAGGGATACAATAAACCTGAAGTGAAGCATGGGAATCTAAAACTGGACTCACAGGAGAGGTTCAAATCATAGAAAGTTAGAGTGTCACTCCTGTTGTACTTGAGTCGGTATTGTGCTTTTGTATTAAATTGGGAAGCAATTTCTGTGTTTCATCGTCAATAACAATGTCCAAGGGATACAGTAAACCTGAAGTGAAGCATCGGAATCTAAAATTGGATTCACATGAGAGGTTCAAATCATAGAAAGTTAGAATGTCAGTCCTCTTGTACTTAAATCGGCATTGTGCCTTTTGTATTAAATTCGGATGCAATTTCTGTGTCTCATCGTCAATAAGAAGGAGCAAGGTATACAGTAAACCTGAAGTGAAGCATCGGAATCTAAAACTGGCCTCACAGGAGAGGTTCAAATCATAGAAAGTGAGATTGTCAGTCCTCTTGTACTTAAGTCG
The DNA here is from genome assembly GCF_021461395.2 of Schistocerca americana. NCBI lineage: Eukaryota > Metazoa > Arthropoda > Insecta > Orthoptera > Acrididae > Schistocerca > Schistocerca americana. The sequence continues at coordinate 34,743,239 of NC_060128.1, forward strand.
GCATTGTGTCTTTTGAATTTATTTCCGATGCAATTTCTGTGTTTCATCGTCAATAAGAATGTGCAAGGTATACAGTAAACCTGATGTGAAACATCGGAATCTAAAACTGGACTCACAGGAGAGGTTCAAATCATAGAAAATGAGAGTGTTAGTCCACTTCTACTTAGGTCGGCATTGTGCCTTTTGAATTTAATTCCGATGCATTTTCTGCGTTTCATCGTCAAAAAGAAGGTGCAAAGGATACAGTAAACCTTAAGTGAAGCATCGGAATCTAAGACTGGCCTCGCAGGAGATGTTCAAATCATAGAATGTTAGAGTGTCAGTCCTCTTTTACTTGAGTCGGCATTGTGCCTTTTGTATTAAATTCGGATGCAATTTCTGTGTTTCATCGTCAATAAGAAGGTCCAAGGGATACAGTAAACCTGAAGTGAAGCATCGGAATCTAAAACTGGACTCACAGGAGAGGTTCAAATCACAGAAAGTTAGAATGTCAGTCCTCTTGTACTTAAGTCGGCATTGTGATTTTTGTATTAAATTCGGATGCAATTTCTGTGTTTCATCGTCAATAAGAAGGTGCAAGGTATACTGTAAACCTGAAGTGAAGCATCGGAATCTAAAATTGGACTCACAGGAGAGGTTCAAATCATAGAAAGTGAGAGTGTCAGTCCTCTTGTACTTAAGTCGACATTGTGCCATTTGTATTAAATTCGGATGCAATTTCTGTGTTTCATCGTCAATAAGAAGGTCCAAGGGATACAGTAAACCTGAAGTGAAGCATCGGAATCTAAAACTGGACTCACATGCAAGGTTCAAATCATAGAATGTTAGAGTGTCAGTCCTCTTTTACTTAAGTCGGCATTGTGCCTTTTGCATTAAATTCGGATGCAATTTCTGTGTTTCATCGTCAATACGAAGGTCCCAGGGATACAGTAAACCTGAAGTGAAGCATCGGAAACTAATACTGGTCTCACAGGAGAGGTTCAAATCATAGAAAGTTAGAATGTCAGTCCTCTTGTACTTAAGTCGGCATTGTGCCTTTTGTATTAAATTCGGATGCAATTTCTGTGTTTCATCGTCAATAAGAAGGTGCAAGGTATACTGTAAACCTGAAGTGAAGCATCAGAATCTAAAACTGGACTCAGAGGAGAGGTTCAAATCATAGAAAGTGCGAGTGTCAGTCCTCTTCTACTTAGGTCGGCATTGTGCCTTTTGAATTTAATTCCGATGCAATTTCTGTGTTTCATCGTCAATAAGAAGGTCCAAGGGATACAGTAAACCTGAAGTGAAGCATCGGAGTCTAAAATTGGACTCACAGGAGAGATTCAAATCATTGAAAATTAGAGTGTCACTCCTCTGGTACTTGGGTCGGTATTGTGCCTTTTGTATTAAATTCGGATGCAATTTCTGTGTTTCATCGTCAATAAGAAGGTCCAAGGGATACAGTAAACCTTAAGTGAAGCATCGGAATCTAAAACTGGACTCGCAGGAGAGGTTCAAATCACAGAATGTTAGAGTGTCAGTCCTCTTTTACTTAAGTCGGCATTGTGCCTTTTGTATTAAATTCGGATGCAATTTCTGTGTTTCATCGTCAATAAGAAGGTCCAAGGGATACAGTAAACCTGAAGTGAAGCATCGGAAACTAAAACTGGACTCACAGGAGAGGTTCAAATCATAGAAAGTTAGAATGTCAGTCCTCTTGTACTTAAGTCGGCATTGTGCCTTTTGTATTAAATTCGGATGCAATTTCTGTGTTTCATCGTCAATAAGAAGGTGCAAGGTATACTGTAAACCTGAAGTGAAGCATCGGAATCTAAAACTGGACTCACAGGAGAGGTTCAAATCATAGAATGTTAGAGTGTCAGTCCTCTTTTACTTAAGTCGGCATTGTGCCTTTTGTATTAAATTCGGATGCAATTTTTGTGTTTCATCGTCAATAAGCAGGTCCAAGGGATACAGTAAACCTGAAGTGAAGCATCGGAATCTAAAACTGGACTCAAAGGAGAGGTTCACATCATAGAAAGTGAGAGTGTCAGTCCTCTTGTACTTAAGTCGGCATTGTGTCTTTTGAATTTATTTCCGATGCAATTTCTGTGTTTCATCGTCAATAAGAAGGTGCAAGGTATACAGTAAACCTCAAGTGAAACATCGGAATCTAAAACTGGACTCACAGGAGAGGTTCAGATCATAGAAAATGAGAGTGTCAGTCCCTTCTACTTAGGTCGGCATTGTGCCTTTTGAATTTAATTCCGATGCATTTTCTGCGTTTCATCGTCAAAAAGAAGGCGCAAAGGATACAGTAAACCTTAAGTGAAGCATCGGAATCTAAGACTGGACTCGCAGGAGTAGTTCAAATCATAGAATGTTAGAGTCTCAGTCCTCTTTTACTTGAGTCGGCATTGTGCCTTTTGTATTAAATTCGGATGCAATTTCTGTGTTTCATCGTCAATGAGAAGGTCCAAGGGATACAGTAAACCTGAAGTGAAGCATCGGAAACTAAAACTGGACTCACAGGAGAGTTCCAAATCACAAAAAGTTAGAATGTCAGTCCTCTTGTACTTAAGTCGACATTGTGCCATTTGTATTAAATTCGGATGCAATTTCTGTGTTTCATCGTCAATAAGTAGGTCCAAGGGATACAGTAAACCTGAAGTGAAGCATCGGAATCTAAAACTGGACTCACATGAGAGGTTCAAATCATAGAATGTTAGAGTGTCAGTCCTCTTTTACTTAAGTCGGCATTGTGCCTTTTGTATTAAATTCGGATGCAATTTCTGTGTTTCATCGTCAATACGAAGGTCCCAGGGATAAAGTAAACCTGAAGTGAAGCATCGGAAACTGAAACTGGACTCACAGGAGAGGTTCAAATCATACAAAGTTAGAGTGTCACTCCTGTTGTACTTGAGTCGGTATTGTGCTTTTGTATTAAATTGGGAAGCAATTTCTGTGTTTCATCGTCAATAACAATGTCCAAGGGATACAGTAAACCTGAAGTGAAGCATCGGAATCTAAAATTGGATTCACATGAGAGGTTCAAATCATAGAAAGTTAGAATGTCAGTCCTCTTGTACTTAAGTCGCCATTGTACCTTTTGTATAAATTCGGATGCAAACTCTGTGTTTCATCGTCAATAAGCAGGTCCAAGGGATACAGTAAACCTGAAGTGATGCATCGGAATCTAAAACTGGACTCACAGGAGAGGTTCACATCATAGAAAGTGAGATTGTCAGTCCTCTTGTACTTAAGTCGGCATTGTGTCTTTTGAATTTATTTCCGATGCAATTTCTGTGTTTCATCGTCAATACGAATGTGCAAGGTATACAGTAAACCTGATGTGAAACATCGGAATCTAAAACTGGACTCACAGGAGAGGTTCAAATCATAGAAAATGAGAGTGTTAGTCCACTTCTACTTAGGTCGGCATTGTGCCTTTTGAATTTAATTCCGATGCATTTTCTGCGTTTCATCGTCAAAAAGAAGGTGCAAAGGATACAGTAAACCTTAAGTGAAGCATCGGAATCTAAGACTGGCCTCGCAGGAGATGTTCAAATCATAGAATGTTAGAGTGTCAGTCCTCTTTTACTTAAGTCGGCATTGTGCCTTTTGCATTAAATTCGGATGCAATTTCTGTGTTTCATCGTCAATACGAAGGTCCCAGGGATACAGTAAACCTGAAGTGAAGCATCGGAAACTAAAACTGGTCTCACAGGAGAGGTTCAAATCATAGAAAGTTAGAATGTCAGTCCTCTTGTACTTAAGTCGGCATTGTGCCTTTTGTATTAAATTCGGATGCAATTTCTGTGTTTCATCGTCAATAAGAGGGTGCAAGGTATACTGTAAACCTGAAGTGAAGCATCAGAATCTAAAACTGGACTCACAGCAGAGGTTCAAATCATAGAAAGTGCGAGTGTCAGTCCTCTTCTACTTAGGTCGGCATTGTGCCTTTTGAATTTAATTCCGATGCAATTTCTGTGTTTCATCGTCAATAAGAAGGTCCAAGGGATACAGTAAACCTGAAGTGAAGCATCGGAGTCTAAAACTGGACTCACAGGAGAGATTCAAATCATTGAAAATTAGAGTGTCACTCCTCTGGTACTTGGGTCGGTATTGTGCCTTTTGTATTAAATTCGGATGCAATTTCTGTGTTTCATCGTCAATAAGAAGGTCCAAGGGATACAGTAAACCTTAAGTGAAGCATCGGAATCTAAAACTGGACTCGCAGGAGAGGTTCAAATCACAGAATGTTAGAGTGTCAGTCCTCTTTTACTTAAGTCGGCATTGTGCCTTTTGTATTAAATTCGGATGCAATTTCTGTGTTTCATCGTCAATAAGAAGGTCCAAGGGATACAGTAAACCTGAAGTGAAGCATCGGAAACTAAAACTGGACTCACAGGAGAGGTTCAAATCATAGAAAGTTAGAATGTCAGTCCTCTTGTACTTAAGTCGGCATTGTGCCTTTTGTATTAAATTCGGATGCAATTTTTGTGTTTCATCGTCAATAAGAAGGTGCAAGGTATACTGTAAACCTGAAGTGAAGCATCGGAATCTAAAACTGGACTCACAGGAGAGGTTCAAATCATAGAATGTTAGAGTGTCAGTCCTCTTTTACTTAAGTCGGCATTGTGCCTTTTGTATTAAATTCGGATGCAATTTTTGTGTTTCATCGTCAATAAGTAGGTCCAAGGGATACAGTAAACCTGAAGTGAAGCATCGGAATCTAAAACTGGACTCAAAGGAGAGGTTCACATCATAGAAAGTGAGAGTGTCAGTCCTCTTGTACTTAAGTCGGCATTGTGTCTTTTGAATTTATTTCCGATGCAATTTCTGTGTTTCATCGTCAATAAGAAGGTGCAAGGTATACAGTAAACCTCAAGTGAAACATCGGAATCTAAAACTGGACTCACAGGAGAGGTTCAAATCATAGAAAATGAGAGTGTCAGTCCCTTCTACTTAGGTCGGCATTGTGCCTTTTGAATTTAATTCCGATGCATTTTCTGCGTTTCATCGTCAACAAGAAGGTGCAAAGGATACAGTAAACCTTAAGTGAAGCATCGGAATCTAAGACTGGACTCGCAGGAGTAGTTCAAATCATAGAATGTTAGAGTCTCAGTCCTCTTTTACTTGAGTCGGCATTGTGCCTTTTGTATTAAATTCGGATGCAATTTCTGTGTTTCATCGTCAATAAGAAGGTCCAAGGGATACAGTAAACCTGAAGTGAAGCATCGGAAACTAAAACTGGACTCACAGGAGAGTTCCAAATCACAAAAAGTTAGAATGTCACTCCTCTTGTACTTAAGTCGACATTGTGCCATTTGTATTAAATTCGGATGCAATTTCTGTGTTTCATCGTCAATAAGTAGGTCCAAGGGATACAGTAAACCTGAAGTGAAGCATCGGAATCTAAAACTGGACTCACATGAGAGGTTCAAATCATAGAATGTTAGAGTGTCAGTCCTCTTTTACTTAAGTCGGCATTGTGCCTTTTGTATTAAATTCGGATGCAATTTCTGTGTTTCATCGTCAATACGAAGGTCCCAGGGATACAGTAAACGTGAAGTGAAGCATCGGAAACTGAAACTGGACTCACAGGAGAGGTTCAAATCATACAAAGTTAGAATGTCAGTCCTCTTGTACTTAAGTCGGCATTGTGCCTTTTGTATTAAATTCGGATGCAATTTCTGTGTTTCATCGTCAATAAGAAGGTGCAAGGTAAACTGTAAACCTGAAGTGAAGCATCAGAATCTCTAACTGGACTCACAGGAGAGGTTCAAATCATAGAAAGTGAGAGTGTCAGTCATCTTCTACTTAGGTCGGCATTGTGCCTTTGGAATTTAATTCCGATGCAATTTCTGTGTTTCATCGTCAATAAGAAGGTCCAAGGGACACAGTAAACCTGAAGTGAAGCATCAGAAACTAAAACTGGACTCACAGGAGAGGTTCAAATCATAGAAAGTTAGAATGTCAGTCCTCTTGTACTTAAGTCGGCATTGTGCCTTTTGTATTACATTCGCATGCAATTTCTGTGTTTCATCGTCAATAAGAAGGTGCAAGGTATACTGTAAACCTGAAGTGAAACATCGGAATCTAAAAGTGGACTCACAGGAGAGGTTCAAATCATAGAAAGTGAGAGTGTCAGTCCTCTTGTACTTAAGTCGACATTGTGCCATTTGTATTAAATTCGGATGCAATTTCTGTGTTTCATCGTCAATAAGTAGGTCCAAGGGATACAGTAAACCTGTAGTGAAGCATCGGAATCTAAAACTGGACTCACATGAGAGGTTCAAATCATAGAACGTTAGAGTGTCAGTCCTCTTTTACTTATGTCGGCATTGTGCCTTTTGTATTAGATTCGGATGCAATTTCTGTGTTTCATCGTCAATAAGAAGGTCCAAGGGATACAGTAAACCTGAAGTGAAGCATCGGAAACTAAAACTGGACTCACAGGAGAGTTCCAAATCACAAAAAGTTAGAATGTCAGTCCTCTTGTAGTTAAGTCGACATTGTGCCATTTGTATTAAATTCGGATGCAATTTCCGTGTTTCATCGTCAATAAGTAGGTCCAAGGGATACAGTAAACCTGAAGTGAAGCATCGGAATCTAAAACTGGACTCACATGAGAGGTTCAAATCATAGAATGTTAGAGTGTCAGTCCTCTTTTACTTAAGTCGGCATTGTGCCTTTTGTATTAAATTCGGATGCAATTTCTGTGTTTCATCGTCAATACGAAGGTCCCAGGGATACAGTAAACCTGAAGTGAAGCATCGGAAACTGAAACTGGACTCACAGGAGAGGTTCAAATCATACAAAGTTAGAATGTCAGTCCTCTTGTACTTAAGTCGGCATTGTGCCTTTTGTATTAAATTCGGATTCAATTTCTGTGTTTCATCGACAATAAGAAGGTGCAAGGTAAACTGTAAACATGAAGTGAAGCATCAGAATCTAAAACTGGACTCACAGGAGAGGTTCAAATCATACAAAGTGAGAGTGTCAGTCATCTTCTACTTAGGTCGGCATTGTGCCTTTGGAATTTAATTCCGATGCAATTTCTGTGTTTCATCGTCAATAAGAAGGTCCAAGGGATACAGTAAACCTGAAGTGAAGCATCGGAGTCTAAAACTGGACTCACAGGAGAGAATCAAATCGTTGAAAATTAGAGTGTCACTCCTCTGGTACTTGAGTCGGTATTGTGCCTTTTGTATTAAATTCGGATGCAATTTCTGTGTTTCATCGTCAATAAGAAGGTGCAAGGTATACTGTAAACCTGAAGTAAAGCATCGGAATCTAAAACTGGACTCTCAGGAGAGGTTCAAATCATAAAATGTTAGAGTGTCAGTCCTCTTTTACTTAAGTCGGCATTGTGCCTTTTGTATTAAATTCGGATGCAATTTCTGTGTTTCATCGTCAATAAGAAGGTCCAAGGGATACAGTAAACCTGAAGTGAAGCATCAGAAACTAAAACTGGACTCACAGGAGAGGTTCAAATCATAGAAAGTTAGAATGTCAGTCCTCTTGTACTTAAGTCGGCATTGTGCCTTTTGTATTACATTCGCATGCAATTTCTGTGTTTCATCGTCAATAAGAAGGTGCAAGGTATACTGTAAACCTGAAGTGAAACATCGGAATCTAAAAGTGGACTCACAGGAGAGGTTCAAATCATAGAAAGTGAGAGTGTCAGTCCTCTTGTACTTAAGTCGACATTGTGCCATTTGTATTAAATTCGGATGCAATTTCTGTGTTTCATCGTCAATAAGTAGGTCCAAGGGATACAGTAAACCTGAAGTGAAGCATCGGAATCTAAAACTGGACTCACATGAGAGGTTCAAATCATAGAACGTTAGAGTGTCAGTCCTCTTTTACTTAAGTCGGCATTGTGCCTTTTGTATTAGATTCGGATGCAATTTCTGTGTTTCATCGTCAATAAGAAGGTCCCAGGGATACAGTAAACCTGAAGTGAAGCATCGGAAACTAAAACTGGACTCACAGGAGAGGTTCAAATCATAGAAAGTTAGAATGTCAGTCCTCTTGTACTTAAGTCGGCATTGTGGCTTTTGTATTAAATACGGATGCAATTTCTGTGTTTCATCGTCAATAAGAATGTGCAAGGTATACTGTAAACTTGAAGTGAAGCATCGGAATCTGAAACTGGACTCACAGGAGAGGTTCACATCATAGAAATTGAGAGTGTCAGTAGACTTGTACTTAAGTCGCCAATGTGCTTTTGTATTAAATTCGGATGCAATTTCTGTGTTTCATCGTCAATAAGAATGTCCAAGGGATACAGTAAACCTGAAGTGAAGCTTCGGAATCTAAAACTGGACTCACAGGAAAGGTTCAAATCATAGAAAGTTAGAGTGTCAGTCCTTTTGTACTTAAGTCGGCATTGTGATTTTTGAATTAAATTTGGATGCAATTTCTGTGTTTCATCGTCAATAAGAAGGTCCAAGGGATTCAATAAACCTGAAGTGAAGCATCGGAATCTAAAACTGGACTCACAGGAGAGGTTCAAATCATAGAAAGTTAGAGTGTCACTCCTGTTGTACTTGAGTCGGTATTGTGCTTTTGTATTAAATTGGGGAGCAATTTCCTTGTTTCATCGTCAATAACAATGTCCAAGGGATACAGTAAACCTGAAGTGAAGCATCGGAATCTAAAATTGGATTCACATGAGAGGTTCAAATCATAGAAAGTTAGAATGTCAGTCCTCTTGTACTTAAGTCGGCATTGTGCCTTTTGTATTAAATTCGGATGCAGTTTCTGTGTCTCATCGTCAATAAGAAGGAGCAAGGTATACAGTAAACCTGAAGTGAAGCATCGGAATCTAAAACTGGTCTCACAGGAGAGGTTCAACTCATAGAAAGTTAGAGTGTCAGTCCTCTTGTACTTAAGTCGCCATTGTACCTTTTGTATTAAATTCGGATGCAAACTCTGTGTTTCATCGTCAATAAGCAGGTCCAAGGGATACAGTAAACCTGAATTGAAGCATCGGAATCTAAAACTGGACTCACAGGAGAGGTTCACATCATAGAAAGTGAGAGTGTCAGTCCTCTTGTACTTAAGTCGGCATTGTGTCTTTTGAATTTATTTCCGATGCAATTTCTGTGTTTCATCGTCAATAAGAAGGTGCAAGGTGTACAGTAAACCTGATGTGACACATCGGAATCTAAAACTGGACTCACAGGAGAGGTTCAAATCATAGAAAATGAGAGTGTCAGTCCACTTCTACTTAGGTCGGCATTGTGCCTTTTGAATTTATTTCCGATGCATTTTCTGCGTTTCATCGTCAAAAAGAAGGTGCAAAGGATACAGTAAACCTTAAGTGAAGCATCGGAATCTAAGACTGGACTCACATGAGAGGTTCAAATCACAGAAAGTTACAATGTCAGTCCTCTTGTACTTAAGTCGGCAGTGTGATTTTTGTATTATATTCGGATGCAATTTCTGTGTTTCATCGTCAATAAGATGGTGCAAGGTATACTGTAAACCTGAAGTGAAGCATCGGAATCTAAAACTGGACTCACAGGAGAGGTTCAAATCATAGAAACTAAGAGTGTCAGTCCTCTTGTACTTAAGTCGTCATTGTGCCATTTGTATTAAATTCGGATGCAATTTCTGTGTTTCATCGTCAATAAGATGGTCCAAGGTATACAGTAATCCTGAAGTGAAGCATCGGAATCTAAAACTGGACTCACATGAGAGGTTCAAATCATAGAAGGTTAGAGTGTCAGTCCTCTTTTACTTAAGTCGGCATTGTGCCTTTTGTATTAAATTCGGATGCAATTTCTGTGTTTCATCGTCAATAAGAAGGTCCCAGGGATACAGTAAACCTGAAGCGAAGCATCGGAAACTAAAACTGGACTCACAGGAGAGGTTCAAATCATAGAAATTTAGAATGTCAGTCCTCTTGTACTTAAGTCGGCATTGTGCCTTTTGTATTAAATTCGGATGCAATTTCTGTGTTTCATCGACAATAAGAAGGTGCAAGGTATACTGTAAACCTGAAGTGAAGCATCAGAATGTAAAACTGGACTCACAGGAGAGGTTCAAATCATAGAAAGTGAGAGTGTCAGTCCCCTTCTACTTAGGTTGGCATTGTGCCTTTTGAATATAATTCCGATGCAATTTCTGTGTTTCATCGTCAATAAGAAGGTCCAAGGGATACAGTAAACCAGAAGTGAAGCATCGGAGTCTAAAACTCGACTCACAGGAGAGATTCAAATCATTGAAAATTAGAGTGTCACTCCTCTGGTACTAGAGTCGGTATTGTGCCTTTTGTATTAAATTCGGATGCAATTTCTGTGTTTCATCGTCAATAAGATGGTCCAAGGGATACAGTAAACCTTAAGTGAAGCATCGGAATCTAAAACTGGACTCGCAGGAGAGGTTCAAATCATAGAATGTTAGAGTGTCAGTCCTCTTTTACTTAAGTCGGCATTGTGCCTTTTGTATTAAATTCCGATGCAATTTCTGTGTTTCATCGTCAATAAGAAGGTCCAAGGGATACAGTAAACCTGAAGTGAAGCATCGGAAACTAAAACTGGACTCACAGGAGAGGTTCAAATCATAGAAAGTTAGAATGTCACTCCTCTTGTACTTATGTCGGCATTGTGCCTTTTGTATTACATTCGCATGCAATTTCTGTGTTTCATCGTCAATAAGAAGGTGCAAGGTATACTGTAAACCTGAAGTGAAACATCGGAATCTAAAAGTGGACTCACAGGAGAGGTTCAAATCATAGAAAGTGAGAGTGTCAGTCCTCTTGTACTTAAGTCGACATTGTGCCATTTGTATTAAATTCGGATGCAATTTCTGTGTTTCATCGTCAATAAGTAGGTCCAAGGGATACAGTAAACCTGAAGTGAAGCATCGGAATCTAAAACTGGACTCACATGAGAGGTTCAAATCATAGAACGTTAGAGTGTCAGTCCTCTTTTACTTAAGTCGGCATTGTGCCTTTTGTATTAGATTCGGATGCAATTTCTGTGTTTCATCGTCAATAAGAAGGTCCCAGAGATACAGTAAACCTGAAGTGAAGCATCGGACACTAAAACTGGACTCACAGGAGAGGTTCAAATCATAGAAAGTTAGAATGTCAGTCCTCTTGTACTTAAGTCGGCATTGTGCCTTTTGTATTAAATACGGATGCAATTTCTGTCTTGCATCGTCAATAACAATGTGCAAGGTATACTGTAAACTTGAAGTGAAGCATCGGAATCTGAAACTGGACTCACAGGAGAGGTTCACATCATAGAAATTGAGAGTGTCAGTAGACTTGTACTTAAGTCGCCAATGTGCCTTTTGTATTAAATTCGGATGCAATTTCTGTGTTTCATCGTCAATAAGAATGTCCAAGGGATACAGTAAACCTGAAGTGAAGCTTCGGAATCTAAAACTGGACTCACAGGAAAGGTTCAAATCATAGAAAGTTAGAGTGTCAGTCCTTTTGTACTTAAGTCGGCATTGTGATTTTTGAATTAAATTTGGATGCAATTTCTGTGTTTCATCGTCAATAAGAGGGTCCAAGGGATACAATAAACCTGAAGTGAAGCATCGGAATCTAAAACTGGACTCACAGGAGAGGTTCAAATCATAGAAAGTTAGAGTGTCACTCCTGTTGTACTTGAGTCGGTATTGTGCTTTTGTATTAAATTGGGGAGCAATTTCCTTGTTTCATCGTCAATAACAATGTCCAAGGGATACAGTAAACCTGAAGTGAAGCATCGGAATCTAAAATTGGATTCACATGAGAGGTTCAAATCATAGGAAGTTAGTATGTCAGTCCTCTTGTACTTAAGTCGGCATTGTGCCTTTTGTATTCAATTCGGATGCAATTTCTGTGTCTCATCGTCAATAAGAAGGAGCAAGGTATACAGTAAACCTGAAGTGAAGCATCGGAATCTAAAACTGGTCTCACAGGAGAGGTTCAACTCATAGAAAGTTAGAGTGTCAGTCCTCTTGTACTTAAGTCGCCATTGTACCTTTTGTATTAAATTCGGATGCAAACTCTGTGTTTCATCGTCAATAAGCAGGTCCAAGGGATACAGTAAACCTGAATTGAAGCATCGGAATCTAAAACTGGACTCACAGGAGAGGTTCACATCATAGAAAGTGAGAGTGTCAGTCCTCTTGTACTTAAGTCGGCATTGTGTCTTTTGAATTTATTTCCGATGCAATTTCTGTGTTTCATCGTGAATAAGAAGGTGCAAGGTATACAGTAAACCTGATGTGACACATCGGAATCTAAAACTGGACTCACAGGAGAGGTTCAAATCATAGAAAATGAGAGTGTCAGTCCACTTCTACTTAGGTCGGCATTGTGCCTTTTGAATTTAATTCCGATGCATTTTCTGCGTTTCATCGTCAAAAAGAAGGTGCAAAGGATACAGTAAACCTTAAGTGAAGCATCGGAATCTAAGACTGGACTCACATGAGAGGTTCAAATCACAGAAAGTTACAATGTCAGTCCTCTTGTACTTAAGTCGGCAGTGTGATTTTTGTATTAAATTCGGATGCAATTTCTGTGTTTCATCGTCAATAAGATGGTGCAAGGTATACTGTAAACCTGAAGTGAAGCATCGGAATCTAAAACTGGACTCACAGGAGAGGTTCAAATCATAGAAACTAAGAGTGTCAGTCCTCTTGTACTTAAGTCGTCATTGTGCCATTTGTATTAAATTCGGATGCAATTTCTGTGTTTCATCGTCAATAAGATGGTCCAAGGTATACAGTAAACCTGAAGCGAAGCATCGGAAACTAAAACTGGACTCACAGGAGAGGTTCAAATCATAGAAATTTAGAATGTCAGTCCTCTTGTACTTAAGTCGGCATTGTGCCTTTTGTATTAAATTCCGATGCAATTTCTGTGTTTCATCGTCAATAAGAAGGTCCAAGGGATACAGTAAACCTGAAGTGAAGCATCGGAAGCTAAAACTGGACTCACAGGAGAGGTTCAAATCATAGAAAGTTAGAATGTCACTCCTCTTGTACTTATGTCGGCATTGTGCCTTTTGTATTACATTCGCATGCAATTTCTGTGTTTCATCGTCAATAAGAAGGTGCAAGGTATACTGTAAACCTGAAGTGAAACATCGGAATCTAAAAGTGGACTCACAGGAGAGGTTCAAATCATAGAAAGTGAGAGTGTCAGTCCTCTTGTACTTAAGTCGACATTGTGCCATTTGTATTAAATTCGGATGCAATTTCTGTGTTTCATCGTCAATAAGTAGGTCCAAGGGATACAGTAAACCAGAAGTGAAGCATCGGAGTCTAAAACTCGACTCACAGGAGAGATTCAAATCATTGAAAATTAGAGTGTCACTCCTCTGGTACCAGAGTCGGTATTGTGCCTTTTGTATTAAATTCGGATGCAATTTCTGTGTTTCATCGTCAATAAGAAGGTCCAAGGGATACAGTAAACCTTAAGTGAAGCATCGGAATCTAAAACTGGACTCGCAGGAGAGGTTCAAATCATAGAATGTTAGAGTGTCAGTCCTCTTTTACTTAAGTCGGCATTGTGCCTTTTGTATTAAATTCGGATGCAATTTCTGTGTTTCATCGTCAATAAGAAGGTGCAAGGTATACTGTAAACCTGAAGTGAAGCATCAGAATGTAAAACTGGACTCACAGGAGAGGTTCAAATCATAGAAAGTGAGAGTGTCAGTCCTCTTCTACTTAGGTCGGCATTGTGCCTTTTGAATTTAATTCCGATGCAATTTCTGTGTTTCATCGTCAATAAGAAGGTCCAAGGGATACAGTAAACCAGAAGTGAAGCATCGGAGTCTAAAACTCGACTCACAGGAGAGATTCAAATCATTGAAAATTAGAGTGTCACTCCTCTGGTACCAGAGTCGGTATTGTGCCTTTTGTATTAAATTCGGATGCAATTTCTGTGTTTCATCGTCAATAAGAAGGTCCAAGGGATACAGTAAACCTTAAGTGAAGCATCGGAATCTAAAACTGGACTCGCAGGAGAGGTTCAAATCATAGAATGTTAGAGTGTCAGTCCTCTTTTACTTAAGTCGGCATTGTGCCTTTTGTATTAAATTCCGATGCAATTTCTGTGTTTCATCGTCAATAAGAAGGTCCAAGGGATACTGTAAACCTGAAGTGAAGCATCGGAATCTAAAACTGGACTCACAGGAGAGGTTCAAATCATAGAAAGTGAGAGTGTCAGTCCTCTTGTACTTAAGTCGACATTGTGCCGTTTGTATTAAATTCGGATGCAATTTCTGTGTTTCATCGTCAATAAGAAGGTCCAAGGGATACAGTCAACCTGAAGTGAAGCATCGGAATCTAAAACTGGACTCACATGAGAGGTTCAAATCATAGAAAGTTAGAGTGTTAGTCCTCTTTTATTTAAGTCGGCATTGTGGCTTTTGCATTAAATTCCGATGCAATTTCTATGTTTCATCGTCAATAAGAAGGTGCAAGGTATACAGTAAACCTGTAGTGAAGCATCGGAATTTAAAACCGGACTCACAGGAGAGGTTCAAATCATAGAAAGAGAGAGTGTCAGTCCTCTAGTCCTTAAGTTGGCATTGTGCCATTTGTATTAAATTCGGATGCAATTCCTGTGTTTCATAGTCAATAAGATGGTCCAAGGAATACAGTAAACCTGAAGTGAAACATCGGAATCTAAAACTGGACTCATAGGAGAGGTTCAAATCACAGAAAGTGAGAGTGTCAGTCCTCATGTACTTAAGTCGGTATTGTGCATTTTGAATTTAATTCCGATGCAATTTCTTTGTTTCATCGACAAAAAGATGGTGCAAGGTATGCAGTAAACCTGAAGTGAAGCATTGGAATCTGAAACTGGACTCACAGGAGAGGTTCACATCATAGAAATTGAGAGTGTCAGTAGTCTTGTACTTAAGTCGCCATTGTGCCTTTTGTATTAAATTCGGATGCAATTTCTGCGTTTCATCGTCAATAAGATGGTCCAAGGGATACAGTAAACCTGAAGTGAAGCTTCGGAATCTAAAACTGGACTCACAGGAGAGGTTCATATCATAGAAAGTTATAGTGTCAGTCCTTTTGTACTTAAGTCGGCATTGTGATTTTTTAATTTAATTCGGATGCAATTTCTGTGTTTCATCGTCAATAAGAAGGTCCAAGGGATACAGTAAATTTGAAGTGAAGCATCGGAGTCTAAAACTCGACTCACAGGAGAGATTCAAATCATTGAAAATTAGAGTGTCACTCCTCTGGTACCAGAGTCGGTATTGTGCCTTTTGTATTAAATTTGGATGCAATTTCTGTGTTTCACCGTCAATAAGAAGGTCCAAGGGATACAGTAAACCTGAAGTGAAGCATCGGAAACTAAAACTGGACTCACAGGAGAGGTTCAAATCATAGAAAGTTAGAATGTCAGTCCTCTTGTACTTAAGTCGGCAATGTGCCTTTTGTATTAAATTCGGATGCAATTTTTGTGTTTCATCGTCAATAAGAAGGTGCAGGGTATACTGTAAACCTGAAGTGAAGCATCGGAATCTAAAACTGGACTCACAGGAGAGGTTCAAATCATAAAATGTTAGAGTGTCAGTCCTCTTTTACTTAAGTCGGCATTGTGCCTTTTGTATTACATTCGCATGCAATTTCTGTGTTTCATCGTCAATAAGAAGGTGGAAGGTGTACTGTAAACCTGAAGTGAAACATCGGAATCTAAAACTGGACTCACAGGAAAGATTTAAATCATAGAAAGTGAGAGTGTTAGTCCTCTTGTACTTAAGTCGACATTGTGCCATTTGTATTAAATTCGGATGCAATTTCTGTGTTTCATCGTCAATAAGTAGGTCCAAGGGATACAGTTAACCTGAAGAGAAGCATCGGAATCTAAAACTGGACTCACATGAGAGGTTCAAATCATAGAATGTTAGAGTGTCAGTCCTCTTTTACTTAAGTCGGCATTGTGCCTTTTGTATTAAATTCGGATGCAATTTCTGTGTTTCATCGTCAATAAGAAGGTCCCAGGGATACAGTAAACCTGAAGTGAAGCATCGGAAACTAAAACTGGACTCACAGGAGAGGTTCAAATCATAGAAAGTTAGAATGTCAGTCCTCTTGTACTTAAGTCGGCATTGTGCCTTTTGTATTAAATACGGATGCAATATCTGTGTTTCATCGTCAATAAGAATGTGCAAGGTATACTGTAAACCTGAAGTGAAGCATCCGAATCTGAAACTGGACTCACAGGAGAGGTTCAAATCATAGAAATTGAGAGTGTCAGTAGACTTGTACTTATATCGCCAATGTGCCTTTTGTATTAAATTCGGATGCAATTTCTGTGTTTCATCGTCAATAAGAATGTCCAAGAGATACAGTAAACCTGAAGTGAAGCTTCGGAATCTAAAACTGGACTCACAGGAAAGGTTCAAATCATAGAAAGTTAGAGTGTCAGTCCTTTTGTACTTAAGTCGGCATTGTGATTTTTGAATTTAATTCGGATGCAATTTCTGTGTTTCATCGTCAATAAGAATATCCAAGGGATACAATAAACCTGAAGTGAAGCATCGGAATCTAAAACTGGACTCACCGGAGAGGTTCAAATCATAGAAAGTTAGAGTGTCACTCCTGTTGTACTTGAGTCGGTATTGTGCTTTTGTATTAAATTGGGCAGCAATTTCCTTGTTTCATCGTCAATAACAATGTCCAAGGGATACAGTAAACCTGAAGTTAAGCATCGGAATCTAAAATTGGATTCACATGAGAGGTTCATATCATAGAAAGTTAGAATGTCAGTCCTCTTGTACTTAAGTCGGCATTGTGCCTTTTGTATTAAATTCGGATGCAATTTCTGTGTCTCATCGTCAATAAGAAGGTGCAAGGTATACAGTAAACCTGAAGTGAAGCATCGGATTCTAAAAATGGTCTCACAGGAGAGGTTCAACTCATAGAAAGTTAGAGTGTCAGTCCTCTTGTACTTAAGTCGCCATTGTACCTTTTGTATTAAATTCGGATGCAAACTCTGTGTTTCATCGTCAATAAGCAGGTCCAAGGGATACTGTAAACCTG
The DNA here is from genome assembly GCF_021461395.2 of Schistocerca americana. Classification (NCBI taxonomy): domain Eukaryota; kingdom Metazoa; phylum Arthropoda; class Insecta; order Orthoptera; family Acrididae; genus Schistocerca; species Schistocerca americana. The sequence goes on from NC_060128.1 coordinate 34,760,243, forward strand.
AATTGAAGCATCGGAATCTAAAACTGGACTCACAGGAGAGGTTCACATCATAGAAAGTGAGAGTGTCAGTCCTCTTGTACTTAAGTCGGCATTGTGTCTTTTGAATTTATTTCCGATGCAATTTCTGTGTTTCATCGTCAATAAGAAGGTGCAAGGTATACAGTAAACCTGATGTGAAACATCGGAATCTAAAACTGGACTCACAGGAGAGGTTCAAATCATAGAAAATGAGAGTGTCAGTCCACTTCTACTTAGGTCGGCATTGTACCTTTTGAATTTAATTCCCATGCATTTTCTGCGTTTCATCGTCAAAAAGAAGGTGCAAAGGATACAGTAAACCTTAAGTGAAGCATCGGAATCTAAGACTGGACTCGCAGGAGAAGCTCAAATCATAGAATGTTAGAGTGTCAGTCCTCTTTTACTTGAGTCGGCATTGTGCCTTTTGTATTAAATTCGGATGCAATTTCTGTGTTTCATCGTCAATAAGAAGGTCCAAGGGATACAGTAAACCTGAAGTGAAGCATCGGAAACTAAAACTGGACTCACAGGAGAGGTTCAAATCACAGAAAGTTAGAATGTCAGTCCTCTTGTACTTAAGTCGGCAGTGTGATTTTTGTATTAAATTCGGATGCAATTTCTGTGTTTCATCGTCAATAAGATGGTGCAAGGTATACTGTAAACCTGAAGTGAAGCATCGGAATCTAAAACTGGACTCACAGGAGTGGTTCAAATCATAGAAACTAAGAGTGTCAGTCCTCTTGTACTTAAGTCGTCATTGTGCCATTTGTATTAAATTCGGATGCAATTTCTGTGTTTCATCGTCAATAAGATGGTCCAAGGGATAGAGTAAACCTGAAGTGAAGCATCGGAATCTAAAACTGGACTCACATGAGAGGTTCAAATCATAGAAGTTTAGAGTGTCAGTCCTCTTTTACTTAAGTCGGCATTGTGCCTTTTGTATTAAATTCGGATGCAATTTCTGTGTTTCATCGTCAATAAGAAGGTCCCAGGGATACAGTAAACCTGAAGTGAAGCATCGGAAACTAAAACTGGACTCACAGGAGAGGTTCAAATCATAGAAATTTAGAATGTCAGTCCTCTTGTACTGCAGTCGGCATTGTGCCTTTTGTATTAAGTTCGGATGCCATTTCTGTGTTTCATCGTCAATAAGAAGGTGCAAGGTATACTGTAAACCTGAAGTGAAGCATCAGAATGTAAAACTGGACTCACAGGAGAGGTTCAAATCATAGAAAGTGAGAGTGTCAGTCCTCTTCTACTTAGGTCGGCATTGTGCCTTTTGAATTTAATTCCGATGCAATTTCTGTGTTTCATCGTCAATAAGAAGGTCCAAGGGATACAGTAAACCTGAAGTGAAGCATCGGAGTCTAAAACTCGACTCACAGGAGAGATTCAAATCATTGAAAATTAGAGTGTCACTCCTCTGGTACTAGAGTCGGTATTGTGCCTTTTGTATTAAATTCGGATGCAATTTCTGTGTTCCATCGTCAATAAGAAGGTCCAAGGGATACAGTAAACCTTAAGTGAAGCATCGGAATCTAAAACTGGACTCGCAGGAGAGGTTCAAATCATAGAATGTTAGAGTGTCAGTCCTCTTTTACTTAAGTCGGCATTGTGCCTTTTGTATTAAATTCGGATGCAATTTCTGTGTTTCATCGTCAATAAGAAGGTGCAATTTGTACTGTAAACCTGAAGTGAAGCATCGGAATCTAAAACTGGACTCACAGGAGAGGTTCAAATCATAGAAAGTGAGAGTGTCAGTCCTCTTGTTTTAAGTCGACATTGTGCCATTTGTATTAAATTCGGATGCAATTTCTGTGTTTCATCGTCAATAAGAAGGTCCAAGGGATACAGTAAACCTGAAGTGAAGCATCGGAATCTAAAACTGGACTCACATGAGAGGTTCAAATCATAGAAAGTTAGAGTGTTAGTCCTCTTTTATTTAAGTCGGCATTGTGGCTTTTGCATTAAATTCCGATGCAATTTCTATGTTTCGTCGTCAATATGAAGGTGCAAGGTATACAGTAAACCTGAAGTGAAGCATCGGAATTTAAAACCGGACTCACAGGAGAGGTTCAAATCATAGAAAGAGAGAGTGTCAGTCCTCTAGTCCTTAATTTAGCATTGTGCCATTTGTATTAAATTCGGATGCAATTCCTGTGTTTCATAGTCAATAAGATGGTCCAAGGAATACAGTAAACCTGAAGTGAAACATCGGAATCTAAAACTGGACTCACAGGAGAGGTTCAAATCATAGAAAGTAAGAGTGTATGTCCTCTTGTACTTAAGTCGGCATTGTATCTTTTGTATTAAATTTGGATGCAAACTCTGTGTTTCATCGTCAAAAAATAGGTCCAAGGGATACAGTAAACCTGAAGTGAAGCATCGGGATCTAAAACTGGACTCATAGGAGGGGTTCAAATCACAGAAAGTGAGAGTGTCAGTCCTCATGTACTTAAGTCGGTATTGTGCATTTTGAATTTAATTCCGATGCAATTTCTTTGTTTCATCGTCAATAAGATGGTGCAAGGTATGCAGTAAACCTGAAGTGAAGCATCGGAATCTGAAACTGGACTCACAGGAGAGGTTCACATCATAGAAATTGAGAGTGTCAGTAGTCTTGTACTTAAGTCGCCATTGTGCCTTTTGTATTAAATTCGGATGCAATTTCTGTGTTTCATCGTCAATAAGATGGTCCAAGGGATACAGTAAACCTGAAGTGAAGCTTCGGAATCTAAAACTGGACTCACAGGAGAGGTTCAAATCATAGAAAGTTATAGTGTCAGTCCTTTTGTACTTAAGTCGGCATTGTGATTTTTGAATTCAATTCGGATGCAATTTCTGTGTTTCATCGTCAATAAGAAGGTCCAAGGGATACAATAAACCTGAAGTAAAGCATCGGAATCTAAAACTGGACTCACAGGAGGCTTTCAAATCATAGAAAGTTAGAGTGTCACTCCTGTTGTACTTGAGTCGGTATCGTGCTTTTGTATTAAATTGAGGAGCAATTTCTGTGTTTCATCGTCAATTAGAATGTCCAAGGGATACAGTAACCTGAAGTTAAGCATCGGAATCTAGAATTGGATTCACATGAGAGGTTCAAATCATAGAAAGTTAGAATGTCAGTCCTCTTGTACTTAAGTCGGCATTGTGCCTTTTGTATTAAATTCGGATGCAATTTCTGTGTCTCATCGTCAATAAGAAGGAGCAAGGTATACAGTAAAACTGAAGTGAAGTATCGGAAACTAAAACTGGACTCACAGGAGAGGTTCAAATCATAGAAAGTTAGAATGTCAGTCCTCTTGTACTTAAGTCGGCATTGTGCATTTGTATTAAATTCTGATGCAATTTCTGTGTTTCATCGTCAATAAGACGGTGCAAGGTATACTGTAAACCTGAAGTGAAGCATCAGAATCTAAAACTGGACACACAGGAGAGGTTCAAATCATAGAAAGTTAGAGTGTCACTCCTCTGGTACTTGAGTCGGTATTGTGCCTTTTGTATTAAATTCGGATGCAATTTCTGTGTTTCATCGTCAATAAGAAGGTCCAAGGGATACAATAAACCTTAAGTGAAGCATCGGAAACTAAAACTGGACTCACAGGAGAGGTTCAAATCACAGAAAGTTAGAATGTCAGTCCTCTTGTACTTAAGTCGGCATTGTGCCTTTTGTATTAAATTCGGATGCAATTTCTGTGTTTCATAGTCAATAAGAAGGTGCAAGGTATACTGTAAATCTGAAGTGAAGCATCGGAATCTAAAACTGGACTCACAGGAGAGGTTCAAATCATAGAAAGTGAGAGTGTCAGTCCTCTTGTACTTAAGTCGACATTGTGCCATTTGTATTAAATTCGGATGCAATTTCTGTGTTTCATCGTCAATAAGAAGGTCCAAGGGATACAGTAAACCTGAAGTGAAGCAAACGGAATCTAAAACTGGACTCACATGAGAGGTTCAAATCATAGAAAGTTAGAGTATTAGTCCTCTTTTATTTAAGTCGGCATTGTGGCTTTTGCATTAAATTCCGATGCAATTTTTTAGTTTCATCGTCAATAAGAACGTGCAAGGTATACAGTAAACCTGAAGTGAAGCATCAGGATTTAAAACCGGACTCACAGGAGGGGTTCAAATCATAGAAAGAGAGAGTGTCAGTCCTCTTGTACTTAAGTTGGCATTGTGCCATTCGTATTAAATTCGGATGCAATTCCTGTGTTTCATAGTCAATAAGATGGTCCAAGGAATACAGTAAACCTCAAGTGAAACATCGGAATCTAAAACTGGACTCAAAGAAGAGGTTCAAATCATAGAAAGTAAGAGCGTATGTCCTCTTGTACTTAAGTCGGCATTGTACCTTTTGTATAAAATTTGGATGTAATTTCTGTGTTTCATCGTCAATAAGAAGGTGCAAGGTATGCAGTGAACCTGAAGTGAAGCATCGGAATCTGAAACTGGACTCACAGGAGAGGTTCACATTATAGAAATTGAGAGTGTCAGTAGTCTTGTACTTAGTTCGCCCTTGTGCTTTTTGTATTAAATTCGGATACAATTTCTGTGTCTCATCGTCAATAAGAAGGTCCAAGGGATACAGTAAACCTGAAGTGAAGCATCGGAATCTAAAACTGGTCTCACAGGAGAGGTTCAAATCATAGAATTTTAGAGTGTCAGTCCTCTTTTACTTAAGTCGGCATAGTGCCTTTTGTATTAAATTCGGATGCAATTTCTGTATTTCATCGTCAATAAGAAGGTCCAAGGGATACAGTAAACCTGAAGTGAAGCATCGGAATCTAAAACTGGACTCACAGGAGAGGTTCAAATCATAGAAAGTTAGAATGTCAGTCCTCTTGTACTTAAGTCGGCATTGTGCCTTTTGTATTAAATTCGGATGTAATTTCTGTGTTTCATCGTCAATAAGAAGGTGCAAGGTATACTGTAAACCTGAAGGGAAGCATCGGAATCTAAAACTGGACTCACAGGAGAGGTTCAAATCATAGAAAGTGAGAGTGTCAGTCCTCTTGTACTTAAGTCGACATTGTGCCATTTGTATTACATTCGGATGCAATTTCTGTGTTTCATCGTCAATAAGAAGGTCCAAGGGATACAGTAAACCTGCAGTGAAGCATCGGAATCTAGAACTGGACTCACAGGAGAGGTTCAAATCATAGAAAGTTAGAGTGTTATTCCTCCTTTATTTAAGTCGGCATTGTGGATTTTGCATTAAATTCCGATGCAATTTCTATATTTCATCGTCAATAAGAAGGTGCAAGGTATACAGTAAACCTGAAGTGAAGCATCGGAATTTAAAACCAGACTCACAGGAGAGGTTCAAATCATAGAAAGTGAGAGTGTCAGTCCTCTTGTACTTAAGTTGGCATTGTGCCATTTGTATTAAATTCGGATGCAATTCCTGTGTTTCATAGTCAATAAGACGGTCCAAGGAGTACAGTAAACCTGAAGTGAAACATCGGAATCTAAAACTGGACTCACAGGAGAGGTTCAAATCATAGAAAGTTAGAGTGTCATTCCTCTTGTACATAACTCTGCATTGTGATTTTTGAATTTAATTCCGATGCAATTTCTGTGTTTCATCGTCAATAAGAACGACCTAAGGGATACAGTAAACCTGGAATGAAGCATTGGAATCTAAGACTGGACTCACAGGAGAGGTTCAAATCATAGAAAGTGAGAGTGTCAGTCCTCTTCTACTTAGGTCTGCATTGTGCCTTTTGAATTTAATTCCTATGCATTTTCTGTGTTTCATCGTCAATAAGAAGGTGCAAAGGATACAGTAAACCTGAAGTGAAGCATCGGAATCAAAAATCGGACTCGCAAGAGAGATTCAAATCTTAGAAAGTTAGAGTGTCACTCCTCTTGTACTTAAGTCGGTATTGTGCCTTTTGTATTAAATTCCGATGCAATTTCTATGTTTCATCGTCAATAAGAAGGTCCAAGGGATACAGTAAACATTAAGTGAAGCATCGGAATCTAAAACTGGACTCACAGAAGAGGTTCAAATGACAGAAAGTTAGAGTGTCAGTCCTCTTTTACTTAAGTCGGCATTGTGCCTTTTGTATTAAATTCGGTGCAATGTCTGTGTTTCAACGTCAATAAGAAGGTGCATGGTATACAGTAAACCAGAAGTGCAGCATCGGAACATAAAACTGGACTCACAGGAGAGTTTCAAATCATAGAAAGTGAGAGTGTCAGTCCTCTTGTACTTAAGTCGACATTGTGCCATTTGTATTGAATTCGGATGCAATTTATGTGTTTCATCGTGAATAATAAGGTCCAAGGGATACAGTAAAGCTGAAGTGAAGCATCGTAATCTAAAACTGGAGTCACAGGAGAGGTTCAAATGATAGAAAGTTAGGGTGTCAGTCCTCTCTTACTTAAGTCGGCATTGTGCCTTTTGTATTAAATTCCGATGCAATTTCTATGTTTCATCGTCCATAAGAAAGTGCAAGGTATACAGTAAACCTGAATTGAAGCATCGGAATTTAAAACCGGTCTCACAGGAGAGGTTCAAATCATAGAAAGTGAGAGTGTCAGTCCTCTTGAACTTAAGTCGCCATTGTGCCATTTATATTAAATACGGATGCGATATCTGTGTTTTATCGTCAATAAGAAGGTCCAAGAGATACAGTAAACCTGAAGTGAAGCATCGGAATCTAAATCTGACCTCACAGGAGAGGTTCGAATCATAGAAAGTGAGAGTGTCAGCCCTCTTGTACTTAAGTCGGCATTGTGCCTTTTGAATTTAATTCCAATGCTATTTCTGTGTTTCATTGTCAATAAGAAGGTCCAAGGGATACAGTAAACCTGAAGTGAAGCATCGGAATCTAAAAGTGGACTCATAGGAGAGGTTCTAATCATAGAAAGTTAGAATGTCATTCCTCTTGTACTTAAGTCGGCATTGTGCCTTTTGTATTACATTCGGATGCAATTTCTGTGTTTCATCGTCAATAAGAAGGTGCAAGGTATACAGTAAACATGAAGTGAAGCATCGGAATCTAAAACTGGACTCACCGGAGAGGTTCAAATCATAGAAAGTGAGGGTGTCAGTCCTCTTGTACTTAAGTCGCCATTGTGCCTTTTGTATTAAATTCGGATGCAATTTCTGTGTTTCATCGTCAATAAGAAGGTCCAAGTGATACAGTAAACCTGAAGTGAAGCATCGGAATCCAAAACTGGACTCACAGGAGATGTTCAAATCATAGAAAGTTAGAGTGTCAGTCCTCTTGTATTTAAGTCGGCATTGTGCCTTTTGTATTAAATTCGGATGCAAACTCTGTGTTTCATCGTCAATAAGAAGGTGCAAGGTATACAGTAAACCTGAAGTGAAGCATCGGAATCTAAAACTGGCCCCACAGGAGAGGTTCAAATCATAGAAAGTGAAAGTGTCAGTCCTCTTGTACTTAAGTCGACATTGTGCCATTTGTATTAAATTCGGATGCAATTTCTGTGTTTCATCAACAATAAGAAGGTCCAAGGGATACAGTAAACCTGAAGTGAAGCATCGGAATCTTAAACTGGCCTCACAGTAGAGGTTCAAATCATAGAAAGTTAGAGTGTCAGTCCACTTTTACTTAAGTCGGCATTGTGCCTTTTGAATTTAATTCCGATGCTATTTCTGTGTTTCATTGTCAATAAGAAGGTCCAAGGGATACAGTAAACCTGAAGTGAAGCATCGGAATCTAAAACTGGACTCACTGGAGAGGTTCAAATCATAGAAAGTGAGAGTGTCAGTTCTCTTCTACATAGATCGGCATTGTGCCTTTTGAATTTAATTCCGATGAAATTTCTGTGTTTCATCGTCAATAAGAAGGTCCAAAGGATACAGTAAAACTGAAGTGAAGCATCGGAATCTAAAACTGGACTCACAGGAGAGATTCAAATCATAGAAAATTAGAGTGTCTCTCCTCTTGTACCTAATTCGGTATTGTGCCTTTTGTATTAAATTCGGATGCAATTTCTGTGTTTCATCGTCAATAAGAAAGTCCAAGGGATACAGTAAACTTTAAGTAAATCATCGGAATCTAAAACTGGACTCACAGGAGAGGTTCAAATCATAGAAAGTTAGAGTGTCAGTCCTTTTGTACTAAAGTCGGCATTGTGCCTTTTGTATTAATTTCGGATGCAAACTCTGCGTTTCATCGTCAATAAGAAGGTGCAAGGAATACAGTAAACCTGAAGTGAAGCATCGGAATCTAAAACTGGACTCACAGAAGGAGTTCAAATCATAGAAAGTTAGAGTGTCAGTCATCTTGTACTTCAGGCGACATTGTGATTTTTGAATTTAATTCTGATGCAATTTCTGTGTTTCATCGTCAATAAGAAGGTCCAAGGTATACAGTAAACCTGGAGTGAAGCATCGTAAACTAAGACTGGACTCACAGGAGAGGTTCAAATCATAGAAAGTGAGAGTGTCAGTCCTCTTTTACTTAATTCGGCATTGTGCGTTTTGAATTTAATTCCGATGCAATTTCTGTGTTTTATCGTCAATAAGAAGGTCCAAGGGATACAGTAAACCTGAAGTGAAGCATCGGAATCTAAAACTGGACTCACAGGAGAGGTTCAAATCATAGAAAGTGAGAGTGTCAGTCCTCTTGTACTTAAGTCGGCATTGTGCCATTTGTATTAAATTCGGGTGCAATTTCTGGGTTTCATCGTCAATAAGAAGGTCCAAGGGGTACAGTAACCTGAAGTGAAGCATCGGAATCACAAACTTGACTCACAGGAAAGGTTAGAATCATAGAAAGTGAGAGTGTCAGTCCTCATGTACTTAAGTCGGCATTGTGGCATTTGTATTAAATTCGGATGCAATTTCTTTGTTACATCGTCAATAGCAACGTCCAAGGTATACAGTAAACCTGAAGTGAAGCATCGGAATCCAAAACTGGACTCACAGGAGAGGTTCAAATCATAGAATGTTAGAGTGTCACTCTTCTTGTACTTGATTCGGTATTGTGCCTTTTGTATTAAATTCGGGTGCAATTTCTGTGTGTCATCGTCAATAAGAAGGTCCAAGGGGTACAGTAAACCTGAAGTGAAGCATCGGACTCTAAAACTGGACTCACAGGAGAGGTTCAAATCATAGAAAGTTAGAATGTCAGTCCTCTTGTACTTAAGTCGGCATTGTGCCTTTTGTATTGAATTCGGATGCAATTTCTGTGTTTCATCGTCAATAAGAAGGTGCAAGGTATACAGTAAACCTGAAGAGAAGCATCGGAATCTAAAACTGGACTCACTGGAGAGGTTCAAATCATAGAAAGTGAGAGTGTCAGTCTTCTTTTAATTAAGTCGGCATTGTGCCTTTTGAATTTAATTCCGATGCTATTTCTGTGTTTCATTGTCAATAAGAAGGTCCAAGGGATACAGTAAACCTGAAGTGAAGCATCGAAATCTAAAACTGGACTCACAGGAGAGGTTCAAATCATAGAAAGTGAGAGTGTCAGTTCTCTTCTACTTAGGTCGGCATTGTGCCTTTTGAATTTAATTCCGATGCAATTTCTGTGTTTCATCGTCAATAAGAAGGTCCAAGGGATACAGTAAACCTGAAGTGAAGCATCGGAATCTAAATCTGACCTCACAGGAGAGGTTCGAATCATAGAAAGTGAGAGTGTCAGCCCTCTTGTACTTAAGTCGGCATTGCGCCATTTGTATTAAATTCGGATGCAATTTCTATGTTTCATCGCCAATAAGAAGGTCCAAGGGATGCAGTAAATCTGAGGGGAAGCATCGGAATCTAAAACTGGAGTCACAGGAGAGGTTCAAATCATTGAAAGTGAGAGTGTCAGTCCTCTTGTACTTAAGTCGCCATTGTGCCTTTTGTATTAAATTCGGATGCAATTTCTGTGTTTCATCGTCAATAAGAAGGTCCAAGGGATACAGTAAACCTGAAGTGAAGCATCGGAATCCAAAACTGGACTCACAGGACAGGTTCAAATCATAGAAAGTTAGAGTGTCTGTCCTGTTGTACTTAAGTCGGCATTGTGCCTTTTGTATTAAATTCGGATGCAAACTCTGTGTTTCATCGTCAATAAGAAGGTCCAAGGGATACAGTAAACCTGAAGTGAAGCATCGGAATCTAAAACTGGACTCACAGGAGAGGTTCAAATCATAGAAAGTGAGAGTGTCAGTCCTCTTCTACTTAAGTCGGCATTGTGCCTTTTGAATTTAATTCCGATGCAATTTCTGTGTTTCATCATCAATAAGAAGGTGCAAGGTGTACAGTAAACCTGGAGTGAAGCATCGGAATCTAAATCTGACCTCACAGGAGAGGTTCGAATCATAGAAAGTGAGAGTGTCTGTCCTCTTGTACTTAAGTCGGCATTGCGCCATTTGTATTAAATTCGGATGCAATTTCTGTGTTTCATCGTCAATAAGAAGGTCCAAGGGATGCAGTAAACCTGAGGGGAAGCATCGGAATCTAAAACTGGACTCACAGGAGAGGTTCAAATCATAGAAAGTGAAAGTGTCAGTCCTCTTGTACTGAAGTCGCCATTGTGCCTTTTGTATTAAATTCGGATGCAATTTCTGTGTTTCATCGTCAATAAGAAGGTCCAAGGGATACAGTAAACCTGAAGTGAAGCATCGGAATCCAAAACTGGACTCACAGGACAGGTTCAAATCATAGAAAGTTAGAGTGTCTGTCCTCTTGTACTTAGGTCGGCATTGTGCCTTTTGTATTAAATTCGGATGCAATTTCTGTGTTTCATCGTCAATAAGAAGGTCCAAGCGATACAGTAAACCTGAAGTGAAGCATCGGAATCCAAAACTGGACTCACAGGACAGGTTCAAATCATAGAAAGTTAGAGTGTCTGTCCTGTTGTACTTAAGTCGGCATTGTGCCTTTTGTATTAAATTCGGATGCAAACTCTGTGTTTCATCGTCAATAAGAAGGTCCAAGGGATACAGTAAACCTGAAGTGATGCATCGGAATATAAAACCGGACTCACAGGAGAGGTTCAAATCATAGAAAGTTAGATTGTCAGTTTTCTTGTACTTAGGCCGGCATTGTGCCTTTTGAATTTAATTCCGATGCAATTTCAGTGTTCCATCGTCAATAAGAAGGTCCAAGGGATACAGTAAACCTGAAGTGAAGCATCGGAATCTAAAACTGGACTCACAGGAGAGATTCAAATCATAGAAAGTGAGAGTGTCAGTCCTCTTCTACTTAAGTCGGCATTGTGCGTTTTGAATTTAAATCCGATGCAATTTCTGTGTTTCATCGTCAATAAGAAGGTGCAAGGTGTACAGTAAACCTGAAGTGAAGCATCGGAATCTATATCTGACCTCACAGGAGAAGTTCGAATCATAGAAAGTGAGAGTGTCAGTCCTCTTGTACTTAAGTCGCCATTGTGCCTTACGTATTAAATTCGGATGCAATTTCTGTGTTTCATCGTCAATAAGAGGGTCCAAGGGATACAGTAAACCTGAAGTGAAGCATCGGAATCCAAAACTGGACTCACAGGACAGGTTCAAATCATAGAAAGTTAGAGTGTCTGTCCTCTTGTACTTAAGTCGGCATTGTGCCTTTTGTATTAAATTCGGATGCAATTTCTGTGTTTCATCGTCAATAAGAAGGTCCAAGGGATACTGTTAACCTGAAGTGAAGCATCGGAATCTAAAACTGGACTCACAGGAGAGGTTCAAATGATAGAAAGTGAGAGTGTCAGTCCTCTTGTACTTAAGTCGCCATTGTGCCTTTTGTATTAAATTCGGATGCAATTTCTGTGTTTCATCGTCAATAACAAGGTCCAAGGGATACAGTAAACCTGAAGTGAAGCATCGGAATCTAAAACTGGACTCACAGGAGATGTTCAAATCATAGAAAGTTAGAGTGTCAGTCCTCTTGTACCCAAGTCGGCATTGTGCCTTTTGAATTTAATTCCGATGCTATTTCTGTGTTTCATTGTCAATAAGAAGGTCCAAGGGATAGAGTAAACCTGAAGTGACGCATCTGAATCTAAAACTGGGCTCACAGGAGAGGTTCAAATCATAGAAAGTTAGAATGTCAGTCCTCTTGTACTTAAGTCGGCATTGTGCCTTTTGTATTAAATTCGGATGCAATTTCTGTGTTTCATCGTCAATAAGAAGGCGCAAAGTATACAGTAAACCTGAAGTGAGGCATCGGAATCTAAAACTGGACTCACAGGAGAGGTTCAAATCATAGAAAGTGAGAGTGTCAGTCCTCTTGTACTTAAGTCGACATTGTGCCATTTGTATTAAATTCGGATGCAATATCTGTGTTTCATCGTCAATAAGAAGGTCCAAGGGATACAGTAAACCTGAAGTGAAGCATCGGAATCCAAAACTGGACTCACAGGAGAGGTTCAAATCATAGAAAGTGAGAGTGCCAGTTCTCTTTTACTTAAGTCGGCATTGTGCCTTTTGAATTTAATTCCGATGCTATTTCTGTGTTTCATTGTCAATAAGAAGGTCCAAGGGATACAGTAAACCTGAGGTGAAGCATCGGAATCTAAAAGTGGACTCATAGGAGAGGTTCTAATCATAGAAACTTAGAATGTCATTCCACTTGTACTTAAGTCGGCATTGTGCCTTTTGTATTACATTCGGATGAAAATTCTGTGTTTCATCGTCAATAAGAAGGTGCAAGGTATACAGTAAACCTGAAGTGAAGCATCGGAATCTAAAACTGGACTCTCCAGAGAGGTTCAAATCATAGAAAGTGAGAGTGTCAGTCCTCTTGTACTTAAGTCGCCATTGTGCCTCTTGTATTAAATTCGGATGCAAACTCTGTGTTTCATCGTCAATAAGAAGGTGCAAGGTATACAGTAAACCTGTAGTGAAGCATCGGAATCTAAAACTGGACTCACAGGAGAGGTTCAAATCATAGAAAGTTAGAGTGTCAGTCCACTTTTACTTAAGTCGGCATTGTCTCTTTTGAATTTAATTCCGATGCTATTTCTGTGTTTCATTGTCAATAAGAAGGTCCAAGGGATACAGTAAACCTGAAGTGAAGCATCGGAATCCAAAACAGGACTCACAGGAGAGGTTCTAATCATAGAAAGTTAGAGTGTCAGTCCTCTTGTATTTAAGTCGGCATTGTGCCTTTTGTATTAAATTCGGATGCAAACTCTGTGTTTCATCTTCAATAAGAAGGTGCAAGGTATACAGTAAACCTGAAGTGAAGCATCGGAATCTAAAACTGGACTCACTGGAGAGGTTCAAATCATAGAAAGTGAGAGTGTCAGTTCTCTTCTACTTAGGTCGGCATTGTGCCTTTTGAATTTAATTCCGATGCAATTTCTGTGTTTCATCGTCAATAAGAAGATCCAAGGGATACAGTAAACCTGAAGTGAAGCATCGGAATCTAAAAGTGGACTCACAGGAGAGGTTCTAATCATAGAAAGTTAGAATGTCATTCCTCTTGTACTTAAGTCGGCATTGTGCCTTTTGTATTGAATTCGGATGCAATTTCTGTGTTTCATCGTCAATAAGGAGGTCCTAGGGATACAGTAAACTTTAAGTAAATCATCGGAATCTAAAACTGGACTCACAGGAGAGGTTCAAATCATAGAAAGTTAGAGTGTCAGTCCTCTTGTACTAAAGTCGGCATTGTGAATTTTGTATTAATTTCGGATGCAGACTCTGTGTTTCATCGTCAATAAGAAGGTGCAGGGGATACAGTAAACCTGAAGTGAAGCATCGGAATCTAAAACTGGACTCACAGAAGGAGTTCAAAACATAGAAAGTTAGAGTGTCAGTCATGTTGTACGTAAGTCGACATTGTGATTTTTGAATTAATTTCAGATGCAATTTCTGTGTTTCATCGTCAATAAGAAGGTCCAAGGTATACAGTAAACCTGGAGTGAAGCATCGTAATCTAAGACTGGACTCACAGGAGAGTTTCAAATCATAGAAAGTGAGAGTGTCAGTCCTCTTTTACTTAAGTCGGCATTGTGCGTTTTAAATTTAATTCCGATGCAATTTCTGTGTTTCATCGTCAATAAGAAGGTGCAAGGTATACAGTAAACCTGTAGTGAAGCATCGGAATCTAAAACTGGACTCACAGGAGAGGTTCAAATCATAGAAAGTGAGAGTGTCAGTCCTCTTGTACTTAAGTCGACATTGTGCCATTTGTATTAAATTCGGATGCAATTTCTGTGTTTCATCGTCAATAAGAAGGTCCAAGGGATACAGTAAACCTGAAGTGAAGCATCGGAATCTTAAACTGGCCTCACAGTAGAGGTTCAAATCATAGAAAGTTAGAGTTTCAGTCCTCTTGTATTTAAGTCGGTATTGTGCCTTTTGTATTAAATTCGGATGCAAACTCTGTGTTTCATCTTCAATAAGAAGGTGCAAGGTATACAGTAAACCTGAAGTGAAGCATCGGAATCTAAAACTGGACTCACTGGAGAGGTTCAAATCATAGAAAGTGAGAGTGTCAGTTCTCTTCTACTTAGGTCGGCATTGTGCCTTTTGAATTTAATTCCGATGCAATTTCTGTGTTTCATCGTCAATAAGAAGGTCCAAAGGATACAGTAAAACTGAAGTGAAGCATCGGAATCTAAAACTGGACTCACAGGAGAGGTTCAAATCATAGGATGTGAGAGTGTCAGTCCGCTTTTACTTAAGTCGGCATTGTGCCATTTGTATTAAATTCGGGTGCAATTTCTGGGTTTCATCGTCAATAAGAAGGTCCAAGGGGTACAGTAAACCTGAAGTGAAGCATCGGAATCAAAAACTTGACTCACAGGAAAGGTTCAAATCATAGAAAGTGAGAGTGTCAGTCCTCATGTACTTAAGTCGTCATTGTGGCATTTGTATTAAATTTGGATGCAATTTATGTGTTTCATCGTCAATAAGAAGGGCCAAGGGATACAATAAACCTGAAGTGAAGCATCGGAATCTAAAACTGGACTCACAGGAGAGGTTCAAATCGTAGAAAATGAGAGTGTCAGTCCTCTTGTACTTAAGTCGACATTGTGCCATTTGTATTAAATTCGGATGCAATTTCTGTGTTTCATCGTCAATAAGAAGGTCCAAGGGATACAGTAAGCCTGAAGTGAAGCATCGGAATCTAAAACTGGGCTCACAGGAAAGTTTCAAATCACAGAAAGTTAGAGTGTCAGTCCTCTTTTACTTAAGTCGGCATTGTGCCTTTTGAATTTAATTCCGATGCTATTTCTGTGTTTCATTGTAAATAAGAAGGTCCAAGGGATACAGTAAACCTGAACTGAAGCATCGGAATCCAAAACTGGACTCACAGGAGAGGTTCAAATCATAGAAAGTGAGAGTGTCAGTCCTCTTGTACTTAGGCCGGCATTGTACCTTTTGAATTTAATTCCGATGCAATTTCTGTGTTTCATCGTCAATAAGAAGGTCCAAGGGATACAGGAAACGTGAAGTGAAGCATCGGAATCTAAAACTGGACTCACAGGAGAGGTTCAAATCATAGAAAGTGAGAGTGTCAGTCCTCTTGTACTTAAGTCGACATTGTGCCATTTGTATTAAATTCGGATGCAATTTCTGTGTTACATCGTCAATAAGAAGGTCCAAGGGATACAGTAAACCTGAAGTGAAGCATCGGAATCCAAAACTGGACTCACAGGAGAGGTTCAAATCATAGAAAGTTAGAGTGTTAGTCCTCTTGTATTTAAGTCGGCATTGTGCCTTTTGTATTAAATTCGGATGCAAACTCTGTATTTCATCGTCAATAAGAAGGTGCAAGGTATACAGTAAACCTGAAGTGAAGCATCGGAATCTAAAACTGGACTCACAGGAGAGGTTCAAATCGTAGAAAATGAGAGTGTCAGTCCTCTTGTACTTAAGTCGACATTGTGCCATTTGTATTAAATTCGGATGCAATTTCTGTGTTTCATCGTCAATAAGAGGGTGCAAGGGATACAGTAAACCTGAAGTGAAGCATCGGAATCTAAAACTGGACTCACAGAAGGAGTTCAAAACATAGAAAGTTAGAGTGTCAGTCATGTTGTACGTAAGTCGACATTGTGATTTTTGAATTAATTTCAGATGCAATTTCTGTGTTTCATCGTCAATAAGAAGGTCCAAGGTATACAGTAAACCTGGAGTGAAGCATCGTAATCTAAGACTGGACTCACAGGAGAGTTTCAAATCATAGAAAGTGAGAGTGTCAGTCCTCTTTTACTTAAGTCGGCATTGTGCGTTTTAAATTTAATTCCGATGCAATTTCTGTGTTTCATCGTCAATAAGAAGGTGCAAGGTATACAGTAAACCTGTAGTGAAGCATCGGAATCTAAAACTGGACTCACAGGAGAGGTTCAAATCATAGAAAGTGAGAGTGTCAGTCCTCTTGTACTTAAGTCGACATTGTGCCATTTGTATTAAATTCGGATGCAATTTCTGTGTTTCATCGTCAATAAGAAGGTCCAAGGGATACAGTAAACCTGAAGTGAAGCATCGGAATCTTAAACTGGCCTCACAGTAGAGGTTCAAATCATAGAAAGTTAGAGTGTCAGTCCTCTTGTATTTAAGTCGGTATTGTGCCTTTTGTATTAAATTCGGATGCAAACTCTGTGTTTCATCTTCAATAAGAAGGTGCAAGGTATACAGTAAACCTGAAGTGAAGCATCGGAATCTAAAACTGGACTCACTGGAGAGGTTCAAATCATAGAAAGTGAGAGTGTCAGTTCTCTTCTACTTAGGTCGGCATTGTGCCTTTTGAATTTAATTCCGATGCAATTTCTGTGTTTCATCGTCAATAAGAAGGTCCAAAGGATACAGTAAAACTGAAGTGAAGCATCGGAATCTAAAACTGGACTCACAGGAGAGGTTCAAATCATAGGATGTGAGAGTGTCAGTCCGCTTTTACTTAAGTCGGCATTGTGCCATTTGTATTAAATTCGGGTGCAATTTCTGGGTTTCATCGTCAATAAGAAGGTCCAAGGGGTACAGTAAACCTGAAGTGAAGCATCGGAATCAAAAACTTGACTCACAGGAAAGGTTCAAATCATAGAAAGTGAGAGTGTCAGTCCTCATGTACTTAAGTCGTCATTGTGGCATTTGTATTAAATTTGGATGCAATTTATGTGTTTCATCGTCAATAAGAAGGGCCAAGGGATACAATAAACCTGAAGTGAAGCATCGGAATCTAAAACTGGACTCACAGGAGAGGTTCAAATCATAGAAAGTTAGAGTGTCAGTCCTCTTGTACTTAAGTCGGCATTGTGGCATTTGTATTAGATTCGGATGCAATTTCTGTGTTACATCGTCAATAAGAAGGTCCAAGGGATACAGTAAACCTGAAGTGAAGCATCGGAATCCAAAACTGGACTCACAGGAGAGGTTCAAATCATAGAAAGTTAGAGTGTTAGTCCTCTTGTATTTAAGTCGGCATTGTGCCTTTTGTATTAAATTCGGATGCAAACTCTGTATTTCATCGTCAATAAGAAGGTGCAAGGTATACAGTAAACCTGAAGTGAAGCATCGGAATCTAAAACTGGACTCACAGGAGAGGTTCAAATCGTAGAAAATGAGAGTGTCAGTCCTCTTGTACTTAAGTCGACATTGTGCCATTTGTATTAAATTCGGATGCAATTTCTGTGTTTCATCGTCAATAAGAAGGTCCAAGGGATACAGTAAGCCTGAAGTGAAGCATCGGAATCTAAAACTGGGCTCACAGGAAAGTTTCAAATCACAGAAAGTTAGAGTGTCAGTCCTCTTTTACTTAAGTCGGCATTGTGCCTTTTGAATTTAATTCCGATGCTATTTCTGTGTTTCATTGTAAATAAGAAGGTCCAAGGGATACAGTAAACCTGAACTGAAGCATCGGAATCCAAAACTGGACTCACAGGAGAGGTTCAAATCATAGAAAGTGAGAGTGTCAGTCCTCTTGTACTTAGGCCGGCATTGTACCTTTTGAATTTAATTCCGATGCAATTTCTGTGTTTCAACGTCAATAAGAAGGTCCAAGGGATACAGGAAACGTGAAGTGAAGCATCGGAATCTAAAACTGGACTCACAGGAGAGGTTCAAATCATAGAAAGTGAGAGTGTCAGTCCTCTTGTACTTAAGTCGACATTGTGCCATTTGTATTAAATTCGGATGCAATTTCTGTGTTACATCGTCAATAAGAAGGTCCAAGGGATACAGTAAACCTGAAGTGAAGCATCGGAATCCAAAACTGGACTCACAGGAGAGGTTCAAATCATAGAAAGTTAGAGTGTTAGTCCTCTTGTATTTAAGTCGGCATTGTGCCTTTTGTATTAAATTCGGATGCAAACTCTGTATTTCATCGTCAATAAGAAGGTGCAAGGTATACAGTAAACCTGAAGTGAAGCATCGGAATCTAAAACTGGACTCACAGGAGAGGTTCAAATCGTAGAAAATGAGAGTGTCAGTCCTCTTGTACTTAAGTCGACATTGTGCCATTTGTATTAAATTCGGATGCAATTTCTGTGTTTCATCGTCAATAAGAAGGTCCAAGGGATACAGTAAGCCTGAAGTGAAGCATCGGAATCTAAAACTGGGCTCACAGGAACGTTTCAAATCACAGAAAGTTAGAGTGTCAGTCCTCTTTTACTTAAGTCGGCATTGTGCCTTTTGAATTTAATTCCGATGCTATTTCTGTGTTTCATTGTAAATAAGAAGGTCCAAGGGATACAGTAAACCTGAACTGAAGCATCGGAATCCAAAACTGGACTCACAGGAGAGGTTCAAATCATAGAAAGTGAGAGTGTCAGTCCTCTTTTACTTAAGTCGGCATTGTGCCTTTTGAATTTAATTCCGATGCTATTTCTGTGTTTCATTGTAAATAAGAAGGTCCAAGGGATACAGTAAACCTGAACTGAAGCATCGGAATCCAAAACTGGACTCACAGGAGAGGTTCAAATCATAGAAAGTGAGAGTGTCAGTTCTCTTCTACTTAAGTCGGCATTGTGCGTTTTGAATTTAAATCCGATGAAATTTCTGTGTTTCATCGTCAATAAGAAGGTGCAAGGTGTACAGTAAACCTGGAGTGAAGCATCGGAATCTAAATCTGACCTCACAGGAGAGGTTCGAATCATAGAAAGTGAGAGTGTCTGTCCTCTTGTACTTAAGTCGGTATTGTACCTTTTGTGTTAAATTCGGATGCAAACTCTGTGTTTCATCGTCAATTAGAAGGTCCAAGGGATACAGTAAACCTGAAGTGAAGCATCGGAATCTAAAACTGGACTCACAGGAGAGGGTTAAATCATAGAAAGTGAGAGTGTCAGTCCTCTTGTACTTAAGACGGCATTGTGCCTTTTGAATTTAATTCCGATGCAATTTCTGTGTTTCATCATCAATAAGAAGGTGCAAGGTGTACAGTAAACCTGGAGTGAAGCATCGGAATCTAAATGTGACCTCACAGGAGAGGTTCGAATCATAGAAAGTGAGAGTGTCTGTCCTCTTGTACTTAAGTCGGCATTGTGTAATTTGTATTAAATTCGGATGCAATTTCTGTGTTTGATCGTCAATAAAAAGGTCCAAGGGATGCAGTAAACCTGAGGGGAAGCATCGGAATCTAAAACTGGACTCACAGGAGAGGTTCAAATGATAGAAAGTGAGAGTGTCAGTCCTCTTGTACTTAAGTAGCCATTGTGCCTTTTGTATTAAATTCGGATGCAATTTCTTTGTTTCATCGTCAATAAGAAGGTCCAAGGGATACAGTAAACCTGAAGTGAAGCATCGGAATCCAAAACTGGACTCACAGGACAGGTTCAAATCATAGAAATTTAGAGTGTCTGTCCTGTTGTACTTAAGTCGGCATTGTGCCTTTTGTATTAAATTCGGATGCAAACTCTGTGTTTCATCGTCAATTAGAAGGTCCAAGGGATACGGTAAACCTGAAGTGATGCATCGGAATATAAAACCGGACTCACAGGAGAGGTTCAAATCATACAAAGTTAGATTGTCAGTCTTCCTGTACATAGGCCGGCATTGTGCCTTTTGAATTAAATTCCGATGCAATTTCTGTGTTACATCGTCAATAAGAAGGTCCAAGGGATACAGTAAACCTGAAGTGAAGCATCGGAATCTAAAACTGGACTCACAGGAGAGGTTCAAATCATAGAAAGTGAGAGTGTCAGTCCTCTTCTACTTAAGTCGGCATTGTACGTTTTGAATTTAAATCCGATGCAATTTCTGTGTTTCATCATCAATAAGAAGGTGCAAGGTGTACAGTAAACCTGGAGTGAAGCATCGGAATCTAAGTCTGACCTCACAGAAGAGGTTCGAATCATAGAAAGTGAGAGTGTCTGTCCTCTTGTACTTAAGTCGGCATTGTGCCATTTGTATTAAATTCGGATGCAATTTCTGTGTTTCATCGTCAAAAAGAAGGTCCAAGGGATACTGTAAACCTGAAGTGAAGCATCGGAATCTAAAACTGGACTCACAGAAGAGGTTCAAATCATAGAAAGTGAGAGTGTCAGTCCTCATGTACTTAAGTCGTCATTGTGGCATTTGTATTAAATTTGGATGCAATTTATGTGTTTCATCGTCAATAAGAAGGGCCAAGGGATACAATAAACCTGAAGTGAAGCATCGGAATCTAAAACTGGACTCACAGGAGAGGTTCAAATCATAGAAAGTTAGAGTGTCAGTCCTCTTGTACTTAAGTCGGCATTGTGGCATTTGTATTAGATTCGGATGCAATTTCTGTGTTACATCGTCAATAAGAAGGTCCAAGGGATACAGTAAACCTGAAGTGAAGCATCGGAATCCAAAACTGGACTCACAGGAGAGGTTCAAATCATAGAAAGTTAGAGTGTTAGTCCTCTTGTATTTAAGTCGGCATTGTGCCTTTTGTATTAAATTCGGATGCAAACTCTGTATTTCATCGTCAATAAGAAGGTGCAAGGTATACAGTAAACCTGAAGTGAAGCATCGGAATCTAAAACTGGACTCACAGGAGAGGTTCAAATCGTAGAAAATGAGAGTGTCAGTCCTCTTGTACTTAAGTCGACATTGTGCCATTTGTATTAAATTCGGATGCAATTTCTGTGTTTCATCGTCAATAAGAAGGTCCAAGGGATACAGTAAACCTGAAGTGAAGCATCGGAATCTAAAACTGGGCTCACAGGAAAGTTTCAAATCACAGAAAGTTAGAGTGTCAGTCCTCTTTTACTTAAGTCGGCATTGTGCCTTTTGAATTTAATTCCGATGCTATTTCTGTGTTTCATTGTCAATAAGAAGGTCCAAGGGATACAGTAAACCTGAACTGAAGCATCGGAATCCAAAACTGGACTCACAGGAGAGGTTCAAATCATAGAAAGTGAGAGTGTCAGTTCTCTTCTACTTAAGTCGGCATTGTGCGTTTTGAATTTAAATCCGATGAAATTTCTGTGTTTCATCGTCAATAAGAAGGTGCAAGGTGTACAGTAAACCTGGAGTGAAGCATCGGAATCTAAATCTGACCTCACAGGAGAGGTTCGAATCATAGAAAGTGAGAGTGTCTGTCCTCTTGTACTTAAGTCGGTATTGTACCTTTTGTGTTAAATTCGGATGCAAACTCTGTGTTTCATCGTCAATTAGAAGGTCCAAGGGATACAGTAAACCTGAAGTGAAGCATCGGAATCTAAAACTGGACTCACAGGAGAGGGTTAAATCATAGAAAGTGAGAGTGTCAGTCCTCTTGTACTTAAGACGGCATTGTGCCTTTTGAATTTAATTCCGATGCAATTTCTGTGTTTCATCATCAATAAGAAGGTGCAAGGTGTACAGTAAACCTGGAGTGAAGCATCGGAATCTAAATGTGACCTCACAGGAGAGGTTCGAATCATAGAAAGTGAGAGTGTCTGTCCTCTTGTACTTAAGTCGGCATTGTGTAATTTGTATTAAATTCGGATGCAATTTCTGTGTTTGATCGTCAATAAGAAGGTCCAAGGGATGCAGTAAACCTGAGGGGAAGCATCGGAATCTAAAACTGGACTCACAGGAGAGGTTCAAATCATAGAAAGTGAGAGTGTCAGTCCTCTTGTACTTAAGTCGCCATTGTGCCTTTTGTATTAAATTCGGATGCAATTTCAGTGTTTCATCGTCAATAAGAAGGTCCAAGGGATACAGTAAACCTGAAGTGAAGCATCGGAATCCAAAACTGGACTCACAGGACAGGTTCAAATCATAGAAAGTTAGAGTGTCTGTCCTCTTGTACTTAAGTCGGCATTGTGCCTTTTGTATTAAATTCGGATGCAATTTCTTTGTTTCATCGTCAATAAGAAGGTCCAAGGGATACAGTAAACCTGAAGTGAAGCATCGGAATCCAAAACTGGACTCACAGGACAGGTTCAAATCATAGAAAGTTAGAGTGTCTGTCCTGTTGTACTTAAGTCGGCATTGTGCCTTTTGTATTAAATTCGGATGCAAACTCTGTGTTTCATCGTCAATTAGAAGGTCCAAGGGATACAGTAAACCTGAAGTGATGCATCGGAATATAAAACCGGACTCACAGGAGAGGTTCAAATCATACAAAGTTAGATTGTCAGTCTTCCTGTACATAGGCCGGCATTGTGCCTTTTGAATTAAATTCCGATGCAATTTCTGTGTTACATCGTCAATAAGAAGGTCCAAGGGATACAGTAAACCTGAAGTGAAGCATCGGAATCTAAAACTGGACTCACAGGAGAGGTTCAAATCATAGAAAGTGAGAGTGTCAGTCCTCTTCTACTTAAGTCGGCATTGTACGTTTTGAATTTAAATCCGATGCAATTTCTGTGTTTCATCATCAATAAGAAGGTGCAAGGTGTACAGTAAACCTGGAGTGAAGCATCGGAATCTAAGTCTGACCTCACAGGAGAGGTTCGAATCATAGAAAGTGAGAGTGTCTGTCCTCTTGTACTTAAGTCGGCGTTGTGCCATTTGTATTAAATTCGGATGCAATTTCTGTGTTTCATCGTCAAAAAAAAGGTCCAAGGGATACTGTAAACCTGAAGTGAAGCATCGGAATCTAAAACTGGACTCACAGAAGAGGTTCAAATCATAGAAAGTGAGAGTGTCAGTTCTTATCTACTTAGGTCGGCATTGTGCCTTTTGAATTTAATTCCGATGCAATTTCTGTGTTTCATCGTCAATAAGAAGGTCCAAGGGATACAGTAAACCTGAAGTGAAGCATCGGAATCTAAATCTGACCTCACAGGAGAGGTTCGAATCATAGAAAGTGAGAGTGTCAGCCCTCTTGTACTTAAGTCGGCATTGCGCCATTTGTATTAAATTCGGATGCAATTTCTGTGTTTCATCGTCAATAAGAAGGTCCAAGGGATGCAGTAAACCTGAGGGGAAGCATCGGAATCTAAAACTGGACTCACAGGAGAGGTTCAAATCATAGAAAGTGAGAGTGTCAGTCCTCTTGTACTTAAGTCGCCATTGTGCCTTTTGTATTAAATTCGGATGCAATTTCTGTGTTTCATCGTCAATAAGAAGGTCCAAGGGATACAGTAAACCTGAGGTGGAGCATCGGAATCCAAAACTGGACTCATAGGACTGGTTCAAATCATAGAAAGTTAGAATGTCTGTCCTCTTGTACTTTAGTCGGCATTGTGCCTTTTGTATTAAATTCGGATGCAAACTCTGTGTTTCATCGTCATTGAGAAGGTCCAAGGGATACAGTAAACCTGAAGTGATGCATCGGAATCTAAAACCGGACTCACAGGAGAGGTTCAAATCATAGAAAGTTAGATTGTCAGTCCTCTTGTACTTAAGCCGGCATTGTGCCTTTTGAATTTA
Source organism: Schistocerca americana (assembly GCF_021461395.2). Taxonomy (NCBI): domain Eukaryota; kingdom Metazoa; phylum Arthropoda; class Insecta; order Orthoptera; family Acrididae; genus Schistocerca; species Schistocerca americana. Next base: position 34,783,946 of record NC_060128.1, read on the forward strand.
ATTCCGATGCAATTTCTGTGTTTCATCGTCAATAAGAAGGTCCAAGGGATACAGTATACCTGAAGTGAAGTATCGGAATCTAAACCTGGACTCACAGGAGAGGTACAAATCATAGAAAGGGAGAGTGTCAGTCCTCTTCTACTTAAGTCGGCATTGTGCGTTTTGAATTTCAATCCGATGCAATTTCTGTGTTTCAACGTCAATAAGAAGGTGCAAGGTGTACAGTAAACCTGGAGTGAAGCATCGGAATCTCAATCTGGCCTCACAGGAGATGTTCGAATCATAGAAAGTGCGAGTGTCTGTCCTCTTGTACTTAAGTCGGTATTGTACTTTTTGTGTTTAATTCGGATGCAAACTCTGTGTTTCATCGTCAATTAGAAGGTCCAAGGGATACAGTAAACCTGAAGTGAAGCATCGGAATCTAAAACTGGACTCACAGGAGAGGGTCAAATCATAGAAAGTGAGAGTGTCAGTCCTCTTGTTTTTAAGACGGCATTGTGCCTTTTGAATTTGATTCCGATGTAAATTCTGTGTTTCATCATCAATAAGAAGGTGCAAGGTGTACAGTAAACGTGGAGTGAAGCATCGGAATCTAAATCTGACCTCACAGGAGAGGTTCGAATCATAGAAAGTGAGAGTGTCTGTCCTCTTGTACTTAAGTTGGCATTGTGCCATTTGTATTAAATTCGGATGCAATTTCTGTGTTTCATCGTCAATATGAAGGTCCAAGGGATACTGTAAACCTGAAGTGAAGCATCGGAATCTAAAACTGGACTCACAGGAGAGGTTCAAATGATAGAAAGTGAGAGTGTCAGTCCTCTTGTACTTAAGTCGCCATTGTGCCTTTTGTATTAAATTCGGATGCAAACTCTGTGTTTCATCGTCATTGAGAAGGTCCAAGGGATACAGTAAACCTGAAGTGACGCATCGGAATCTAAAACTGGGCTCACAGGAGAGGTTCAAATCATAGAAAGTTAGAATGTCAGTCCTCTTTTACTTAAGTCGGCATTGTGCCTTTTGAATTTAATTCCGATGCTATTTCTGTGTTTCATTGTCAATAAGAAGGTCCAAGGGATACAGTAAACCTGAAGTGAAGCATCAGAATCCAAAACTGGACTCACAGGAGAGGTTCAAATCATAGAAAGTGAGAGTGTCAGTCCTCTTGTACTTAGGCCGGCATTGTGCCCTTTGAATTTAATTCCGATGCAATTTCTGTGTTTCATCGTCAATAAGAAGGTCCAAGGGATACAGCAAACGTGAAGTGAAGCATCGGAATCTAAAACTGGACTCACAGGAGAGGATCAAATCATAGAAAGTGAGAGTGTCAGTTCTCTTCTACTTAAGTCGGCATTGTGCGTTTTGAATTTAAATCCGATGAAATTTCTGTGTTTCATCGTCAATAAGAAGGTGCAAGGTGTACAGTAAACCTGGAGTGAAGCATCGGAATCTAAATCTGACCTCACAGGAGAGGTTCGAATCATAGAACGTGAGAGTGTCTGTCCTCTTGTACTTAAATCGGTATTGTACCTTTTGTGTTAAATTCGGATGCAAACTCTGTGTTTCATCGTCAATTAGAAAGTCCAAGGGATACAGTAAACCTGAAGTGAAGCATCGGAATCTAAAACTGGACTCACAGGAGTGGGTTAAATCATAGAAAGTGAGAGTGTCAGTCCTCTTGTACTTAAGACGGCATTGTGCCTTTTGAATTTAATTCCGATGCAATTTCTGTGTTTCATCATCAATAAGAAGGTGCAAGGTGTACAGTAAACCTGGAGTGAAGCATCGGAATCTAAATCTGACCTCACAGGAGAGGTTCGAATCATAGAAAGTGAGAGTGTCTGTCCTCTTGTACTTAAGTCGGCATTGTGCCATTTGTATTAAATTCGGATGCAATTTCTGTGTTTCATCGTCAATAAGAAGGTCCAAGGGATGCAGTAAACCTGAGGGGAAGCATCGGAATCTAAAACTGGACTCACAGGAGAGGTTCAAATCATAGAAAGTGAGAGTGTCAGTCCTCTTGTACTTAAGTCGCCATTGTGCCTTTTGTATTAAATTCGGATGCAATTTCTGTGTTTCATCGTCAATAGGAAGGTCCAAGGGATACAGTAAACCTGAAGTGAAGCATCGGAATCCAAAACTGGACTCACAGGACAGGTTCAAATCATAGAGAGTTAGAGTGTCTGTCCTGTTGTACTTAAGTCGGCATTGTGCCTTTTGTATTAAATTCGGATTCAAACTCTGTGTTTCATCGTCAATTAGAAGGTCCAAGGGATACAGTAAACCTGAAGTGATGCATCGGAATATAAAACCGGACTCACAGGAGAGGTTCAAATCATAGAAAGTTAGATTGTCAGTCTTCTTGTACTTAGGCCGGCACTGTGCCTTTTGAATTAAATTCCGATGCAATTTCTGTGTTTCATCGTCAATAAGAAGGTCCAAGGGATACAGTAAACCTGAAGTGAAGCATCGGAATCTAAAACTGGACTCACAGGAGAGGTTCAAATCATAGAAAGTGAGAGTGTCAGTCCTCTTCTACTTAAGTCGGCATTGTACGTTTTGAAATTAAATCCGATGCAATTTCTGTGTTTCATCATCAATAAGAAGGTGCAAGGTGTACAGTAAACCTGGAGTGAAGCATCGGAATCTAAGTCTGACCTCACAGGAGAGGTTCGAATCATAGAAAGTGAGAGTGTCTGTCCTCTTGTACTTAAGTCGGCATTGTGCCATTTGTATTAAATTCGGATGCAATTTCTGTGTTTCATCGTCAATATGAAGGTCCAAGGGATACTGTAAACCTGAAGTGAAGCATCGGAATCTAAAACTGGACTCACAGAAGAGGTTCAAATCATAGAAAGTGAGAGTGTCAGTTCTCTTCTACTTAGGTCGGCATTGTGCCTTTTGAATTTAATTCCGATGCAATTTCTGTGTTTCATCGTCAATAAGAAGGTCCAAGGGATACAGTAAACCTGAAGTGAAGCATCGGAATCTACATCTGACCTCACAGGAGAGGTTCGAATCATCGAAAGTGAGGGTGTCAGCCCTCTTGTACTTAAGTCGGCCTTGCGCCATTTGTATTAAATTCGGATGCAATTTCTGTGTTTCATCGTCAATAAGAAGGTCCAAGGGATGCAGTAAACCTGAGGGGAAGCATCGGAATCTAAAACTGGACTCACAGGAGAGGTTCAAATCATAGAAAGTGAGAGTGTCAGTCCTCTTGTACTTAAGTCGCCATTGTGCCTTTTGTATTAAATTCGGATGCAATTTCTGTGTTTCATCGTCAATAAGAAGGTCCAAGGGATACAGCAAACCTGAAGTGAAGCATCGGAATCCAAAACTGGACTCACAGGACTGGTACAAATCATAGAAAGTTAGAGTGCATGTCCTCTTGTACTTTAGTCGGCATTGTGCCTTTGGTATTAAATTCGGATGCAAACTCTGTGTTTCATCGTCAATAAGAAGGTCCAAGGGATACAGTAAACCTGAAGTGATGCATCGGAATCTAAAACCGGACTTACAGGAGAGGTTCAAATCATAGAAAGTTAGATTGTCAGTCCTCTTGTACTGAAGCCGGCATTGTGCCTTTTGAATTTAATTCCGATGCAATTTCTGTGTTTCATCGTCAATAAGAGGGTCCAAGGGATACAGTAAACCTGAAGTGAAGTATCGGAATCTAAAACTGGACTCACAGGAGAGGTTCAAATCATAGAAAGGGAGAGTGTCAGTCCTCTTCTACTTAAGTCGGCATTGTGCGTTTTGAATTTAAATCCGATGCAATTTCTGCGTTTCAACGTCAATAAGAAGGTGCAAGGTGTACAGTAAACCTGGAGCGAAGCATCGGAATCTCAATCTGGCCTCACAGGAGAGGTTCGAATCATAGAAAGTGAGAGTGTCTGTCCTCTTGTACTTAAGTCGGTATTGTACTTTTTGTGTTAAATTCGGATGCAAATTCTGTGTTTCATCGTCAATTAGAAGGTCCAAGGGATACAGTAAACCTGATGTGAAGCATCGGAATCTAAAACTGGACTCACAGGAGAGGGTCAAATCATAGAAAGTGAGAGTGTCAGTCCTCTTGTACTTAAGACGGCATTGTGCCTTTTGAATTTGATTCCGATGTAAATTCTGTGTTTCATCATCAATAAGAAGGTGCAAGGTGTACAGTAAACCTGGAGTGAAGCATCGGAATCTAAATCTGACCTCACAGGATAGGTTCGAATCATAGAAAGTGAGAGTGTCTGTCCTCTTGTACTTAAGTTGGCATTGTGCCATTTGTATTAAATTCGGATGCAATTTCTGTGTTTCATCGTCAATATGAAGGTCCAAGGGATACTGTAAACCTGAAGTGAAGCATCGGAATCTAAAACTGGACTCACAGGAGAGGTTCAAATGATAGAAAGTGAGAGTGTCAGTCCTCTTGTACTTAAGTCGCCATTGTGCCTTTTGTATTAAATTCGGATGCAAATTCTGTGTTTCATCGTCAATAAGAAGGTCCAAGGGATACAGTAAACCTGAAGTGAAGCATCGGAACCTAAAACTGGACTCATAGGAGAGGTTCAAATCATAGAAAGTTAGAGTGTCAGTCCTCTTGTACCCAAGTCGGCATTGTGCCTTTTGAATTTAATTTCGAAGCTATTTCTGTGTTTCATTGTCAATAAGAAGGTCCAAGGGATACAGTAAACCTGAAGTGACGCATCGGAATCTAAAACTGGGCTCACAGGAGAGGTTCAAATCATAGAAAGTTAGAATGTCAGTCCTCTTGTACTTAAGTCGGCATTGTGCCTTTTGTATTAAATTCGGATGCAATTTCTGTGTTTCATCGTCAATAAGAAGGCGCAAGGTATACAGTAAACCTGAAGTGAAGCATCGGAATCTAAAACTGGACTCACAGGAGAGGTTCAAATCATAGAAAGTGAGAGTGTCAGTCCTCTTGTACTTAAGTCGCCATTGTGCCATTTGTATTAAATTCAGATGCAATATCTCTGTTTCATCGTCAATAAGAAGGTCCAAGGGATAGAGTAAACCTGAAGTGAAGCATCGGAATCTAAAACTGGACTTACAGGAGAGGTTCAAATCATAGAAAGTGAGAGTGTCAGTCCTCTTTTACTTAAGTCGGCATTGTGCCTTTTGAATTAAATTCCGATACTATATCTGTGTTTCATTGTCAATAAGAAGATCCAAGGGATACAGTAAACCTGAAGTGAAGCATCGGAATCTAAAAGTGGACTCACAGGAGAGGTTCTAATCATAGAAAGTTAGAATGTCATTCCTCTTGTACTTAAGTCGGCATTGTGCCTTTTGTATTACATTCGGATGCAATTTCTGTGTTTCATCGTCAATAAGAAGGTGCAAGGTATACAGTAAACCTGAAGTGAAGCATCGGAATCTAAAACTGGACTCACCGGAGAGGTTCAAATCATAGAAAGTGAGAGTGTCAGTCCTCTTGTACTTAAGTCGCCATTGTGCCTTTTGTATTTAATTCGGATGCAATTTCTGTGTTTCATCGTCAATAAGAAGGTCCTAGGGATACAGTAAACCTGAATTGAAGCATCGGAATCCAAAACTGGACTCACAGGAGATGTTCAAATCATAGAAAGTTAGAGTGTCAGTCCTCTTGTATTTAAGTCGGCATTGTGCCTTTTGTATTAAATTCTGATGCAAACTCTGTGTTTCATCGTCAATATGAAGGTGCAAGGTATACAGTAAACCTGAAGTGAAGCATCGGAATCTAAAACTGGACTCACAGGAGAGGTACAAATCATAGAAAGTGAGAGTGTCAGTCCTCTTGTACTTAAGTCGACATTGTGCCATGTGTATTAAATTCGGATGCAATTTCTTTGTTTCATCGTCAATAAGAAGGTCCAAGGGATACAGTAAACCTGAAGTGAAGCATCGGAATCTGAAACTGGCCTCACAGCAGAGGTTCAAATCATAGAAAGTTAGAGTGTCAGTCCACTTTTACTTAAGTCGGCATTGTAACTTTTGAATTTAATTCCGATGCTATTTCTGTGTTTCATTGTCAATAAGAAGGTCCAAGGGAACAGTATACCTGAAGTGAAGCATCGGAATCTAAAACAGGACTCACAGGAGAGGTTCTAATCATAGAAAGTTAGAGTGTCAGTCCTCTTGTATTTAAGTCGGCATTGTGCCTTTTGTATTAAATTCGGATGGAAACTCTGTGTTTCATCGTCAATAAGAAGGTGCAAGGTATACAGTAAACCTGAAGTGAAGCATCGGAATCTAAAACTGGACTCACTGGAGAGGTTCAAATCATAGAAAGTGAGAGTGTCAGTTCTCTTCTACATAGGTCGGCATTGTGCCTTTTGAATTTAATTCCGATGCAATTTCTGTGTTTCATCGTCAATAAGAAGGTCCGAAGGATACAGTAAAACTGAAGTGAAGCATCGGAATCTAAAACTGGACTCACAGGAGAGATTCAAATCATAGAAAGTTAGAGTGTCTCTCCTCTTGTACCTAATTCGGTATTGTGCCTTTTGTATTAAATTCGGATGCAATTTCTGTGTTTCATCGTCAATAAGAAAGTCGAAGGGATACAGTAAACTTTAAGTAAATCATCGGAATCTAAAACTGGACTCACAGGAGCGGTTCAAATCATAGAAAGTTAGAGTGTCAGTCCTCTTGTACTTAAGTCGGCATTGTGCCTTTTGTATTAATTTCGGATGCAAACTCTGTGTTTCATCGTCAATAAGAAGGTGCAAGGGATACAGTAAACCTGAAGTGAAGCATCGGAATCTAAAACTTGACTCACAGGAAAGGTTCAAATCATAGAAAGTGAGAGTGTCAGTCCTCTTGTACTTAAGTCGGCATTGTGACATTTATATTAAATTTGGATGCAATTTATGTGTTTCATCGTCAATAAGAAGGTCCAAGGGATACAATAAACCTGAAGTGAAGCATCGGAATTTAAAACTGGACTCACAGGAGAGGTTCAAATCATAGAAAGTTAGAGTGTCACTCCTCTTGTTTTTGATTCGGTATTGTGCCTTTTGTATTAAATTCGGGTGCAAATTCTGTGTTACATCGTCAATAAGAAGGTCCAAGGGATATAGTAAACCTGAAGTGAAGCATCGGAAGCCAAATGTTGACTCCCAGGAGAGATTCAAATCAGAGAAAGTTAGAGTGTCAGTCCTCTTGTATTTAAGTCGGCATTGTGCCTTTTGTGTTAAATTCGGATGAAAACTCTGTATTTCATCGTCAATAAGAAGGTGCAAGGTATACAGTAAACCTGAAGTGAAGCATCGGAATCTAAAACTGGACTCACAGGAGAGGTTCAAATCATAGAAAGTGAGAGTGTCAGTCCTCTTGTACTTAAGTCGCCATTGTGCCATTTGTATTAAATTCGGATGCAATATCTGTGTTTCATCGTCAATAAGAAGGTCCAAGGGATACAGTAAACCTGAAGTGAAGCATCGGAATCTAAAACTGGACTTACAGGAGAGGTTCAAATCATAGAAAGTGAGAGTGTCAGTCCTCTTTTACTTAAGTCGGCGTTGTGCCTTTTGAATTAAATTCCGATGCTATATCTGTGTTTCATTGTCAATAAGAAGATCCAAGGGATACAGTAAACCTGAAGTGAAGCATCGGAATCTAAAAGTGGACTCCCAGGAGAGGTTCTAATCATAGAAAGTTAGAATGTCATTCCTCTTGTACTTAAGTCGGCATTGTTCCTTTTGTATTACATTCGGATGCAATTTCTGTGTTTCATCGTCAATAAGAAGGTGCAAGGTATACAGTAAACCTGAAGTGAAGCATCGGAATCTAAAACTGGACTCACCGGAGAGGTTCAAATCATAGAAAGTGAGAGTGTCAGTCCTCTTGTACTTAAGTTGCCATTGTGCCTTTTGTATTTAATTCGGATGCAATTTCTGTGTTTCATCGTCAATAAGAAGGTCCTAGGGATACAGTAAACCTGAATTGAAGCATCGGAATCCAAAACTGGACTCACAGGAGATGTCCAAATCATAGAAAGTTAGAGTGTCAGTCCTCTTGTATTTAAGTCGGCATTGTGCCTTTTGTATTAAATTCTGATGCAAACTCTGTGTTTCATCGTCAATATGAAGGTGCAAGGTATACAGTAAACCTGAAGTGAAGCATCGGAATCTAAAACTGGACTCACAGGAGAGGTACAAATCATAGAAAGTGAGAGTGTCAGTCCTCTTGTACTTAAGTCGACATTGTGCCATTTGTATTAAATTCGGATGCAATTTCTTTGTTTCATCGTCAATAAGAAGGTCCAAGGGATACAGTAAACCTGAAGTGAAGCGTCGGAATCTAAAACTGGCCTCACAGCAGAGGTTCAAATCATAGAAAGTTAGAGTGTCAGTCCACTTTTACTTAAGTCGGCATTGTGCCTTTTGAATTTAATTCCGATGCTATTTCTGTGTTTCATTGTCAATAAGAAGGTCCAAGGGATACAGTATACCTGAAGTGAAGCATCGGAATCTAAAACAGGACTCACAGGAGAGGTTCTAATCATAGAAAGTTAGAGTGTCAGTCCTCTTGTATTTAAGTCGGCATTGTGCCTTTTGTATTAAATTCGGATGCAAACTCTGTGTTTCATCGTCAATAAGAAGGTGCAAGGTATACAGTAAACCTGAAGTGAAGCATCGGAATCTAAAACTGGACTCACTGGAGAGGTTCAAATCATAGAAAGTGAGAGTGTCGGTTCTCTTCTACATAGGTCGGCATTGTGCCTTTTGAATTTAATTCTGATGCAATTTCTGTGTTTCATCGTCAATAAGAAGGTCCAAAGGATACAGTAAAACTGAAGTGAAGCATCGGAATCTAAAACTGGACTCACAGGAGAGATTCAAATCATAGAAAGTTAGAGTGTCTCTCCTCTTGTACCTAATTCGGTATTGTGCCTTTTATATTAAATTCGGATGCAATTTCTGTGTTTCATCGTCAGTAAGAAAGTCGAAGGGATACAGTAAACTTTAAGTAAATCATCGGAATCTAAAACTGGACTCAAAGGAGCGGTTCAAATCATAGAAAGTTAGAGTGTCAGTCCTCTTGTACTTAAGTCGGCATTGTGCCTTTTGTATTAATTTGGGATGCAAACTCTGTGTTTCATCGTCAATAAGAAGGTGCAAGGGATACAGTAAACCTGAAGTGAAGCATCGGAATCTAAAACTTGACTCACAGGAAAGGTTCAAATCATAGAAAGTGAGAGTGTCAGTCCTCTTGTACTTAAGTCGGCATTGTGACATTTGTATTAAATTTGGATGCAATTTATGTGTTTCATCGTCAATAAGAAGGTCCAAGGGATACAATAAACCTGAAGTGAAGCATCGGAATTTAAAACTGGACTCACAGGAGAGGTTCAAATCATAGAAAGTTAGAGTGTCACTCCTCTTGTACTTGATTCGGTATTGTGCCTTTTGTATTAAATTCGGGTGCAAATTCTGTGTTACATCGTCAATAAGAAGGTCCAAGGGATACAGTAAACCTGAAGTGAAGCATCGGAAGCCAAATGTTGACTCACAGGAGAGGTTCAAATCAGAGAACGTTAGAGTGTCAGTCCTCTTGTATTTAAGTCGGCATTGTGCCTTTTGTATTAAATTCGGATGAAAACTCTGTATTTCATCGTCAATAAGAAGGTGCAAGGTATACAGTAAACCTGAAGTGAAGCATCGGAATCTAAAACTGGACTCACAGGAGAGGTTCAAATCATAGAAAGTGTGAGTGTCAGTCCTCTTGTACTTAAGTCGACTTTGTGCCATTTGTATTTAATTCGGATGCAATTTCTGTGTTTCGTCGTCAATAAGAAGGTCCAAGGGATACAGTAAACCTGAAGTGAATCATCGGAATCTAAAACTGGACTCACAGGAGAGTTTCAAATCATAGAAAGTTAGAGTGTCAGTCCTCTCTTACTTAAGTCGGCATTGTGCCTTTTGAATTTAATTCCGATGCTATTTCTGTGTTTCATTGTCAATAAGAAGGTCCAAGGGATACAGTAAACCTGAAGTGAAGCATCGGAATCTAAAACTGGACTCACAGGAGAGGTTCAAATCATAGAAAGTGAGAGTGTCAGTTCTCTTCTACTTAGGTCGGCATTGTGCCTTTTGAATTTAATTCCGATGCAATTTCTGTGTTTCATCTTCAATAAGAAGGTCCAAAGGATACAGTAAAACTGAAGTGAAGCATCGGAATCTAAAACTGGACTCACAGGAGAGATTCAAATCACAGAAAGTTAGAGTGTCTCTCCTCTTGTACCTAATTCGGTATTGTGCCTTTTGTATTAAATTCGGATGCAATTTCTGTGTTTCATCGTCAATAAGGAGGTCCAAGGGATACAGTAAACCTTAAGTAAATCATCGGAATCTAAAACTGGACTCACAGGAGAGTTTCAAATCATAGAAAGTTAGAGTGTCAGTCCTCTTGTACTTAAGTCGACATTGTGCCATTTGTATTAAATTCGGATGCAATTTCTGTGTTTCATCGTCAATAAGAAGGTCCAAGGGTTACAGTAAATCTGAAATGAAGCATCGGAATCAAGAACTGGACTCACAGGAGAGGTTCAAATCATAGAGAGTGAGAGTGTCAGTCCTCTTGTACTTTAGTCGCCATTGTGATTTTTGTATTAAATTCGGATCCAACTTCTGTGTTTCATCGTCTATAAGAAGGTCCAAGGGATACAGTAAACCTGAAGTGAAGCATCGGAATCAAAAACTGGACTCACAGGAGAGATTCAAATCATAGAAAGTTAGAGTGTCACTCCTCTTGTACTTAAGTCGGTATTGTGCCTTTTGTATTAAATTCGGATGCAATTTCTGTGTTTCATCACCAATAAGAAGGTCCAAGGTATACAGTACACATTAAGTGAAGCATCGGAATCTAAAACTGGACTCGCAGGAGAGGTTCAAATCATAGAAGGTGAGAGTGTCAGTCCTCTTGTACTTAAGTCGGCATTGTGGCTCTTGTATTAAATACGGATGCAATTTCTGTGTTACATCCTCAATAAAAAGGTCCAAGGGATACAGGAAACCTGAAGTGAAGCATCGGAATCCAAAACTGGACTCACAGGAGATGTTCAAATCATAGAAAGTTAGAGTGTTAGTCCTCTTGTATTTAAGTCGGCATTGTGCCTTTTGTATTAAATTCGGATGCAAACTCTGTGTTTCATCGTCAATAAGAAGGTGCAAGGTATAGAGTAAACCTGAAGTGAAGCATCGGAATCTAAAACTGGACTCACAGGAGAGGTTCAAATCATATAAAGTGAGAGTGTCAGTCCTCTTGTACTTAAGTCGACATTGTGCCATTTGTATTAAATTCGGATGCAATTTCTGTGTTTCATCGTCAATAAGAAGGTCCAAGGGATACAGTAAACCTGAAGTGAAGCATCGGAATCTAAAACTGGCCTCACAGCAGAGGTTCAAATCATAGAAAGTTAGAGTGTCAGTCCACTTTTACTTAAGTCGGCATTGTGACTTTTGAATTTAATTCCGATGCTATTTCTGTGTTTCATTGTCAATAAGAAGGTCCAAGGGATACAGTAAACCTGAAGTGAAGCATCGGAATCTAAAACAGGACTCACAGGAGAGGTTCTAATAATAGAAAGTTAGAGTGTCAGTCCTCTTGTATTTAAGTCGGCATTGTGCCTTTTGTATTAAATTCGGATGCAAACTCTGCGTTTCATCGTCAATAAGAAGGTGCAAGGTATACAGTAAACCTGAATTGAAACATCGGAATCCAAAAGTGGACTCACTGGAGAGGTTCAAATCATAGAAAGTGAGAGTGTCAGTTCTCTTCCACATAGGTCGGCATTGTGCCTTTTGAATTTAATTCCGATGCAATTTCTGTGTTTCATCGTCAATAAGAAGGTCCAAAGGATACAGTAAAACTGAAGTGAAGCATCGGAATCTAAAACTGGACTCACAGGAGAGATTCAAATCATAGAAAGTTAGAGTGTCTCTCCTCTTGTACCTAATTCGGTATTGTGCCTTTTGTATTAAATTCGGATGCAATTTCTGTGTTTCATCGTCAATAAGAAAGTCCAAGAGATACAGTAAACTTTAAGTAAATCATCGGAATCTAAAACTGGACTCACAGGAGCGGTTCAAATCATAGAAAGTTAGAGTGTCAGTCCTCTTGTACTTAAGTCGGCATTTTCCCTTTTGTATTAATTTCTGATGCAAACTCTGTGTTTCATCGTCAATAAGAAGGTGCAAGGGATACAGTATACCTGAAGTGAAGCATCGGAATCTAAAACTGGACTCACAGAAGAAGTTCAAATCATAGAAAGTTAGAGTGTCAGTCATCTTGTACTTAAGTCGGTATTGTGATTTTTTAATTTAATTCAGATGCAATATCTGTGTTTCATCGTCAATAAGAAGGTCCAAGGTATACAGTAAACCTGGAGTGAAGCATCGTAATCTAAGACTGGACTCACAGGAGAGGTTCAAATCATAGAAAGTGAGAGTTTCAGTCCTCTTTTACTTAAGTCGGCATTGTGCGTTTTGAATTTAATTCCGATGCAATTTCTGTGTTTCATCGTCAATAAGAAGGTCCAAGGGATACAGTAAACCTGAAGTGAAGCATCGGAATCTAAAACTGGACTCACAGGAGAGGTTCAAATCATAGAAAGTGAGAGTGTCAGTCCTCTTGTACTTAAGTCGGCATTGTGGCATTTGTATTAAATTCGGATGCAATTTCTGTGTTTCATCGTCAATAAGAAGGTCCCAGGGATACAGTAAACCTGAAGTGAAGCATCGGAATCAAAAACTGGACTCACAGGAGAGATTAAAATCATAGAAAGTTAGAGTGTCACTTCTCTTGTACTTAAGTCGGTATTGTGCCTATTGTATTAAATTCGGATGCAATTTCTGTGTTTCATCACCAATAAGAAGGTCCAAGGTATACAGTACACATTAAGTGAAGCATCGGAATCTAAAACTGGACTCGCAGGAGAGGATCAAATCATAGAAAGTGATAGTGTCAGTCCTCTTGTACTTAAGTCGGCCTTGTGCCTTTTGTATTACATTCGGATGCAAACTCTGTGTTTCATCGTCAATAAGAAGGTGCAAGGTATACAGTAAACCTGAAGTGAAGCATCGGAAACTAAAACTGGACTCACAGGAGAGGTTAAAATCATAGAAAGTGAGAGTGTCAGACCTCTTGTACTTAAGTCGACATTGTGGCATTTGTATTAATTTCGGATGCAATTTTTTGTGTTTCATCGTCAATAAGAAGGTCCAAGGGATACAGTAAACCTGGAGTGAAGCATCGGAATCTAAAACTGGCCTCACAGCAGAGGTTCAAATCATAGAAAGTTAGAGTGTCAGTCCACTTTTACTTAAGTCGGCATTGTGCCTTTTGAATTTAATTCCGATGCTATTTCTCTGTTTCATTGTCAATAAGAAGGTCCAAGGGATACAGTAAACCTGAAGTGAAGCATCGGAATCTAAAACAGGACTCACAGGAGAGGTTCTAATCATAGAAAGTTAGAGTGTCAGTCCTCTTGTATTTAAGTCGGCATTGTGCCTTTTGTATTAAATTCGGATGCAAACTCTGTGTTTCATCGTCAATAAGAAGGTGCAAGGTATACAGTAAACCTGAATTGAAGCATCGGAATCCAAAAGTGGACTCACTGGAAAGGTTCAAATCATAGAAAGTGAGAGTGTCAGTTCTCTTCTACATAGGTCGGCATTGTGCCTTTTGAATTTAAATCCGATGCAATTTCTGTGCTTCATCGTCAATAAGAAGGTCCAAAGGATACAGTAAAACTGAAGTGAAGCATCAGAATCTAAAACTGGACTCACAGGAGAGATTCATATCATAGAAAGTTAGAGTGTCTCTCCTCTTGTACCTAATTCGGTATTGTGCCTTTTGTATTAAATTCGGATGCAATTTCTGTGTTTCATCGTCAATAAGTAAGTCCAAGGGATACAGTAATCTTTAAGTAAATCATCGGAATCTAAAACTGGACTCACAGGAGCGGTTCAAATCATAGAAAGTTAGAGTGTCAGTCCTCTTGTACTTAAGTCGGCATTGTGCCTTTTGTATTAATTTCGGATGCAAACTCTGTGTTTCGTCGTCAATAGGAAGGTGCAAGGGATACAGTATACCTGAAGTGAAGCATTGGAATCTAAAACTGGACTCACAGAAGAAGTTCAAATCATAGAAAGTTAGAGTGTCAGTCATCTTGTACTTAAGTCGACATTGTGATTTTTGAATTTAATTCAGATGCAATTTCTGTGTTTCATCGTCAATAAGAAGGTCCAAGGTATACAGTAAACCTGGAGTGAAGCATCGTAATCTAAGACTGGACTCACAGGAGAGGTTCAAATCATAGAAAGTGAGAGTGTCAGTCCTCTTTTACTTAAGTCGCCATTGTGCGTTTTGAATTTAATTCCGATGTAATTTCTGTGTTTCATCGTCAATAAGAAGGTCCAAGGGATACAGTAAACCTGAAGTGAAGCATCGGAATCTAAAACTGGACTCACAGGAGAGGTTCAAATCATAGAAAGTGAGAGTGTCAGTCCTCTTGTACTTAAGTCGGCACTGTGGCATTTGTATTAAATTTGGATGCAATTTATGTGTTTCATCGTCAATAAGAAGGTCCAAAAGATACAATAAACCTGAAGTGAAGCATCGGAATTTAAAACTGGACTCACAGGAGAGGTTCAAATCATAGAAAGTTAGAGTGTCACTCCTCTTGTACTTGATTCGGTATTGTGCCTATTGTATTAAATTCGGGTGCAATTTCTGTGTGTCATCGTCAATAAGAAGGTCCAAGGGATACAATAAACCTGAAGTGAAGCATCGGAATTTAAAACTGGACTCATAGGAGAGGTTCAAATCATAGAAAGTGAGAGTGTCAGTCCTCTTGTACTTAAGTCGGCATTGTGGCATTTGTATTAAATTCGGCTACAATTTCTGTGTTACATCGTCAATAAGAAGGTCCAAGGGATACAGTAAACCTGAAGTGAAGCATCGTAAGCCAAAACTGGACTCACAGGAGAGGTTCAAATCATAGAAAGTTAGAGTGTTAGTCCTCTTTTATTTAAGTCGGCATTGTGCCTTTTGTATTAAATTCGGATGCAAACTCTGTATTTCATCGTCAATAAGAAGGTGCAAGGTATACAGTAAACCTGAAGTGAAGCATCGGAATCAAAAACTGGACTCACAGGAGAGGTTCAAATCATAGAAAGTGAGAGTGTCAGTCCTCTTGTACTTAAGTCGACATGGTGCCATTTGTATTAAATTCGGTTGCAATTTCTGTGTTTCATCGTCAATAAGAAGGTCCAAGGGATACAGTAAACCTTAAGTAAAACATCGGAATCTAAAACTGGACTCACAGGAGAGTTTCAAATCATAGAAAGTTAGAGTGTCAGTCCTCTTGTACTTAAGTCGACATTGTGCCATTTGTATTAAATTCGGATGCAATTTCTGTGTTTCATCGTCAATAAGAAGGTCCAAGGGATACAGTAAACCTGAAGTGAAGCATCGGAATCTAAAACTGGACTCACAGGAAAGGTTCAAATCATAGAAAGTTAGAATGTCAGTCCTCTTGTACTTAAGTCGGCATTGTGCCTTTTGTGTTGAATTCGGATCCAATTTCTGTGTTTCATCGTCAATGAGAAGGTGCAAGGTATACAGTAAACCTGAAGAGAAGCATCGGAATGTAAAACTGGACTCACTGGAGAGGTTCAAATCATAGAAAGTGAGAGTGTCAGTCGTCTTGTACTTAACTCGGCATTGTGGCATTTGTATTAAATTCGGATGCAATTTCTGTGTTTCATCGTCAATAAGAAGGTCCAAGGGTTACAGTAAATCTGAATTGAAGCATCGGAATCAAAAACTGGACTCAAAGGAGAGGTTCAAATCATAGTGAGTGAGAGTGTCAGTCCTCTTGTACTTTAGTCGCCATTGTGATTTTTGTATTAAATTCGGATCCAATTTCTGTGTTTCATCGTCAATAAGAAGGTCCAAGGGATACAGTAAACCTGAAGTGAAGAATCGGAATCAAAAACTGGACTCACAGGAGAGATTAAAATCATAGAAGGTTAGAGTGTCTCTCCTCTTGTACCTAATTCGGTATTGTGCCTTTTGTATCAAATTCGGATGCAATTTCTGTGTTTTATCGTCAATAAGCAAGTCCAGGGGATACAGTAAACTTTAAGTAAATCATCGGAATCTAAAACTGGACTCACAGGAGCGGTTCAAATCATAGAAAATTAGAGTGTCAGTCCTCTTGTACTTAAGTCGGCATTGTGCCTTTTGTATTAATTTCGGATGCAAACTCTGTGTTTCATCGTCAATAAGAAGGTGCAAGGGATACAGTATACCTGAAGTGAAGCATCGGAATCTAAAACTGGACTCACAGAAGAAGTTCAAATCATAGAAAGTTAGAGTGTCAGTCATCTTGTACTTAAGTCGACATTGTGATTTTTGAATTTAATTCAGATGCAATTTCTGTGTTTCATCGTCAATATGAAGGTCCAAGGTATACAGTAAACCTGGAGTGAAGCATCGTAATCTAAGACTGGACTCACAGGAGAGGTTCAAATCATAGAAAGTGAGAGTGTCAGTCCTCTTTTACTTAAGTCGGCATTGTGCGTTTTGAATTTAATTCCGATGCATTTTCTGTGTTTCATCGTCAATAAGAAGGTCCAAGGGATACAGTAAACCTGAAGTGAAGCATCGGAATCTAAAACTGGACTCACAGGAGAGGTTCAAATCATAGAAAGTGAGAGTGTCAGTCCTCTTGTACTTAAGTCGGCATTGTGGCATTTGTATTAAATTCGGATGCAATTTCTGTGTTTCATCGTCAAAAAGAAGGTCCAAGGGATACAGTAAACCTGAAGTGAAGCATCGGAATCAAAAACTGGACTCACAGGAGAGATTCAAATCATAGAAAGTTAGAGTGACACTCCTCTTGTACTTAAGTCGGTATTGTGCCTTTTGTATTAAATTCGGATGCAATTTCTGTGTTTCATCACCAATAAGAAGGTCCAAGGTATACAGTACACGTTAAATGAAGCATCGGAATCTAAAACTGGACTCGCAGGAGAGGTTCAAATCATAGAAAGTGAGAGTGTCAGTCCTCTTGTACTTAAGTCGGCATTGTGGCTTTTGTATTAAATTAGGATGCAATTTCTGTGTTACATCGTCGATAAGAAGGTCCAAGGGATACAGGAGACCTGAAGTGAAGCATCGGAATCCAAAACTGGACTCACAGGAGATGTTGAAATCATAGAAAGTTAGAGTGTCAGTCCTCTTGTATTTAAGTCGGCATTGTGCCTTTTGTATTAAATTCGGATGCAAACTCTGTGTTTCATCGTCAATAAGAAGGTGCAAGGTATACAGTAAACCTGAAGTGAAGCATCGGAATCTAAAACTGGACTCACAGGAGAGGTTCAAATCATAGAAAGTGAGAGTGTCAGACCTCTTGTACTTAAGTCGACATTGTGCCATTTGTATTAAATTCGGATGCAATTTCTGTGTTTCATCGTCAATAAGAAGGTCCAAGGGATACAGTAAACCTGAAGTGAAGCATCGGAATCTAAAACTGGCCTCACAGCAGAGGTTCAAATCATAGAATGTTAGAGTGTCAGTCCACTTTTACTTAAGTCGGCATTGTGCCTTTTGAATTTAATTCCGATGCTATTTCTCTGTTTCATTGTCAATAACAAGGTCCAAGGGATACAGTAAACCTGAAGTGAAGCATCGGAATCTAAAACTGGACTCACAGGAGAGGTTCTAATCATAGAAAGTAAGAGTGTCAGTCCCCTTGTATTTAAGTCGGCATTGTGCCTTTTGTATTAAATTCGGATGCAAACTCTGTGTTTCATCGTCAATGAGAAGGTGCAAGGTATACAGTAAACCTGAAGTGAAGCATCGGAATCTAAAACTGGGCTCACTGGAGAGGTTCAAATCATAGAAAGTGAGAGTGTCAGTTCTCTTCTACATAGGTCGGCATTGTGCCTTTTGAATTTAATTCCGATGCAATTTCTGTGTTTCATCGTCAATAAGAAGGTCCAAAGGATACAGTAAAACTGAAGTGAAGCATCGGAATCTAAAACTGGACTCACAGGAGAGATTCAAATCATAGAAAGTTAGAGTGTCTCTCCTCTTGTACCTAATTCGGTATTGTGCCTTTTGAATTTAATTCCGATGCTATTTCTCTGTCTCATTGTCAATAAGAAGGTCCAAGGTATACAGTAAACCTGGAGTGAAGAATCGTAATCTAAGACTGGACTCACAGGAGAGGTTCAAATCATAGAAAGTGAGAGTGTCAGTCCTCTTTTACTTAAGTCGGCATTGTGCGTTTTGAATTTAATTCCGATGCAATTTCTGTGTTTCATCGTCAATAAGAAGGTCCAAGGGATACAATAAACCTGAAGTGAAGCATCGGAATCTAAAACTGGACTCATAGGAGAGGTTCAAATCATAGAAAGTTAGAATGTCAGACCTCTTGTACTTAAGTCGGCATTGTGCCTTTTGGATTGAATTCGGATGCAATTTCTGTGTTTCATCGTCAATAAGAAGGTGCAAGGTATACAGTAAACCTGAAGAGAAGCATCGGAATCTAAAACTGGACTCACTGGAGAGGTTCAAATCATAGAAAGTGAGAGTGTCAGTCCTCTTGTACTTAAGTCGGCATTGTGGCATTTGTATTAAATTCGGCTGCAATTTCAGTGTTACATCGTCAATAAGAAGGTCCAAGGGATACAGTAAACCTGAAGTGAAGCATAGTAAGCCAAAACTGGACCCACAGGAGAGGTTCAAATCATAGAAAGTTAGAGTGTTAGTCCTCTTTTATTTAAGTCGGCATTGTGCCTTTTGTATTAAATTCGGATGCAAACTCTGTATTTCATCGTCAATAAGAAGGTGCAAGGTATACAGTAAACCTGAAGTGAAGCATCGGAATCTAAAACTGGACTCACAGGAGAGGTTCAAATCATAGAAAGTGAGAGTGTCAGTCCTCTTGTACTTAAGTCGACATTGTGCCATTTGTATTAAATTCGGATGCAATTTCTGTGTTTCATCGTCAATAAGAAGGTCCAAGGGATACAGTAAACCTGAAGTGAATCATCGGAATTTAAAACTAAACTCTCACGAGAGTTTCAAATCATAGAAAGTTAGAGTGTCAGTCCTCTTTTACTTAAGTCGGCATTGTGCCTTTTGAATTTAATTCCGATGCTATTTCTGTGTTTCATTGTCAATAAGAAGGTCCAAGGGATACAGTAAACCTGAAGTGAAGCATCGGAATCTAAAACTGGACTCACAGGAGAGGTTCAAATCATAGAAAGTGAGAGTGTCAGTTCTCTTCTACTTAGGTCGGCATTGTGCCTTTTGAATTTAATTCCGATGCAATTTCTGTGTTTCATCTTCAATAAGAAGGTCCAAAGGATACAGTAAAACTGAAGTGAAGCATCGGAATCTAAAACTGGACTCACAGGAGAGTTTCAAATCATAGAAAGTTAGAGTGTCTCTCCTCTTGTACCTAATTCGGTATTGTGCCTTTTGTATTAAATTCGGATGCAATCTCTGTGTTTCATCGTCAATAAGAAGGTCCAAGGGATACAGTAAACCTTAAGTAAATCATCGGAATCTAAAACTGGACTTACAGGAGAGTTTCAAATCATAGAAAGTTAGAGTGTCAGTCCTCTTGTACTTAAGTCGATATTGTGCCATTTGTATTAAATTCGGATGCAATTTCTGTGTTTCATCGTCAATAAGAAGGTCCAAGGGATACAGTAAAACTGAAGTGAAGCATCGGAATCTAAAACTGGACTCACAGGAAAGGTTCAAATCATAGAAAGTTAGAATGTCAGTCCTCTTGTACTTAAGTCGGCATTGTGCCTTTTGTGTTGAATTCGGATCCAATTTCTGTGTTTCATCGTCAATGAGAAGGTGCAAGGTATACAGTAAACCTGAAGAGAAGCATCGGAATGTAAAACTGGACTCACTGGAGAGGTTCAAATCATAGAAAGTGAGAGTGTCAGTCCTCTTGTACTTAAGTCGGCATTGTGGCATTTGTATTAAATTCGGATGCAATTTCTGTGTTTCATCGTCAATAAGAAGGTCCAAGGGTTACAGTAAATCTGAATTGAAGCATCGGAATCAAAAACTGGACTCACAGGAGAGGTTCAAATCATAGTGCGTGAGAGTGTCAGTCCTCTTGTACTTTAGTCGCCATTGTGATTTTTGTATTAAATTCGGATCCAATTTCTGTGTTTCATCGTCAATAAGAAGGTCCAAGGGATACAGTAAACCTGAAGTGAAGAATCGGAATCAAAAACTGGACTCACAGGAGAGATTAAAATCATAGAAGGTTAGAGTGTCTCTCCTCTTGTACCTAATTCGGTATTGTGCCTTTTGTATTAAATTCGGATGCAATTTCTGTGTTTCATCGTCAATAAGAAAGTCCAAGGGATACAGTAAACTTTAAGTAAATCATCGGAATCTAAAACTGGACTCACAGGAGCGGTTCAAATCATAGAAAGTTAGAGTGTCAGTCCTCTTGTACTTAAGTCGGCATTGTGCCTTTTGTATTAATTTCGGATGCAAACTCTGTGTTTCATCGTCAATAAGAAGGTGCAAGGGATACAGTATACCTGAAGTGAAGCATCGGAATGTAAAACTGGACTCACAGAAGAAGTTCAAATCATAGAAAGTTAGAGTGTCAGTCATCTTGTACTTAAGTCGACATTGTGATTTTTGAATTTAATTCAGATGCAATTTCTGTGTTTCATCGTCAATAAGAAGGTCCAAGGTATACAGTAAAACTGAAGTGAAGCATCGGAATCTAAAACTGGACTCACAGGAGAGATTCAAATCATAGAAAGTTAGAGTGTCTCTCCTCTTGTACCTAATTCGGTATTGTGCCTTTTGAATTTAATTCCGATGCTATTTCTCTGTTTCATTGTCAATAAGAAGGTCGAAGGTATACAGTAAACCTGGAGTGAAGCATCGTAATCTAAGACTGGAGTCACAGGAGAGGTTCAAATCATAGAAAGTGAGAGTGTCAGTCCTCTTTTACTTAACTCGGCATTGTGCGTTTTGAATTTAATTCCGATGCAATTTCTGTGTTTCATCGTCAATAAGAAGGTCCAAGGGATACAATAAACCTGAAGTGAAGCATCGGAGTTTAAAACTGGACTCACAGGAGAGGTTCAAATCATAGAAAGTTAGAGTGTCACTCCTTTTGTACTTGATTCGGTATTGTGCCTTTTGTATTAAATTCGGGTGCAATTTCTGTGTGTCATCGTCAATAAGAAGGTCCAAGGGATACAGTAAACCTGAAGTGAAGCATCGGACTCTAAAACTGGACTCATAGGAGAGGTTCAAATCATAGAAAGTTAGACTGTCAGACCTCTTGTACTTAAGTCGGCATTGTGCCTTTTGGATTGAATTCGGATGCAATTTCTGTGTTTCATCGTCAATAAGAAGGTGCAAGGTATACAGTAAACCTGAAGAGAAGCATCGGAATCTAAAACTGGACTCACTGGAGAGGTTCAAATCATAGAAAGTGAGAGTGTCAGTCCTCTTGTACTTAAGTCGGCATTGTGGCATTTGTATTAAATTCGGCTGCAATTTCTGTGTTACATCGTCAATAAGAAGGTCTAAGGGATACAGTAAACCTGAAGTGAAGCATCGTAAGCCAAAACTGGACCCACAGGAGAGGTTCAAATCATAGAAAGTTAGAGTGTTAGTCCTCTTTTATTTAAGTCGGCATTGTGCCTTTTGTATTAAATTCGGATGCAAACTCTGTATTTCATCGTCAATAAGAGGGTGCAAGGTATACAGTAAACCTGAAGTGAAGCATCGGAATCTAAAACTGGACTCACAGGAGAGGTTCAAATCATAGAAAGTGAGAGTGTCAGTCCTCTTGTACTTATGTCGACATTGTGCCATTTGTATTAAATTCGGATGCAATTTCTGTGTTTCATCGTCAATAAGAAGGTCCAAGGGATACAGTAAACCTGAAGTGAATCATTGGAATTTAAAACTAAACTCTCACGAGAGTTTCAAATCATAGAAAGTTAGAGTGTCAGTCCTCTTTTACTTAAGTCGGCATTGTGCCTTTTGAATTTAATTCCAATGCAATTTCTGTGTTTCATCTTCAATAAGAAGGTCCAAAGGATACAGTAAAACTGAAGTGAAGCATCGGAATCTAAAACTGGACTCACAGGAGAGTTTCAAATCATAGAAAGTTAGAGTGTCTCTCCTCTTGTACCTAATTCGGTATTGTGCCTTTTGTATTAAATTCGGATGCAATCTCTGTGTTTCATCGTCAATAAGAAGGTCCAAGGGATACAGTAAACCTTAAGTAAATCATCGGAATCTAAAACTGGACTCACAGGAGAGTTTCAAATCATAGAAAGTTAGAGTGTCAGTCCTCTTGTACTTAAGTCGACATTGTGCCATTTGTATTAAATTCGGATGCAATTTCTGTGTTTCATCGTCAATAAGAAGGTCCAAGGGATGCAGTAAAACTGAAGTGAAGCATCGGAATCTAAAACTGGACTCACAGGAAAGGTTCAAATCATAGAAAGTTAGAATGTCAGTCCTCTTGTACTTAAGTCGGCATTGTGCCTTTTGTGTTGAATTCGGATCCAATTTCTGTGTTTCATCGTCAATGAGAAGGTGCAAGGTATACAGTAAACCTGAAGAGAAGCATCGGAATGTAAAACTGGACTCACTGGAGAGGTTCAAATCATAGAAATTGAGAGTGTCAGTCCTCTTGTACTTAAGTCGGCATTGTGGCATTTGTATTAAATTCGGATGCAATTTCTGTGTTTCATCGTCAATAAGAAGGTCCAAGGGTTACAGTAAATCTGAATTGAAGCATCGGAATCAAAAACTGGACTCACAGGAGAGGTTCAAATCATAGTGCGTGAGAGTGTCAGTCCTCTTGTACTTTAGTCGCCATTGTGATTTTTGTATTAAATTCGGATCCAATTTCTGTGTTTCATCGTCAATAAGAAGGTCCAAGGGATACAGTAAACCTGAAGTGAAGAATCGGAATCAAAAACTGGACTCACAGGAGAGATTAAAATCATAGAAGGTTAGAGTGTCTCTCCTCTTGTACCTAATTCGGTATTGTGCCTTTTGTATTAAATTCGGATGCAATTTCTGTGTTTCATCGTCAATAAGAAAGTCCAAGGGATACAGTAAACTTTAAGTAAATCATCGGAATCTAAAACTGGACTCACAGGAGCGGTTCAAATCATAGAAAGTTAGAGTGTCAGTCCTCTTGTACTTAAGTCGGCATTGTGCCTTTTGTATTAATTTCGGATGCAAACTCTGTGTTTCATCGTCAATAAGAAGGTGCAAGGGATACAGTATACCTGAAGTGAAGCATCGGAATGTAAAACTGGACTCACAGAAGAAGTTCAAATCATAGAAAGTTAGAGTGTCAGTCATCTTGTACTTAAGTCGACATTGTGATTTTTGAATTTAATTCAGATGCAATTTCTGTGTTTCATCGTCAATAAGAAGGTCCAAGGTATACAGTAAAACTGAAGTGAAGCATCGGAATCTAAAACTGGACTCACAGGAGAGATTCAAATCATAGAAAGTTAGAGTGTCTCTCCTCTTGTACCTAATTCGGTATTGTGCCTTTTGAATTTAATTCCGATGCTATTTCTCTGTTTCATTGTCAATAAGAAGGTCCAAGGTATACAGTAAACCTGGAGTGAAGCATCGTAATCTAAGACTGGACTCACAGGAGAGGTTTAAATCATAGAAAGTGAGAGTGTCAGTCCTCTTTTACTTAAGTCGGCATTGTGCGTTTTGAATTTAATTCCGATGCAATTTCTGTGTTTCATCGTCAATAAGAAGGTCCAAGGGATACAATAAACCTGAAGTGAAGCATCGGAGTTTAAAACTGGACTCACAGGAGAGGTTCAAATCATAGAAAGTTAGAGTGTCACTCCTTTTGTACTTGATTCGGTATTGTGCCTTTTGTATTAAATTCGGGTGCAATTTCTGTGTGTCATCGTCAATAAGAAGGTCCAAGGGATACAGTAAACCTGAAGTGAAGCATCGGACTCTAAAACTGGACTCATAGGAGAGGTTCAAATCATAGAAAGTTAGAATGTCAGACCTCTTGTACTTAAGTCGGCATTGTGCCTTTTGGATTGAATTCGGATGCAATTTCTGTGTTTTATCGTCAATAAGAAGGTGCAAGGTATACAGTAAACCTGAAGAGAAGCATCGGAATCTAAAACTGGACTCACTGGAGAGGTTCAAATCATAGAAAGTGAGAGTGTCAGTCCTCTTGTACTTAAGTCGGCATTGTGGCATTTGTATTAAATTCGGCTGCAATTTCTGTGTTACATCGTCAATAAGAAGGTCCAAGGGATACAGTAAACCTGAAGTGAAGCATCGTAAGCCAAAACTGGACCCACAGGAGAGGTTCAAATCATAGAAAGTTAGAGTGTTAGTCCTCTTTTATTTAAGTCGGCATTGTGCCTTTTGTATTAAATTCGGATGCAAACTCTGTATTTCATCGTCAATAAGAAGGTGCAAGGTATACAGTAAACCTGAAGTGAAGCATCGGAATCTAAAACTAAACTCTCACGAGAGTTTCAAATCATAGAAAGTTAGAGTGTCAGTCCTCTTTTACTTAAGTCGGCATTGTGCCTTTTGAATTTAATTCCGATGCTATTTCTGTGTTTCATTGTCAATAAGAAAGTCCAAGGGATACAGTAAACCTGAAGTGAAGCATCGGAATCTAAAACTGGACTCACAGGAGAGGTTCAAATCATAGAAAGTGAGAGTGTCAGTTCTCTTCTACTTAGGTCGGCATTGTGCCTTTTGAATTTAATTCCGATGCAATTTCTGTGTTTCATCTTCAATAAGAAGGTCCAAAGGATACAGTAAAACTGAAGTGAAGCATCGGAATCTAAAACTGGACTCACAGGAGAGTTTCAAATCATAGAAAGTTAGAGTGTCTCTCCTCTTGTACCTAATTCGGTATTGTGCCTTTTGTATTAAATTCGGATGCAATCTCTGTGTTTCATCGTCAATAAGAAGGTCCAAGGGATACAGTAAACCTTAAGTAAATCATCGGAATCTAAAACTGGACTCACAGGAGAGTTTCAAATCATAGAAAGTTAGAGTGTCAGTCCTCTTGTACTTAAGTCGACATTGTGCCATTTGTATTAAATTCGGATGCAATTTCTGTGTTTCATCGTCAATAAGAAGGTCCAAGGGATACAGTAAAACTGAAGTGAAGCATCGGAATCTAAAACTGGACTCACAGGAAAGGTTCAAATCATAGAAAGTTAGAATGTCAGTCCTCTTGTACTTAAGTCGGCATTGTGCCTTTTGTGTTGAATTCGGATCCAATTTCTGTGTTTCATCGTCAATGAGAAGGTGCAAGGTATACAGTAAACCTGAAGAGAAGCATCGGAATGTAAAACTGGACTCACTGGAGAGGTTCAAATCATAGAAAGTGAGAGTGTCAGTCCTCTTGTACTTAAGTCGGCATTGTGGCATTTGTATTAAATTCGGATGCAATTTCTGTGTTTCATCGTCAATAAGAAGGTCCAAGGGTTACAGTAAATCTGAATTGAAGCATCGGAATCAAAAACTGGACTCACAGGAGAGGTTCAAATCATAGTGCGTGAGAGTGTCAGTCCTCTTGTACTTTAGTCGCCATTGTGATTTTTGTATTAAATTCGGATCCAATTTCTGTGTTTCATCGTCAATAAGAAGGTCCAAGGGATACAGTAAACCTGAAGTGAAGAATCGGAATCAAAAACTGGACTCACAGGAGAGGTTAAAATCATAGAAGGTTAGAGTGTCTCTCCTCTTGTACCTAATTCGGTATTGTGCCTTTTGTATTAAATTCGGATGCAATTTCTGTGTTTCATCGTCAATAAGAAAGTCAAAGGGATACAGTAAACTTTAAGTAAATCATCGGAATCTAAAACTGGACTCACAGGAGCGGTTCAAATCATAGAAAGTTAGAGTGTCAGTCCTCTTGTACTTAAGTCGGCATTGTGCCTTTTGTATTAATTTCGGATGCAAACTCTGTGTTTCATCGTCAATAAGAAGGTGCAAGGGATACAGTATACCTGAAGTGAAGCATCGGAATGTAAAACTGGACTCACAGAAGAAGTTCAAATCATAGAAAGTTAGAGTGTCAGTCATCTTGTACTTAAGTCGACATTGTGATTTTTGAATTTAATTCAGATGCAATTTCTGTGTTTCATCGTCAATAAGAAGGTGCAAGGTATACAGTAAACCTGAAGAGAAGCATCGGAATCTAAAACTGGACTCACTGGAGAGGTTCAAATCATAGAAAGTGAGAGTGTCAGTCCTCTTGTACTTAAGTCGGCATTGTGGCATTTGTATTAAATTCGGCTGCAATTTCTGTGTTACATCGTCAATAAGAAGGTCCAAGGGATACAGTAAACCTGAAGTGAAGCATCGTAAGCCAAAACTGGACCCACAGGAGAGGTTCAAATCATAGAAAGTTAGAGTGTTAGTCCTCTTTTATTTAAGTCGGCATTGTGCCTTTTGTATTAAATTCGGATGCAAACTCTGTATTTCATCGTCAATAAGAAGGTGCAAGGTATACAGTAAACCTGAAGTGAAGCATCGGAATCTAAAACTGGACTCACAGGAGAGGTTCAAATCATAGAAAGTGAGAGTGTCAGTCCTCTTGTACTTAAGTCGACATTGTGCCATTTGTATTAAATTCGGATGCAATTTCTGTGTTTCATCGTCAATAAGAAGGTCCAAGGGATACAGTAAACCTGAAGTGAATCATCGGAATTTAAAACTAAACTCTCACGAGAGTTTCAAATCATAGAAAGTTAGAGTGTCAGTCCTCTTTTACTTAAGTCGGCATTGTGCCTTTTGAATTTAATTCCGATGCTATTTCTGTGTTTCATTGTCAATAAGAAGGTCCAAGGGATACAGTAAACCTGAAGTGAAGCATCGGAATCTAAAACTGGACTCACAGGAGAGGTTCAAATCATAGAAAGTGAGAGTGTCAGTTCTCTTCTACTTAGGTCGGCATTGTGCCTTTTGAATTTAATTCCGATGCAATTTCTGTGTTTCATCTTCAATAAGAAGGTCCAAAGGATACAGTAAAACTGAAGTGAAGCATCGGAATCTAAAACTGGACTCACAGGAGAGTTTCAAATCATAGAAAGTTAGAGTGTCTCTCCTCTTGTACCTAATTCGGTATTGTGCCTTTTGTATTAAATTCGGATGCAATCTCTGTGTTTCATCGTCAATAAGAAGGTCCAAGGGATACAGTAAACCTTAAGTAAATCATCGGAATCTAAAACTGGACTCACAGGAGAGTTTCAAATCATAGAAAGTTAGAGTGTCAGTCCTCTTGTACTTAAGTCGACATTGTGCCATTTGTATTAAATTCGGATGCAATTTCTGTGTTTCATCGTCAATAAGAAGGTCCAAGGGATACAGTAAAACTGAAGTGAAGCATCGGAATCTAAAACTGGACTCACAGGAAAGGTTCAAATCATAGAAAGTTAGAATGTCAGTCCTCTTGTACTTAAGTCGGCATTGTGCCTTTTGTGTTGAATTCGGATCCAATTTCTGTGTTTCATCGTCAATGAGAAGGTGCAAGGTATACAGTAAACCTGAAGAGAAGCATCGGAATGTAAAACTGGACTCACTGGAGAGGTTCAAATCATAGAAAGTGAGAGTGTCAGACCTCTTGTACTTAAGTCGGCATTGTGGCATTTGTATTAAATTCGGATGCAATTTCTGTGTTTCATCGTCAATAAGAAGGTCCAAGGGTTACAGTAAATCTGAATTGAAGCATCGGAATCAAAAACTGGACTCACAGGAGAGGTTCAAATCATAGTGCGTGAGAGTGTCAGTCCTCTTGTACTTTAGTCGCCATTGTGATTTTTGTATTAAATTCGGATCCAATTTCTGTGTTTCATCGTCAATAAGAAGGTCCAAGGGATACAGTAAACCTGAAGTGAAGAATCGGAATCAAAAACTGGACTCACAGGAGAGATTAAAATCATAGAAGGTTAGAGTGTCTCTCCTCTTGTACCTAATTCGGTATTGTGCCTTTTGTATTAAATTCGGATGCAATTTCTGTGTTTCATCGTCAATAAGAAAGTCCAAGGGATACAGTAAACTTTAAGTAAATCATCGGAATCTAAAACTGGACTCACAGGAGCGGTTCAAATCATAGAAAGTGAGAGTGTCAGTCCTCTTGTACTTAAGTCGGCATTGTGCCTTTTGTATTAATTTCGGATGCAAACTCTGTGTTTCATCGTCAATAAGAAGGTGCAAGGGATACAGTATACCTGAAGTGAAGCATCGGAATGTAAAACTGGACTCACAGAAGAAGTTCAAATCATAGAAAGTTAGAGTGTCAGTCATCTTGTACTTAAGTCGACATTGTGATTTTTGAATTTAATTCAGATGCAATTTCTGTGTTTCATCGTCAATAAGAAGGTCCAAGGTATACAGTAAACCTGGAGTGAAGCATCGTAATCTAAGACTGGACTCACAGGAGTGGTTCAAATCATAGAAAGTGAGAGTGTCAGTCCTCTTTTACTTAAGTCGGCATTGTGCGTTTTGAATTTAATTCCGATGCAATTTCTGTGTTTCATCGTCAATAAGAAGGTCCATGGGATACAGTAAACCTGAAGTGAAGCATCGGAATCTAAAACTGGACTCACAGGAGAGATTCAAATCATAGAAAGTGAGAGTGTCAGTCCTCTTGTACTTAAGTCGGCATTGTGGCATTTGTATTAAATTCGGATGCAATTTCTGTGTTTCATCGTCAATAAGAAGGTCCAAGGGATACAGTAAACCTGAAGTGAAGCATCGGAATCTAAAACTGGACTCACAGGAGAGGTTCAAATCATAGAAAGTGAGAGTGTCAGTCCTCTTGTACTTAAGTCGGCATTGTGGCTTTTGTATTAAATTCGGATGCAATTTCTGTGTTACATCGTCGATAAGAAGGTCCAAGGGATACAGGAGACCTGAAGTGAAGCATCGGAATCCAAAACTGGACTCACAGGAGATGTTCAAATCATAGAAAGTTAGAGTGTCAGTCCTCTTGTATTTAAGTCGGCATTGTGCCTTTTGTATTAAATTCGGATGCAAACTCTGTGTTTCATCGTCAATAAGAAGGTGCAAGGTATACAGTAAACCTGAAGTGAAGCATCGGAATCTAAAACTGGGCTCACTGGAGATGTTCAAATCATAGAAAGTTAGAGTGTCTCTCCTCTTGTACCTAATTCGGTATTGTGCCTTTTGAATTTAATTCCGATGCTATTTCTCTGTTTCATTGTCAATAAGAAGGTCCAAGGGATACAGTAAACCTGAAGTGAAGCATCGGAATCTAAAACTGGACTCACAGGAGAGGTTCTAATCATAGAAAGTTAGAGTGTCAGTCCTCTTGTACTTAAGTCGACATTGTGATTTTTGAATTTAATTCAGATGCAATTTCTGTGTTTCATCGTCAATAAGAAGGTCCAAGGTATACAGTAAACCTGGAGTGAAGCATCGTAATCTAAGACTGGACTCACAGGAGAGGTTCAAATCATAGAAAGTGAGAGTGTCAGTCCTCTTTTACTTAAGTCGGCATTGTGCGTTTTGAATTTAATTCCGATGCAATTTCTGTGTTTCATCGTCAATAAGAAGGTCCAAGGGATCCAGTAAACCTGAAGTGAAGCATCGGAATCTAAAACTGGACTCACAGGACAGGTTCAAATCATAGAAAGTGAGAGTGTCAGTCCTCTTGTACTTAAGTCGGCATTGTGCCATTTGTATTAAATTCGGGTGCAATTTCTGGGTTTCATCGTCAATAAGAAGGTCCAAGGGGTACAGTAAATCTGAAGTGAAGCATCGGAATCAAAAACTTGACTCACAGGAAAGGTTCAAATCATAGAAAGTGAGAGTGTCAGTCCTCTTGTACTTAAGTCGGCATTGTGGCATTTGTATTAAATTTGGATGCAATTTATGTGTTTCATCGTCAATAAGAAGGTCCAAGGGATACAATAAACCTGAAGTGAAGTTCGGAATTTAAAACTGGACTCACAGGAGAGGTTCAAATCATAGAAAGTTAGAGTGTCACTCCTTTTGTACTTGATTCGGTATTGTGCCTTTTGTATTAAATTCGGGTGCAATTTCTGTGTGTCATCGTCAATAAGAAGGTGCAAGGTATACAGTAAACCTGAAGAGAAGCATCGGAATCTAAAACTGGACTCACTGGAGAGGTTCAAATCATAGAAAGTGAGAGTGTCAGTCCTCTTGTACTTAAGTCGGCATTGTGGCATTTGTATTAAATTCGGCTGCAATTTCTGTGTTACATCGTCAATAAGAAGGTCCAAGGGATACAGCAAACCTGAAGTGAAGCATCGTAAGCCAAAACTGGACTCACAGGAGAGGTTCAAATCATAGAAAGTTAGAGTGTTAGTCCTCTTGTATTTAAGTCGGCATTGTGCCTTTTGTATTAAATTCGGATGCAAACTCTGTATTTCATCGTCAATAAGAAGGTGCAAGGTATACAGTAAACCTAAGTGAAACATCGGAATCTAAAACTGGACTCACAGGAGAGGTTCAAATCATAGAAAGTGAGAGTGTCAGTTCTCTTCTACTTAGGTCGGCATTGTGCCTTTTGAATTTAATTCCGATGCAATTTCTGTGTTTCATCTTCAATAAGGAGGTCCAAAGGATACAGTAAAACTGAAGTGAAGCATCGGAATCTAAAACTGGACTCACAGGAGAGATTCAAACCATAGAAAGTTAGAGTGTCTCTCCTCTTGTACCTAATTCGGTATTGTGCCTTTTGTATTAAATTCGGATGCAATTTCTGTGTTTCATCGTCAATAAGAAGGTCCAAGGGATACAGTAAACCTTAAGTAAATCATGGGAATCTAAAACTGGACTCACAGGAGAGTTTCAAATCATAGAAAGTTAGAGTGTCAGTCCTCTTGTACTTAAGTCGACATTGTGCCATTTGTATTAAATTCGGATGCAATTTCTGTGTTTCATCGTCAATAAGAAGGTCCAAGGGATACAGTAAACCTGAAGTGATGCATCGGAATCTATAACTGGACTCACAGGAAAGGTTCAAATCATAGAAAGTTAGAATGGTAGTCCTCTTGTACTTAAGTCGGCATTGTGCCTTTTGTGTTGAATTCGGATCCAATTTCTGTGTTTCATCGTCAATGAGAAGGTGCAAGGTATACAGTAAACCTGAAGAGAAGCATCGGAATGTAAAACTGGACTCACTGGAGAGGTTCAAATCATAGAAAGTGAGAGTGTCAGTCCTCTTGTAGTTAAGTCGGCATTGTGGCATTTGTATTAAATTCGGAAGCAGTTTCTGTGTTTCTTCGTCAATAAGAAGGTCCAAGGGTTACAGTAAATCTGAAATGAAGCATCGGAATCAAAAACTGGACTCACAGGAGAGGTTCAAATCATAGTGAGTGAGAGTGTCAGTCCTCTTGTACTTTAGTCGCCATTGTGATTTTTGTATTAAATTCGGATCCAATTTCTGTGTTTCATCGTCAATTAGAAGGTCCAAGGGATACAGTAAACCTGAAGTGAAGAATCGGAATCAAAAACTGGACTCACAGGAGAGATTCAAATCATAGAAAGTTAGAGTGTCACTCCTCTTGTACTTAAGTCGTTGTTGCGCCTTTTGTATTAAATTCGGATGCAATTTCTGTGTTTCATCACCAATAAGAAGGTCCAAGGTATACAGTACACATTAAGTGAAGCATCGGAATCTAAAACTGGACTCGCAGGAGAGGTTCAAATCATAGAAAGTGAGAGTGTCAGTCCTCTTGTACTTAAGTCGGCATTGTGGCTTTTGTATTAAATACGGATGCAATTTCTGTGTTACATCGTCAATAAGAAGGTCCAAGGGATACAGGAAACCTGAAGTGAAGCATCGGAATCCAAAACTGGACTCACAGGAGATGTTCAAATCATAGAACGTTAGAGTGTCAGTCGTCTTGTATTTAAGTCGGCATTGTGCCTTTTGTATTAAATTCGGATGCAAACTCTGTGTTTCATCGTCAATAAGAAGGTGCAAGGTATACAGTAAACCTGAAGTGAAGCATCGGAATCTAAAACTGGACTCACAGGAGAGGTTCAAATCATAGAAAGTGAGAGTGTCAGTCCTCTTGTACTTAAGTCGACATTGTGCCATTTGTATTAAATTCGGATGCAATTTCTGTGTTTCATCGTCAATAAGAAGGTCCAAGGGATACAGTAAACCTGAAGTGAAGCATCGGAATCTAAAACTGGCCTCACAGCAGAGGTTCAAATCATAGAAAGTTAGAGTGTCAGTCCACTTTTACTTAAGTCGGCATTGTGACTTTTGAATTTAATTCCGATGCTATTTCTGTGTTTCATTGTCAATACGAAGGTCCAAGGGATACAGTAAACCTGAAGTGAAGCATCGGAATCTAAAACAGTACTTACAGGAGAGGTTCTAATCATAGAAAGTTAGAGTGTCAGTCCTCTTGTATTTAAGTCGGCATTGTGCCTTTTGTATTAAATTCGGATGCAAACTCTGTGTTTCATCGTCAATAAGAAGGTGCAAGGTATACAGTAAACCTGAAGTGAAGCATCGGAATCTAAAACTGGACTCACTGGAGAGGTTCAAATCATAGAAAGTGAGAGTGTCAGTTCTCTTCTACATAGGTCGGCATTGTGCCTTTTGAATTTTATTCCGATGCAATTTCTGTGTTTCATCGTCAATAAGAAGGTCCAAAGGATACAGTAAAACTGAAGTGAAGCATCGGAATCTAAAACTGGACTCACAGGAGAGATTCAAATCATAGAAGGTTAGAGTGTCTCTCCTCTTGTACCTAATTCGGTATTGTGCCTTTTGTATTAAATTAGGATGCAATTTCTGTGTTTCATCGTCAATAGGAAAGTCCAAGGGATACAGTAAACTTTAAGTAAATCATCGGAAACTAAAACTAGACTCACAGGAGCGGTTCAAATCATAGAAAGTTAGAGTGTCAGTGCTCTTGTACTTAAGTCGGCATTGTGCCTTTTGTATTAATTTCGGATGAAAACTCTGTGTTTCATCGTCAATAAGAAGGTGCAAGGGATACAGTATACCTGAAGTGAAGCATCGGAATCTAAAACTGGACTCACAGAAGAAGTTCAAATCATAGAAAGTTAGAGTGTCAGTCATCTTGTACTTAAGTCGACATTGTGATTTTTGAATTTAATTCCGATGCAATTTCTGTGTTTCATCGTCAATAAGAAGGTGCAAGGTATACAGTAAACCTGAAGAGAAACATCGGAATCTAAAACTGGACTCACTGGAGAGGTTCAAATCATAGAAAGTGAGAGTGTCAGTCCTCTTGTACTTAAGTCGGCATTGTGGCATTTGTATTAAATTCGGCTGCAATTTCTGTGTTACATCGTCAATAAGGAGGTCCAAGGGATACAGTAAACCTGAAGTGAAGCATCTTAAGCCAAAACTGAACTCACAGGAGAGGTTCAAATCATAGAAAGTTAGAGTGTTAGTCCTCTTGTATTTAAGTCGGCATTGTGCCTTTTGTATTAAATTCGGATCCAATTTCTGTGTTTCATCGTCAATAAGAAGGTCCAAGGGATACAGTAAACCTGAAGTGAAGAATCGGAATCAAAAACTGGACTCACAGGAGAGATTCCAATCATAGAAAGTTAGTGTGTCACTCCTCTTGTACTTAAGTCGGTATTGCGCTTTTGTATTAAATTCGGATGCAATTTCTGTGTTTCATCACCAATAAGAAGGTCCAAGGTATACAGTACACATTAAGTGAAGCATCGGAATGTAAAACTGGACTCGCAGGAGAGGTTCAAATCATAGAAAGTGAGAGTGTCAGTCCTCTTGTACTTAAGTCGGCATTGTGGCTTTTGTATTAAATTCGGATGCAATTTCTGTGTTACATCGTCAATAAGAAGGTCCAAGGGATACAGGAAACCTGAAGTGAAGCATCGGAATCCAAAACTGGACTCACATGAGATGTTCAATTCATAGAACGTTAGAGTGTCAGTCCTCTTGTATTTAAGTCGGCATTGTGCCTTTTGTATTAAATTCGGATGCAAACTCTGTGTTTCATCGTCAATGAGAAGGTGCAAGGTATACAGTAAACCTGAAGTGAAGCATCGGAATCTAAAACTGGACTCACAGGAGAGGTTCAAATCAAAGAAAGTTAGAGTGTCAGTCCACTTTTACTTAAGTCGGCATTGTGACTTTTGAATTTAATTCCGATGCTATTTCTGTGTTTCATTGTCAATAAGAAGGTCCAAGGGATACAGTAAACCTGAAGTGAAGCATCGGAATCTAAGACAGGACTCACAGGAGAGGTTCAAATCATAGAAAGTTAGAATGTCAGTCCTCTTGTACTTAAGTCGGCATTGTGCCTTTTGTGTTGAATTCGGATCCAATTTCTGTGTTTCATCGTCAATGAGAAGGTGCAAGGTATACAGTAAACCTGAAGAGAAGAATCGGAATGTAAAACTGGACTCACTGGAGAGGTTCAATTCATAGAAAGTGAGAGTGTCAGTCCTCTTGTACTTAAGTCGGCATTGTGGCATTTGTATTAAATTCGGATGCAATTTCTGTGTTTCATCGTCAATAAGAAGGTCCAAGGGTTACAGTAAATCTGAAATGAAGCATCGGAATCAAAAACTGGACTCACAGGAGAGGTTCAAATCATAGTGAGTGAGAGTGTCAGTCCTCTTGTACTTTAGTCGCCATTGTGATTTTTGTATTAAATTCGGATCCAATTTCTGTGTTTCATCGTCAATAAGAAGGTCCAAGGGATACAGTAAACCTGAAGTGAAGAATCGGAATCAAAAACTGGACTCAGAGGAGAGATTCCAATCATAGAAAGTTAGAGTGTCACTCCTCTTGTACTTAAGTCGGTATTGCGCTTTTGTATTAAATTCGGATGCAATTTCTGTGTTTCATCACCAATAAGAAGGTCCAAGGTATACAGTACACATTAAGTGAAGCATCGGAATGTAAAACTGGACTCGCAGGAGAGGTTCAAATCATAGAAAGTGAGAGTGTCAGTCCTCTTGTACTTAAGTCGGCAGTGTGGCTTTTGTATTAAATTCGGATGCAATTTCTGTGTTACATCGTCAATAAGAAGGTCCAAGGGATACAGGAAACCTGAAGTGAAGCATCGGAATCCAAAACTGGACTCACATGAGATGTTCAATTCATAGAACGTTAGAGTGTCAGTCCTCTTGTATTTAAGTCGGCATTGTGCCTTTTGTATTAAATTCGGATGCAAACTCTGTGTTTCATCGTCAATGAGAAGGTGCAAGGTATACAGTAAACCTGAAGTGAAGCATCGGAATCTAAAACTGGACTCACAGGAGAGGTTCAAATCAAAGAAAGTGAGAGTGTCAGTCCTCTTGTACTTAAGTCGACATTGTGCCATTTGTATTAAATTCGGATGCAATTTCTGTGTTTCATCGTCAATAAGAAGGTCCAAGGGATACAGTAAACCAGGAGTGAAGCATCGGAATCTATAACTGGCCTCACAGCAGAGGTTCAAATCATAGAAAGTTAGAGTGTCAGTCCACTTTTACTTAAGTCGGCATTGTGACTTTTGAATTTAATTCCGATGCTATTTCTGTGTTTCATTGTCAATAAGAAGGTCCAAGGGATACAGTAAACCTGAAGTGAAGCATCGGAATCTAAAACAGGACTTACAGGAGAGGCTCTAATCATAGAAAGTTAGAGTGTCAGTCCTCTTGTATTTAAGTCGGCATTGTGCCTTTTGTATTAAATTCAGATGCAAACTCTGTGTTTCATCGTCAATAAGAAGGTGCAAGGTATACAGTAAACCTGAAGTGAAGCATCGGAATCTAAAACTGCACTCACTGGAGAGGTTCAAATCATAGAAAGTGAGAGAGTCAGTTCTCTTCTACATTGGTCGGCATTGTGCCTTTTGAATTTTATTCCGACGCAATTTCTGTGTTTCATCGTCAATAAGAAGGTCCAAAGGATACAGTAAAACTGAAGTGAAGCATCGGAATCTAAAACTGGACTCACAGGAGAGATTCAAATCATAGAAGGTGAGAGTGTCTCTCCTCTTGTACCTAATTCGGTATTGTGCCTTTTGTATTAAATTCGGATGCAATTTCTGTGTTTCATCGTCAACAAGAAAGTCCAAGGGATACAGTAAACTTTAAGTAAATCATCGGAATCTAAAACTGGACTCACAGGAGCGGTTAAAATCATAGAACGTTAGAGTGTCAGTCCTCTTGTACTTAAGTCGGCATTGTGCCTTTTGTATTAATTTCGGATGCAAACTCTGTGTTTCATCGTCAATAAGAAGGTGCAAGGGATACAGTATACCTGAAGTGAAGCATCGGAATCAAAAACTGGACTCACAGAAGAAGTTCAAATCATAGAAAGTTAGAGTGTCAGTCATCTTGTACTTAAGTCGACATTGTGATTTTTGAATTTAATTCAGATGCAATTTCTGTGTTTCATCGTCAATGAGAAGGTCCAAGGTATACAGTAAACCTGGAGTGAAGCATCGTAATCTAAGACTGGACTCACAGGAGAGGTTCAAATCATAGAAAGTGAGAGTGTCAGTCCTCTTTTACTTAAGTCGGCATTGTGCGTTTTGAATTTAATTCCGATACAATTTCTGTGTTCCATCGTCAATAAGAAGGTCCAAGGGATACAGTAAACCTGAAGTGAAGCATCGGAATCAAAAACTGGACTCACAGGAGAGATTCAAATCATAGAAAGTTAGAGTGTCACTCCTCTTGTACTTAAGTCGGTATTGTGCCTTTTGTATTAAATTCGGATGCAATTTCTGTGTTTCTTCACCAATAAGAAGGTCCAAGGTATACAGTATACATTAAGTGAAGCATCGGAATCTAAAACTGGACTCGCAGGAGAGGTTCAAATCATAGAAAGTGAGAGTGTCAGTCCTCTTGTACTTAAGTCGGCATTGTGGCTTTTGTATTAAATTCAGATGCAATTTCTGTGTTACATCATCAATAAGAAGGTCCAAGGGATACAGGAAACCTGAAGTGAAGCATCGGAATCCAAAACTGGACTCACAGGAGATGTTCAAGTCATAGAAAGTTAGAGTGTCAGTCCTCTTGTATTTAAGTCGGCATTGTGCCTTTTGTATTTAATTCGGATGCAAACTCTGTGTTTCATCGTCAATAAGAAGGTGCAAGGTATACAGTAAACCTGAAGTGAAGCATCGGAATCTAAAACTGGACTCACAGGAGAGGTTCAAATCATAGAAAGTTAGAGTGTCAGTCATCTTGTACTTAAGTCGACATTGTGATTTTTGAATTTAATTCAGATGGAATTTCTGTGTTTCATCGTCAATAAGAAGGTCCAAGGTATACAGTAAACCTGGAGTGAAGCATCGTAATCTAAGACTGGACTCACAGGAGATGTTCAAATCATAGAAAGTGAGAGTGTCAGTCCTCTTTCACTTAAGTCGGCATTGTGCGTTTTGAATTTAATTCCGATGCAATTTCTGCGTTTCATCGTCAATAAGAAGGTCCAAGGGATACAGTAAACCTGAAGTGTAGCATCGGAATCTAAAACTGGACTCACAGGAGAGGTTCAAATCATAGAAAGTGAGAGTGTCAGTCCTCGTGTACTTAAGTCGGCATGGTGCCATTTGTATTAAATTCGGGTGCAATTTCTAGGTTTCATCGTCAATAAGAAGGTCCAAGGGGTACAGTAAAACTGAAGTGAAGCATCGGAATCAAAAACTTGACTCACAGGAAAGGTTCAAATCATAGAAAGTTAGAGTGTCAGTCCTCTTGTACTTAAGTCGGCATTGTGACTTTTGTATTAAATTTGGATGCAATTTATGTGTTTCATCGTCAATAAGAAGGTCCAAGGGATACAATAAACCTGAAGTGAAGCATCGGAATCTAAAACTGGACTCACAGGAGAGGTTCAAATCATAGAAAGTTAGAGTGTCACTCCTCTTGTACTTGATTCGGTATTGTGCCTTTTGTATTAAATTCGGGTGCAATTTCTGTGTGTCATCGTCAATAAGAAGGTCCAAGGGATACAGTAAACCTGAAGTGAAGCATCGGAAGCCAAAACTGGACTCACAGGAGAGGTTCAAATCATAGAAAGTTAGAGTGTTAGTCCTCTTGTATTTAATTCGGCATTGTGCCTTTTTTATTAAATTCGGATGCAAACTCTGTATTTCATCGTCAATAAGAAGGTGCAAGGTATACAGTAAACCTGAAGTGAAGCATCGGAATCTAAAACTGGACTCACAGGAGAGGTTCAAATCATAGAAAGTGAGAGAGTCAGTCCTCTTGTACTTAAGACGACATTGTGCAATTTTTATTAAATTCGGATGCAATTTCTGTGTTTCATCGTCATTAAGAAGGTCCAAGGGATACAGTAAACCTGAAGTGAATCATCGGAATCTAAAACTGGACTCACAGGAGAGTTTCAAATCATAGAAAGTTAGAGTGTCGGTCTTCTTTTACTTAAGTCGGCATTGTGCCTTTTGAATTTAAATCCGATGCTATTTCTGTGTTTCATTGTCAATAAGAAAGTCCAAGGGATACAGTAAACCTGAAGTGAAGCACAGGAATCTAAAAGTGGACTCACATGAGAGGTTCAAATCATAGAAAGTGAGAGTGTCAGTTCTCTTCTACTTAGGTCGGCAATGTGCCTTTTGAATTTAATTCCGATGCAATTTCTGTGTTTCATCGTCAATAAGAAGGTCCAAAGGATACAGTAAAACTGAAGTGAAGCATCGGAATCTAAAACTGGACTCACAGGAGAGATTCATATCATAGAACGTTAGAGTATCTCTCCTCTTGTACCTAATTCGGTCTTGTGCCTTTTGTATTAAATACGGATGCAATTTCTGTGTTTCATCGTCAATAAGAAGGTCCAAGGGATACAGTAATCCTTAAGTAAATCATCGGAATCTAAAAATGGACTCACAGGAGGGTTTCAAATCATAGAAAGTTAGAGTGTCAGTCCTCTTGTACTTAAGTCGACATTGTGCCATTTGTATTAAATTCGGATGCAATTTCTGTGTTTCATCGTCAATAAGAAGGTCCAAGGGATACAGTAAACCTGAAGTGAAGCATCGGAATCTAAAACTGGACTCACAGGAGAGGTTCAAATCATAGAAAGTTAGAATGTCAGTCCTCTTGTACTTAAGACGGCATTGTGCCTTTTGTGTTTAATTCGAATCCAATTTCTGTGTTCCATCGTCAATGAGAAGGTACAAGGTATACAGTAAACCTGAAGAGAAGCATCGGAATCTAAAACTGGACTCACTGGAGAGGTTCAAATCATAGAAAGTGAGAGTGTCAGACCTCTTGTACTTAAGTCGGCATTGTGGCATTTGTATTAAATTCGGATGCAATTTCTGTGTTTCATCGTCAATAAGAAGGTCCAAGGGATACAGTAAATCTGAAGTGAAGCATCGGAATCAAAAACTGGACTCACAGGAGAGGTTCAAATCATAGAGAGTGAGAGTGTCAGTCCTCTTGTACTTTAGTCGCCATTGTGATTTTTGTATTAAATTCGGATCCAATTTCTGTGTTTCATCGTCAATAAGAAGGTCCAAGGGATAGAGTAAACCTGAAGTGAAGCATCGGAATCAAAAACTGGACTCACAGGAGAGATTCAAATCATAGAAAGTTAGAGTGTCACTCCTCTTGTACTTAAGTCGGTATTGTGCCTTTTGTATTAAATTCGGATGCAATTTCTGTGTTTCATCACCAATAAGAAGGTCCAAGGTATACAGTACACATTAAGTGAAGCATCGGAATCTAAAACTGGACTCACAGGAGAGGTTCAAATCATAGAAAGTGAGAGTGTCAGTCCTCTTGTACTTAAGTCGGCATTGTGGCTTTTGTATTAAATTCGGATGCAATATTCTGTGTTACATCGTCAATAAGAAGGTCCAAGGATTACAGGAAACCTGAAGTGAAGCATCGGAATCCAAAACTGGACTCACAGGAGAGGTTCAAATCATAGAAAGTTAGAGTGTTAGTCCTCTTGTATTTAAGTCGGCATTGTGCCTTTTGTATTAAATTCGGATGCCAACTCTGTGTTTCATCGTCAATAAGAAGGTGCAAGGTATACAGTAAACCTGAAGTGAAGCATCGGAATCTAAAACTGGACTCATGGACTCACAGGAGAGGTTCAAATCATAGAAAGTGAGAGTGTCAGTCCTCTTGTACTTAAGTCGACATTGTGCCATTTGTATTAAATTCGGATGCAATTTCTGTGTTTCATCGTCAATAAGAAGGTCCAAGGGATACAGTAAACCTGAAGTGAAGCATCGGAATCTAAAACTGGACTCACAGGAGAGTTTCAAATCATAGAAAGTTAGAGTGTCAGTCCTCTTTTACTTAAGTCTTCATTGTGGCTTTTGAATTTAATTCCGATACAATTTCTGTGTTCCATTGTCAATAAGAAGGTCCAAGGGATACAGTAAACCTGAAGTGAAGCATCGGAATCTAAAACTGGACTCACAGGAGAGGTTCAAATCATAGAAAGTGAGAGTGTCAGTTCTCTTCTACTTAGGTCGGCATTGTGCCTTTTGAATTTAATTCCGATGCAATTTCTGTGTTTCATCGTCAATAAGAAGGTCCAAAGGATACAGTAAAACTGAAGTGAAGCATCGTAATCTAAAACAGGACTCACAGGAGAGTTTCAAATCATAGAAAGTTAGAGTGTCTTTCCTCTTGTACCTAATTCGGTATTGTGCCTTTTGTATTAAATTCGGATGCAATTTCTGTGTTTCATCCTCAATAAGAAGGTCCAAGGAATACAGTAAACCTTAAGTAAATCATCGGAATCTAAAACTGTACTCACAGGGGAGTTTCAAATCATAGAAATTTAGAGTGTAAGTCCTCTTGTACTTAAATCGGCATTGTGCCTTTTGTATTAATTTCGGATGCAAACTCTTAGTTTCATCTCAATAAGAAGGTCCAAGGGATACCGTAAACCTGAAGTGAAGCATCGGAATCTAAAACTG
Organism: Schistocerca americana; assembly: GCF_021461395.2. Lineage (NCBI taxonomy): Eukaryota > Metazoa > Arthropoda > Insecta > Orthoptera > Acrididae > Schistocerca > Schistocerca americana. The sequence continues at coordinate 34,824,907 of NC_060128.1, forward strand.
GACTCACAGAAGAAGTTCAAATCATAGAAAGTTAGAGTGTCAGTCCTCTTGTACTTAAGTCATCATTGTGATTTTTGAATTTAATTCCGATGCAATTTCTGTGTTTCATCGTCAATAAGAAGGTCCAAGACTTACAGTAAACATGAAGTGAAGCATCGGACTCTAAAACTGGACTCACAGGAGAGGTTCAAATCATAGAAAGTTAGAGTGTCAGTCCTCTTTTACTTAAGTCGGCATTGTGCCTTTTGTATTAAATTCCGATGCAATTTCTGTGTTTCATCGTCAATAAGAAGGTCCAAGGGATACAGTAAACCTGAAGTGAAGCATCGGAATCTAAAACTGGACTCACAGGAGAGGTTCAAATCATAGAAAGTTAGAATGTCAATCCTCTTGTACATAAGTCGGCATTGTGCCTTTTGTGTTGAATTCGGATCCAATTTCTGTGTTCCATCGTCAATGAGAAGGTGCAAGGTATACAGTAAACCTGAAGAGAAGCATCGGAATCTAAAACTGGACTCACTGGAGAGGTTCAAATCATAGAAAGTGAGAGTGTCAGTCCTCTTGAACTTAAGTCGGCATTGTGGCATTTGTATTAAATTCGGATGCAAGTTCTGTTTTCATCGTCAATAAGAAGGTCCAAGGGTTACAGTAAATCTGAAGTGAAGCATCGGAATCAAAAACTGGACTCACAGGAGAGGTTCAAATCATAGAGAGTGAGAGTGTCAGTCCTCTTGTACTTTAGTCGCCATTGTGATTTTTGTATTAAATTCGGATCCAATCTCTGTGTTTCATCGTCAATAAGAAGGTCCAAGGGATACAGTAAACCTGAAGTGAAGCATCGGAATCAAAAACTGGACTCACAGGAGAGATTCAAATCATAGAAGGTTAGAGTGTCACTCCTCTTGTACTTAAGTCGGTATTGTGCCTTTTGTATTAAATTCGGATGCAATTTCTGTGTTTCATCACCAATAAGAAGGTCCAAGGTATACAGTACACATTAAGTGAAGCATCGGAATCTAAAACTGGACTCGCAGGAGAGGTTCAAATCATAGAAAGTGAGCGTGTCAGTCCTCTTGTACTTAAGTCGGCATTGTGGCTTTTGTATTAAATTCGGTTGCAATTTCTGTGTTACATCGTCAATAAGAAGGTCCAAGGGATACAGGAAACCTGAAGTGAAGCATCGGAATCCAAAACTGGACTCACAGGAGAGATTCAAATCATAGAAAGTTAGAGTGTTAGTCCTCTTATATTTAAGTCGGCATTGTGCCTTTTGTATTAAATTCGGATGCCAACTCTGTGTTTCATCGTCAATAAGAAGGTGCAAGGTATACAGTAAACCTGAAGTGAAGCATCGGAATCTAAAACTGGACTCACAGGTGAGGTTCAAATCATAGAAAGTGAGAGTGTCAGTCCTCTTGTACTTAAGTCGACATTGTGCCATTTGTATTAAATTCGGATGCAATTTCTGTGTTTCATCGTCAATAAGAAGGTCCAACGGATACAGTAAACCTGAAGTGAAGCATCGGAATCTAAAACTGGACTCACAGGAGAGGTTCAAACCATGGAAAGTGAGAGTGTCAGTTCTCTTCTACTTAGGTCGCCATTGTGCCTTTTGAATTTAATTCCGATGCAATTACTGTGTTTCTTCGTCAATAAGAAGGTCCAAAGGATACAGTAAACCTGAAGAGAAGCATCGGAATCTAAAACTGGACTCACTGGAGAGGTTCAAATCTTAGAAAGTGAGAGTGTCAGTCCTCTTGTACTTAAGTCGGCATTGTGGCATTTGTATTAAATTCGGATGCAATTTCTGTGTTTCATCGGCAATTAGAAGGTCCAAGGGTTACAGTAAACCTGAAGTGAAGCATCGGAATCAAAAACTGGACTCACAGGAGAGGTTCAAATCATAGAGAGTGAGAGTGTCAGTCCTCTTGTACTTTTGTCGCCATTCTGATTTTTGTATTAAATTCGGATCCAATTTCTGTGTTTCATCGTCAATAAGAAGGTCCAAGGTATACAGTAAACCTGAAGTGAAGCATCGGAATCTAAAACTGGACTCACAGGAGAGGTTCAAATCATATAATGTCAGAGTGTCAACCCTCTTTTACTTAAGTGGCATTTTGCCTTTTGTATTAAATTCCGATGCAATTTCTGTGTTTCATCGTCAATAAGAAGGTCCAAGGGATACAGTAAACCTCAAGTGAAGCATCAGAATCTGAAACTGGACTCACAGGAGAGGTTCAAATCATAGAAAGTTAGAGTGTCAGTCCTCTTTTACTGAAGTCGGCATTGTGCCTTTTGTATTAAATTCCGATGCAATTTCTGTGTTTCATCGTCAATCAGAAGGTGCAAGGTATACAGTAAACCTGAAGTGAAGCATCGGAAACTAAAATTGGACTCACAGGAGAGGTTCAAATCATAGAAAGTGAGTGTGTCAGTCCTCTTGTACTTAAGTCGGCATTGTGCCATTTGTATTAAATTCGGATGAAATTTCTGTGCTTCATCGTCACTAAGAAGGTCAAAGGTATACAGTAAACCTGACGTGAAGCATCGGAATCTAAAACTGGACTCACAGGAGAGGTTCAAATCATAGAAAGTTAGACTGTCAGTCCTCTTGTACTTAAGTCGCCATTGTGCCTTTTGTATAAAATTCGGATGGAATTTCTGTGTTTCAACGTAAATAAGAAGGAGCAAGGTTTACAGTAAACCTGAAGTGAAGCATCGGAATCTAAAACTGGACTCTCAGGAGAGGTTCAAATCATAGAAAGTGTGAGTGTCAGTCCTCTTGTACTTAAGACGGCATTGTCCCATTTGAATTTAATTCCGATGCAATTTCTGTGTTTAATCGTCAATAAGAAGGTGCTAGGTATACAGTAAACCTGAAGTGAAGCATCGGAATCTAAATCTAACCTCACAGGAGAGGTTCGAATCATAGAGAGTGAGAGTGTCAGTCCACTTGTACTTAAGTCGGCATTGTGCCATTTGTTTTAAATTCGGATGCAATTTCTGTGTTTCATCGTCACTAAGAAGGTCCAAGGGATACAGTAAACCTGAAGTGAAGCATCGGAATCTAAAACTGGACTCACAGGAGAGGTTCAAATCATAGAAAGTGAAAGTGTCAGTCCTCTTGTACTTAAGCCGCCATTGTGCCTTTTGTATGAAATTCGGATGCAAATTCTGTGTTTCATCGGCAATAAGAAGGTCCAAGGGATACAGTAAACCTGAAGTGAAGCATCAGAATCTAAAACTGGACTCACAGGAGAGGTTCAAATCATTGAAAGTTAGAGTGTCAGTCCTCTTTTACTTAAGTCGGCATTGTGCCTTTTGAATTTAATTCCGATGCTATTTCTGTGTTTCATTGTCAATAAGAAGGTCCAACGGATACAGTAAACCTGAAGTGAAGCATCGGAATCTAAAACTGGACTCACAGGAGAGGTTCAAATCATAGAAAGTGAGAGTGTCAGTTCTCTTCTACTTAGGTCGCCATTGTGCCTTTTGAATTTAATTCCGATGCAATTTCTGTGTTTCATCGTCAATAAGAAGGTCCAAAGGATACAGTAAACCTGAAGAGAAGCATCGGAATCTAAAACTGGACTCACTGGAGAGGTTCAAATCTTAGAAAGTGAGAGTGTCAGTCCTCTTGTACTTAAGTCGGCATTGTGGCATTTGTATTAAATTCGGATGCAATTTCTGTGTTTCATCGGCAATTAGAATTTCCAAGGGTTACAGTAAACCTGAAGTGAAGCATCGGAATCAAAAACTGGACTCATAGGAGAGGTTCAAATCATAGAGAGTGAGAGTGTCAGTCCTCTTGTACATTTGTCGCCATTCTGATTTTTGTATTAAATTCGGATCCAATTTCTGTGTTTCATCGTCAATAAGAAGGTCCAAGGTATACAGTAAACCTGAAGTGAAGCATCGGAATCTAAAATTGGACTCACAGGAGAGGTTCTAATCATATAATGTCAGAGTGTCAACCCTCTTTTACTTAAGTGGCATTTTGCCTTTTGTATTAAATTCCGATGCAATTTCTGTGTTTCATCGTCAATAAGAAGGTCCAAGGGATACAGTAAACCTGAAGTGAAGCATCGGAATCAAAAACTGGACTCATAGGAGAGGTTCAAATCATAGAGAGTGAGAGTGTCAGTCCTCTTGTACATTTGTCGCCATTCTGATTTTTGTATTAAATTCGGATCCAATTTCTGTGTTTCATCGTCAATAAGAAGGTCCAAGGTATACAGTAAACCTCAAGAGAAGCATCAGAATCTGAAACTGGAATCACAGGAGAGGTTCAAATCATAGAAAGTTAGAGTGTCAGTCCTCTTTTACTTAAGTCGGCATTGTGCCTTTTGTATTAAAGTCCGATGCAATTTCTGTGTTTCATCGTCAATCAGAAGGTGCAAGGTATACAGTAAACCTGAAGTGAAGCATCGGAATCTAAAATTGGACTCACAGGAGAGGTTCAAATCATAGAAAGTGAGTGTGTCAGTCCTCTTGTACTTAAGTCGGCATTGTGCCATTTGTATTAAATTCGGATGAAATTTCTGTGCTTCATCGTCATTAAGAAGGTCAAAGGTATACAGTAAACCTGACGTGAAGCATCGGAATCTAAAACTGGACTCACAGGAGAGGTTCAAATCATAGAAAGTTAGACTGTCAGTCCTCTTGTACTTAAGTCGGCATTGTGCCTTTTGTATTAAATTCGGATGGAATTTCTGTGTTTCAGCGTAAATAAGAAGGAGCAAGGTTTACAGTAAACCTGAAGTGAAGCATCGGAATCTAAAACTGGACTCTCAGGAGAGGTTTAAATCATAGAAAGTGAGAGTGTCAGTCCTCTTGTAGTTAAGTCGACATTGTGCCATTTGTATTACATTCGGATGCAATTTCTGTGTTTCATCGTCAACAAGAAGGTCAAAGGGATACAGTAAACCTGAAGTGAAGCATCGGAATCTAAAACTGGACTCACAGGAGAGTTTCAAATCATAGAAAGTTAGAGTGTCAGTCCTCTTTTACTTAAGTCGGCATTGTGCCTTTTGTATTAAATTCCGATGCAATTTCTATGTTTCATCGTCAATAAGAAGGTGCAAGGTATACAGTAAACCTGAAGTGAAGCATCGGAATTTAAAACCGGTCTCACAGGAGAGGTTCAAATCATAGAAAGTGAGAGTGTCAGTCTTCTTGTACTTAAGTCGGCATTGTGCCCTTTGTTTTAAATTCGGATGCGATTTCCGTGTTTTATCGTCAATAAGAAGGTCCAAGAGATACAGTAAACCTGAAGTGAAGCATCGGAATCTAAATCTGACCTCACAGGAGAGGTTCGAATCATAGAAAGTGAGAGTGTCAGCCCTCTTGTACTTAAGTCGGCATTGTGCCATTTGTATTAAATTCGGATGCAATTTCTGTGTTTCATCGTCAATAAGAATGTCCAAGGGATACAGTAAACCTGAGGTGAAGCATCGGAATCTAAAACTGGACTCACAGGAGAGGTTCAAATCATAGAAAGTAAAAGTGTCAGTCCTCTTGTACTTAAGACGCCATTGTGCCTTTTGTATTAAATTCGGATGCAATTTCTGTGTTTCATCGTCAATAAGAAGGTCGGAGGGATACAGTAAACCTGAAGTGAAGCATCGGAATCTAAAACTGGACTCACAGGAGAGGTTCAAATCATAGAAAGTGAGAGTGTCAGACCTCTTGTATTTAAGACGGCATTGTGCCTTTTGAATTTCATTCCGATGCAATTTCTGTGTTTCATCGTCAATAAGAAGGTGCAAGGTATACAGTAAACCTGAAGTGAAGCATCGGAATCTAAATCTAACCTCACAGGAGAGGTTCGAATCATAGAGAGTGAGAGTGTCAGTCCTCTTGTACTTAAGTCGGCATTGTGCCATTTGTTTTAAATTCGGATGCAATTTCTGTGTTTCATCGTCAATAAGAAGGTCCAAGGGATACAGTAAACCTGAAGTGAAGCATCGGAATCTAAAACTGGACTCACAGGAGAGGTTCAAATCATAGAAAGTGAAAGTGTCAGTTCTCTTGTACCTAAGCCGCCATTGTGCCTTTTGTATTAAATTCGAATGCAATTTCTGTGTGTCATCGTCAATAAGAAGGTCCAAGGGATACAGTAAACCTGAAGTGAAGCATCGGAATCTAAAACTGGACTCACAGGAGATGTTCAAATCATAGAAAGTGAGAGTGTCGGTCCTCTTGTACTTAAGTCGGCATTGTGCCATTTGTATTAAATTCGGATGCGATTTCTGTGTTTTATCGTCAATAAGAAGGTCCAAGAGATACAGTAAACCTGAAGTGAAGCATCGGAATCTAAATCTGACCTCACAGGAGAGGTTCGAATCATAAAAAGTGAGAGTGTCAGCCCTCTTGTACTTAAGTCGGCATTGTGCCATTTGTATTAAATTCGGATGCAATTTCTGTGTTTCATCGTCAATAAGAATGTCCAAGGGATACAGTAAACCTGAGGTGAAGCATCGGAATCTAAAACTGGACTCACAGGAGAGGTTCAAATCATAGAAAGTAAAAGTGTCAGTCCTCTTGTACTTAAGACGCCATTGTGCCTTTTGTATTAAATTCGGATGCAATTTCTGTGTTTCATCGTCAATAAGAAGGTCCGAGGGATACAGTAAACCTGAAGTGAAGCATCGGAATCTAAAACTGGACTCACAGGAGAGGTTCAAATCATAGAAAGTGAGAGTGTCAGTCCTCTTGTACTTAAGACGACATTGTGCCTTTTGAATTTAATTCCGATGCAATTTCTGTGTTTCATCGTCAATAAGAAGGTGCAAGGTATACAGTAAACCTGAAGTGAAGCATCGGAATCTAAATCTAACCTCACAGGAGAGGTTCGAATCATAGAGAGTGAGAGTGTCAGTACTCTTGTACTTAAGTCGGCATTGTGCCATTTGTTTTAAATTCGGATGCAATTTCTGTGTTTCATCGTCAATAAGAAGGTCCAAGGGATACAGTAAACCTGAAGTGAAGCATCGGAATCTAAAACTGGATTCACAGGAGAGGTTCAAATCATAGAAAGTGAAAGTGTCAGTCCTCTTGTACTTAAGCCGCCATTGTGCCTTTTGTATTAAATTCGGATGCAATTTCTGTGTTTCATCGTCAATAAGAAGGTCCAAGGGATACAGTAAACCTGAAGTGACGCATCGGAATCTAAAACTGGACTCACAGGAGATGTTCAAATCATAGAAAGTTAGAGTGTCAGTCCTCTTGTACTTAAGTCGGCATTGTGCCCTTTGTATTAAATTCGAATGCAAACTCTGTGTTTCATCGTCAATAAGAAGGTCCAAGGGATACAGTAACCTTAAGTGAAGGATCAGAATTTAAAACTGGACTCTTAGGAGAGGTTCAAATCATAGAAAGTTAGAATGTCAGTCCTCTTGTACTTAAGTCGGCATTGTGCCTTTTGAATTTAATTCCGATGCTTAATCTGTATTTCATTGTCAATAAGAAGGTCCAAGGATACAGTAAACCTGAAGTGAAGCATCGGAATCTAAAACTGGACTCACAGGAGAGGTTCAAATCATAGAAAGTTAGAATGTCAGTCCTCTTGTACTTAAGTCGGCATTGTGCCTTTTGCATTTAATTCGGATGCAATTTCTGTGTTTCATCGTCAATAAGAAGGTGCAAGGTATACAGCAAACATGAAGTGAAGCATCGGAATCTAAAACTGGACTCACAGGAGAGGTTCAAATCATAGAAAGTGAGAGTGTCAGTCCTCTTGTACTTAAGTCGACATTGTGCCATTTGTATTAAATTCGGATGCAATTTCTGTGTTTCATCGTCAATAAGAAGGTCCAAGGGATACAGTAAACCTGAAGTGAAGCATCGGAATCTAAAACTGGACTCAGAGAGGGGTTCAAATCATAGAAAGTGAGAGTGTCAGTCCTATTTTGCTTAAGTCGGCATTGTGCATATTTGAATTTAATTTCGATGCAATTTCTGTGTTTCATCGTCATAAGAAGGTCCAAGGGATACAGTAAAACCTGAAGTGAAGCATCGGAATCTAAAAGTGGACTCACAGGAGAGGTTCAAATCATAGAATGTGAAAGTGTCAGTTCTCTTGTACGGTAAGCCGCCATTGTGCCTTTTGTATTAAATTCGAATGCAATTTCTGTGTGTCATCGTCAATAAGAAGGTCCAAGGGATACAGTAAACCTGAAGTGAAGCATCGGAATCTAAAACTGGACTCACAGGAGATGTTCACATCATAGAAAGTGAGAGTGTCAGTCCTCTTGTACTTAAGTCGGCATTGTGCCATTTGTATTAAGTTCGGATGCGATTTCTGTGTTTTATCGTCAATAAGAAGGTCCAAGAGATACAGTAAACCTGAAGTGAAGCATCGGAATCTAAATCTGACCTCACAGGAGAGGTTCGAATCATAAAAAGTGAGAGTGTAGCCCTCTTGTACTTAAGTCGGCATTGTGCCATTTGTATTAAATTCGGATACAATTTCTGCGTTTCATCGTCTAATAAGAATGTCCAAGGGATACAGTAAACCTGAGGTGAAGCATCGGAATCTAACACTGGACTCACAGGAGAGGTTCAAATCATAGAAAGTGAAAGTGTCAGTCCTCTTGTACTTAAGACGCCATTGTGCCTTTTGTATTAAATTCGGATGCAATTTCTGTGTTTCATCGTCAATAAGAAGGTCCGAGGGATACAGTAAACCTGAAGTGAAGCATCGGAATCTAAAAACTGGACTCACAGGAGAGGTTCATATCATAGAAGAGAGAGTGTCAGTCCTCTTGTACTTAAGACGGCATTGTGCCTTTTGAATTTTAATTCCGATGCAATTTCTGTGTTTCACGTCAATAGGAATGTGCAAGGTATACAGTAAACCTGAAGGAAGCATCGGAATCTAAATCTAACCTCACAGGAGAGGTTCGAATCATAGAGAGTGAGAGTGTCAGTCCTCTTGTACTTAAGTCGGCATTGTGCCATTTGTTTTAAATTCGGATGCAATTTCTGTGTTTCATCGTCATAGAAGGTCCAAGGGAAACAGTAAACCTGAAGTGAAGCATCGGAATCTAAAACTGGACTCACAGGAGAGGTTCAAATCATAGAAAGTGAAAGTGTCAGTCCTCTTGTACTTAAGCCGCCATTGTGCCTTTTGTATTAAATTCGGATGCAATTTCTGTGTTTCATCGTCAATAAGTAGGTCCAAGGGATACAGTAAAGCTGAAGTGAAGCATCGGAATCTAAAACTGGACTCACAGGAGATGTTCAAATCATAGAAAGTTAGAGTGTCAGTCCTCTTGTACTTAAGTCCTGCATTGTGCCCTTTGTATTAATTCGAATGCAAACTCTGTGTTTCATCGTCAATAAGAAGGTCCAAGGATACAGTAAACCTAAAGTGAAGGATCACAATTTAAAACTGGACTCTTAGGAGAGGTTCAAATCATAGAAAGTTAGAATGTCAGTCCTCTTGTACTTAAGTCGGCATTGTGCCTTTTGAATTTAATTCCGATGCTTAATCTGTATTTCATTGTCAATAAGAAGGTCCAAGGGATACAGTAAACCTGAAGTGAAGCATCGGAATCTAAAACTGGACTCACAGGAGAGGTTCAAATCATAGAAAGTTAGAATGTCAGTCCTCTTGTACTTAAGTCGGCATTGTGCCTTTTGCATTAAATTCGGATGCAATTTCCGTGTTTCATCGTCAATAAGAAGGTGCAAGGTATACAGCAAACATGAAGTGAAGCATCGGAATCTAAAACTGGACTCACAGGAGAGGTTCAAATCATAGAAAGTGAGAGTGTCAGTCCTCTTGTACTTATGTCGACATTGTGCCATTTGTATTAAATTCGGATGCAATTTCTGTGTTTCATCGTCAATAAGAAGGTCCAAGGGATACAGTAAACCTGAAGTGAAGCATCGGAATCTAAAACTGGACTCACAGGAGAGGTTCAAATCATAGAAAGTGAGAGTGTCAGTCCTATTTTGCTTGAGTCGGCATTGTGCATTTTGAATTTAATTCCGATGCAATTTCTGTGTTTCATCGTCAATAAGAAGGTCCATGGGATACAGTAAACCTGAAGTGAAGCATCGGTATGTAAAACTGGACTCACAGGAGAGGTTCAAATCATAGAAAGTGAGAGTGTCAGTCCTATTTTGCTTAAGTCGGCATTGTGCGTTTTGAATTTAATTCCGATGCAATTTCTGTGTTTCATCGTCAATAAGAAGGTCCAAGGGATACAGTAAACCTGAAGTGAAGCATCGGAATCTAAAACTGGACTCACAGGAGATTTTCAAATCATAGAAATTGAGAGTGTCAGTCCTTTTGTACTTAAGTCGCTATTGTGATTTTTGCATTAGATTCGGATGCAATTTCTGTGTTTCATCGTCAATAAGAAGGTCCAAGGGATACAGTAAACCTGAAGTGAAGCATCGGAATCTAAAACTGGACTAACAGGAGAGGTGCAAACCATAGAAAGTGAGAGTGTCAGTCCTCTTGTACTTAAGTCGGCATTGTACTTTTGTACTAAATTGGGATGCAAACTCTGTGTTTCATCGTCAATTAGAAGGTCCAAGGGATACAGTAAACCTGAAGTGAAGTATCGGAATGTAAAACTGGACTCACAGGAGAGGTTCAAATCATAGAAAGTGAGAGTGTCAGTCCTCTTGTACTTAAGTCGGCATTGTGCCTTTTGAATTTAATTCCGATGCAATTTCTGTGTTTCATCGTCAATAAGGAGCTGCAAGGTATACAGTAAATCTGAAGTAAAGCTTCGGAATCCAAAACTGGACTCACAGGAGAGGTTCAAATCATAGAAAGTGAGAGTGTTAGTCCTCTTCTACTTTGGTCGGCACTGTGCCTTTTGAATTTAATTCCGATGCTATTTCTATGTTTCATCGTCAATAAGAACGTCCAAGGGAGACAGTAAATCTGAAGTGAAGCATCGGAATCTAAAACTGGACTGACAGGAGAGGTTCGATCATAGAAAGTGAGAGTGTCAGTCCTCTTGTACTTAAGTCGGCATTGCGCAATTTGTATTAAATTCGGATGCAATTTCTGTGTTTCATCGTCAATAAGAAGGTCCAAGGGATACAGTAAACCTTCGGTGAAGCATCGGAATCTAAAACTGGACTGAGAGGAGAGAATCAAATCATATAAAGTGAGAGTGTCCGTCCTCTTGTACTAAAGTCACCATTGTGACTTTTGTATTAATTTCGGATGCAATTTCTGTGTTTCATCGTCAACAAGAAGGTCCAAGGGATACAGTAAACTTGAAGTGAAGCATCGGAATCTAACACTGGACTCACAGGAGAGGTTCAAATCATAGAAAGTGAGAGTGTCAGTCCTCTTGTACTTAAGTCGCTATTGGGCCTTTTGTATTAAATTCGGATGCAATTTCTGTGTGTCATCGTCAATAAGAAGGTCCAAGGGATACAGTAAACCTGAAGTAAAGCATCGGAATCTAAAACTGGACTCACAGGAGAGGTTCAAATCATAGAAAGTTAGAGTGTCAGTCCTCTTGTACTTAAGCCGGCATTGTGCCTTTTGTATTAAATTCGGATGCAAACTCTGTGTTTCATCGTCACTAAGAAGGTCCAAGGGATACAGTAAACCTGAAGTGAAGCATCGGAATCTAAAACTGGACTCACAGGAGAGGTTCAAATCATAGAATGTTAGAGTGTCAGTCCTCTTTTACTTAAGACGGCATTGTGCCATTTGTATTAACTTCGGATGCGATTTCTGCGTTTTATCGTCAACAAGGAGGTCCAAGGGATATAGTAAACCAGAAATGAAGCATCGGAATCTAAAACTGGACTCACAGGAGAGATTCAAATCATAGATAGTGAGAGTGTCAGTCCTCTTTTACTTAAGTCGGCATTGTGCGTTTTAAATTTAATTACGATGCAATATCTGTGTTTCATCGTCAATAAGAAGGTCCAAGGGATACAGTAAACCTGAAGTGAAGCATCGGAATCTACAACTGGACTCACAGGAGATGTTCAAATCATAGAAATTGAGAGTGTCAGTCCTCTTGTACTTAAGCCGCCATTGTGATTTTTGTATTAAATTCGGATGCAATTTCTTTGTTTCATCGTCAATAAGAAGGTCCAAGGGATACAGTAAACCTGAAGTGAAGCACCGGAATCTAAAACTGAACGCACAGGAGAGGTGCAAATTATAGAAAGTTGGAGTGTCATTCCTATTGTACTTAAGTCGGCATTGTACCATTTGTATTAAGTTCGGATGCAAACTCTGTGTTTCATCGTCAATTAGAAGGTCCAAGGAATACAGTAAACCTGAAGTGAAGCATCGGAATCTAAAGCTAGACTCACAGGAGAGGTTCGAATCATAGAAAGTGAGACTGTCAGTCCTCTTGTACTTAAGTCGGCATTGCGCCCATTGTATTAAATTCGAATGCAATTTCTGTGTTTCATCGTCAATAAGAAGGTCCAAGGGATACAGTAAACCTGGGGTGAAGCATCGGAATCTAAAACTGGACTCTGAGGAGAGGTTCAAATCATATAAAGTGAGAGTGTCAGTCCTCTTGTACTTAAGTCACCATTGTGACTTTTGTATTAATTTCGGATGAAATTTCTGTGTTTCATCTCAATAAGAAGGTCCAAGGGATACAGTAAACCTGAAGTGAAGCATCGGATTATAAAACTGGACTCACAGGAGAATTTCAAATCATAGAAAGTGAGAGTGTCACTCCTCTTGTACTTAAGTCGCCATTGTGCGTTTTGTATTAAATTCGGATGCAATTTCTGTGTGTCATCGTCAATAAGAAGGTCCAAGGGATACAGTAAACCTGAAGTAAAGCATCGGAATCTAAAACTGGACTCACAGGAGAGGTTCAAATCATAGAATGTTAGAGTGTCAGTCCTCTTGTACTTAAGTCGGCATTGTGCCTTTTGTATTAAATTCGGATGCAAACTCTGTGTCTCATCGTCAATAAGAAGGTCCAAGGGATACAGTAAACCTGAAGTGAAGCATCGGAATCTAAAACTGGACTCACAGGAGAGGTTCAAATCATAGAAAGTTAGATAGTCAGTCCTCTTGTACTTAAGTGGGCATTGTGCCTTTTGAATTTAATTCCGATGCTATTTCTGTGTTTCATTGTCAATAAGAAGGTCCAAGGGATACAGTAAACCTGAAGTGAAGCATCGGAATCTAAATCTGACCTCACAGGAGAGGTTCAAATCATAGAAAGTGAGAGTGTCAGTCCTCTATTACTTAAGTCGGCATTGTGCGTTTTAAATTTAATTCCGATGCAATATCTGTGTTTCATCGTCAATAATAAGGTCCAAGGGATACCGTAAACCTGACGTGAAGCATCAGAATGTAAAACTGGACTCACAGGAGAGGTTCAAATCATAGAAAGTGAGATTGTCGGTCCTCTTGTACTAAAGTCGCCATTGTGATTTTTGTATTAAATTCGGATGCTATTTCTGTGTTTCATCGTCAATAAGAAGGTCCGAGGGATACAGTAAACCTGAAGTGAAGCATCGGAATCTAAAACTGGACTCACAGGAGAGGTGCAAATCATAGAAAGTTAGAGTGTCAGTCCTCTTGTACTTATGTCGGCATTGTACCTTTTGTATTAAATTCGGATGCAAGCTCTGTGTTTCATCGTCAATTAGAAGGTCCAAGGGATACAGTAAACCTGACGTGAAGCATCGGAATGTAAAACTGGACTCACAGGAGAGGTTCAAATCATAGAAAGTGAGAGTGTCAGTCCTCTTGTACTTAAGTCGGCATTGTGCGTTTTGAATTTAATACCGATGCAATTTCTGTGTTTCATCGTCAATTAGAAGCTGCAAGGTATACAGTAAACCTGAAGTGAAGCATCGGAATCTAAAACTGGACTCACAGGAGAGGTTCAAATCATAGAAAGTGAGAGTGTTAGTCCTCTTCTACTTAGGTCGGCACTGTGCCTTTTGAATTTAGTTCCGATGCAATTTCTGTGTTTCATCGTCAATAAGAACGTCAAAGGGATACAGTAAACCTGAAGTGAAGCATCGGAATCTAAAACTGGACTCACAGGAGAGGTTTGAATCATAGAAAGTGAGAGTATCAGACCTCTTGCACTTAAGTAGGCATTGTGCCATTTGTATTATCTTCGGATGCAAATTCTGTGTTTCATCGTCAATAAGAAGGTCCAAGGGATACAGTAAACCAGAGGTGAAGCATCGGAATCTAAAACTGGACTCACAGGAGAGATTCCAATCATAGAAAGTGAGAGTGTCACTCCTCTTGTACTTAAGTCACCGTTGCGACTTTTGTATTAATTTCGGATGCAATTTCTGTGTTTCATCGTCAATAAGAACGTCCAAGGGATACAGTAAACCTGAAGTGAAGCATCGGAATCTAAAACTGGACTCACAGAAGAGGTTCAAATCATAGAAAGTGAGAGTGTCAGTCCTCTTGTACTTAAGTCGCCATTGTGCCTTTTGTATTAAATTCGGATGCAATTTCTGTGTGTCATCGTCAATAAGAAGGTCCAAGGGATACAGTAAACCTGAAGGAAAGCATCGGAACCCAAAACTGGACCCACAGGAGAGGTTCAAATCATAGAAAGTTAGAGTGTCAGTCCTCTTGTACATAAGTCGGCATTGTGCCTTTTGTATTAAATTCGGATGCAAACTCTGTGTTTCATCGTCAATAAGAAGGTCCGTGGGATACAGTAAACCTGAAGTGAAGCATCGGAATCTAAAACTGGACTCACAGGAGATGTGCAAATCATAGAAAGTGAGAGTGTCAGTCCTCTTGTACTTAAGTCGGCATTGCGCAATTTGTATTAAATTCGGATGCAATTTCTGTGTTTCATCGTCAATAAGAAGGTCCAAGGGATACAGTAAACCTTAGGTGAAGCATCGGAATCTAAAACTGGACTCAGAGGAGAGAATCAAATCATATAAAGTGAGAGTGTCCGTCCTCTTGTACTAAAGTCACCATTGTGACTTTTGTATTAATTTCGGATGCAATTTCTGTGTTTCATCGTCAACAAGAAGGTCCAAGGGATACAGTAAACTTGAAGTGAAGCATCGGAATCTAACACTGGACTCACAGGAGAGGTTCAAATCATAGAAAGTGAGAGTGTCAGTCCTCTTGTACTTAAGTCGCTATTGTGCCTTTTGTATTAAATTCGGATGCAATTTCTGTGTGTCATCGTCAATAAGAAGGTCCAAGGGATACAGTAAACCTGAAGTAAAGCATCGGAATCTAAAACTGGACTCACAGGAGAGGTTCAAATCATAGAAAGTTAGAGTGTCAGTCCTCTTGTACTTAAGCCGGCATTGTGCCTTTTGTATTAAATTCGGATGCAAACTCTGTGTTTCATCGTCACTAAGAAGGTCCAAGGGATACAGTAAACCTGAAGTGAAGCATCGGAATCTAAAACTGGACTCACAGGAGAGGTTCAAATCATAGAATGTTAGAGTGTCAGTCCTCTTTTACTTAAGACGGCATTGTGCCATTTGTATTAACTTCGGATGCGATTTCTGTGTTTTATCGTCAACAAGGAGGTCCAAGGGATATAGTAAACCTGAAATGAAGCATCGGAATCTAAAACTGGACTCACAGGAGAGAATCAAATCATAGATAGTGAGAGTGTCAGTCCTCTTTTACTTAAGTCGGCATTGTGCGTTTTAAATTTAATTACGATGCAATATCTGTGTTTCATCGTCAATAAGAAGGTCCAAGGGATACAGTGAACCTGAAGTGAAGCATCGGAATCTACAACTGGACTCACAGGAGATGTTCAAATCATTGAAATTGAGAGTGTCAGTCCTCTTGTACTTAAGCCGCCATTGTGATTTTTGTATTAAATTCGGATGCAATTTCTTTGTTTCATCGTCAATAAGAAGGTCCAAGGGATACAGTAAACCTGAAGTGAAGCATCGGAATCTAAAACTGGACGCACAGGAGAGGTGCAAATCATAGAAAGTTGGAGTGTCATTCCTATTGTACTTAAGTCGGCATTGTACCTTTTGTATTAAGTTCGGATGCAAACTCTGTGTTTCATCGTCAATTAGAAGGTCCAAGGAATACAGTAAACCTGAAGTGAAGCATCGGAATCTAAAGCTAGACTCACAGGAGAGGTTCGAATTATAGAAAGTGAGACTGTCAGTCCTCTTGTACTTAAGTCGGCATTGCGCCCTTTGTATTAAATTCGGATGCAATTTCTGTGTTTCATCGTCAATAAGAAGGTCCAAGGGATACAGTAAACCTGGGGTGAAGCATCGGAATCTAAAACTGGACTCTGAGGAGAGGTTCAAATCATATAAAGTGAGAGTGTCAGTCCTCTTGTACTTAAGTCACCATTGTGACTTTCGTATTAATTTCGGATGCAATTTCTGTGTTTCATCTCAATAAGAAGGTCCAAGGGATACAGTAAACCTGAAGTGAAGCATCGGAATATAAAACTGGACTCACAGGAGAGGTTCAAATCGTAGAAAGTGAGAGTGTCACTCCTCTTGTACTTAAGTCGCCATTGTGCGTTTTGTATTAAATTCGGATGCAATTTCTGTGTGTCATCGTCAATAAGAAGGTCCAAGGGATACAGTAAACCTGAAGTAAAGCATCGGAATCTAAAACTGGACTCACAGGAGAGGTTCAAATCATAGAATGTTAGAGTGTCAGTCCTCTTGTACTTAAGTCGGCATTGTGCCTTTTGTATTAAATTCGGATGCAAACTCTGTGTCTCATCGTCAATAAGAAGGTCCAAGGGATACAGTAAACCTGAAGTGAAGCATCGGAATCTAAAACTGGACTCACAGGAGAGGTTCAAATCATAGAAAGTTAGAGTGTCAGTCCTCTTGTACTTAAGTGGGCATTGTGCCTTTTGAATTTAATTCCGATGCTATTTCTGTGTTTCATTGTCAATAAGAAGGTCCAAGGGATACAGTAAACCTGAAGTGAAGCATCGGAATCTAAATCTGACCTCACAGGAGAGGTTCAAATCATAGAAAGTGAGAGTGTCAGTCCTCTATTACTTAAGTCGGCATTGTGCGTTTTAAATTTAATTCCGATGCAATATCTGTGTTTCATCGTCAATAATAAGGTCCAAGGGATACCGTAAACCTGACGTGAAGCATCAGAATGTAAAACTGGACTCACAGGAGAGGTTCAAATCATAGAAAGTGAGATTGTCGGTCCTCTTGTACTAAAGTCGCCATTGTGATTTTTGTATTAAATTCGGATGCTATTTCTGTGTTTCATCGTCAATAAGAAGGTCCAAGGGATACAGTAAACCTGAAGTGAAGCATCGGAATCTAAAACTGGACTCACAGGAGAGGTGCAAATCATAGAAAGTTAGAGTGTCAGTCCTCTTGTACTTATGTCGGCATTGTACCTTTTGTATTAAATTCGGATGCAAGCTCTGTGTTTCATCGTCAATTAGAAGGTCCAAGGGATACAGTAAACCTGACGTGAAGCATCGGAATGTAAAACTGGACTCACAGGAGAGGTTCAAATCATAGAAAGTGAGAGTGCCAGTCCTCTTGTACTTAAGTCGGCATTGTGCGTTTTGAATTTAATACCGATGCATTTTCTGTGTTTCATCGTCAATTAGAAGCTGCACGGTATACAGTAAACCTGAAGTGAAGCATCGGAATCTAAAACTGGACTCACAGGAGAGGTTCAAATCATAGAAAGTGAGAGTGTTAGTCCTCTTCTACTTAGGTCGGCACTGTGCCTTTTGAATTTAGTTCCGATGCAATTTCTGTGTTCATCGTCAATAAGAACGTCAAAGGGATACAGTAAACCTGAAGTGAAGCATCGGAATCTAAAAGTGGACTCACAGGAGAGGTTCGAATCATAGAAAGTGAGAGTATCAGACCTCTTGCACTTAAGTAGGCATTGTGCCATTTGTATTATCTTCGGATGCAAATTCTGTGTTTCATCGTCAATAAGAAGGTCCAAGGGATACAGTAAACCAGAGGTGAAGCATCGGAATCTAAAACTGGTCTCACAGGAGAGATTCCAATCATAGAAAGTGAGAGTGTCACTCCTCTTGTACTTAAGTCACCGTTGCGACTTTTGTATTAATTTCGGATGCAATTTCTGTGTTTCATCGTCAATAAGAACGTCCAAGGGACACAGTAAACCTGAAGTGAAGCATCGGAATCTAAAACTGGACTCACAGAAGAGGTTCAAATCATAGAAAGTGAGAGTGTCAGTCCTCTTGTACTTAAGTCGCCATTGTGCCTTTTGTATTAAATTCGGATGCAATTTCTGTGTGTCATCGTCAATAAGAAGGTCCAAGGGATACAGTAAACCTGAAGGAAAGCATCGGAACCTAAAACTGGACTCACAGGAGAGGTTCAAATCATAGAAAGTTAGAGTGTCAGTCCTCTTGTACTTAAGTCGGCATTGTGCCTTTTGTATTAAATTCGGATGCAAACTCTGTGTTTCATCGTCAATAAGAAGGTCCATGGGATACAGTAAACCTGAAGTGAAGCATCGGAATCTAAAACTGGACTCACAGGAGATGTGCAAATCATAGAAAGTTAGAGTGTCAGTCCTCTTGTACTTAAGTCGGCATTGTACCTTTTGTATTAAATTCGGATGCAAACTCTGTGTTTCATCGTCAATTAGAAGGTCCAAGGGATACAGTAAACCTGAAGTGAAGCATCGGAATGTAAAACTGGACTCACAGGAGAGGTTCAAATCATAGAAAGTGAGAGTGTCAGTCCTCTTGTACTTAAGTCGGCATTGTGCCTTTTGAATTTAATACCGATGCAATTTCTGTGTTTCATCGTCAATTAGAAGCTGCAAGGTATACAGTAAACCTGAAGTGAAGCATCGGAATCTAAAACTGGACTCACAGGAGAGGTTCAAATCATAGAAAGTGAGAGTGTTAGTCCTCTTCTACTTAGGTCGGCACTGTGCCTTTTGAATTTAGTTCCGATGCAATTTCTGTGTTTCATCGTCAATAAGAACGTCAAAGGGATACAGTAAACCTGAAGTGAAGCATCGGAATCCAAAACTGGACTCACAGGAGAGGTTCAAATCCTGGAAAGTGAGAGTGTAAGTCCTCTTTTGCTTAAGTCGGCATTGTGCGTTTTGAATTTAATTCCCATGCAATTTCTGTGTTTCATCGTCAATAAGAAGGTCCAAGGGATACAGTAAACCTGAAGTGAAGCATCAGAATCTAAAACTGGACTCACAGGAGATGTTCAAATTATAGAAAGTGAGAGTGTCACTCCTCTTGTACTTAAGTCGCCATTGTGATTTAGGTATTAAATTCAGATGCAATTTCTGTGTTTCATCGTCAATAAGAAGGTCCAAGGGATACAGTAAACCTGAAGTGAAGCATCGGAATCTGAAACTGGACTCACAGGAGAGGTGCAAATCATAGAAAGTTAGAATAACAGTATTCTTGTACTTAAGACGGCATTGTGCCTTTTGAATTTAAATCCGATGCAATTTCTGAGTTTCATCGTCAATAAGAAGGTGCAAGGTATAAAGTAAACCTGAAGTAAAGCAACGGAATCTAAATCTGACCTCACAGGAGCGGTTCGAATCATAGAATGTGAGAGTGTCAGTCCTCTTGTATTTAAGTCGGCATTGTGCCATTTGTATTAAATTCGGATACAATTTCTGTGTTTCATAGTCAATAAGAAGGTCCAAGAGATACAGTAAACCTGAGGTGAAGCATCGGAATCTAAAACTGGACTCACAGGAGAGGTTCAAATCATAGAAAGTGAGAGTGTCAGTCCTCTTGCACTTAAGTCGCCATTGTGATTTTTGTATTAAATTCGGATGCAATTTCTGTGTTTCATCGTCAATAAGAAGGTCCAAGGGACACAGTAAACCTGAAGTGAAGCATCAGAATCTAAAACTGGACTCAGAGGAGAGGTTCAAATCATAGAAAGTTAGAGTGTCAGTCCTATTGTACTTAAGTCGGCATTGTACCTTTTGTATTAAATTCGGATGCAAACTCTGTGTTTCATCGTCAATTATAAGTTCCAAGGGATACAGTAAACCTGAAGTGAACATCGGAATCTAAAACTGGACTCACAGGAGAGGTTCAAATCATAGAAAGTGAGAGTGTCAGTCCTCTTGTACTTAAGTCGGAATTATGCCTTTTGAATTTAATTCCGATGCAATTTCTGTGTTTCATCGTCAATAAGAAGGTGCAAGGTATACAGTAAAACTGAAGTGAAGCATCAGAATCTAAATCTAACCTCACAGGAGAAGTTCGAATCATGGAAAGTGAGAGTGTCAGTGCCCCTGTACTTAAGTCGGCATTGTGCCATTTGTATTAAATTCGGATGCGATTTCTGTGTTTTATCGTCAATAAGAAGGTCCAAGAGATACAGTAAACCTGAAGTGAAGCATCGGAATCTAAATCTGACCTCACAGGAGAGGTTCGAAATATAAAAAGTGAGAGTGTCAGCCCTCTTGTACGTAAGTCGGCATTGTGCCATTTGTGTTAAATTCGGATGTAATTTCTGTGTTTCATCGTCAATAAGAATGTCCAAGGGATACAGTAAACCTGAGGTGAAGCATCGGAATCTAAAACTGGACTCACAGGAGAGGTTCAAATCATAGAAAGTAAAAGTGTCAGTCCTCTTGTACATAAGACGCCATTGTGCCTTTTGTATTAAATTCGGATGCAATTTCTGTGTTTCATCGTCAATAAGAAGGTCCGAGGGATACAGTAAACCTGAAGTGAAGCATCGGAATCTAAAACTGGACTCACAGGAGAGGTTCAAATCATAGAAAGTGAGAGTGTCAGTCCTCTTGTACTTAAGACGGCATTGTGCCTTTTGAATTTAATTCCGATGCAATTTCTGTGTTTCATCGTCAATATGAGGGTGCAAGGTATACAGTAAACCTGAAGTGAAGCATCGGAATCTAAATCTAACCTCACAGGAGAGGTTCGACTCATAGAGAGTGAGAGTGTCAGTCCTCTTGTACTTAAGTCGGCATTGTGCCATTTGTTTTAAATTCGGATGCAATTTCTGTGTTTCATCGTCAATAAGAAGGTCCAAGGGATACAGTAAACCTGAAGTGAAGCATCGGAATCTAAAACTGGACTCACAGGAGAGGTTCAAATCATAGAAAGTGAAAGTGTCAGTCCTCTTGTACTTAAGCCGCCATTGTGCCTTTTGTATTAAATTCGTATGCAATTTCTGTGTTTCGTCGTCAATAAGAAGGTCCAAGGGATACAGTAAACCTGAAGTAAAGCATCGGAATCTAAAACTGGACTCACAGGAGATGTTCAAATCATAGAAAGTGAGAGTGTCCGTCCTCTTGTACTAAAGTCACCATTGTGACTTTTGTATTAATTTCGGATGCAATTTCTGAGTTTCATCGTCAACAAGAAGGTCCAAGGGATACAGTAAACTTGAAGTGAAGCATCGGAATCTAACACTGGACTCACAGGAGAGGTTCAAATCATAGAAAGTGAGAGTGTCAGTCCTCTTGTACTTAAGTCGCTATTGTGCCTTTTGTATTAAATTCGGATGCAAACTCTGTGTTTCATCGTCACTAAGAAGGTCCAAGGGATACAGTAAACCAGAAGTGAAGCATCGGAATCTAAAACTGGACTCACAGGAGAGATTCAAATCATAGAAAGTGAGAGTGTTAGTCCTCTTCTACTTAGGTCGGCACTGTGCCTTTTGAATTTAGTTCCGATGCAATTTCTGTGTTTCATCGTCAATAAGAACGTCAAAGGGATACAGTAAACCTGAAGTGAAGCATCGGAATCCAAAACTGGACTCACAGGAGAGGTTCAAATCCTGGAAAGTGAGAGTGTAAGTCCTCTTTTGCTTAAGTCGGCATTGTGCGTTTTGAATTTAATTCCCATGCAATTTCTGTGTTTCATCGTCAATAAGAAGGTCCAAGGGATACAGTAAACCTGAAGTGAAGCATCAGAATCTAAAACTGGACTCACAGGAGTTGTTCAAATTATAGAAAGTGAGAGTGTCACTCCTCTTGTACTTAAGTCGCCATTGTGATTTAGGTATTAAATTCAGATGCAATTTCTGTGTTTCATCGTCAATAAGAAGGTCCAAGGGATACAGTAAACCTGAAGTGAAGCATCGGAATCTGAAACTGGACTCACAGGAGAGGTGCAAATCATAGAAAGTTAGAATAACAGTATTCTTGTACTTAAGACGGCATTGTGCCTTTTGAATTTAAATCCGATGCAATTTCTGAGTTTCATCGTCAATAAGAAGGTGCAAGGTATAAAGTAAACCTGAAGTAAAGCAACGGAATCTAAATCTGACCTCACAGGAGAGGTTCGAATCATAGAATGTGAGAGTGTCAGTCCTCTTGTATTTAAGTCGGCATTGTGCCATTTGTATTAAATTCGGATGCAATTTCTGTGTTTCATAGTCAATAAGAAGGTCCAAGAGACACAGTAAACCTGAGGTGAAGCATCGGAATCTAAAACTGGACTCACAGGAGAGGTTCAAATCATAGAAAGTGAGAGTGTCAGTCCTCTTGCACTTAAGTCGCCATTGTGATTTTTGTATTAAATTCGGATGCAATTTCTGTGTTTCATCGTCAATAAGAAGGTCCAAGGGACACAGTAAACCTGAAGTGAAGCATCAGAATCTAAAACTGGACTCAGAGGAGAGGTTCAAATCATAGAAAGTTAGAGTGTCAGTCCTATTGTACTTAAGTCGGCATTGTACCTTTTGTATTAAATTCGGATGCAAACTCTGTGTTTCATCGTCAATTATAAGTTCCAAGGGATACAGTAAACCTGAAGTGAACATCGGAATCTAAAACTGGACTCACAGGAGAGGTTCAAATCATAGAAAGTGAGAGTGTCAGTCCTCTTGTACTTAAGTCGGAATTATGCCTTTTGAATTTAATTCCGATGCAATTTCTGTGTTTCATCGTCAATAAGAAGGTGCAAGGTATACAGTAAAACTGAAGTGAAGCATCAGAATCTAAATCTAACCTCACAGGAGAAGTTCGAATCATGGAAAGTGAGAGTGTCAGTGCCCCTGTACTTAAGTCGGCATTGTGCCATTTGTATTAAATTCGGATGCGATTTCTGTGTTTTATCGTCAATAAGAAGGTCCAAGAGATACAGTAAACCTGAAGTGAAGCATCGGAATCTAAATCTGACCACACAGGAGAGGTTCGAAACATAAAAAGTGAGAGTGTCAGCCCTCTTGTACTTAAGTCGGCATTGTGAAATTTGTGTTAAATTCGGATGTAATTTCTGTGTTTCATCGTCAATAAGAATGTCCAAGGGATACAGTAAACCTGAGGTGAAGCATCGGAATCTAAAACTGGACTCACAGGAGAGGTTCAAATCATAGAAAGTAAAAGTGTCAGTCCTCTTGTACATAAGACGCCATTGTGCCTTTTGTATTAAATTCGGATGCAATTTCTGTGTTTCATCGTCAATAAGAAGGTCCAAGGGATACAGTAAACCTGAAGTGAAGCATCGGAATCTAAAACTGGACTCACAGGAGAGGTTCAAATCATAGAAAGTGAGAGTGTCAGTCCTCTTGTACTTAAGACGGCATTGTGCCTTTTGAATTTAATTCCGATGCAATTTCTGTGTTTCATCGTCAATATGAGGGTGCAAGGTATACAGTAAACCTGAAGTGAAGCATCGGAATCTAAATCTAACCTCACAGGAGAGGTTCGACTCATAGAGAGTGAGAGTGTCAGTCCTCTTGTACTTAAGTCGGCATTGTGCCATTTGTTTTAAATTCGGATGCAATTTCTGTGTTTCATCGTCAATAAGAAGGTCCAAGGGATACAGTAAACCTGAAGTGAAGCATCGGAATCTAAAACTGGACTCACAGGAGAGGTTCAAATCATAGAAAGTGAAAGTGTCAGTCCTCTTGTACTTAAGCCGCCATTGTGCCTTTTGTATTAAATTCGTATGCAATTTCTGTGTTTCGTCGTCAATAAGAAGGTCCAAGGGATACAGTAAACCTGAAGTAAAGCATCGGAATCTAAAACTGGACTCACAGGAGATGTTCAAATCATAGAAAGTGAGAGTGTCCGTCCTCTTGTACTAAAGTCACCATTGTGACTTTTGTATTAATTTCGGATGCAATTTCTGAGTTTCATCGTCAACAAGAAGGTCCAAGGGATACAGTAAACTTGAAGTGAAGCATCGGAATCTAACACTGGACTCACAGGAGAGGTTCAAATCATAGAAAGTGAGAGTGTCAGTCCTCTTGTACTTAAGTCGCTATTGTGCCTTTTGTATTAAATTCGGATGCAAACTCTGTGTTTCATCGTCACTAAGAAGGTCCAAGGGATACAGTAAACCAGAAGTGAAGCATCGGAATCTAAAACTGGACTCACAGGAGAGATTCAAATCATAGAAAGTGAGAGTGTTAGTCCTCTTCTACTTAGGTCGGCACTGTGCCTTTTGAATTTAGTTCCGATGCAATTTCTGTGTTTCATCGTCAATAAGAACGTCAAAGGGATACAGTAAACCTGAAGTGAAGCATCGGAATCCAAAACTGGACTCACAGGAGAGGTTCAAATCCTGGAAAGTGAGAGTGTAAGTCCTCTTTTGCTTAAGTCGGCATTGTGCGTTTTGAATTTAATTCCCATGCAATTTCTGTGTTTCATCGTCAATAAGAAGGTCCAAGGGATACAGTAAACCTGAAGTGAAGCATCAGAATCTAAAACTGGACTCACAGGAGATGTTCAAATTATAGAAAGTGAGAGTGTCACTCCTCTTGTACTTAAGTCGCCATTGTGATTTAGGTATTAAATTCAGATGCAATTTCTGTGTTTCATCGTCAATAAGAAGGTCCAAGGGATACAGTAAACCTGAAGTGAAGCATCGGAATCTGAAACTGGACTCACAGGAGAGGTGCAAATCATAGAAAGTTAGAATAACAGTATTCTTGTACTTAAGACGGCATTGTGCCTTTTGAATTTAAATCCGATGCAATTTCTGAGTTTCATCGTCAATAAGAAGGTGCAAGGTATAAAGTAAACCTGAAGTAAAGCAACGGAATCTAAATCTGACCTCACAGGAGAGGTTCGAATCATAGAATGTGAGAGTGTCAGTCCTCTTGTATTTAAGTCGGCATTGTGCCATTTGTATTAAATTCGGATGCAATTTCTGTGTTTCATAGTCAATAAGAAGGTCCAAGAGACACAGTAAACCTGAGGTGAAGCATCGGAATCTAAAACTGGACTCACAGGAGAGGTTCAAATCATAGAAAGTGAGAGTGTCAGTCCTCTTGCACTTAAGTCGCCATTGTGATTTTTGTATTAAATTCGGATGCAATTTCTGTGTTTCATCGTCAATAAGAAGGTCCAAGGGACACAGTAAACCTGAAGTGAAGCATCAGAATCTAAAACTGGACTCAGAGGAGAGGTTCAAATCATAGAAAGTTAGAGTGTCAGTCCTATTGTACTTAAGTCGGCATTGTACCTTTTGTATTAAATTCGGATGCAAACTCTGTGTTTCATCGTCAATTATAAGTTCCAAGGGATACAGTAAACCTGAAGTGAACATCGGAATCTAAAACTGGACTCACAGGAGAGGTTCAAATCATAGAAAGTGAGAGTGTCAGTCCTCTTGTACTTAAGTCGGAATTATGCCTTTTGAATTTAATTCCGATGCAATTTCTGTGTTTCATCGTCAATAAGAAGGTGCAAGGTATACAGTAAAACTGAAGTGAAGCATCAGAATCTAAATCTAACCTCACAGGAGAAGTTCGAATCATGGAAAGTGAGAGTGTCAGTGCCCCTGTACTTAAGTCGGCATTGTGCCATTTGTATTAAATTCGGATGCGATTTCTGTGTTTTATCGTCAATAAGAAGGTCCAAGAGATACAGTAAACCTGAAGTGAAGCATCGGAATCTAAATCTGACCACACAGGAGAGGTTCGAAACATAAAAAGTGAGAGTGTCAGCCCTCTTGTACTTAAGTCGGCATTGTGAAATTTGTGTTAAATTCGGATGTAATTTCTGTGTTTCATCGTCAATAAGAATGTCCAAGGGATACAGTAAACCTGAGGTGAAGCATCGGAATCTAAAACTGGACTCACAGGAGAGGTTCAAATCATAGAAAGTAAAAGTGTCAGTCCTCTTGTACATAAGACGCCATTGTGCCTTTTGTATTAAATTCGGATGCAATTTCTGTGTTTCATCGTCAATAAGAAGGTCCGAGGGATACAGTAAACCTGAAGTGAAGCATCGGAATCTAAAACTGGACTCACAGGAGAGGTTCAAATCATAGAAAGTGAGAGTGTCAGTCCTCTTGTACTTAAGACGGCATTGTGCCTTTTGAATTTAATTCCGATGCAATTTCTGTGTTTCATCGTCAATATGAGGGTGCAAGGTATACAGTAAACCTGAAGTGAAGCATCGGAATCTAAATCTAACCTCACAGGAGAGGTTCGAATCATAGAGAGTGAGAGTGTCAGTCCTCTTGTACTTAAGTCGGCATTGTGCCATTTGTTTTAAATTCGGATGCAATTTCTGTGTTTCATCGTCAATAAGAAGGTCCAAGGGATACAGTAAACCTGAAGTGAAGCATCGGAATCTAAAACTGGACTCACAGGAGAGGTTCAAATCATAGAAAGTGAAAGTGTCAGTCCTCTTGTACTTAAGCCGCCATTGTGCCTTTTGTATTAAATTCGTATGCAATTTCTGTGTTTCGTCGTCAATAAGAAGGTCCAAGGGATACAGTAAACCTGAAGTAAAGCATCGGAATCTAAAACTGGACTCACAGGAGATGTTCAAATCATAGAAAGTGAGAGTGTCCGTCCTCTTGTACTAAAGTCACCATTGTGACTTTTGTATTAATTTCGGATGCAATTTCTGAGTTTCATCGTCAACAAGAAGGTCCAAGGGATACAGTAAACTTGAAGTGAAGCATCGGAATCTAACACTGGACTCACAGGAGAGGTTCAAATCATAGAAAGTGAGAGTGTCAGTCCTCTTGTACTTAAGTCGCTATTGTGCCTTTTGTATTAAATTCGGATGCAAACTCTGTGTTTCATCGTCACTAAGAAGGTCCAAGGGATACAGTAAACCAGAAGTGAAGCATCGGAATCTAAAACTGGACTCACAGGAGAGGTTCAAATCATAGAATGTTAGAGTGTCAGTCCTCTTTTACTTAAGACGGCATTGTGCCATTTGTATTAACTTCGGATGCGATTTCTGTGTTTTATCGTCAACAAGGAGGTCCAAGGGATATAGTAAACCTGAAATGAAGCATCGGAATCTAAAACTGGACTCACAGGAGAGGTGCAAATCATAGAAAGTTAGAATAACAGTATTCTTGTACTTAAGACGGCATTGTGCCTTTTGAATTTAAATCCGATGCAATTTCTGAGTTTCATCGTCAATAAGAAGGTGCAAGGTATAAAGTAAACCTGAAGTAAAGCAACGGAATCTAAATCTGACCTCACAGGAGAGGTTCGAATCATAGAATGTGAGAGTGTCAGTCCTCTTGTATTTAAGTCGGCATTGTGCCATTTGTATTAAATTCGGATACAATTTCTGTGTTTCATAGTCAATAAGAAGGTCCAAGAGATACAGTAAACCTGAGGTGAAGCATCGGAATCTAAAACTGGACTCACAGGAGAGGTTCAAATCATAGAAAGTGAGAGTGTCAGTCCTCTTGCACTTAAGTCGCCATTGTGATTTTTGTATTAAATTCGGATGCAATTTCTGTGTTTCATCGTCAATAAGAAGGTCCAAGGGACACAGTAAACCTGAAGTGAAGCATCAGAATCTAAAACTGGACTCAGAGGAGAGGTTCAAATCATAGAAAGTTAGAGTGTCAGTCCTATTGTACTTAAGTCGGCATTGTACCTTTTGTATTAAATTCGGATGCAAACTCTGTGTTTCATCGTCAATTATAAGTTCCAAGGGATACAGTAAACCTGAAGTGAACATCGGAATCTAAAACTGGACTCACAGGAGAGGTTCAAATCATAGAAAGTGAGAGTGTCAGTCCTCTTGTACTTAAGTCGGAATTATGCCTTTTGAATTTAATTCCGATGCAATTTCTGTGTTTCATCGTCAATAAGAAGGTGCAAGGTATACAGTAAAACTGAAGTGAAGCATCAGAATCTAAATCTAACCTCACAGGAGAAGTTCGAATCATGGAAAGTGAGAGTGTCAGTGCCCCTGTACTTAAGTCGGCATTGTGCCATTTGTATTAAATTCGGATGCGATTTCTGTGTTTTATCGTCAATAAGAAGGTCCAAGAGATACAGTAAACCTGAAGTGAAGCATCGGAATCTAAATCTGACCTCACAGGAGAGGTTCGAAATATAAAAAGTGAGAGTGTCAGCCCTCTTGTACTTAAGTCGGCATTGTGCCATTTGTGTTAAATTCGGATGTAATTTCTGTGTTTCATCGTCAATAAGAATGTCCAAGGGATACAGTAAACCTGAGGTGAAGCATCGGAATCTAAAACTGGACTCACAGGAGAGGTTCAAATCATAGAAAGTAAAAGTGTCAGTCCTCTTGTACATAAGACGCCATTGTGCCTTTTGTATTAAATTCGGATGCAAT